>NW_027514454.1:1277129-1915694 GCF_048772815.1 Callospermophilus lateralis
GCAGAATGGATGGCCGTGGTGGTTATTGGGGTCACATAGAGTGACCTGTGTCATACAGTGAGTGCCTGGGCAGAGAGGCAGATGGCAGCTAGGAAGAAGAGTAGTGTGGTATCACTGCTAGTGAATGGGAGCATTTCTTTCCATGGGTCTGAACGCGTCCTTGAGTCCTGTCTGGTCCAGATGCAGTGCCTCTGGTTAGAACCCTCGGACCTCTGGAGCTTGTTGGCTGTACTGCCCAGGGCAGGTGCTCCCTTAGCACACAGTTGTCCTGGTGCTCAGCTTCCGCATTGGCACAGGTTTCCTGGGATTGTGGGGTAGCTTTCAGGAGTCTGGATTTGCAGATGGGGGTGGGATGGGTGCTGCTGTCTCAGGTGGTTTCTAAAATTGGTGACTTGGGGTGGCATCTATTCTTTGATCTTTGTGGTAGGTGAGTGTGGATTAGTAAAGCTGAAGTGCTGGTACCTGTTCTGGTTGCTATAAAAGCAATAATAAACTCACAAAAAATTTGGAAAATACAAAGTAGCTATTTATGATTTTGCTATATTTAACATTTGAGAATATTTGTTTTCATTATTTTCAGTGTTGCTTTAATTATATAACGAATGTTTCATTTTGTATTTGTTAGAATCTAATTCTGGAGGAGAGTTTTGACCAGTATCTCTCCTGTCATGGACAAGCTCTTTCACACAATTAAAAAATATTGTATAATGCTACATTGTTTACTGAGTAATTGGAGGATTATATTTATACTTTTCCCTCTTGGTTAGAGTACCACAGTGACCTCTTGTTTCTGTGTCTGGTCACTTCCTGGGTGTGGGCCGGGTTGGATAAGGGTTCAAATTAAAGAGCTGCTCAACTCTGCCCTCAAGTCCTGACTCTGTAGTCTCAGGCCAGTCCACCACCTGTCTAGTGAGTCCTGATTTAACTTTCTCATCTGTAAAATGGAGACACTATTATCTGCTTCAGGAACTGTTTGGGAGATCTAAGGAAATACTTGTGAGGTAGCTGTGGTATACCCAGAATACTGACTTTGGGGATTCCTGCCTTTTATTACACATTTTTGTTCTATATAGTAACCCTCACTTATCTTTCATCCAGAGTAAGGATGTCTGGAAGGATAACAGGGAGGAAAGCTGTTTCCATTTCAAAAATGATCTCGCTGCCTGAGCTACCAAGCTGGGCTTGGGGACTGTGACTTCCAGATACTTCTGCAGTTTCACAGTGGTGGGGGGTTCCTTCAGAACAGCCCAGAGTGGTCTGCAGTGGTCAGTGGTTGTAATGTGACTGTGCTGTAAGACCAGCCGTACAGCCAGGGAAGCCAGAAGGTGAGGCTCTGTGACAGCCCCTCTAGGCCTGTTTGATCCCCAGCTGCTCCCCTGGCTGCCAGCATTTGCAGAGTCTACAGGTCCCCAGCTGTGAGTTCTCACAGACACTGTGTTAGGAGACGACCGCCTCAAGCTCGTGGGGGGCTTTGCTCTCAGCTGGTCCAGTCTGTGCTAAGCAAGGTGGAGTGCCCATCCCTGGGTTTGCCACCTCTGTGCCTGAGACTCAGTGCTTCTCAGGCTTGGAATAGAGTGACTAGTAATGGTTTTTAGTAGTGGGACATGGGTACCCTGGGTTGGTGGATTGCTGGTATTGGCTTCGTCTTGGTCCTCAACAGAGTTCTCTTTGTAGATCTCTTCATTGGTACGGAGCTTAGCCAGAGTGTGGACTCCCACGTTAAATACTTACTCCATGGCTTTACTCCTCTAAGCTGCTTCTTGTACCTAAGATCTAGCGCTCTCTTCTGAGGGGAGGAAAGGCTTGTTGTGGTTTGTGCTCCACTGAGTGGCCCCAGGGCCTTTGCTTGAAATTTGCAGTGTGGTTGGTTTTGCTCTGCTAGGGGAGATGAGTGTTGGTGTTTCCATGCTGCACAAAGGTATCTGTTCACCAGACTAGGCTCTGAAAGGCTCTTGGATGTCCACCTGCTGCAGTGTCCATGTGACTGACCCCAGAAGGAAACCTGAAAGGGAAGATGAGAGAAGGCTCCTTTTCCCTGGAAGCTGAGCCTATGTGGACCAGAGTCCCACATTGACTTCAGAGCAGTGGAGCCCTTCTGTCCTGGTGTGTTGTTGGCCTTGAACTATCTAACCAATCACTTGAGCAGACTCACTGCCCCAGGGCGTGTACTACAGGGACGATGCACCTCTTGGTCCAGCTGCTGCTCCTGCTGCTCTCCAGGGCTGTGCCTCTCTGGTGCCCAGCCGTCAGCCCTCCTCCTACACAAACTCTCCGGGGCCTTGCCTGCTCTCCATTCATATTTGAAAACACCCACAGCTTCATTCAGAGCTCTGTGTGCAGGAAAGCTGGGGCAGGCTCTGACAGCAGTGGTGGGTGCCCTAGAAACACTGATGGTTCTCATTTAACGTGTCAGTCTATTTTCTTTCACTTGTTCTGAGCCTAGATTTAAAAAAAAAAAAAAATCACGTTCAAAGCCCGCTTCAGGATTTACTAATTTGTGCAGATACTAGTTGCCTTATAACATAGTTAAAGATAAGTAAAAATGCTTTCTAATTAGCCTATTAATTGCATCAGTAAAGGGATGCTTTGAAGAGGATCATCACCCCTCTGATTAGTAGAAGCAATTCAGTCATTCCCTTGTGGGTGTTAGGACTTGTCATTTGCTTAGCAACCTGCACTTTCCAGACCCTGTCCATGCAAGGTTTGGAGGTGTCGTTTTACTCTGATTGCATCAAAGCATGTCATAACATCTATAAAACTGCTGTAGTTAAGGCCTCATATTTTTACTGAGCCATTGTTTTCTGGCAAAATGCAGGCAGCAACCTTGTGGAGTTGGAGTGAAGGAGCCCAGATTTCTGAGAAGGCTTTTGAAGGAAGAGTGAGAAGAGGGAGAGAGGGAATAAAGTAATGGTTGACAGGAGTTTCCAGCATTTTCAGTTGCATTTTACATCATAAAAGGAAGGACTGGGAACTGAGGTCAAGTACAATTCATAAAATCACCTTTCCCCCTAGGACCTGGAATTCACAGGAGTCACGGGCTGTTCAGCGTAAGCCAAGGCAGGTGAATAGGTAGCAGCAGGACCGTGGACCCAGGGGTGCTGGAGCCTCGGTGAGCTAGGAGCTACAGTGTGGCCTTCGGGGGCACCTGCTCCTGGCTGTGGGTTTAGGGCTGATGTGTCTGTGGCCACACTGGAGGATGGTGCGCCTTTCTTTCTGACCTTTATTTTCCCTTAGGAAATGTTGAGTGAATCCTGACCTTTGCTTAGAGAACCCCTTGGGATGCAGAATTTCAGGAGCTGCCCCAGTGAGCAGAGCTACGTGTCCCCATGCAGGATGCTCCACTCACCATCTGGGTGTCCTTCCGTCCCGTTCTCTCCATAGCCATTTAATCTCAGTTGTCCTTCCTGGGGCTGTGGGCTCTGGTCTGTCCCCTGTTTCTCTCCATGCTGACTTAACCAGGGCACAGCTGCCAGCCAGTCTTTATTGGGTCGAATACAGAGAAATCACCTTTGAACAAGGTGCACATTGTGCTTGGTCTGAGTGGAGGTCCGAGCCACAGGGGCTGGGAGTTGGGCACAAGCCAGCTTAGCCCAGGGCAGAATGTGTTCTTCCCTGTGCGGGTAGTGGGGGAAGGATGCTGCCCCACCACTCCCATCACTCCACATCTGTGGCAGAACCAACCAGTCATCCTTGGCTTTGATTCAGACCTGGACAGTTGAGAACCACTTAATCCAAGCAGCTCAGCTTCTGCAGGTGAAGGTCATCCTGGGGTTGTCGTCTGTTTTCATCAATAGCTGTATTATCTGTTAAGTGATTTAGTTTGGTTTTCTGTGGTCCTTCCTTTGCTCTTAAAATAGCACAGTGATTTAGGCTTCCTCAGTACGTATGGTGAGCGTGCACTTGATACCGAGACATCAGAGGCTATCAATCTTGCTTTTGGATACTAGAAACAAAAATTTATGAAACTTATTAACATTGTGAAAAGTCAGTTATTACCTCTTGAATGGGTTTGGACCCTTAAGGAAGTGATTGTAAATGAGAGCTTTTTTTTTTTTTTTTTGTTGGTTTGTTTTTCAATTTTTAGTACAAAAGTATACTGGAAAATAAAGTTTTTGTATTGTTCTCTAATAGTTTCATGATAAAAACTGAAATTCACCCAAAACCTCTGGTCTCATCATTTCCATCCTTAAAATAACCAGACTGTGAAGCGCTGGGCTCGCTCCACTGTGAGGTGTCTGCAGGCTTCCTGCAGAGTAGTCTCCCAGCTCACCTGGTCTTTGTGGGCAGGGCTGTTGCTGGAGCTCAGGATTCACTTCTCCAGGATGAGCCATCAGAATCTTGCTGCCTTATATGTCCATTGCTTGCAGGGTTCCTTTTCTACACGACAGAAACCCCAGACTGAAGACAAAACCTAGGACTCCACAGGAAGCTCCAGCCCACTGAAAAGCAGCATAGCTCTGCTCCTGGTGGGTGCTGCGGCCCATGTGTTCTGCCCTGCAACATCTACAGCTGGCCTGCAGCTTGGTGCCTCTCGGAGAAGGCATCCGTATGGCACAGAACCTTCCTGCGTCATTCGCCGGAGCTGGGAGATGTCAGGCCACAGTGTATGGAGATGAGATTAACGCAGTAAACACCAGGGCTTCAGTGCACCTTCCTGCCCCACTTACCTCACTCCACACCTGGCTGTCTTTCTCAGGGCTACCCGGGTGCCCCCATTCCTGGAGCCCCAACCATCAGTCAGTGCTTCACAACTCAGTTGAGAGAGGAAAGGGTAGGCATGAGTGACTTAGGAAGTCCTCCCAGGGGCTCCACCGGGGGCTCCACCAGGCTCCCTGGCCCCTGAGGCTGTGGAGGAGGCGGTCAGCCTAGGCCCTCTTTCTTGGCGCTGCTGTCTGCCACAGAAAGCTTCTTCTTGGGAGCAGCCTGGCTGCAGATCTGGAGGCCAGCAGTGTCCTCCAGATCTTGATTTTGAGACTGAATGTCAGTGAGCTGAACTGAGCTTGAACTCCAGGAGGTCTTGATGCCTGCATTGTCTGCAGATAGGAGGCCTGGTGTGGTTTCATGCCGATGTCACCTTACTGAAATTCCCTGGGGCTTTTGTTAAGTGGGAAGAAGAAGCAAAAGATTGAAACTTTTCATTAACATAGTTGTGTGGACCATCTTGGAGAATGGAACCTGTGTGAATGTCCAGTATTGAGAGGTGTAGCCTGGTAAAAGTGCACTTGTTGCCTGGATGGTGGCACCTCACTGTGGAAGTGGCTGGCTCTGTGTGTTCCACATCCGTGGAGTCAGGCAACTGCAGATTGAGAGCATTCAGAAGATCATGTGTCTACTGAGCGTGGATGGACGTGTGTTTGCGGTCTTAGCAGTGTTTGTGTGGTGCTGTGAGCACCTGGGAGGATGTATGTGGGCACATGCAAGACCAGCCTTCGGGGGCCAGCATCTGAGCAAAGAAGCTGCTGGGTGATTCCAGGCCCTGGTCTCAGGTTACTCCAGCTCTGAATCTTTCCAGCTAAGACTTGAAATACAAAAGAACAAGATAAACCTCCCTGCTATGGCCCGTCCAAGTTCCGGACCTAACGACTCCACAAGGCACCTCTGCTCACACCCCCCGGCTTGGGCTGCTTGTTACGTAGCCACTGAGAAGCAGCACAGATGCCAAGCAAGCCCACCTGCCTACTACCCATCTCCCCCCTCCACCCCTGGCACCCTCAGGCTCTCCTTTCCACAGAAACATCAGCCTCTCCAGGAGGCCCCCTGCTCCCTGTGAGACTTCAGCCTCTATTCTGCTGTCATAGCTCCTTCCCTGGCATGCTGTCCTTTGAGAACCTATTTCCATATCACAGGCTGTGGGTTTTACTGATTAACTTTCATCTCCCTATCTCCTCTAGCAAAAACATCAGCTCCACCACAACAGGGGGTTTGGGGGTCTGCTCTTTTCAGTGTAGCCATAACAATACCTGAACAGAGCCCAGAACACAGTAGGTGCTCAACAAACAGCAACAGAATAAGTACACAAATGAGAGAAGCAACAAACCTCACACAGGAAGGCTGCAATTGAAAGGTGCTATGACCCATGAATTTTTTTACCCATCAGACCAGTGTTCTAGTAATGCAGTGTGCTGATGGGCATGTGGGAACGGGCACTGCCAACCTGCAGTGAGAGTATAGAGTGGTGCCAATTCTTCAGACAAGGAGTGGGTAAGATGACTCAAAATTTGAAGTGCACAGAAATGTCCTGGCATTTCTAAGAATATATCCTCCCAAAGTGCTTATGCACATGCAAGGTGGGAAGCGCTGGGAGGATATTCATGGCAGCATCTGTGCGCGAGCGAACAATTCAAAGACCAGATGCTCTTCCCTATGATAAGGGTTGAATAAATGTTGGTACGTTCCTACCAAGTAACACACGCAGGTGTAAAAGAAAATGTGGCCATTCTATACTCAAACAAACCTGGATAGAATAACTCCAAGATAGATTGTTAAGGAGCAAAACAAGTTCCAATCAGTGTGAGTGACATGTCTCCAATTTAGCTGTGCGAGGAAATCTCCAGAAGGACATAGGAGAAAGAGGACAGATACAACTGCCCCTAAGGATGTGAACTCAGAGGCTGGTGGGCAGGAAGGGAAAGATATTTTTATTACATTTATCAATTTAAACTTTGGAATATTGGACTAGATGCACTTAGCTACCACTGGAAGAAAACATGTATTTTTTAACAAAGATAAGAAGCTAGAAATGTTTTTCTTCAATCTCCTCATAAAGGGCAGTCACAGGAGTCTGTGCTTCCTTTCTGCTTGTCTCAGTGACATGTGGGAAGAAGAAAGACCTTTGGTTGTGTCTCAAGAGGGACACGTGAGGAGCTATGTGTAAATGCTCACAGCCAGCCTGAGCAATGCCAAGGGCTTAGTAACCCATGAAATAAGCAATAAATGCTTCAGTAAAATTTGTGGCAGCAGATGTAGCTCACAAAACTGCAGGACACTTTCCCAATATAAGACATAATGGGATAAACTGTGCTTTATGTTTGCACATCATGGTAACACCGGGCCGTCACACCTACAGATGGTTACCTAAATAAATGGAAACAGAGCAGGGAGAAGCAGGAACTAGAATATTTTTTTTATTTAGATTCCTTTTGAGGCCATTGGTAAATGGAATAGGGAAGAAACATTTAAAATGTATGACATTAAGGCTTCTTTGGTATACAGAGCTGCATAAATGTATCTAAGAGCAAAGATACACACTGCAACAAGGAAGCAGGAGATGCTCTTCAGCAGCACTTGGTAGGATCTTGCCTTCTGGGGAACCTTGTCTGCTAATAAGAATTACTCAGGCAACTGTTTTGGTTTGGGTGTTGTTGTTGCCTTCTTTTTTGAGATAGGATCTTGCCTTGAATTCCTGGGCTCACCTGATCCTCCTGCCTCAGCCTTCTGGGTAGCTGGGACTATGCCACCTGCCACCATGCTTGACATGCAACTGTCTCAACTACATTTTTAGACCAAAAAAAAAAAAGTTCCATAGCCCAAGAAGTCCCAAATCAGTTATCTCCAGGCAAGGGGGCTCTGTGCCACTCACCACGTGTTGAGGACACTGGAGAAGACACCGTACTGGGACGTTCCTTACCCTCCAGCAGGTCCCAGCAAAGACAGGATGTGAAATCACAGAGAGCCAGCTCCTGTGCAGGCTCAGCAGAATTAAAGTGGGGGAAAAGGAATCAACCCAGGAGGGGAAGAGCATGGACTTGTCAGTGAGGGAGGAGGCAGGAGGACAGGCAGCACAGCCAATGTCACCCACTCACACCTCCCTGCCAGGAAACTATGGGAGAGCCTGCCCTGAGCCAATCAGGCACCCTTTAAAGGGACTTCAAGCCCTGAACCCCAGTCTCTTGATGTGTGACATCATTTGGAAATAGGCTCAATGCAAATGTAATTGAGAATTTCAGGGTGAAGATTGTCCTGGACCAGCCGCACCAATCCAATTGATAGCGGGCAGGTAGATGTGAGGGGGAGGGGGAGGTTAAGGGGATAATTCTATTGACTTGGCCTATGGTGCCATCCACACACCCCCCACATGCTTTCTTTGAAAAAGCAATTTACCTCTGGCCGCCCAGCCATGCCTGGCTTAAGTCAGTGTGATGGTTACCCTGCTCCACACACAACCTGTGGTCTGCAGAGCCACTCTCTGCCCGGGAGGTAAGACTCCCCCATGCCTCTGTGTAATAACACAAGGTACCCTGAAGGGGGATAACTGGTGACCCTCATATAGAGCACAGATTCCAAAACGGAGGAAGACAGGATAACTAAAAGCAAAGTCCACCAACCATAAAATCTGAAGGAAGGAAGGAAGGAAGGACGGAAGGAAGGAAGGAAGGAAGGAAGGAAGGAAGGAAGGGAGGGAGGGAGGGAGGGAGGGAGGGAAGGAGGAAGGAAGGATGGAAGGAAGGAAGGAAGGAAGGAAGGAAGGAAGGGAGGGAGGGAGGGAAGGAGGGAGGGAAGGAGGGAGGAAGGAAGGAAGGAAGGAAGGAAGGAAGAAGGAAGGAAGGAAGGAAGGAAGATAGGTAGGTATTATTATGGCAACACTAAAAAAGAGAAGACCCCCAAACCCCCTGTTGTGGTGGAGCTGATGCTTTTGCTTGAGGAGATAGGGAGATGAAAGTTAATCAGTAAAACCCACAGCCTGTGAGGTGGAAATAGTTTTTCAAAGGACAGCTTGCCATGAGAGCAGAATGGAGGCTGAGGTCTCACAAGGAGCAGGGGGCTCCTGCAGAGGCTGATGTTTCTGTGGAGAGGAGAGCCTGAGGGTGCCAGGGGAGGAGGGAGGGAAGAAGGGGAAAAAGTTCCCGTTAGAACCCATCAGGGCAGGCCAACATGGCCAGGAGTGGCCCTTGGGTCCTTAGCATACATTTTAATCTCATTACAGCAGTCAGTACCTCTCATCAAGACCATGCTCAGGAAGGAACTTAAACATCTAATGAGACCCTGTGAGTCAGGAGTGGAGAGGTGGCACCTGGGTGGTCTCTGGAAACTTCCCTAAAACCCTCAATAAACCAGGGAGCACAGAGGTGCACGTCTCTCTCTCCTGTTGGAGATGATCTACCCTTGAGGGTGCTTTCCCTCTAAATCATCCTGACATTTTCTCCTGCAGGAACCCAAGGGGAAGGAGAGGGAGATTCCACACAGAGACTGGGGAGAAGTCCCTGTGAAACACTGGACTGGCACAGCCACCAGTCAAGGAGCGCTGGGGATTGCCAGGAGCCCTGGAGCTGGGAGGAGGCATGGAGCAGGACCTCCCTCCCAATGGCACAGACAACCAGCTGCACCAGCTCTCCCTCCTGAACTGTGAGCAGATCCATAGGATTTGTTAGACTACTTTCTCTCCCTCCCTCCCCCCTCCACATCCCTCCCTCTCCCCTCCACATCCCTCCCTCTCCTTCCTTCTCTCTCCCTCCCTCCCCCTCCACATCCCTCCCTTCCTCCCTCTCCTTCCTTCTCTCTCCCTCCCTCCAACCTCCACATCCCTCTCTTCCTCCCTCTCCTTCCTTCTCTCTCCCTCCCTCCCCCCTCCACATCCCTCCCTTCCTCCCTCTCTTTCTTCTCTCTCCCTCTCCCCCTCTCCCCCCACCCCCATGCTAGGATGGAACCCAGGGCTTTGCACATAGGAGGCAAATGCTCTACCACTGAGCCGCTCCCCCAGCTCTTTCTGTTTTCATTTGAGACAGGGTCTTGGTAAGCTGCCTAGCTGGACTGGAATTTGGGACCCCCTGCGTCAGCCTCCTAAAGACTTTCTTTTTGCTGACTTTGATGTCCCTGGATATCACTTAGAAGGTGCTCCAGAAACACTGGATAAGACAATGAGACTGAAGGGAGGTCAAGACCAGATCCCAGGGGATGCTAAGGACAGGCTTTGAGTTTGTTCTGCAAGCCTCAGGGGGAATCAAAGGATTCTAAGGGTAGCAATGACTTAGACAGCTGGGAGGGCACCGCAGCAATAGTGAGAGGGAGAGGAGAGGCAGGGGCTCAGGACAGAGGCGCACCAGCATGCCACGGAGCCGCCCACAGAAATCCTGATCACAAGCATCGCAATCAGGACATCAGGACGTGGCCTGGAGTCAGACCACTGGCTGGAATGCTGGCTCTGCCCTACCCCTCACCCTCAGACTAGCCCCAACCCCTCGTCTATGAACTGCAGTGGTCAGTGTAGCTACCCCTCACAACTGCTGAGGACCATGCAGGTTAAAACAGACAGAACTCAGAGGAGTTAGCGCAGTTGGTTCTGAAGACTTTCGGACCCTGTGTGGGGAGGCTGATCTGGGTGGGCTCTGAGGACAGGATGGGACCCCAGTACCCAGCACAACACAGGAAATCGTGAATCTTCCTTCTTCCCACCCCACGTTACCTCTGTGAGCAGATGCCACCTCCCTGGCCTCAGTCACAGTGCACACCAACAAGAGCTTAATTTCTCCCATTCCACATGTCTCTATTCTTTTTGTTATTTTAGCTGAGAAATTTTATCCTGAAGGCCAAAGCAGGCTTGTCCACAAACAGAAGGAGGAAGTTCAAAGAAGGGAAAGACAGTCCCCTACCTCGATCATCCCTCTATTCAGCCCCACCAGCTTGTGCCGATGCACCTGGGACCCCCCCACCATGTCCTTGGGTTCCCAAGGTGAAAAAGAGACCTGACCACCTCTACTAAGACCATTTCCAGGCGTGGAGACTGTGGACGGCTGTGGACGACTATGGACGGCTGTGGACGGCTGTGGACGGCCCAAGGCCTTGGAGCCTTGGTCAGTGGGAGGTTTTATTGGTTTTAATGCAAGCAGAACACAAATCAAAGAAGAACACTTGAGCTGGCCTCTGCTGGTGCCCTCCCAGCTGTGGCTGCTGTCCTGCTAGCAGTTGGTGCTTCCCTGGGGATGTTTGACGCTGTCGTCAGCAGCCATCCCTACCAGCTGGCACGCTGACAAACTAATAAAACAGGCCATGTAAGTGGAAAGAGCTGGCACTGCCTCAGTGTATTTAGGCTGCTGGAGGGTGAGCCAGCTGCTCCAACAAGAGCAGGCAGACAAAAATTAAATCTCTGCTGTTTAAGGTGGGTCTTTGAAGAAAGGCAGGGGGCTTCAGAGCCCAAACTTTTATGGTTCCAAGCAAAGCATTGCACATTTGAAGACACTTGAGAGTCTTCTGAAAATGTATTTTTTCAAACTTGAGCAAAATTAAAGGACGTTGTTTTCTTCCTTCACAGGGAATGTCAGGCCAAAAGCTTGGTAAACACAAAGAACTTCTCAAGGAGTCAGGAGAGGGGGTCCACTAAAGGTTCTATCCAGGGCTGTTCAGGCAGAGCAGGAGGGAAGGAGAAGAGGGCCCAGGGGCTCTTAACCTTCTGCAACCTTCCTGCACTGCAAGAACAATGATGCATACCAGGTGCAGAAGGCTGTTTTTAGATGCCTGTCATTTAAGGAAGCGACAGAATTTGCCTTTGAGAGAGATGCTGGCTGCCTGCTCCGCAGGGTGCGGGTGAGGAGGCTTGTTTTTGCTTCAGCCAGAAAAATGCTAGAGGTCTCTCTTGTAACTACTGTGGAATGAACGTTTGCCTTGACCTTGGACTTCCCAGTTTTCAGAACTGAGAAATAAATGTTGCTTAAGGCTCCAAGTCTATGAGATTCTGTTAGAGCTGAGCCAGGCTTGTGAGAGCTACCGTAGTCTGTGGTCATGGCCTTTGGGATCGACAGCCCACATGGGTCGAGGTTCCCTCCAGAATCTTCTCCAGTAGTTGTGCCAGCTTTCCAGGGTGGCCATAATATGGCCACAAACTCGGTGGCTTAACAGAGATTTTGTCTGGCAGTCCTGGAGGCCAGAAGCCACACCCAAGGTCTCCACAGGGCCACACTGCCTCCAAGGCCCTAGAGAAGAACCCTTCCTGACTCTCACGGCCCCTGGTGGCTTCTGGCAGTCACGAACTCCTTCATTTGTGACCGCATCACCCCAAGCTCTATCTCTGTCCGCACACGGTTTTCTCCTCAATGTCTGTGTCTTGTCCTGCCCTGGGGTTGAGGGGCCAGCCAGATAACCCAGGATGATCTCCTCATCTTAAGATCCGTAACTTATCTATCTTCAAAGATGCCATTTTCCAAATAAAATCCTATGCATGAGCTCCAGAATGCCGTCTCTTCTTTGATTTGGGAGGGCACTTGGCCAGGAGACACAAATCAACCCACTACACTCGATGAGCTAAAGGGAATTTGTATAGATTATTAAGTTTCCACAGGATTACTGGGAAGGGTAAAGAAACAGATTCCAGCATAAATATTCAAGAAAAACTCTCAGAGAGAGGTCACAAAGAACCAAGACAGCTCTGCCCCACCATGATGAGCTGCTGCAGGGACACTAGCTAAGGTTGGCTCTAGAATTGGGCAGCTCCACACGTCTCTGCCACGCACCACACCAGCAAGATGGAGGCCCAGCCCTGCTCTCCCCAGTAGACAGAATTCAAGGTCAAAGATTCACAGGGCAGAGCAAAAAAATCCCAAACAGATCCCCGAAGCAAGAGACTTAGGTAAATATGGTTGGGGTTTTCCACTCTGAGCACTAGAAGAGGGTGGAAAGTGGTGGAGGCCAGTATTCCCCAGGATTGTGTCCACACCCAACTCAGAAAGGCCAGCAGAAGCCATTGTAAGAGCATGACAAATGGCAACCAGGAAGTGTTTCTGAAACACCTAAACCAGACATTCTCAAACTTTGAGGTGCACAAGAATTAAGCTCACCTGAGGCCCTATCTAAACCGGTCACTGAACACTGTGGTTCACACCTGTAATCCCACCAACGGGGGTGGCTGAGGCAGGAGGACTGCAAGTTCAAAGACAATCTCAGATACTCTGCCACACCCTGTATCAAAAAATTAGAAAGGGCTGGGGGTATTGCTCAGCACTAAAGCATCCCCGGGGACAATCTCCAGTTCTGAGGTCAAAAACAGACTGCAAATAAAAACTACACCGCTCTGGCCTTTGAAAAGTGACTCGCTGAGTGGCTGAATGAGTCAAGGAGTATAAGCTGCCAGGCAGCAAGGTTAGAGGGAGAGGAAACCACCAGTAATTTCACCTCTAACTTCATGAAGTCTGACACTGCCCACTTAAACCTGTGCACCTCTGACCCTCAATGCACACCTGTGCAATTAGACCTTGTACTTTTTACAAAGCAAATACTGCTACCAGGAACACTCAGATAATGTGAGGAGGTTGGCTCAAGAGGACGGAAGGTAAGATAGAGTGTCTGCAGCTCTACAGAAAGAGAGCCTCATGGGGGCTGTTGCTTAATTTGACGTAACCCAGTAACAGAAAAAAAAAAAAAAAAAAGCAAAACCTCCCTGTATGTTTTCAGTGTTTGAATTCAGATGGCATCAAACAAGAAGGAGCCCTCTGTGTTATTCAGTCTCTCAACATTAAAATCTACGTCATTACCAAGTCAGGACTCAGTTGCTAAGAAAGAGCATGTAGGGATCAAATTATGCTCCTAAAGTTCTAAATGCACCATGGAAGTCATTTAAAGTAGACAGTTCCTTATCAATGGCTCTGCTGTCCCTGCTGGGCCCTGGCCACAGGTGCCAGCAGAGCTTCTAGAGGGACCTCTGGTTCTTACCTAATCTCGTCTTTACCAGAGGCAGGGGAATCCTGAGAGGAGAAGGGAAGCCTGGGTGTGTGGGAACTCACAGTTGAAGCTTCACAGGTTCCCTGGAGCATGGAGAGTGGAAGACGGTGCACAAAGGGCCACAGGTAAGTAGGCGCAGCCGGGATCAGGGGTTATTACAGGTGCCATAGGAATGCTAACCCACTAGACCAAAATCAAGAATACTGCCTTCAAACTAATTTATTCAAGTACATATATGCAAACACATGTCTCAGTGACACTCTTAAAGCTTTGAAATGCTTTCACATGTATTCAGAGATGCTTCACAGCTCTGAATTTTAATTTCTAAAATGTTCCCCAAGTGTACGTCTGAAATATACTTGTCTTTGTGCTCTAATCCAAAGTACGTGAGACTCATAGTAAAAGAATCTTGCCTTGCATTTTCCCCGTAAGTAAAATCTAAATCCTCCTTATTCATTGCTTTGGTTTCCTAAAACTGGAATTTCCATTAACCACCAAGGAAGGAAGAATCAAGAGGGCTCACTGTGGTGCTCCTTAATGGCCTCTCATCTTCCGGCCTAGACAGAATCTGCCTCCCTGGCCTTCACCTCCCACGTGGATAGCTCAATGTGGCAGCTGTGACAAAGCACCCAACCTGGGCGGTTTTTAGCAGAGGAGGCGTCCCCTGGCTTCCTTCCTTTGGCTTGGCTCACGGAGCTCGCCATCCCCAGGTGGCATCTTGACGAGGTTGTTTTGAGGATCATGTTGAGAAGGCAGACAGCAAGTCAGCCCAGGAGCCAGAGGGACTGGAGTTCAAGCTCCAGCCTCGGGAACATCCAGCCGTGACCACAGAGTCCCAGCGGGACCCCTGTAGGCCTCCACTTCTCAGTCTGTCCTAGTCCTGCGTCCACCTCAGGTGATGGAGAGCTGATGCTCATGAGCAGGCAGAGCACGCAGCAAACAGGGCTTGTGTCCCTGGCATGCCACAGGTCCCAGCCTATGCTCTTCACCTCCAGAAGTCCCCTTCCCTCCTGACCCTGCCATCCCCCAGGTCTCCTTGCAAGTGCTACTCAGAGGTTCCTTCCCTCTCTTCCCACTCGGTCACTCCTACCCTGCGGCATACTGTTTCCTTCACCAGCATCTGGAAATGCTGGAGTAGGTCTGTGGTCTGTCTCCCGCCAAGGCAGCTGGAAGATTCCTGAGACTTGCCCTAATCTGTGTCCCTCGTTACTGGTGCACCCAGAACCCAACAGAGTTCATTGTTTGTCCACTCTTGTTTGGGTGATGGATGGGTCGAGGTGCATCCTTCTCTGAGACCCTGTTAGACTTTCACTGTCCCATGGTGACTGCTCCAAGTGGACCCCAGGTCACAATCATCTTCCCTTCCCCAGAAGCTCTTTCACATTTAGCTTATCACTTTGCACAGGGCTCTTTTTCCAAACGGAGCTACCAGTTTCAGGAGCTTAATAAAGTTTTAAACTTTTCTGAGTATTTATGCTCAGCTAAATGCTTCAGAACCAGAGACGCTCAGGTGGGAGCCTGGTGATAACAAGGACATCGCCACAGCACACCCACCTGTGATTCCAGAGACTAGGAGACCAGCAACATCAGCACAGTCATTCTAGAATTCTGACTGCTCATTGGAGGGGTGCCAGTCTAAAATATCGGGCTGTGGGGAGAGAGAGCTGTGGGGATCTTGGTCCCTGCTCCAGTGAGATCTCTTTGGTGGTGAAAAAAGAGGGATAGCCTGCCCCCGCCCACGGTGCACCCCAGTCTGACTGCCATACCCTAGTGGTGCCCTACTCCACTGCCCTGGGAAATTTGCTCCTCCCAGTTGCTCACCTGACTCTTCTCCCCACAGCTATTAGCCCACCCTTCCAGAAGAATCCCACACACAGTCCCTCCAGCAGGACAGCAGCCCTGGGTTGCTCTTAATGACTGTCCCAGAAGCATGTCTGGAAACCTGGGCACCCCTCACCAGATACATCAAAGTGCCCCAGAGAGAGCCAAACCTGAGCTTCCCATTCTGCACCCAGGTATCCTTGATCACCGCACCCCCTGCCTGAGGGGTGAAGACCACGCCCCTCCTCCCAGCGTCTTTCATCTGCTGAATCATTCTCACCAGTCACGAGAGCTCACAGTGCGCCTGCCAGAGGGTGCCCTGTTGAAAATGGAAGAGATGCAGCCTCACCTGATGTGCAGAGAGAGGGAGACTTCAAACTGCACAAAACTGAGAAATAAGCTGGCGTTTAAAGGCATGCTAATCTAGCCCTCCACAGATGAAGTCCATGGTACTCTGCTGACCCCACCACTGTGTCAGGGGGTTCTCCAAGTTATGCTCTGCAGAGGCTTGAAAACCTTCTCTTGACCTTGGTGTAGATCAGAGAGCTATAAGACTCCCTTGGGAGAACAAAGGGCAGTGCGATTGAAACTCTTTTGCAGGGAGGCCTGGGAAATGGTCAGCTGCTGAGTTAGCATAATGGAGAAGTCATCTGGCCCCTGTTAACTTATCATTTAGGAACCAGATCTTTTCAAAGAAGAAAACCAAGGACACTGATATGGTTTGAAGAAAATAATTTCCTGTCTTTTACTGAAAATAAAAGCAAACTCATGCAAGCAAATTCATACTTATTTTAATTCCAGAAGATGCTTAGCCACCTGCTTTGGTTTGGCTGTGAATTTCATATGCTGGAAACTTGGTCCTGTGGTTTGGCTGGGCTTCATGTGCTGGAAACTTGGTCCTCGGCACGGTGCAGTTGAGGTGGTGGGGCCTAATGAATTTGGCTAGGTTGTTGGGGTACCACCCTCAGAAGGGATTAATGTGGTCCTCCCAGAATCCTGGTAAGTTCTTACGGGAGAAAGTCATTATAAAATGAGTAGCCTAGCCCTATGAGTCCCTCCAGCTTTGTTTTCACCAAGTAGTCTCTCCTGCCATGATGCACTGCCGCAGTCTGGCTGGGCACAAATCACGATCCACTCAAGCAGGAACAAACTTTATTTCCAAACTCCACCAGAACTCTCCCGAACGCCACCCACGCGGCTCCTCCAGGAACACACCACACACCAACTGGAACTCCCACCACCGGAACTTCACCAACCAACGCGAACTCTTCAGGAATCCCCGGGAGAGCTCAACCAGAACTCAACTCCGCGAGAACTCAAGTCATCATCTTAAAGGCTCGCTGGCGTCACCTCTCGACCACTACTTCTGGCAAAAATGCCATGTGTCATCCCAACACGGCTGTGGCCCTCAACAATGTACCTCCCACGTTGCGATACAGCCAGAAGGCCCTCATCAGAAGCTGAACTAAAGGGACTCTCTAATCTTGGAATAGACCTCCAAAGGTGACCTCTAAATAAACCTTTTTTTTTTTTATAAAGTACTCAGCTTCAAGTATTTGGTCATAGTAACAGAAAATGAACTAATGTATCACCACCCAAAACCTGGATCTAAGAATCTAAGATTCTACCTGGATCCAAGCCATATTTAATTGCAAGTATTTTGGAAGCCACATAACAAGAGGCCTTTCATTTTTTTTGTGAGGAAAAACACTTACGGTTTAGATAGGAGATGTTCCCCAACAGCTCATGTGAGCTACCACACAAGACAGTTTAGAGGGCAAATGATCAGGTTAAGGCTCTCATACCCAATCAGCAGATCAGTGTATATGAATGGATTAACTGGTGACTACTACAGCCACATAGGGTGTGGCTCAAAGAGGTGGACAGAGCTCTCTCTGCTTCCTGGTGACCTTGTCCTGAGCCGATTTCCTCCACCGAACCTTTCTGCCGTGATGTTCCACCTCACGCTGGGCTCAGAGCAATGGAGTCTGCCATCTGTGCACTGAGGCCTCTAAAATCATAAACCCCAAATAAACCTTTCCTCCTCTAAACTTGTTCTTGTCAGGTTTTTTGGTCACAGCAACAAAAAAAGCTCACTAAAACTACCACCAAGTAGCCTCCCTCCCTCCCTCCCCGACCTTCTCCCTCCCTCTCTCTCCCACTTCTTCCCTCCCCCTCCCTCTCCTTCCCTCCCCCTCCCTCTCCTTCCCTCCCCCACCTTCTCTCTCCCTCCCTCCCCCCTCCCACCTTCTCTCTCTCCCTCCCTCCCCCCTCCCACCTTCTCTCTTTCCCTCCCTCCCCCCCCACCTTCTCTCTCTCCCTCCCTCCCTCCCTCTCTCCCCCCTCCCTCTCTCCCCCATCTTCACCCTCCCTCTCCCTCCCACCTTCTCTCTCTCCCTCCCTCCCCCCTCCCACCTTCTCTCTTTCCCTCCCTCCCCCCCTCCCACCTTCTCTCCCTCCCTCCCTCCCTCCCCTCCCTACCTAATGCTATAAAACACATTATTCAGTTCTCTATGCTCTGTTTCCACTGGCCCGTTACCCTCTTTTCTACTTCCCCACTGTTTTTCTTGTAGTCAGGACCAGTCGCATGACTTTGGTTCCTAGTGCAAAATGAAAAGTGTAGCCTCTAATTTTAAAAACAAGTAAGTGTTCCAGGACAGCACAGGGTCCTTGTGAGCAGGAGCCCTGGGGCCTGCACAGGTGGAAGCCCAGGAACTCAGGCCTGGGTGGAGCTTCCTCCTCCTCTATCCACAGTCACCATCAGCTGTCCTGCCACCTAGACTCGGGCTCCGCCACCCGCTCCTCCTGCTGGGAAACCAGTCTCCCCTGAGCACAAGCCCCTTGGCCAGCTGTGAGAGGTCCCGCCCAGCCTCAGACCTTGGTTCTTCAGAGGACAGTGACTCACCACAGCCTCCATGGTGCTGGGGAGGGACCCCAGGCCTTGCATACACTAGGCAAGTGCTCTACCGCCCAGCCACGCCCCAGCCCAGACATTCTTAAATGTGAACATGCTTCTGAGCACTTGAGCTTCTCCATGTCCAGCTCCACCCTAGAGCATGAAGCAAGCCTTCTGCTGAACAGCCAGTGAGGAAGAGGCCCGGCTTGATGCATCTGTGACTCTACATATTTTGCCAAAACCGTTGCTGGGACTTGTTTCCATGCCTTACTGGTTTTTTTTTTTTTTTATACCTATTCTAAGGTCAGGTGGAATCTTGGTCCCCAGCTGGCTCCCTCCTGGCTCACCTGAGAGCCAAAGCCATATTTTAAAAAGGCCTTTGTGCTGGGCCTTTCGAAGTTCAGGGCCAATGCTGCCTTGAAGATAAATGTATCTAGGCCCTCTGTTCCCGGAAAACTGAACTTCAAAATTCCCAACACAAATACTTCATCCAAAGTAGTTTTGTTTGTGCCACTATCACAGGGGTAGAAAGAGCCCAGTCCCCAGGTAAGGCCACCACAACGGGTCCCCAGCACCTCCCACCACCCCCCTCAGCATGGCCTCCTCTGGCCTCTGTACCATCAGTTGGGCTTGCTGGAAGCAGGAAGGAGATGGGAGAGGAAAGGACGAGGACAAGGGCAGCACAGGGAAAGGGGAGAGGAGCGCACCCTGGAGGAGGGGTGGAAGGGAGGCTGCTAAACATGCCAGCTGCCAGCAGTTCTGGCTCAGAACAGGAAGATGGGGGAGCCCTGGATCTGAGAGGCAAACGCCACCTCCTCGCCCCCCTTGTAGGAGGCTGGGGACAAGCCCTGAAGAGGAACCCAGGGGCCAGGCCGGGGACCACAAATCTGCAAGGTGGCCCAGCTCTTGTGGGCTCCATCCCTCATGGATGCAAAGTTGGGTACTTTCCTTTTCAGCACATTTGCCCAGCACCATGAGCCACCTCTCCAGCTTTGCCCAGTTTAATCACCTCTTTTATAGAATCACGTTAAATACATGGCTTCTTTCCCTCTCTCCTCTCTAGTCATTTTTCTCAAACAAAACAAACCCTGCAAAACTGAGGGAAATGCAAGTGGACCTCCACCAACATCTCGGGTCATCTATTTTCAGGAGAGCAACAAAGAAGTGCCATTCTCCTTGAATAAGCAGTGAATTAGCAAATGCCTTTCCCTGTCATAAACATTTGCTGAAAACAGCCCCAGGGTTTTGCATGAAGGATGCAGAACAGCTATTTTTAACTCACAAATGAGAGCAGCAGCATCTAATTTTGGACTATGCTCAGTCTAGTGCTGGGGACTGACTGGGAAAGGAGGGAAATGCAAAGAAAAATGTCTTCCTGGAGTGGCCCCCACCAGTCATTGCAAAACAGACCCAAAGTCAGCAGCCTTTGAGCCATGGGGCTGGTCACTAGTCCATGAGGCCATAGCAGTGCTGCAAAGGCTGCCCAGCCCACCCCATCCAGGCGATCTGGAAAAGAGAGCAGAGACACTGGAGAACTGTGCATGTGGAGAAACCCAGATCATTAATAGGAAGACCCTTAGGTGGAGAGGGGGAAGGGCTACAACTTCCTGGAAGAAAATTGGCAGCGAGCCCCAGTAGGATGAGAAACTAGGCCTTTATCGTGCTTTGAAGGGATGCTCTGACATATGAACTTTTAAATTACTTTAAAAGAATATAAATAGGTGTCATTAGTAGTGCTGAAAGTAATTAAAACCATTATCTCTCAAGAGCAACCCCCAAATTAGCAGTTGTCCAAAGAGCACCATTAATCCACCTTCTAAAGCATCAGATAAGTGCCTGGCTCCCCATTTCTGCTGGGTGAAGTCTCTCTCCTGTAAGGAGCAAGCTTCAAGTCCTGGTCACCCAAGACCTGCACTGTAACAGGGGACGAGAGCAAGTAATAGAAGGAATTAGGAGACGAGGGAGAAAAGGAAATATTTTGCAGCCCGATTTCCTGGCTAAGTTCCTCTCTTACAATATTTTAGAATGTCTCAGGATACATGATGCCAGCAGATCTCTGAGGGAAATAGAGCATGCCAGTCATTCTGACTCAGAACAAGGAGACAGGGAAGCCTGGGTCAGAAAGGCAACTGGTGCCTCCTCGCTACAAGGGATATGTTATCTGAGCAGAGTGATGAGAGAGCCGGCAAGACAAGTCTCCACAAGGCACTGACTATCTTTTTAAGGATACTGAACAGCCTTGGAGAATTGAGGGCAGATCTCCATCCAGAGCAAAGGACAGGCATTGTATTACCCACTGGTAAAAGCTTGGGTTCCCAAGCTTGGGTTCCCATTGCTCTCTTGGAACATGACCCAAGTGTGTGCAACTTCCTATTTGCGTTGCCCTGTGGACATCAAGGCAGTCAATATGACTATGAGCAATAATCTGCCCTTTTCTCTGACCCAGGAGTTTCATGTCTCCTACCAGTATCCATGAAGGGCAACAAGCTAACATTTTACAAACAGGATAAAATCTTGGACCTTTCATAGTTCTGTCCACCTGATTTTGACAACGGTTGTTGATGCCTTTGAACAAGATTATCTCAGGTGTATACAGGGTACTGAGAGATTAGACCTTCAGGCAGAAGCTACTAGTAGCCCTCCTTAATATCCATTTTCTCCATCTTCTGATCCACACAGAACCAGGTTGGGGCTCTCCATGATAGAAACCACATTCTCCAGCTCTCTTGTAAGTGGTGTGTTCCTGACAGCTCTGGATTCTGGGATGGGAGGGAAGTGGAAGGCACACTTCCAGGCGCATTGCCTCTAAGAACCGGGTTTTTGTACCTTCTGCACCCTCTTCCTCTCTTCTCGATTTTGGAGCACAGCTGCGATGATGGGCTGCAGCCGGCCATGAGGATGAAGGCCCTGCTTGGCAGCATGATGAAATTGCTGATGTTTTGAAGAACCACAGCTGCCCTGGACGGATGCACAAAAATCCAGCTTGTTCAAGAGATTTTGAATTTTCTGTTATTAGCAGCTGAATCTTATCTCTAACTGGTGCCGGGCTTGATGCCTAAAGTGGAATGCAGCAAGGAAAGACCCCCAAATCTGGAGCAAGTGACTTGGTGTCACCTTGCCTAGCCTGGCCAGTCTGAGGAAGGGAGGAGGCGAGGCCCTGCCCACATCCACCTCACCATCCTGGCTGCGCCCTCTGCCCCAGTGGCTCTCAAGCCCCAGGCACCCTGGGGATCCTGCAGCAGAGCCTCACCCAGGTCCTGCTCCAGGTTTTCCACGACCTGGACCGTTGCCACCAGAGACAGCCACCTCCCCACAAGACACATGTGAGGGGAAGGTTTTGGGAAAACAGCTTCCAGTCTCCTCTTGCTGCTTGAAAATTCTTAAAAATACATCAATCTGGAAGCACATCTTCATAGGGACTTGAATCATGGCATGGCCCTCTCATGGGGGGACTCAGACACCCGTCAATGAGGTGCAAGTGAAGCCATGACAGGAGTCCTCCAAGTGTCTTAACAATCCCACCAGGAGGACTGAATCAGAGGCCCATGCCAAGGCGTGACTGGCAATCTCTGCCAGAGCAGCAGTCCTCCCCTGAGCAGGCGCACCACCCCAAGGGAAACCCCGTCCACATCACACACTGAGCACCAGGCCACATCCCATCTATAGCGGGTGGTCTACTCACTCGCTCACTTAACATACACTTATTAGGTACTTAGTATGTCAGGACCTACCACACACAGGGAATGGGAAGGTGAATTTAGCAGGATCCACTCCCTAAATTGCGCAAATTCTAGGCAGCCTCAGGCTCACCAGAGCAGGGATCCGAACACCATTATCTGGAGATTGTCACCTTCATTGAGCAAAAAGGGCACACAGTGAGGGTGAACCCTCACGCAGGGGAGAGGTCTCACAAATGCCCTGTTATATGGCACTCATCAAAACATACAGCTTCATGATATACAGCCCTTTTCTGAGCTCTAGTGGCAGGACATGATTTTCTATGAAATATTTTTTAAAGAAATCATTCCCAATCCTGCCCACTGAAATTTCAATCCTAAAATCCTAAGTGAAGTGTATACATGTCTATAGAGTTACACTCACACATGGTTCAGAAAGGAATGCCTTAGGATTTGTTTTGTTGTTTTGTTTTGTTTTTGTGGTACAGGATATTGAACCCCAGGCCTTGCACATGCTAGGCAAGTGCTATATACCCAGCCCCCAGAAAGGAATGCTTTGGGCTGCAAGTAAGACAAAAATTCAACCAGTTGGTACCATTTAAAAATAGAGATTGATGGTGAGGTCTGAGTTAGGTCTAGAGATGAACTAACAGAATGTGACAGCATCGGTTTCCTGGCTTTGACAGCGTATGGCAGTTATGCAACACCTCAGTGGAAGACTGACCAACAATACACAGGCACTCTCTCTATTCTTTGTGCAACTCCTTGGGAGTCTTAAACTACTTCCACATTAAAATATTTTTTTAAAAGCCAGAAGTTTGTTTTTTTTTTCAAACAAAAAAGAGGTTGCCGGCAGCTGTTGGGATTAGGTGTCTGTCCAGGCCGTCCGTGGCCCAGGTCTCTGTCTTCCTGTTTCCCTACCCACTGCCACTGGTCTGCCCTCTTCCCCACGTGGTCTCAGATGTGGGTGGTGGCTGCTGCTCCAGCCCTGAGCCAGAACCACATCAGGAGAATAGGAAGGAGAAGCCAGCACCTGTCCTGCCTCCTCCCAGAAGCCAGGACTCAGACACAGTTCACAGGCCGTCCAACCCTTCCTCCTTCAGAATACAGTGGAGACTCGCTCCCCTCATCTTGAAAGCTATAGTCTGATGCCTTGTCCCTTCCAAAATCCAAGTTGAAATTTAATTGCCACTGTAATAAGATTAAGAGGTGGCCTTTTAAGAGGGGATGGGGCACAGAAGTTGTGCCCTGAAGAGGGAGAATAATGCACTTAGGAAAGGGCAGTTTCAGCAACCCGTCCCTTCCTGCCTTCCACCACGTCAGGATGCAGCAAGACCCTCACAGAAGTTGGCACTTTGATATTGCACTTCCCAGGCTCCAGATTTGTTGGAAATAAAACCTCTATTCTTTATAAACAAGCTGGGCTGTGGGTATTTTTGTTACAGCAGCACAAAGCAGAGGAAGACAGTTCACTTTGTACAACTAGAATATGACAGGACAGAGTGATGTGGCAGAAAGACACTGAGGCAGGTGCCTCCAATGTGGGCAGTGCTGTGGCTCCCGACCCATAGAACATGGCAGAAGCAATAGGCTGTCACTTAGACACTGTGTGTAGTATGGACAGCTGCTGTCTTGCTGGCAGACACTCCCTACTGACACTTCCTTCTGGGCTTGGACAAGATGACCAAGCTGAAGAGGCCCAGCGCCGAGGCAGCCTCCAGAGACAACCAGCGAGCAGCAAGGCCTTCAGTCAACTAGTGCAAAGGCCTGAATCTTGCAGATAACCGTGAACTTGGACGAGCCTTCCTCATGGAGACTCAGATGAGACCCCAGCTCTGGCTGACACCTCAGTGGCAGCCTCATGAGGGTCCCGAAGCAGAGGACCTGGGTAAGGTGCCACCAGGATCCTGCCCCAGAGCAGCCGTCTGAAGCAGCTAGGTGAGTGGTGATTTGTTACCCAGCAACAGAATCATGATGCCACATGGCCCCAGGGCAAGGTCCCAAAATGGACAGATACCCTGCTCCTGAGTCTCCCCGTCGCCCTCAGCGGCTTGCTCCTGGGGAAGCCAGCTTGTGACACAGTGGAGAGGCCCATGTAGGGACCACTGAAGTTCCACCCAGCAGGCTCACAAACCAGCCAGCCATGAAACGCACCCCCTTAAAAGTGGATTGTCCAGCCTCAGATGCCCACAGTCCACGTCAGTATCCTGACCAGAAGCTCTTATGGAAGAATAAGCAGGAATGCCCAGCTGACCCCCTCACACAGACAGTGGGACAGGAGGGAGGCACTCACTGTCACCTAAGCCACCGTGTTTTAGCGGAACTTGTTGTAAAGCCACAACAACTGTCCAGTCCCCTGGGCTAGCGCTGGCCAGCAGGAGTGGGATCACCCCGGCCGGCTGAGCCCTGTCGGGACTCATCTTCCCTAGGACCTTCCAGATTGGGGTTTTGTTAGCATTGAGGAAAAGGGGGGGAGAGAAAGAAAAAGGATTTGATAGGCAAATCTTTGCATTTGACACTTGGAATAAAAAGATAAAAAAAAACCCAGGAGGAAGATAAAATTTAAAACCAACCAACCGAGGACAACCCCAACAGAGCCCCTGGGAGTCAGGTTTGGAGGTGGAGCCACACTCGGCTCCTGCTTCCACTCCCACGGCTACACCACGGGCAGAGATCCACCACGTAGAGTCAGTAGTGTAATTTCTGTGTCTGGGTGTTAGTAAAATACAGGTATATTTATCTCTATGGTTGATTTGGGAAGCCAAAAATACGCAAGTTAGAGCAGGTTGATAATGGGGTGAAAAACTGCACTGGACCCCAAGTCTTCTGCAGTCCTTTGGTGAAGCCATCATTTGCAATACTTCCATGAGAAATTATAACACCAGAATTTCCATGAAAAAACAGCAAAGAAAGGCAAAATAGATTTAGATAGTGCATACTTGGTGCCCAAGAGAGTGAGGAAGAGCTTTTCCAAAACCCTGAGCTGCCGGCCACCAAGGTAATGGGAAGACGTGGGGCAGAGACCCATGACCTGAGCCCAGCCATGCCAAGGGGTCATGCCTGGGGAGAGACAGACAGGTCTGTCCCCACATCAGTGACAGGAGCCCATGTCGTGCACTCCCGGGATCGGCTAGCATGAAGCAGCAGCTCTGCTCACTGCCTCTGCCATATCCTAAGGATGGCGTGTGCTCTGAATTCCTCCATCAGTGACCTGCCCCAGGGGACTTTCCATCTCCAAGGCTGTGAAAATGCTCAACTGAACACTGAAGATTCAGATTTAACTACAGCTTCCCCCGGTCAACGCAGCTTAGATTCATGAGCATATTTGTTTATGAGGAAAGAAATGACTTCAAAACTCCAGCCAGGCAAATTATTTATAATTAAACTTCTTTCTCAAAACCTGATACTGCAGCATAATATAAAACAGCAATTATTCAAAAGGGAGGAAAATAAATAAACAAACAGAGGACAGAGGAAGCAGGAAGATGTCTACAGTGTGCTCCTGGGCTCACTGCCCATTGGCTCCCCGGATGAGCACTTGGGGACAAATTCTAAGAAAAGTCTTTCTGAACAGAGGTTTTCAGGAGTGTTTATGTGCACTTTAAGCTAGTGAGAAGCAGCCAGAGACAATGGTAAAACATTGCCCCAGAAGATCTTTCCAGGTCAGAGCAGCCTCATGGTGGGGACTCAGCCCGCAGTTCCTTTAATAATTAGCAAGGGCGACCATGCTAAATCTATTAAGACTAGTCATTTCAGTGCACAAATGACAGGCTGCCAAACCTCCAGCTCCCAGAACAAGGGGATTAAAGATTTCTTTAATGCTTTTATCAGCTACTAATTAATAGTAGTGCTTGGCTTCAGTGATTTAGTCTTAATGCATGACGAAGCTTCATCAGGCAGGAGAGTCGGAGTGTTCTTCTCTAAATCCACCCGCAAAGCCAGCCGAACTCCCAGACTGAGCTATGCTCACGCAAGTCAGGGAGCTCAGTGCATTCAGGAGGGGCCCCAGCCCTGCCTTACTGCATTTCATTATCTGAGTACCTGTGCTGGTGACCCTCACATCTTGTGGGGCTGACTAATACTGTTAGTCAGCACAATGCGTCCCCAAGGCCCTCACACAAAGAAAGATCCTTGTGATCACAGGAGAGACCCAAACCACAACCAGACACCTCAGAATAAGATTTAAATCACTGGGGTCTCCAGGGAGGTCACGGAAGAAGATATCTTAATACATTGCACAGTAAGGTGCCCACAGACAACTAGAATGTTCTATACATTTCAAAGAAGCTGGAAGAAAGGATTTTGAATGTTTCCACCACAGAGAAATGCTCAGTGTCTGAGGAGATGGATCTGCTTACCCCGATGTGAACACTGCATGATGTTTACATGCATCAAAACATCACATGGTCTCCCACGAATATGTACAATTTTTTGCATCAATTTAAAACATTTTTAAATGCTTGCCAAAAAAATTGCTCAGGAGACTCCTCTCAAAAGGAATAAATGCCACTCTAGTGGTCTTAAGACACATCAGACTTTCTGAACCATTTTTTAAAAGGCATGAATTTAAGTGCTGCAAATTTTTAATTATCTCTGCTAATGCTGGTGAAGAGAGGTACAGATAATTCAGAATTAGAGATGCTAAAAGGTTGTTGTATTTGGCATGGAAAAGCAATTTGCATGTACCTTTCGATAAGAGTGAGCACTGCCTTCTGAGGATATTTGTCAATTAATTCTCACCAAATAGTGACGGGCTTAAGAGCAGTCTGCATTGCCTTTCCTGCCCTCACACCTCATCCTAAGGATGAACTCTGTTCCTTTTAAGCTGGACAACACCTGACACCTGGCCTCAGAGCGCATGGTCCCAAACACCCATGTGTTGACCCAGAGGGCTGAGCTGGATGAGGCAGGATGGCTGTTGACACAGGAAAAGGAGGCAAATGGATCAAATCCAAGGATGGGGGCCTCTGCTCTCCTGTCACCAGGGAAAGGCTCCAAATCTCTCCTTGAGTTTTCCCATAAAGCTCCTCAGTCTCCACTCCACTCAAAAGGGTACTGAAGAGCTAGGGAGCAAGGCCTAAGAGCCAGCCATCCCCACCGCAGGGTTTGTATTTTGGCAGTGACATAGGACATGCCAACCTGGCTGCAGGCATCAGGAAAGATGGCACTTGGAGCCTTCACTCCTGCAGCCTCCAGCACGTTACCATGTCTGAGAGTTCAGAGAGCTGGCACTGCTGGAGTTCATCCTTCACGTCGGTAGAGAGACTTCACCTCTCTTGTCTAGAGAACAGCTCAGTCTACCAGGGAGAAGAAAGAAAATCCAGGGCAAATCTATTGTCCTGGAGTAACCCCCACCCCATGGTCAGCTTCCAGGTGTGGAGTGATCTGCCCCCTTCCAGGTTATGGCCACCGATGAGCTGATTCCTCAAAGTGATTTCTCACCTTAGCCTGCAGAGTTGCGGGAGCTCCACTTTCCTATCTCCCCAGAAAAGAGCCGGCTCAAACAATCCCTGTTAGAAACCCGCAGACCCCGGCCTCTCTCCCTTCTCCTCCTCAGCAAATCCAGTGGCTCAATCTTTAAAATGCGCCCGAAGCCTTCTCAGCCTCAGCTGCTTTCACCCTGGCTCTAGCCACACTGACCCTCACCTCTTCCCGGACCCTGCTTCCACCCTGCCCAGCACAGCCAGTTCCACCCAGAGGAGCTGCTGAGACCCTGTTAAAATGTGGAGCTAATTCTGCTGCTTCTCCATTCAACACCTTCCAGAGGTTTCTGTGTTGCCCAAAGAATCAGTCAAAACTAATTCTATGTTCAGCCCTCTCGAGCCCTGTCCACGTACACGCACACACATGCCCAGCATGCTCACACCTGGGTTCATCCATGCGCCCATATTGACATATACCCTGCCACATTTACTAAGTGGGACAGAGACAGCCTCACAGTGACAGAAGTGTCCCCTGGCTATCTCACTGGTCCCTGGCATCCCTTTGGGGATGGGGAAGAACATACAATTTACTATCTCAACCACTTTTAGGTATACAGGTCAGTAATGTCGGCATGTCGCATTGATGAAGTCCATCTCCAGAACTTTCACTTTGCCAAGCTGAAACTCCATTCCCATTAAGCCATTCCTCCCTCCCCAAGCCCCAGGCAACCACCCTTCTACTGTTCCTAGGAACTGAACTTCTCTAGGGACCTCACCCAGTATCTGTCTTTCTGAGATGGCTCATTTCACTCAGCATAAGGGCTCAAGGCTTAGCCCATTGGATCAGAATTCCCTTCCTTTCCAAGGCTGACCAGCATTCCCCTGGACAGCCCATATTTTACTTACCCCTCATCTGTCAATGGACACTGGGCTGCTTCCACATTTGGGTGATTGTAAGAGGTGCCACTGTGAACATGAACATTGTTTTAGGCAGCATTTTTTGCACTGCAACTAAAAGATCTGACCAGAACAACTGTAGGGGAGAAAAAGTTTATCAGGGACTCATGATTTCAGCTGTCTCAGTCCACAGACAGAAGGTTCCATTCCTCAGGGCTCGAGGTGAGGTTGAACATGATGGTGGAAGAGTGTGGCAGAGGGAAGTGGCTCACAGGATGTTCAGGCAGCAGAGAGAGACTCCACTTGCCATATACAAATATATACTCCAAATCCATGTCTCATTGCCCCACCTCCCCCAGCCACACCCCACCACTTCAGTTACTACTCAGTAATCCCTATCAGGGATTCACTGATTGGGTTGTGAGACCCTTAACCCAATCATTTCTCCTCTGAACCTTCTTGTATTGTCTCACACATGAGTTTTGGGGGGGACACCTCACATCCAAACCATAACAGATATATAGGTATGAGTTTGGGATTTGGGCCTCTATTGTATATGGAAGAAACCAGGAATCCCAAGGACAAACAATCCTCCCTAGGAGGCTAAGCCGATCCCAGCCCACTTCAACATGATTTCACGTTCTGTGACGATGGTAATGGCCAAGGGCAGGTAAATCAAGTCAAGCCAAGGTGGCCTAGCTCCTGGCCTGCAGAAGCATGGCAAACACTTAATGTCCACACTATTAAGAAAAAGCATCACCTCCCCAATTAAAAACCTGCTACACAAATGAGGTAAACCCTCTAAACTGGCTGACCCTGGGTGGTGGAGCAGGCAGGGGGGGAAACACTTTTGAGTTTTCTTTGAGGTGTGTCATGAGCAGCTGCCTGCTCTGGCTATGGCATGAACTTCCAGTTTTCATGTGCCCTGGGACGCTGGGTTCCTGCTTGTGTATGTGCAGCACCCTGTCCCCAGAGCAGCTGCAGAGCAGGGAGGGAGTGAGCATGCAGCTTTGGGGACAGAGGTCTCATGAGGAACATCCAGCTGCCCTCCCTGGGCCAGCCTTGGGCTTGCTGTTCAGAGGCTCGCTGCCCACCCAGATGGCCACAGACGTGCACTCACGCTTTGCAAGCCATCCTAGTCAGGTCACCTTGTTAACCCATAATGAAGAGCCATTCAGGGCCCTTCCAGGTCTCTCGCCCTGGAACCTGCGTCATCGTGCCCTTATGTCAGGGTCCCAGGGGATGGAGTTCTAGACCTAGGGCACTGGGGGTAAGCACAGTCAGCTTTGGTGCGAGGGCGGGGAGGAAGAGAGCCCGGGGCTCGGGCAGTGTGGAACGGGATTTCACATCACCCCCTTGAAGAAAATTTCCTGGCCCAGGACAGCCCAGCCCAGTTATTCAGAAGGCGTGAGGGGGGGAGTTCGGGGCTCAGATGTGGGGAGCTCCAGATGTGGGGAGCTCCAGATGGCTGGCCCTGACCTACAGCCTCCTCGTCGTCACTCCACAATGGCCAAACACCTCTCCCTGGAGGGATCCAAAGAGTCCAGGCAGAAGGAAGACAGCTCAGAAGGCTGTCTTTTCCAAAACACACGTTCTGAGAATTTGGAGAATCAGATCCAACTAGAATGAGATGCTTTAAGTGTCTTGTGCCAGGTCCTTGGCCACAAAGGCTTCAAAGGTGGCCAAATGTCACCTTCAGTCAACAGCTGACAGGTGCAACCAGTGTAAAGGCTGAGAGGTGATGATGGCACTCCCAGATGCAGTGAGGGACGGAGGGGCACAGGCAAGCAGAGCGCCTGCTCCAGGTGCAGAGCCGTCAGGCAGGAAAGGAAAGCCGGGTTTCTCTTCTCTGTGCTCAGCGCTGCGCGGTGTTCAGATCTGACTTCATGCTCTCCTACATTTCACGTCCCACTTTTAGAGCATCCAACAATAAGAAGAGCCATGAGCTGCATTTCAGTGAACATTGTCATAAATACCAAGGCTCCCAGCAAGTGACAAAACCCAGTGTCACCTAGCCAAAGCCACAAAGGGACCACTAGCTCAGCTAAGTGGGAAGACGTGCTGAAGCATCATTGTCAGGACACCCTCCTCTCCCCCCACCAACTGCCTGCCTCATGTCTCTGCAGCTCTATTCCACTTCCCTCTGGTGTCACCATCCCTCACTACAATAAGCAATGTCCCAGTGTGGAGAAGATGGCTCCTGACCAAACTCAAGCCTGTAATGTGGTCATCTATACCACTGGACAAAGAGCTCCCTGTAGAGCACGTCCAGGAAAGCCCTGGAGGTGCCCAGCTGCCCTGGCTTTGGTACAATGCCCACCCAGAGGGAATGCTAGGGGAGCTCCAGCTGACCTTCCCAGCCATCCTACACCCGGCACAATACCTGGAGGGAGGGGGTGACTAGCAGTCCCACAGGAAGTCAGCTTTCCAAAGGATGCCAGGTGCACTCCAGGTAGTGACTGATCTCCACGAAGCCAAAGCAAGAAAAGAGTTTTGACATCCTCTAGGATGAGCCCATGACAACACTTCATTATTTTTCAGCTCCTTAAAAATGTTACTCAATCAGCTAAAATGATGCATCTCTGGAGAACCTCCAGACAGCAAGCAGAGACAGAGCAAATGGCTCTCCCAGCCAGAGGATCATAGCATGGGGTAGTGCCGCTGTGCTCCAGAATTAGACACACACATGCATGCTCACACAAATCTGCACTCATGAACATGCATATACACATGTGTGGACAACTTAGCACACACTTGAAAATGCAAGCACACACGTGTATCATGAATGCACACATATTTGCATGAACACACACACTTGCCTGAGCACATACACACACACTTGCATGAGCACACACACACTTGCACACCACCATAGGCACAGCTCAGTGTCAGGTCAGAACAGCACACTCCATGTCCTGAAAGTCCAGTGGCTTTAATACAACAATCTTTTCCTGACTCTCTGAGGCAGACTCCAGGAGTTCTAGTCTTGTGACTCCACTCACCAACACAGTAAGTCCCTGATCTCTGAGGCAGAGAGACGAAGAGCTGATGCCGACACACGTCACAGGGAGAGAAGGTTCTGAACTCCAAGGGGGCTCGGAAAGTGAGCAGGCCATGGGTGTCGAGTGGGCAGTGTCTCTGTGACAGTGTCCTTGAACATCTCGCTTTCAAACCCCCCTCAGAAACTTTCTATGCTTCAGAGTAAGGGTGCAATGATTGATTTTGTGCTAAACGTGGCTGGGCCATAGTACTCAGATATTTGGTCAAACATCTCTGGATGTTTCTGCAGGGGTGTTTTTGAAGGAGATAAACATTTAAATCAGTAAACGTTATGTAAAGCAGATGACCCTCAGTAATAGAGGTGTGTTCATCCAGTCAGTTAAAGACCTGAGAAGAATAAGGAGCACAGTCCCCTGAGCAGGGAGGAAATATACAATAGAGACCCCGATGCCAACTGCCACTCTATGGTCATCTCAGCCTGGGAGTCCACCCTGCCAGTCACCTCACCAAGTCCTCCACAGGTACATGCGCCTCCTTAAAATCCATCTGTCTCTTTCTGTGCCTCTGTCTCTGTCTCCATCTTTCTCCCCCTCCCCTCGTCTCTCTCCATATATGCATGTATGTATATAGAGAGACCATCTGAGTGAACCCAGAATATCACCCCAGGTTACACTTTGAGTACCTTATATCTTTAGATTTTTTTTTTTTTTTTTTTTACTACTCCACACTAAACAGATTAACCAATGTTTAATCCTGGGCTTTTCCAAATAAATACATAAAAGACTTGCTACCAAATGGTCCTCCTTCCAGCCCTGTTCACACCACAGCTCTCTGTTCCCATGAAGAGGAGCCACTGAGCCCAGGTGAGGTCACTGAACCAGGGTATGCACTTCTCTGTTCAGCCTGTGCCCCTGAGACAGGAGCCACCCCTGCTCTGCCGCATGGGCAGCACCACCAGTCACCACGCCAAAACTAGCCCTAGTCTGACCAGGGAAACAGAACAGCCAGGACCGGTCTGAAGCCATGTGCAGAGACCACGGAAGCACACGCAGCACTTTTCCCTGGGTCAAGTGGCTCATCACCATGGCGCATGGTGGAGACGACGGCTCCACCCCTCAGCACCGTGCAGATTCCCACCCTGGCCCATCCTGACTCAGTCTCCCTATCGATGGCATAAAACAGAAAGACAGACATTCCCTCAAATTTCTTGCAAGGAATTGTGTAAGCAGTGGCAAAACCCTCCCTCCATACGTAGAAAGCGTCTTAAATCAGTACCTTACAATCAAGAAGCACAGTCTTCTCTCAGAGAATCAGTACTGTAACTAAAACTATGCTTCTCTTCCTTGTGGTCATCTTCTTCAAATGAGGAACACATTGTTCACAAGAACCACCTGTTGCCCTCATCTAAGTCCTAAGCTGAATGCTTCAGAAATTGTTCTACAATCACTAAAAATAAAATCCATGCGGAACCTAAAATACCAGTGTCAAATCATTGGAGCTGAATCCAGTTTGTATTTTTAAGAGCATCTATAAAGCCATTTATAAATAGGAAGTCTTCCGCGGTATTTTTAATGACTTAATTTTCAGCAGATTCCACAGATTAGGACTTGGAGACAGCACCTACCAGCTCCCGGCTGCAGTCAGGGTCAGTACAGGCCCCTCCTCCCAGAGGGGAGGTCAACTCTGCCAAGGACTCTGGGGTGAGGTGTGATTGCACCAAGGGTCTCTGGGGATTTCTCCTTCTGGTCAGTGGCTGTAAAGCCTCCTTGGAGTTATCCCAGGGTGTCACGGTCCTCCTAGGAGTCTGCTGACCCTTTGATTCACTTACGTTTAGGATCCTGGGAGCTGGGGAGGGCGGTCCAGGACCAGCCGCTTGTGGGCGGGCCAGCCAGGCCCTGAGCACAGGGCGGGGGAGGCTCACCACTGCCTCAGTGGCCATGGGAGGGCGGAGGACACCCAGGGGTGCTCTGGCAGCACTTGCTTGCCTCGACATCTGGCCAGACATTAGAGGTGGCTCTGGTCAGACCAGGAGGCACCATGTGTTACCGGGAGCCACAGAACACAAGGCACCCTGCTGACAGGCAGAAGGACAGGCCCCAGGGGAGGCGTCTTGCTGTCCCCGCAAGAGCCAGGTCTCCATGAGAGCCCAAACCACTGTCTGCTGCTGTACAGGCCACCTCAGTGGCCCAGAGCCATGGTGGCCAGACTGCTACCCAGACAGACACTCTGCACTCCTGTCTGGGTCACTAACCCCAAGACCACAACAAACCAGGTAATACTCATCTAGGGACCTGAGGCTGTCACTCTGCCGGTCAACAGCTGTCCCTTGGCCCTTCAGAGCCCCTCTGTTGCCTCACCTACACCTTCTCGTAGGGCCATCGTGAGGAGCCTGGAGAAGGTCCTGGCACAGAGTCAGCCCTGGTATGTATCCAGCTGTGTGATCATCAAAGGCACAATGTAAAGAATTGTGTCTGGGTCCATAAGAATAGTCAATGTCTCAGGAACGTTACAAATTTGTTCGAATTGAGTATATTCTGTCCAAGAAGAGGGCAGAGTCTCCTTGGTGTCAAAGTGCCACGTGTGTACTCCTGCCTGTGCGGGTATTACGGTTCACTTGATTTCCTCCCAGGATGGCAGTTTTATCATTTTCCCTCCTCTTCCCCCCACACACAGAAAGCAGGTAGCAGAGCCATCCCTTCGTGTGTGTAAGGTGAAATGTGCCCTTCAAACAAGAAGCCGTGACGAGCCACCGCAACACCTACTCTCCTTGTGCTTCTGGCCATGCCTCACAGTGGGGAGGACGAGCTGGCTCCCTCCTGGCCGTCCAGGGTGGGGCACTCCGGTGCACAGCAGGAGGGCTCCCAGGACACGCGGAAGAGCTGGAGCCAGGCCCCCTTCTGCCACCTGAGAGAAGCCACACCGCAGCGCTGGCCGTCAGCTTCCCAACCCAAAAGGGGGCTTAACAAGACTAACTCCAGCCCTGCTCGGACATCTCAGTTCTGTACTGCAGAGTGAGAGTTGCTCAAAGAACCAAAGGAAGCCTAGAAAAGAAAGGGACAGGAAGGGAGAAGAAAGAGAGGAGATTTACTAATCCGTGACATTTAGGTCTGCAGGATACATAAGTTGAACTCTGTAAGAATCCCCTGGTGATTTTCCAGCAAGCAGAGCTCCTTCCACGCCTCCGGCCAGCTCCTTCTTCAACCTTGTTAGTTTCTTCTTGAACAAGAGCTTCATATGCCCAGGTCTCACGAGCACGGCTCACTTCATGATCAGGACAGGAAAGGCAGCTACTGAGTCCAAAGCTGGCCACAGCCCACCCCAGGAAGGATATGCTTCTAATAGGAGAAGCAGCTATGGAACCCTCGAGTGCCAGCAGGACAGGAGGACACCAGCAGGACCCACCTAACCAAAGAGGTCTTCCAACTCATGAAGTGAGAGACCACAGCACGTGGGACTCCAGGAGCAGAAATGTCCCCTCTGTGTGCTACATTTTGCATTCAGAGTGAGGGACTGTGGTGGGGGGTGGGGGTAGACACAAAACACTGGAACTACAGAAAATTGTATAAGTGTGAAATTCTATTCAAAAATCAATGCTATGCTACCCTTGCATGGGGCCTCTGCTCCACGTCCCCCTTCATGGGTCCTGCAGGATGGGTCCTTGACAGATGAGGATGCTGCCTGCAACACAGTGCGTCAGCGTGATGCTGGGATCCAGCCTGTAGGAGTGTGGGCAAGGTGCCTTCACCTGCCCCCATGTCATCTCCAGCAGATCAGCCTCTGTGCCTCAGTCTCCTCCTTCCCACCATGAGAAGGCTAGGACCTTTCTCAGGTTCATGGTGATGGCTGGCTGAGCTAATGTTCATAAGTGTTCCAAACTGCTCCAGACACATCATTCACTACTGTTACCATGGTTACCGCCCAAGCGTGCCATCTGACCCTTAGACACCCTGACCTCGCTTGCTAGGACACAGGATCATGTCAGATGCCCAAAGACTTATGCTTAAGTTTGTGGCATCTTTAAGACAGAGAATCAAAAGCATTCAGTAAAACAGAGGATTTATAGACCATTGTTGAGTGTTTAAATGCATTAATTACAACTTGAAAGGTAAATTGAGTCAAGGTTATAATTTTGTATAGAGGTCAGCAAACTGCAGCCCACAGGACAAATTTGACTTGGGGAAAAAAAAAAAAAAAACAAACAAACGAAGACTAATATCCTGGGACACATGAAAATCACATGAAGTTGAAATTTGAATATCCATAAATACTTTGGCACACAGCCACCCTGGTCACTCTGTCTTGTCTCCAGTTGCTTTTGTACTACAACAGCAGGGCTGGCAAGTGACCCAAGTTCAGAAGCTCATCCCACAGAAAAACGAATGCGTGTTGGGAGAAAGAAAAGCTCTACTCGGCGGCCACAGAAGGAAAAGAGGAGCTCTGCTCACAAATCAGCTTCTCAACTCCTGGGGTGAGGGGTGACAGATGTCAGATGGAAGCAGTGAGGGTGAGGGACAGCCACAACTCTTCTGGGAATAGGCCCAGGTGAGCTCTGAGGAACTCTGGTGCCTTCTCTTTTCACTCCTTGTGTGGTCTGTTGCCTCCTGTCCTGGAGGCTGGTAGGTGTCCTTAGCCTCCAAGCAGGGGAGAGGGTAGACAAGTCTAGGTCAAGTTCTCCCCGTGTCATGGCATTAGACAAAACATTTCTCAAATGTTCAACAGGTCCCCCAAGAGCCCAGTGGAATCTGACCCAGAGGTTAAGATGGCGAAGGAGACAGACATTACATGAAGGCAGAGATGTTGAGCCTCCTCATCCTGGTCCAGTCACCAGGGGACACCTGCAGGCCTACATCAGTGTTTCCAGTAGAATCAGCCTTCGGGTCCCCGAAAAATAACCTAGGCACCCACTATCCTCAGGACCACAGGTCAGCGGAAGGACCTACAGCAAAGCTAGCGGGAGACCAACCATGCATTGCCCAACTCTGAAAGTAGCAATTTTTGAGTCGATCAAGAGCAAATAAAGCTACCGGGCCTTTTTAGCTTTGCCCTGGTATTTGTCCTTTACAGAAAATTTTGCATACCCTGATTTATTCCCTTGTTGGCTCCATTCTTAATTTTCCTTTATCCATTTTTGCTAACAAAGTTTCACAGACTTGAAGAAATGAAGGGTAAACCCAAGAGACACAGGCTTATAGGCGAGCTCATGAGTCTCACCCAGTTCATTTCAAATGACAACTGATTTCCAGTGAAAACCAGAGGGGAAGTGTCAAACCAGACATTTTTCTGAGGAAAAATAAAAAATGGAATAAAATGACCTTCATTCCCACAACTTCATGGTTCTCCCGCATAATGTATATATTCATGAAACCTCAGGAAGAAAGATGATTAAAAGTTAAATATAGGGCTGGGGTTGTGGCTCAGTGGTAGAGCAATTGCCTAGAATGTGTAAGGCTGGGTTTGATTCTCAGCATATAAACAAATAAATGAATAAGGTCCATTGATAACTAATAAAAAGAAAAACACATGAAAATGTTCCTTGGGTTTGTTTGAACTTTTTCATGCTCGGTGTTTGCTAGGGTCTCTTTTCCTCCTGACTTTACCTATAGATGTCTTCCTTCTAATCTTTTTTTCAAGATTCCCTTGAAGGAACCATATAAATCAAAGAAAGCTCTTTACCTTCAGCCGATTTGTATAAAAATACATAACACAGAGATGTTTCTCACATATTGTTCCCCACAGGCTGTTTTTGTAATCACTGTAAACATGTAAACACCTAGGGCTCCAAAGAAGTGATAAGGGAACAATTTCTAAAGCTCATAATGCCCCCCAGTTGGTGTTCATTTACTCATCCCTGCAGCTGAGGGGGCAGGGGCTGGGCTGTCCTGAAAGGCAGAGATAAGAGCACCTCCCACACCCAGGCCTGAGCACGGTTCAGCAGATCCAATCTCACACTTTCTAGTGTGATTTTTTAGGAAAATCAGGTGGAGCAATAATTTCAGTGCTGAGAACATGATGCTTCACCTTGTGGAAAGAGTCTTTGGTAGCATACTTCGGGGTTTACTGAATGCAGCTGGTTTTCATTCTGTTTTAGGGCTGGGACATAATGTAGGATGGATCCTCTCACTGAGTCCCTCCGGGAAGAGCAGAGTGCCAGGAAGCCAACCTACCAGTCCCCCTAATGGCCTGGAAGTGAAGCAACAGCTCCCCCTACCCCAACTGTGCTGTCCTGGATCCCTCCGCCTCTCCTCCCTCTGCCCTTCCTCCCCCTCCACCCCTCCCTCCCAGGTCACCCTTTCTCTCAGGCACCTTCAGCCTCCCCTCCAGGGCTACTTGTCATTTTCAGAAATTTCCAATGGAATCCCCCACACTTCCTCCTTTGAAGGAATAACTTTCCGTGATACGTGGAAGGCAGTTAAGCGAGCCATCTCATTACACCAGAGACCCTCCCGGTGCCCCGATCTGTTTAGTAGCCATGTATGACTTCATGTCAATCACATGAAAAAACTCATGTTAGCTCAAGTGTTAATGGAAAGGACAGACTTCCCTGCCTCCCCTCCTCCTCCTCCATGGCGTTCACATTTAATGAGGTTCAGGATTCCAGGTGTTACCAGCCCACAGAGAAGGTCAGGGCCAAGGCTGGAGGAGGAAGAGAAGAAGCAGGGGAAGAGCAATAGCAACAGCTCGGAGAGACGGGGCTCCTCAGAGGGAGGCCTCCTGGGACAGGCCCAAGATGGTTGTAGTTAGGCTCCCTCACTGAGACCTCGGACCAGCTATGTTTTAGCATGTGGCCAAGGTCATGAACACCTGGGTGCAGCATATGGACTCAAGGTCAAAACACCTGCTCTGAGAATGCACGCCTTAGGTCACCTGTTGGCACTGCCTGCCTGTGTCTGGCCTGACTATGAAATAGGCCTAGGGAAGGATTCAGGAGGTTGGGGGCTACTCCCACCTTCAAATAAAGCATGTTTGCTACCCCAACTGTGCCTCTGTCTTCTTCCACCTGCTGGATCCCTAATCTGCTTCCCAGGGTCTGAGCACCTGCATGATACCCTCCACAGGGAAAGTCAGAATTCCAAACCACAAGCACTCAAAGATGGCCAGTCCCCAGCTTCCCCAGCTTCCCCAGCTCAGGAGCTGCCCAGGCCCCAGCAAGGGGTGCAAGAGGGCAGGGTGTGGCAGTGGGGCTGCGGCACAAGGGGACACCTGAGCCAGAGACCATGGAGACAAGAAGGTGGGCAAAAGTGAAGTGGGCTGGGCTCTGTCCTGGGTCCTGTCACTCCAGGGAACTCGGTAGGGAAGGAAATGAGAGCAGCACCAAGGCAGCCTTGCCTGTGGGGGGCTGAAGAGGGGTTACTATCTCAAGCGTCTCTGGGCTTTCCTACCAGAGCCCCAGAGGCCAAGCACATGGAATTCCCGCTGAGCAGCAGTTGGTTGGGCCGCTGATCTACCTCGTACCTGACAGATTGTGCCCAGGGCCCGGGAACAGGCTGTGCCAGGCAGAGTCCTTTCCAGGAATTGCACTGTGGACATGCGGAGAACCAATTCATAAGAACGTCGGGGATCAAGGGGGAAGACGAGCCAAGACAAGCTCTCCCCAACTCCTCCCTTCACCCCCAGAAAGGACAAAGGAGAACACCTGCTCTTCAAAGACAAAGGAAATCCACTAGACCTGAGAAGTAGCCCCTCAGTTTTCTGGATCAATCCCGTGTGCATCAGCTCACGTTAATCACCCAACCAACACAAAGCTCAGTAACCTGCAGGAGGATGCAGGCCGAGAATCCCTCCTGCAAGATGCTTCGAATCAGGAATGAGGCAGAGTTTGGATTTTTTTTTTTTTTCAGGCTCTGGAATAATGAGATATCTCGGCAATGGGACCCAAGGCTAAACATGAAATTTACTTAAGCTTCATATATTCACACATTCACACGGCCTGAAGGTAATTTTACATGCCATTCTTGGCACCTGTGTTTGGGCTGTGACCTGTCTATGAGGTCTGCTGTGGGATTTCCCACTTGCGCATCATGTTGGTGCTCAGAACAGCCCAGATTTGAGAACACTTCAGATTTCATATTTTCAAATTAGGGATGCTCATCCTGTACTTAGTATTCTAAAAGAATAATAAAACCTAAAATAGCAGCTTTTGGGTAGTTGGTAAAAAAAAAAAAGATACTAAAGACAGGGAAAAGTAGATCAACAACCTTGTTGGAGCAAGATACTCAGTAAAATTCTCTGACTAGTTCTTGGAAGGCAGGCCATGCCAGAAGACCTTCACTTCTGGAGACGAGCAGAGGATGTTAGCAGAGGGTACTGGCTAGAGCTGTACTTGGAGAGCAGTCACAAGAGATGAGTTTAGAATAAAAAGGGGCCGGTGTGCAATCAGCAGTCACAGAACCCTGAGTCCACATGGTTAGGATGGAAGGAGCTCAGCACATCAAATCCTCACTTAGGGGAAGCTGGCCCAGCTGCCATCAGAGTCCTCATCAAGAGATTAAATATCCTGGTGTGAAAGGACTGAAACCGTGGGCTGCTTGTTACAGCCTCAGATATGAGTCGCCCTAACACATTTCTCCATATGCTAGTCACAGCAACGAGAAAGTATAATAGGCAAGAGCGATCCCAACCGTGGTATGGTAACAAGAGAACAAAAAGCTCAAACATGTCTGATGGAAAAAATGGGCAAGAGCTGTTTGGCTGCCTGTAAGAGGCACTGGTGCTCCCAATCTGTCCACAGTTCCCAAGCAACCCTGACGGAAATCCCAACAACATGGTTTTTGGAACCTGACCCACTGATTCTCACACTCACCTGGCAAAGAAAACCAAAGTACCAAAGCAACTAATGAAATTCTGATTTAAACTGTAAGACTGGAGCTGGAGACGTAGCTCAGTGGTAGAGTGCTTGCCTGGCAGGCAGGGGCCCCCGAGTTCCATTCCCAGCATGACAAAAAAGCACACATGCATGAGAAAGAGAGAGAGAGAGAGAGAGATAGGTTGGATGTAGTGTCCCCCAAAACCTCACATATGAGACGCTGCAAAAATGTCCAGAGGTGAAACGTGTAGGTCATGAGAAGTGTGACCTAATCAGTGGTTTAACCCACTCATGGGGAGTAACTGGTGGTAACTGTAGCCAGGTGGGGTGAGGCCGGAGGAGATGGCTCACTGGGCCTTTGCTGTTTATATTCTGTCCCTGGCCGGTGGAGGTCTCTCTGCTTCCTGGCTGTCATGTCCTGAGCTGCTGCCCCCCACCACACCTTCCGCCATGTGTGCTGCCTCACTCAAGCTCAGAGTAGTGGAGTTGGCCGTCTATGGACGGAGACCTCTGAAACCAGGAGCCCCAAGTAAACTTCTCCACCTCTAATTGTTTTTGTTGGGTCTTTAGTGACAATAAAGCTGTCTAAAACAGAGAGAGAAAGAACATAAAACTAAGAAAAGCAGGCCAGATAGCTAAACACACTGACTTGTTAAAGAAATTAAAAATGTCTTTATAAAGGAACAAACCACTAAAACCAACAGAACTGAAAGGAAATCTAGATGTGGGTCACAGAACTCAGAAGGAAATGCCAATAGGTTTCCCACATGAAAACACAACCCAGGCACATGACCAAGGAACAGGGGAAATTGGAGAAGGAGAAGAGATATTTGTAACAAACAGCTGAAGATTAACATCCAGGATATGGGTTGAAAAATCACTTACCCCCACAAGGACGAAAAACCACGTCAGGGGAAAAGGAGGGACATCACCGCCAGTGAGCAAGAGAAGCTAATGGAACAGACGAGGAGGGTCCTCGAGGTGGGACAGAGGAAAACGGGAAAGCCCGCAGAGAGGTACAGAAAACGGGAGCCTGCTTACATGTTATAATTGTGTGTGTGAGGTTGTGTGTTGTGAGTGTCTGGGGTGTGTGTGTGTGTGTGTGAAGGTATACAAAAGAATCGAGAAAACAGGACTGTTCACTGTGGAGCAACTGTGGAAAGATCATTTAAAGAAAATCAAAACGGCAAATCTATGCAAGGTCTATGTAAGGTCTCCATATTATTTTTTTAATTATAAGGAGATTGCTACAGTATATGTCTATATGCTAAAAGATTATATATTTAGAGCAGTCTTTAGGTTGACAGTAAAACTGAGCAGACCATGCAGAGACTTCCCATAAATTCCCTGCCCCACTCACGCCCAGCATACCCACTGTCAACAGCCCCACCAGAATGCGACACCTATAAACCTACAGGGACACATCCTCATCACTCGGAATCCACAGGAACATCCGGATCCCTCTTGGTATCGCACGCTCTCCGGGTTTCCACAGATGTACAAGACACACCCACCACTGCAGCATCATGCAGAGAAGGTCTGCTGCCCTCAGCCTCCTCTCGCTCTGCGGATGCATCCCTCCCTCCCATTGTTTTATTCTATCTATCTTGACAGAGACAGAATCATACAGGATGTAATCTGTATTTCAGAGTTTCCTAAGACACAGATGTGCATCTGGAAGTGTCTGTGAACTCAGACATGCAGTTGACAGCTGCTGCAGCTGTCTAGGCTGGAGGAGTGCAGGAGAGCCCCGTGGACAAGACCAAGAGGAGCTGACCAGAGAGAGAAGAAAAGCAGCCGGTCCACAGTCCACGCTGAGAAACCCTAGCACAGGGCGACGCCTCACTGAATGTGAATACAACCCTCACTCCACGGGAGAGCCACGCTCTCTAGGACAAGTGCACAAAACACCCAGAATGGGGTGAAATTCTACAAGATGGAAAAGGACTAGGCTCTCGCAAGAAAACAGGCAAAGGACGTAAATAAAGCAAAGTGTCAGCCTGCCTAAAAAATAAAACCAGAATGAATGCAGATCAAACGTGCTTAACCAACACCTGGCCATGTCAAGGTCAACTCGTTAGACCTTGACAAAATCCATTGTTTTTCATCTACTAGAGAGGGAGGCTGCTAACCTAATCATGGTGCACCTGGGGTACCTCCAGATTGTAAGCTCAAGTGTAAAACCATATTCATTTAAAAATAACCTAATTAGCCACCGAGGACTTTTATGGGATATTTTACTATGTGAAAATGCTGTGGAGTCATTAATAACAAGCAGAGGCTGTTCCCTGACCCCAAGCAGCATGGCTCTGCACCGGGTGGGGGTGGGGGATGCTGTCAGGAGGGGGTTTCTCAGAGGGATGTAAACAGCAGGAGGCTTGTGTGTCGGGATCATGTGCTCCTGGAGAGGGAACAGGGGTGGACAGGGGAAGAAGAGAGTGGCACACTCAGTGGGAGGCCATCGGGTTCACCCGGGTCTTTATGCAGGGAACTTTACACAGGGGGTTGGTCACACCTGATGGAGGGCCAGACGCCAAGCAGAAGTTGACAAGACCCAGAGGCCAGCAATGACAGGAGCAGAGACCACCCTAGCCTGAGACAGTGGAAGCAGCACAGTGGTCTGACTGGCGGACCCTGGGCCTCAGAGGGGACACTACCTGGGCAATCAAGAGAGAGAGGCACCTGGGTTCCCCCCAGAACCCCCTTCTGTGCCCATGTTGGTCTAACCCAACCAGAAGCCACCCAACTGGGACCCTGTGACCACGGAGCAGAGGGTGGAGGCGGAGGAGAGCTCCTGCCCTGGAGAGGCGGCCAAGCAGAAGCTGCTCCCCAGGGCCTCATGCACCCCCTTGAGGGATCCTCACAAAGACCAGGCAGCTCTGCTTTGGTCAAGTTCCTGGAGAAGGTGGCCATGTTGGCTGCCATTCTCTTGGGAAGAAGGAAGTACTTTGCAAGGCCATCTTCAGTAGGGACTGAGAAAACCAGGATAGAGAGAGGTCAGCAATCTGCTAGGCGCTGGAAAATAGTCCAGGGAGGGCCTGGCTGAGGGAGCCTCCTTGGTGGAGGACGTCGAGGGCAGGGACACCAAAGCCAAGGGACACCTGTGAGGCATGTGCAAGCCTAAGACTGCTCTAAAAGCAGACCCTCCAAAGAATGCATGGAAGCTCATTCAGCTGTGCTTTACAGAAGAAAGCACAGCTGAGTCTCCTTGGCTGTGCTCAGCTCTTACTTGGTCACTGCCAGCTTACAGCTTCCTTGACACCAAACAAGGGCAATGAGTTCTGCAATCAGGGCACGATCTCCAACCTTGATATTGCCAAACTTTTTCTAGACCTTTCAAACATTAGAATATTTAAGTGCTGTACCTGGAAACATCCAGTAGCGTTTGAAATGCCCCCGCTATCCACCCGGTCCTCCCTGGCTGTGCTGCCACCTACAGTGGAGGCAACCGCCTGGCGTCTGGACCAGACACTGCCAACTCAAGCTCTACTCGCCCGTTGAGGTGAGCACAGGCTCTTGTGGGGCACCCAGCTCCACTGGCCCGTCACTCGCTTTGTGCCACCTAACAGACTGGGTGACAACGCTTCACGTCCTCCTGGGGAGCATGAGGCACACCCACGACTCCTCTCCAGAGCCTTGGTCAGTCTGCTCACCTGGGTGCTTTCATGCCAAGCAGGACCACCCACGTTTTGCCCATCAAAACAAACACAGCTGTGCCCAGTGGTCCATCTTTCTGTGCAGACCCAGGGAAGAGTCTGGAAACCCCTTTCTCCTGGAAATTCTCTGAATCCTCCCAGTGCTTCCTGCTTCATGTTTTCCCAGGCTGAGTTCTCTTTGGTGCAAGAACCTGCTCAAGTCCTAAGAGAAGTCTACAAAGAAGAAAGCAAGCAGCTCTGAGGGTTTGTACTCTAATCTCAAGATGTTAACAAAGATTTAAAAAAAAAAAATCAAAAAACAGCACATGCTCAACCACTAGCCAGAAAGCATGGGTCGCCTGCTCTGGGTTCCTGATGAGCAAGAAGATAATCTCCTGCCATTCGGCTAACAAAGGTGCCCCTGGGAAGGGCCCCAGGAATCATCCCATTATTTCCTGGCTGAGAAGAACACAGAGTGCAGGAAACTTCAGTCAGATTTGTACCGTGCTTGTGTATACATTGCTTTATTAAATCTATTTCTAAAATGTTGCCACAAATAAATTATAATCAGTAATGAAAAGAAGTTGGAAGATCACCACTTAAAGAAACTCTGATGGGAATTATTTTGCAAATCATGCAATCACTCTCCGGTTTATTTCATTCAATATGTACCTTCACAAACATTTTGAACTTTACTAGGAAAGCAAATATCTAAATTTAGGGGATAATTTCAACTGAACTCTCTAACATTGATTTTAAAGACTGCTGCACATAAAAAAATTACTTCCAGAATATAAAAACAACTTGAATTTCTCGTAGTCTTTATCACTCCCAGCAGCCTTCATTGACCAGGCTGACCAGCTATCGTGGGAAGGTGGCGGCCCCTAGAGGCCAACCCGGACCTGTCTGGTGTGAACCCCTGGACATGCCCCAAATCCTGAATTCTCTCTGCCTCGCCTGATCCTCACGGCCACACCCAAGGTACTTGCACCTAAGGTGACCCTTTCCTCACACATACATGGAAAATGTGTCCCCTTCCCTTTCTGATACTCTTAGAAGAGGAATTTTTCTTTCAGTTTCTACTTGTGAGTGAACATTCCTAAAGACTATGCCTGGAGCCGCTGTCAAGGTCACAAAGAAGATCACCTCTGAAGGGAGATCGAGAAGCCTTGCTCACCGCCAGCCTTGATTCTCCCCAGAGGCACATTCCCAGGAACCCCACAAACTTCCTTTCCCAAGCAGAGGGTCCCAGCTTTCTATAGGGCTGCTGAAGGTGCCTGCCTCTTTGTTGACACATTCATTCCCTCCTTAACTGCTTCAGCTGTGCTGGTTTCTAATGCTTAAATGTCTTGCATACTCATCAGCAGAAGGTGAGTTATGCCTCAGCCACAGGCAGATCCTGAAATCCAGGGGCTCCTTGCCGGAATCCCCAGGAGTACCACGCTTCCCACCCACCCCCAGAGTCCTGAGCCATCTCAGCTGCGTCTAGGGATCTCTCAGGTGAGTTGCTTCCCACAGCTGCACGTCTGCACCTCATGGTTTCCAGGTCTCCGCATCAATGCAGACAGAACTGGAGGGTCTGGATCTTGTCTCCTGTTCACAGCTTGCTGCAAGGCCCTGCCTAACCCCAAGGGACTGGGAAGCATGGTTGTCAGTGGGCATTCACTTAAGCAGGAAATATGGCTGACACACAGGAGTGTATTTCAAAAGTACTTTAAATTTGATATGCATAAGGGAGGGGTGGATCTAAACCACAATTTCAACCATGCGTATACCATGCTCCATAAGAAAAAGTAAACTTCTTTGTAAACTGCTGTATCACCTTAAGGAGTACAGAAAAGGAGGGGGAATGCAACTTCCTTCAAAATAAAAGTCTCAGAGGCACCTTAGTCGGGAACCTCTCTGAGATGAAGAGATGAGCCTGGTCATTGGGAGCAAGCTGTGCTGCCAGGCAGCAGCTGAAACGATGCTTCATGGGCTACGGACACCGCAACACAATCACCGCCAAGAGAGAGAAACGTTAAATACAGCACCGAGTCCCCAAGGCTCCGTGGAGAAGCAGCGCCCCCCTGTGGCCCCTCCTCATCCCTTCCCTTCCTGCTGGTGGTGTTATTTTCTCATCCTGAGCATCCCTCACAGGCAAAGGAGTTCAGCTTGGCTTTACTGCAGGGATGGAACTCTGACACATTTCTGGGCATTTTAAATTGCTTCCCGAAAAATGGATGGGCCACAATCTTATATAACCGTCCATCACAGATGATTTTTCAAGTAGCTTTTGGAGCCAATCAATGGCACTAAAAATAGATGCAGTGAAACAGCATAATAGCCCCCCTGTGGACATGGTCCACAAAGAGGCCAGACAAACAGGGTAGAAGAGAAGGAAGAGAGCAAATAAGAAAACAGGACTCATGGGGGCAGCTCAGCTGGCAGTGTTCAGCACTGCCTACCATGGAATAGTGACCACATGCTGCATGTGAGGCTTGGTCCTCCAGGAGTGAGACATGAGCCGGTTCTGATTTCCTCCCTTGCAGCCCCACAGATGCACAAGGAAGCCCACAATCACACAGGGCACCCGGGAAGCATGCTATTGCAAAGTGTCAGGCTCCGTGAGAGGTTTCCAGGTGAGGGGTTTCCAGGCACTGCCCTCTGGGACACAGTAGTCTCACAGAACACTCACCTTGGTTTGTGAGACTTGACGAAGTGAAGCAAAGCAAGGCCACATGTGACTTTGCTTATGCACAAAGCAAGGCCATTTCCCCACTCCCCATGTGTAATGCCAACCAAGCCCTCTCTGCACTGCTCTGCCTGGCCTGCCTGGCAGTCCACCCGCCCTGTAGGGCAGGTGCATTGAGATGTCTTGTTCCCTGCTTTCTGACAACACCCACCTACTACAGACACCTGCGTCCTCAAACCCTCCCTAATCACCCAGCATAAGCGCCTCCTGACCCCCCCCCACTGAGATTCCCCATCGCGGCTCACGTGTGCGCGCTCCCTTGCAGAAATGAACTGCTAACCTGCAGAGGAGCTCCTGGTGGCCCCAGGTGCTGCTGTTGACACAGAGTGAGACTGTCCCACCTGCAGAGTTCACACAAGGGCCCTCCCCACTGGGAAAGGAGGCCCAAAACAGGCTGAAGGAGGGGGGAGAGGAGGGCTGTGAGGACAATAAGCTGGGGGAGAGTTCCTTCTTGTTTGCTCTCCCCTCTCCAGGGCCCTGCATTGCTCTGGGTGCTCACAAACACAAAAGCTAAGGGGGTGAACGTGTTGGGAAATAAAGTGCTGATTCTCATTCCTGCTGGGGTGTCTGCATGGCAGGGCCCACAAACATTCCCTCAGCACCCCGAAAGGGAGAAGGCAGCATGGGGGTGAGAGGGGTGGTGACAACATGGGGCAGAGCAAACACTCATGCAGCAGAGAGCAGAAAACCTGCCACGTTTCCAGGCCCAAAAGGCCCCACAAAGCCATCCACCAGAAGACCCCCCATCAGAAGCTGACTCCTGTTTGACAAGTGGCTGCTCCACTCAGGTCCTCCAGTCAGGGGACCCTGAGCAACCACCAGGATTTCTAAGAACAGTATCAGTCCTCAGGCTGCTGAAACCAAAAAAGCAACAATAGCAACAAAAAGCAACAATGTAGCATCTGGAAAAGCTGGTACAGAGACCATGAGGAACTGGCAGGGAGCCCACAGAGACCTCACATGCTCACCAACTGCAATGCTCAGGAAATCCTGGGAGCTGACACCTCTCCTACCTCAGCCTCATGCAGCAGGTGGCTCAAGCTGTATGGAGTCGGGAGAGGAGACCCAGTGGGAAGAGGGGACCATGAGAGCAGTTGGATTAACCCCACAATGCCAGAGGAGGCTCATCATAGAAGTGACCAGAATGCCTAGGACTCAACTGTAACAATGAAAATGCCAGAGAAATTAAAATGGCCAGCAAAGTTATGTGCATAACATAAAAGAAGGCAGTAAGGAGGTTCAGGAACCAGCATAACACAGGACATTGAAAAAAATGCATTTCTACAGCAAACCAGCAGACACAACTGCACCCACATCAATGAATTCAACCCTACAGCCAAAGGCAGAGATCGTCAGAAAGGCAAGCAGGGTCCAGCTCTACCGTCTGCGAAGACACGTTAGATGTGAAGATGAAAAGCAGGTGAAAGTAAAACCATGAAAAAGTGTCCACCTTGGAAACAGCAAGCATAGGTGAGCTGGACAGGCAACAGTAACATTAGACTAGACTGAAGACCTAGATACACTGTTGGTACTCTATAGGCCAAAGAAGGGACCACAGGAGAAGCTGGAAGCACCTTCAAATGAGTGGAAATGAACCCGTGTTGCAAAACTCCCCAACAGAATTGTAAAACCAGATCCAGCAAGATGTAAGAAGAACTGCACACCACGGTAAGGTGAGGCGTATTGCAACAAGAGTCCAACAACTGAAATTCAGTTAAAGTAACCAACCATGCAAAGAGAATAAAGACAAAAACTTCTTGTTCATCTACATACATGCCAAAAGATCATGTGACAAAATGCACTGCCAATAGGGTTCCTATGACGAAGGCTGAACACTTCTCCCCAACTTCAAAGCCAAGGTGAGGAGCTCTGCTCTCATCACCCGTGCTCCACGTTATACAGGAGAGTCTCACCTGTCCAAGAAGAGAAGAAATGGAGATTAACTGCAGCCAAATTAGAAAGGAAGGAGCAAAATTGTCTTTATTCTCAGACAAGATGAGCTTTTATGTAGAAAATTCATGTTGGAATTTCCAAGAAAGTACAAAAAAAAAAAAAAAAAAACTGCTGGAACTAAAAAGTGAGTTTAGCAAGTTCAATACACAAAAGCAATATATAAAAACCTGTCGTATTTTATATACTAGTCACAGCATTCCAAGTGAAATTAACAATTCTATTTCCTTTAACCCCCCAAATAATTAAACATTTAGCAACAAAATTAACAAAAGAAGTGGAAGATCTGTATATTGAGAACTATAAAATACTATAGAAGTAAATTAAAAATTAAAAATCTAAATCACTGTAAAAATATCTTATACACATGTTTGGAAGGTCCAAAAGTGTCAACATACCAAGGTTCTCCAAAACTGTTAATAAATGCAAACAAGTTACTACTAAAATCCCATCTGGGAAATATCTCCCATGTTCATGGATAGGCAGAATTAATATCGTCAAAATGGTCTTACTACCAAAAGCACTATACAGAGTTAATCCAATTCCTATTAAAAATCCAATGACATTCTTCACAGAAATAGAAAAAGTAGTCATGAAATTCATTTGGAAAAATAAGAGGCCCAGAATAGCCAAAGCAATTCTTAGCAAGAAAAGTGAAGCAAGAGGCATCACAATACCAGACATTAAATTATACTACACAAGTTCAGTAACAAAAACGGCATGGTATTGGCACCCAAACAGACATGGAGACCAGTGGGACAGAATACAAGACACAGAGACAAACCCACATAAATACAGTTATCTCATACTAGACAAAGATGTCATAAACATACACTGGAGAAAAGATAGCCTCTTCAAAAAATGGTGCTAAGAAAACTGGAAATCCATATATAGCAGAATGTTTTAGTCAGCTTTTTTTGCCACTGTGACTAAAAGACCCAACCAGCACAATTGTAGAGGAGGAAAAATTTATTTGGGGCTCACAATTTCAGAGGTCTCAATCCATAGACAGCCAGCTCCTTTCTTCCAGACTCAAGGTGAGTCAGGACATTGTGGAGGAAGAGTGTGGCAAAGGGAAACAGCTCACATGATGATCAGGAAGCAGAGAGAGATCTTCACTTGCCAAATACAAATATATACCCCAAAGCCATGCCCACAATGACTCACTTCCTCTAACCACACCCCATCTGCCTCCAGTTACCACTCATTTAAACCATCAGGGGATTAACCCACTGATTATCAAGGCTCTCACAACCCAATCATTTCCCTCTGAACCCTCTTGCATTGTGTCACACATTAGCTTTTGGGAGACACTTCACATCCAAACCATACCAACCACACAAAATTCACTCTAAGTGTATCAAGGATCTAGGCATTAGACCAGAAAACCTGCATCTACTAGAAGAAAATACATGCCTGGCTCTCCATCATGTCAGCTTAAAAACCAACTTCCTCAACAAGACTCCTAAAGTGCAGTAGAATCAAGGATCAATAAATGGGGTGGTTTCAAACTAAAAAGCTTCTTCACAGCAAAGGATACAATCAAGAACAAAGTGAGAACCTGCGGAATGGTAGAAAATCTTTGTCACCTGAACCTCGGATGGAGCATTAATCTCCAAAATATACAAAGAGCTCAAAAAACTAAACACACACACACACACACACAAAAAAAAACACCCCAATCAATAAATGGGCAAAGGAACTGAAAAGGCACTTCACAGAAGAAATACAAATAAATATACCAAAAAAAATGTTCAACTTCTCTAGCAATTAAACAAATGCAAATTAAAACTACACTGAGATTTCATCGAACTCCAGTCAGAATGAAAATTATCAAGAATACAAGTAATAATAACTGTTGGTAAGGATATGGGGAAATGGGTGCACTCATACATTGCTACTGGGACTTCAAATTGGTGTAACCACTCTGGAAAGCAGTATGGAGATTCCTCAGAAAACCTGGAATGGAACCACCATTTGACCCAGCTATCCCACTCCTTGGTATATACACAAAGGACTTAAAATCAGAATACTACAGAAATGCAGCTACACCATTTTTTATAGCAGCTCAATTCACAATATAGCTAAGCTATGCAACCAACTAGGTGCCCTTCAACAGATGACTGGATAAAGAAAATGTGGCATGAATGCACAATGAAATATTACTCAGAAGAATAAAATCATGTCATTTGCTAGTAACTGGATGGAACTGGAGACTATCTTGCTAAGTAAAATAAGCCAATATGCAAAACCACAGGCTGAATGTTTTCTCTGATATGCAGATGCTAACACACCATGAGGCAGAGGAGGGGAGAATAGAAGTTCATTGGATTAGACAAAGGAAGGAAGATGGGATGAGGATCGTTCATACTCAAATATACCACCAGCGAAACTCCACATCATGTACTACCACAAGAATGGGATCCTAAGTCATACTGCATGTATATATGTCAAAATACACTCTACTGTCATGGTCATGTGTATCTAAAAAGAAGAAATAAAAAAAAAAATTGAACCCCCCCCAACAAAAAAAAATCCCATCTAGATGTAAAACTACAAGAAAAAATGAAAAAATCTTGGTGACCGTGAGTTAGGCAAAAATTTCTTAGATATAACCCAAAAGGATGGCTAAGAAAAGACAATGAATTTTATTTTATTTTTTTAGCATTAAGAGCTTTTACTCCTCCAAATATATGAATAAGAAAGTAAAAATATGCCTGTAATCCCAGCAGCTCAGGAGCCTAAGGCAGGAGGATCACAAGTTCCAGGTCAGCCTCAGCAACTTAGAGAGGCCTTAAGGAACTTAGCAAACTCTGACTCAAAATAAAAAAGGGCTGGGGATGTGGCTCCGTGGTGAAGCACACCTGGGTTCAATTCCCAGAACCGACAAAGAAAGTGGAGAGCCAACCCACAGACCAGGAGAGCGCATCCTCAAATCGCACATCTCATAAATGCTTTTACCTAGAAAAATAAGTTTAAATGGGTGAGAGATGGAAAAGAGCATTTTGCCAAAGAGAACGTACACCATTCATCATCAAGGAAATGGAAATCCCAGTGAGACAGTCCACCCACTGGAACTACCACGGCCAACACCAGGTGAAGTATGCGGCACAGCGCTCAAGGAGGGGGCCCGTGGTCCCTCATGCCTGGACGACGGCACAGCCCCTGTGGAAACTGGTTTGGCAGTTTCTTAAAGCGCTGACTAAATGCGGTTTGCCACACAGCCCAGCCGTTTTGCCCCCAGTGCCTACCCCACAGAAACGCACCAACCGGTGCCCACAGAGACGGTGCCCACAGAGACGGGTGTCCACAGAGACGGGTGCCCACAGAGACGGGTGCCCACAGAGACGGCTGCAGAGACTCGAGGCAGCACCCACGACAGCCCCAAACTGGAAACCACCCAACACCCCTTCTTTAGTCAGCTTTTTCACTGCTGCAACTAAAAGATCTGACCAGAATAATTTTCGGGAGGAAAAGTTTATTTGGAGACTCACGGATTCAGAGGTCTCCGTCCCTAAACAGCAGGCTCCTCTCCTAGGGGCTCCAGGTGAGGCAGGACGACACGGAGCAAGAGTGTGGCAGAGGGAGGCGCTCACAGGGCGGTCAGGAAGCAGAGAGCCCCACCAACAGAGACCCATACGCCCCCAAAGCACACCCCCAGCCCCGCTCCCCCATCCCCCACCTGCCTCCAGTTAGCGCTCAGTTAACCCTCTGGCTGGGTTGCGGCTCTCCTGACCCCTTTCCTTCTCTGAACCTTCTTCCACTGTCTCACCTGTGAGCCTTTGGGGACACCTCACGTCCACACGGTAACAGTCCCTCCACAGGAAAATTAGCAAACCGTGGCCCCTTCACACCGTGAAGCCCCAAAGCCCTGCGCCCCGCGGAAGAAGGATTGTGTGGTTGAATTTATATGAAAACTTTGGGGGTAGGGGACAAAAATTTGAAAAAAATAGAAAGGTCGGTAGTCTCTGAGTGGCGGAAAGGAGCAAGATGGACGGCAGGTGGGCCTGAGGCGCAGTGGAGATGGGGAGCAGTCCACACTGCTGCTGTGGCCGGCTGCGGATGGAGCCAGCTGCCCAGGCACAGGGAGTGAAGCTGAAATCCTCTGAAACGCCTCCTGGTGCATTGCAAAGATTGTTGGGCTCCTTGGGGGGTTCCGCCCTAAACAAATTAACTCCCATCTGGCCACGAAGTTCAGGTGTCCAAGGAACGAACGTAGAAGTTTCCCACTCCTGGAGGTAAGGTCATTTCCCACGATGCCACTGCTCCCCAGCTCTGTCCCTGGGGAGGACCCCTGGGTTTCCTTCATCAGACAGTGTGGGTGTGCGCTGGCAGGGGCACCTCCGAGTGAAACAGGAGGGTCGACCCCTGGACCTCTGGGCCACCTGTGAGTCTTAGTGCGAATTCTCTTCTCTCTGGGAAACAAAATGTGTTTGCTTTGACGTTGGCATTCTGAAAAGAAGCTGTGAAACTAGGATAAATCATACATGTCCTAATGTCCCCAGGATCAGCCGGAGAGTGCCCACACTGTCACAGCAATGCCACTGGTCAAGACACCCCCCCCCCCACACACACACCTGTTAAAGGGGCCTCTGTCCCAAAGCCCACCACTTCATGGGCACGCACTTTCTTCAAAGAGACTCCTGGCTTGGCCCATAAAACTAGAGCCTCCACATGGAGGCTGGACTCCCCAGCACTGAGGAGAGGAGCAGCGGGATGCAGGTATCTGCTCCATGCCTGGCCCTGGTGGGGAGAAGAAGGACCTCTCTGTGCATGTGGGGCTGGTCCTGGTGTAAGTGCCCTGGGCGGGCTCCTTCCAAGCTGCTGGCTACTGTGGCTGAAGGTGGAGTGGGCAGAGAAATGCACAGTGAGCTTCCAGCAGCACCTGTGTGTAGGACAGGTGGAGGATCAGGAGGACACGCTGCCCACCGACTGCTGCTTAGTGGAGATTTGAAACGCCAGGTGAAACCACGCAGCCTGCCCCAAGGCCACGTGGGCCTTCAGGCTGCTCAACAGCCATGCCCACTGCAGAACAGGTGCACAACATTAGCAACCCTCCGACGTGGTGACCCCCTCACAACCAATCTGCTAGTCCAAGGGCAAGCTGTAGACCCACCCCACCAAGGACCACGTCAGAGCGTGGATGTGGGGTATTTGAGGCCACTTTTGACTTAAAGCGGTACTAATGGTGACTCCCGGCCGATGCACTCCACAGAACCCCAACCTGCTCCAGGGTTCACTGACAACTCCGACCACTGTGGGGAAGGTCCGCCCTCAGGTTGTGCCTGTTGGTGCTCAGGGAGGAGAAGCAGTATGGCAGGTGCCGCCAGCTACTAACTGGGGAGCGGGATCACGGCTCAGGAATCTCTCACTAACAGGGAATTTGATTTTTGTGGTAAAAGTCCTCATGCTTGATCAGGCAAGACTCCAGGTCTATAATTATGAGGCAAAAATCCTGGAGGAAACAGGCCCCCCAGAGCCCCCCAGAAATAGCCACAACCCCTGCACTCTTCCTCTGTGCGGACTGCATCCACCTTGAGCACCTGACTTCAGCCCCTCCCCTGCCCTAAGTGCGGATATCAACTCCTTCCTACAGCGACACCCTGAGCTTTGGCCAAGGCCAGACTCCTGTGACCTGGAGCTCTTTTGTTTCTGCACCCTTTGTTGACCTCAGGGAGAAGTGCCAAGCTCCCACAGTGCTGGGGTCTGCAGCTGACTTGCTACTGTATGAAGCTCTGCCATTAAAGGGTTTCACTCAGTCACAGAAGGTCCACTCGTCCGGCTGCTAGCAAGCCACCATTTTTCCAGAGGTGGTCTTATGACCCAGAACCTTGGGGGGAACCCCCCAGGGTGACCCAGGAAGACCTCCTGGAGCCAGAGACATGCGAGTAAAATAGACGTGGCTGCAGCCAAGGCTCTTGCTCCCTGTGTGGTCCGGTGGCAGTTCGAGTCCAGGACACTCCCCGGGGCCGTCTGAGGTTGCCAGGGGACAGAGATAGGGAGAGAATGGCCTTCCAGTGCCGCCTGAGGAAAACAGCTTCCTTTAAATTGTCAAAATAATGAAATGAAAAATTTGAACATTTTAGCTTTGGATGGGAGCATAAAAATGTGCCATCAAGGAGCCAGTGGGGACTCAGAGAGCTAAATTCCCCCCAGTGTCCACTTCAGGATTGGCCCTGCTCTATAAAAGAAAAAAAATGTGTTGGGGGTGGGGACAACCCACCATTCTCAAGCCTTCTGAGCTTTATAAATGCAGGGTTAGCAATATCTCAAATCCATAACAGCTGAACTCCAGTTTTCAATTATGGTGATAGCATTTACCTTCAGATGATTTGGTATTTTACAGCTTTCACCACAGCTACATCAGCTTATAGTTATTATCATTAAAGGTCCTGACCCAGTGATTGTCTGGAGTCGGGGATCTGTTTGTGTGTTTCCACAAGGGAGAACAGCAGCTGATTTGGATTCCAGAAAGACTAACTAAAGCGATTTCTACAGACCAAAAAGAAGATGATTTGGCTCAAATCCATAACAGCTAATATCCCGAACTCCAGTTTGGCTATCCTTGCATCTGCCATGATGGTCTCCCACACCTGGAGGCTAATGAATAATGAGCACCATTGAGGCCTATTTCAAATGGAAAAAACCTTGAGGCTTGTGGGAATACCTTCAAACCCATATGCAAGTTACAGGAAGAAGGATGGGATATCAAAAGAAGAGAAAACCCAGGTGGTAGCCAGGATGCTTTTTTCAATTTTATTTTTTGAGCTCATACAGACCTAGGTTAATGTTTTTCTGATCAGTTCTATTTTTTTGATCAACTGAGGAGTTTTTAAACATTGCAATGGAGATTTCACCTGTGAAAAGCTACAAGGCCTCTACTATGTGTTATGTGTGCACATTTGTGTTATGTGTTGTATGTCTGTATGTGCATATGTCCATATATCATTTATGAGGAGCGCTCATGAAAAATTTAAAAAAAGATCCAAATATTTTTTATTCATGTGATTTAACAGTTTAATTTAAATTGGGTAAACAGATGAAAGTAAAGATGTCTTTAAAATGTGAACAAAAAAGGAGGTTAACAGATCTGTTTGTTTACTTTCACCTTTCCCTTTCATTATATTTAATAATTTTGTTCATGATAATGTATTAAATTGTTCAGAAAATTGTTTTCTTAGTGCTACACAATTTTCTTTAGCCATTATTGCCAGAATTCCTACCTTAAGATAAAAATAGAAGAATTTCCAGTATTACTGAAAACCAAATGAGACTTAGGAATTACAGCTACCATCATCACAGCTGTTGTTGTTTCTGCTGCTGCTACTGCAGCTTCTTCGATAGCTATCACACATTGATGTATAAACTGATGCATCAATGAATAATGTAATTCAACAAGTAATGCTCTAAGAGTCGATTTACTTTAAGAAGGAATAGACATATTATTGGATTCCTCTGCTTTAAGCTGCTTACAGAACTTGCCTGGACTGTGTATCACTTATATGCATGATGAACTAATCTATTGATACAACAAATTGTAATAATACCAGGGTATCTTTGCTGACGCTGTCATCGGTGGTACAATTTTTCCAAGGGCTTCTTACTTGGAGCCGTCAATGGCTTGGTATTATGGCATTTTGTATCCTCCTCCTTCTGCTTGTGGCAGGTTGTTTATGGTAAACCACTATGGTCGCTAAATATATTGGGCTGGTAGTCAAAGACAGGTAAGATCCAATTACAATGGTACCAACCTAAGCCAGGAGGCTGACGATTTGAGGTCAGACCATCCAATGATGGGTAAGGAACATATGTAGTATTGGACAACCTAAAGCAGGCACAGTCCCTAAACCACATACTTGTTGTTTAATAAAACAAAAGGGGGGAGATGTTGGGGACCACAAATCAAGTCAAGATGGTGCCTGGCAGCTTGCCAGGAGGAGTGGTTTGTGAGGCAATGCCAGCAAGCCATTAAGATGGTGGAGATTCCTTATTGGCTGATTGCTGTATCCGAATGATGCTAATTGAGTCAAGCTGTGTGTAATCAGTTAGGTATATATACCTCTTTTGTTCTGCAATAAAGTGGTTCCCACCTTGGGTTTCCACTACCTTGAGTTCCCGCTCAGTTCCCGCTGAGTTCCTCCACAATAAAGCAGTTCCCGCTTCAACCTTCAAGTTGCCTGTCACCTCCTGGTTATTTTGCCCAGCAGGACTGTGGCATATGACCCTGGGGGATAATATACTAAGTGAAATAAGCCATATGCCTCAGGTTTTCACATGTGGAGGCTAAAATAAGTGAAATAAGTTGATCTCATATTCAGGAATTCCTTCAAATGCAAGACAGTTGTTGCTGGGTGCGGTGGCACATGCCTCTTATCCCAGCAGCCCAGGAGGCTGAAGCAGGAGGATCACAAGTTCAAAGCCAGCATCAACAACTTAGCAAGGCCCTAAGCAAATTAGTGAGACCCTGTCTCAAAAAGGGGTGGGGATGTGGTTCAATAGTTAAGCACCCTTGGGTTCAACCCCCAATATAAAAAAAAGTAATTGCATTTGATAATTTCAAAAAAATTAAATAATTTGACTTTTTAAAATAAAGTTGCTCTCACAGAAGTAGAGAGTAGAACAGTGGTTACCAAAGGTGGGGAAGGGTCTGGGGGTAGACATAATAAAGATATCTTATGGCTGGACTGAAGAACAACTCCCCATGTTCTATAGCACAGTGGGATAACTAGGGCTGAGGACAATTAATTAAGTATCTCAAAATAACTAACAGAGAACACTTGAACATTCCCAGTGCAAACGAATGATAAATGTGTGAGGACGAAGAAGCCGCTTGCCCTGATGTGATCGCAAGTCAAGTCCATGCACCAAAACATTCCTCCTCTCCGGAGCCCCCAGCATGGAGTCTGGGTCTCTGCTCCTGGTGGCAGTAGATGTGGATGTCAGGCCACACCCAGCTGGTTTGCCTCCACTGGACACAGCACTGGGGCACTTTCCACTGTCCAAGACTGCCAGTGAGAGAGGGAAGATTTCCAGAAAGGACAGACAGAAGCTTCGGGGCTGGCAGAGAACGTGGAAACCTGGAAACTCACCTTGCCTTCTGGCTAAGATGTGGGGCGAAAACTGCCCCCTCCTGTCATGGCACTTTGCAAACACGAACGACATGTGCAAGTCGGATTCCGATGTGCAGCTTTCCTCAAGCGTCTTCAGAAAAGGTCCCGTCTTAGTTCTCACCTCCAAAGAAAGTCAAAGGGTACAGGGCAGGGGACGGAAGCCACTGTCACCTCAGCTCCGGCGTCTGTGCAGTGCTTTCCTCTCCTCTCTCCCAGTGCTGCTCCCAGCCCTGTGGGTGGAGGGTGGTGATGATTGTCCCTGTCTCCTCAGAGGACTAGTGGGGCCATAACAGTGATCATTGGGGAAAAGGTGGCAGAATATCAAGTGGAGCTGGAGGTAAATGACACCTTTGCTTCAATTTAGAGTGCACTTTCAAAAGTCCCTATGAGGGAGGTAAGTGGCGTCGGCTGCATTAGCAGAGAGCACGGAGCTTGTTTTCTTCTTACTGTATCACAGCCCGACCATCAAACAGGTATCTAAAAATATCACCAAGAGCAAGGGCCGTAGAGGGCTTACTTTAGTAAAAGGCAGAAGACTTAGACATCTGGAGAGAAAGCAGAATAAATACTTTAGGATATGACTTGTTATTTAAAAGCAGAGCACTTAAAATGTGCATGTGTGTAATTCGCACTTTGGAGACACAAGCATTCAGACTACAATATCTATAAACACTAAGCAAGGCTTACCTCTGCTGGACACAGGACAAGTATGTCCTCAGCCCATGAGGCAGTTTTGTGGTCTTTGGCACTGTTTTAGATACGAGAGAGTAACCGGGAGGAAGGGGACCCATCTTTGTGTCTTTTCCTGGGCACACACGAAGCTGCTCCCTGCCTGCACTGGAGGGGAGTGCCATTGTACATCTACAAAACCATGACAGGTGATGGGGTGTGGGTAACAGAGAGCAGGTAAAGGGCCTGAGAAAGTGATGTTGAGCTGAAGTGTTGGGGAATAGGTGATGATTGGCAGGGAAGGGAAGAGGAGCAGCATGTTCAAAGGCCCTGAGGTAGCAGTTGTATAATTCCCTGAAGGGATTAAAGTAAGGTTGAAAGTCCAAAGCTCAAAAAATAGAGGTACAGAAAGAGAAAGTGGCATAAACTCTGATCTCCAGAAACAGGAGAGAGGCAAGCCTAGAACTTCAGGTCAGCCCACAGAAGGCAGGGCTTAAAAGCTTGGGCTCCAAACTGAGCATGCCTGACCCTCCTCAGTGGTCACCCTTGAGCCCCTCAGAATCCTGAGCTGCAACTTCCTCATCTGGACCCTGGGTAGCGATGGAATGTGCCTGGCACCCTTGCTGGGAAGATTCAGCTCTCAGCTGTACGTAAAGTACTTCAGAAGAACAACTGTCACAGGACAAGATCTGGTCGTTTATACTGTGGCCCGTACTGTCCTCCTCCTAACACTTTCTGACCTTTAGGACAGTTTCCTAGTGTGGGTTCTGTGGGCACATCCTATAACAGGTCTGGGAGACCCTGCCCTGAGGTTGGAAAACAGTGCACACTGGGATCCTGAAGAATCCCCAACGCCCACGGTGCAGACCTTGGCTTTCTTACCATGTACATGCCGGAATCAACTGACTACCCCAGGCCGTCCCTTCTTGCAGGAGGGGAGTCACCTATTAATAGTCTATGTCCCTGATCTGCAGAGGGTCCATGGACAGCGCGTTGAGAGGCACCAGCTAAGACTAGTTTTAGACCTTGGCTTATGCACTGCAAGCTGCAGCAGAGCCGTTTGCCTGGTGTTACTTAGAAGATAAACTGTCATCTCAAAGCTCCCATTTATGAGACAGATCCTTAGGTGGCCCCATGCCAGAATTCTGTCCTCACCCACAGCTATTTTCAGGTAATGAACCCGTGTCACTGGAACAAGGGGATCTTGTTAGCATCTCTCCATCTCTGACATGAGGATCGTGTGGTTCCAAGCCAACAGCTTCTCAAGTTTCATGTTTCCTGGGCTTCTGTGACCCTGGAGACCAGCAGTCTCAATATGAGTGGACAGACGCACATCCACCACAGGTGAGCCGACTCCAGGCTCACAGGCCTTTCCACTCGCCTGTCTCTTAGCAGTGTGAAGAATGCACCAAATCAAGATCATGGTTTTTTATGTGATTATTTTTGTAAAATTTTTTTATGAAAAAAATTTGTTTAAAATTTTTTTTTATACTAGGGATTGAACCCAGGGACACTTAACCATTGAGAGACTTCCTCAGTCCTTTTTATTTTTTATTTTGAGAGTCTCACTTAAGGTGCTCAAAGCCTCACTAAATTGCTGAGGCTGGCCTCAACAACACAATCCACCTGCCTCAGCCTCCCAAGTCACCAGGATCAGAGGCTTGTATGACTGTACCCAGCTGGTGTAATTTTCTTTGCCTATTTTTCTAAATGCATTATCTGCAGAAGAGTACAAAACATAATAATAAAAAAGAACATGAAGCAAAAGTTCCCAGATATCATTTCTTAAATCATGATGTCCATGTTTCCAGTATTCTTCTCTATGCTTTTAAATCTTAGAAAATGTAAGAATTATGATCTTCAGTAAGTGATAGATCTCTTCAAATAGTGATCTCATAGAGTCTCAGAAGCCATCTTTTATACACCCCTCATAATTCCCTTGAGCTAACTGTCTCTGGGTTCAAATTAGAAATAAAATACAGCCCTCCTCCTGCCTGCAGAGTTCACGGTTGGCCATCGCCTCGCGGGCACAGGATGACTTCCTGGAAGCCAGGATGAGGCTCTCAGTGACGGCGACCGGGAGCTGAGACACACAGAAACTACCTAAGTGCATCTCAGAAGTGCTCCTGTCACCTTCCTGTCCAGGGCCGGGAGAGTCAATGTCCCATCATTCCTCTGCAAGGAAGGCCACACTCCTCCATCCAGGTCACCTGGGGAGCAGCCAAATGATTTAAAGTGACATTCAACATAGTATGTGGTGGCACTTCCCACTCTGTCCATATTGCTACAGGTGGACGACTCCTAGCTGGGGCCGAGCGGGACGCCCTCCCTGTTCCCCAGGGCTGCCTTGGCGGCTTCACTTTACCCCGGGCGCCTCTGACTCCAGCATGTTTAAAGCCTTTTCTCTGAGTGGAAGGGAAGATTCTGGCTCCTACCAACCTGGACTGGCATGGCTCCAGGCTCCCTCCGCCAAAATCAGGGTAGACAGCTCTGGAGGGGAAAGGCCCCAAAGAGAAGGTGGGAACAGCTGCCTCACCCCTCGAAGCGGACCGGGCTGGGCAGGGCAGCCTGGAACACCGCGGGGCTCAGCTGGCAGCTCCCTCACAGCCAGAGACCTGTCTGCAGGGAAAGCTGTGGGGACGCCACCCTCACGTGACCACAGGAGGACATGGGAGGTACTCACAGGAGCCGTGCTCACAAGGAGCTGTGCAGAATTAAGTGGGAATGGATGGACGTCAGGGAGCAGCTTGTCCTGCCACAGGGAGGTCACTCGGAGCCCAGGTGCCTCTCCCTGGTGCTGCCTCTCCCAGCAGGGCGGGGGTGAAAGCTGAGCTGAGGGGTCTGCGGGGAAGGAGATGGTACAGTTTGCACCTTGAATGTTCCCCGAAGGCCCGGGCGTTGAAGGCGTTGAAGGCTTGACCCCAGCCCGGGGTGGTCCCAGAAGGTGGCAGAGCCTGTAGGAGCCGAGGTGGAGGGGAAGGACGTTAGGATGGGGTGAGCCCTGGAAGGGGAAACCGACGGGTCTCTGCCTCCCTCGCTCTTGCCCCCCAGTCTCCATAGGGGGAGCAGTTTCCTGGGCCACACCCCCCTACTGTGATACTCTGTTCGCCACAGACCCCAAAGCAACAGAGCAGTGACCATGAACTGAAATCAGGAGCCAAAACAAACTTTCATCCTTATAGAGCGTGTTTCAGGTTGTCCCCCCTGCCCACGGCAATGGAAGGCTGGCTAACAAGGGGACACTGTGGCTGGGTTTCCTGGCCTTGGGTCACCACAGAGTTTGCCCCGTGCTTGAGTCCTGGAGCCAAGGTCACAAGGTTGGACCTTCCTCCCTAACAGGACCGACAACCAATCAGAAGCATCTGCCATGAAAACGTGGTGACGGAAACGAGAATGAAGTGACATCCTCCCTGGGACAGATGTCAACAGGGAAGCCGCTGAGGAACAAAGCAGAGCTGGAAGACCCCAGTGCTGGGGGATAGCCACCCCAGAAAGACGAAGGGGCAAACCAGGACGTGCAGAAAAGGGTGAGATGGAGGAAAGAAACCCAGGCACCAAGTCCAAAGAAAGGAACCCAGAGGGAAAGAAGAGAGAAGTTAAGACGGACTCATGGACAATTGAAGGAAAAATACACAAATGCCCCAGAACTTTATTAAAAATGCAATAGTTCATATTGACAAGGCCCACAGAGTGCCAAAGAAGAGAAAAATCAAACACATTTTAATGACATTTCAAAATGTCAAAGATTAAAAAATTAAAGTAGCCAGAGATTAAAAAAAAATATCATATCATACAAAATGGAACAAGAATTGGGTCATCATCAGATTTTCAAATAGAAATGATGGATGTAAGAAAAAAATGAGACAGTGTCTTCCAAATATTGAACCTAGATTATTACATCTAGGTAAACCATCATTAAATAGGAATATCACCAGGCTGACCAGGACTTGCCACCCACAGGACCACAGTAACAAGAGTTTTAGATGAAGTGCTTCAGAGACAGAAACAAATCCAAGAGGCATTGCAAGTGATATAGATGATATATGAAATATATGCAGCTAAATGTCTTGGTAACATCTGTTGTTATATTTAACAAGTCTTTAGAAACAGAGAAAAAGATAAAATATACACAGAATAATACAGAATTAATAGCATAGATACTTTCCAATATGGTAGCCATTAGCCTCATGTGGCTATTTAAATTTAAATTTGAATTAGTTAAAATTAACTAAAATCCTAAACCTTGTTCCACATTTCACGTTTCCTAGTCTGTGTGGCTCCTGGCTATAGCACTGGACATCCCAGCAGCAGAACATCTCTATTATCACAGAAGGCTCCATCATTCAGTCCAAAACAGAGAAGAACAATATTGTGTCAGTTTCCTAGGGAGGGTGAGACCAGGGAATATGAGGGCATGTAGAAGTTCCTTTCCTATTATTGGGGGAAAGAAAAATACCAATTTTAAAAACTAGAAAGGTGAGACAGTAAGAATAATACATTGGGATGGCAGAAGTGGATCCAGCTATACCCCTTATAAGAGTAAACGTAAATGGGCTACACTCACAGTTAAAAGACACAGATGAAAGAAGAGTTCAAAAACAAAGTTCACCAGATACCTTATGTAAGACACCCACCAAAACACAGGGATGGGAAAAAAGCTTTGAAAGTCAAGGAGTCTCCTGGGGAACACCTGGGGGAGGGGGCAGGAAGGTTGAGTGGCCCCCCCTGGCTGGCGTCCAACTACCCAGGCTGCAAAGACTCTCCAGTCCAGCTCAGCGTGGCTCACTCCGTGTACAGCTGTGAGAGCTCCAGGGGACCTGGATGTCCACTCCAAAGACAGGCATTTCAGGCCTGAAAAACTGAAGGAGGCTCCACTAAGGACAAAGCCCTCCCATGACCCATGATCCTGTTTCCTTATGGTATTGACCACCTCCCACTCCCCACAGCATGACTTGCCTGTCTGCCAGGCCAAGGCTCTGTACCTCACTCTCAGGCCAGGAACCGCTGGGAAGAGCACCGTGAGAGAAGGGAGACATTGAGACCTCAGGCACTGACGTGAGACACAAGAGGCTGGTGACCGGAGGAAGTTTAGGAAGCAGGATGCTTTAGCTGCAGCTGTCCAACGTGGCTATCGCCTAAAACTCTCTGGACCTCGAGTCTGGAAATTCTTTAAAGTTTATCCTCAGTGGGTTGGTTGGTTACATGTCAGTGGGTGGGCATTTAACAGTTACTCTTTGTGCCATATTTTTAGGCTAGACAGAGGTTTCACAAGTTTTATCTGCAAGCCTGGCATTTACCAGAAAGAGGAAGCTTTAAGCCACATTGTGCTGACATCCTGTGTAAAAATCAGAGAAGATTAATTATGGGAAGGGGGAGGGTCCCTGGAGAAGCTTATATGTTACAAACATGGTAGGGGTCTCTTTGGTGGGGGTACCTGGTCTGCTCTGATACCCACCGAAGATTTCCAGCCAGCATCCTGCTCTGTGCTTGGAGGACCTGGTGCAGGCAGCTGGGATCCGGGCCCACCCCACTGCGCCACCGTCTCCCTCCCTGCTGCCACATTTCTGTTCAAGAATGTTGCCCAGAAATTTCAATAGTTCCAACAAAAAGTGACACAAATAAAGAAGAAAAAACACCGTTCATTCTCAAATGCCCTACAATCCAGACTCTTACTCATCTGCTACTACTATGCATCTGAATGACACCTCACATCACCAAGGAATTAAGGTCCAGAAAGGTTAGCTGAGCCAGAGCTCCTCCCCACACATCCGAGTTTTTCTTTATTTGATAAATTGAATAGGTCATGAATGCGGGGAAAATGTCGATAAGATTAAAATTCAGCCTGGTGTGGCAGCGCACGCCTGTAATCCCAGCAGCTCAGGAGACTGAGGCAGAAGGATCAAGAGTTCAAAGCCAGGCTCAGCAACTTAGCAAGGTCCTGAGCAACTCAGCAAGACCCTGTCTTTAGATAAGAGAGGCTGGGGATGTGATTCAGGGGTTAAGTGCCCCAGGTTTAATCCCTGCAACCAAAAAAGAAAAAAGAAAAAAAAAAGTTCAAGCAGCTGTGCATAGTTTTTCCCCAAAAAATAAATCACAAATCACAGTAACTAAAGTCTTGTCTTTCTTGTGTTTCTTAAATCCTCACTGGTTAATGTATTTTTCCAGGTCATTTTCATTATTTTTCATTTTCCAAAAATAATCCTTCACAGAACAAAAACATAGTTAATAAATTTTTGCATATAAAATGACCCTGCATCTTATAAATATTTTATAAATATTTGCCAGTGTGTTTTTCTAAAGGATTTCTTCTATTTCTTTGTTTAAAAGGTCTAAGCAGTGAATATTTCATAACCTAAGACTGCAAGAAAGGATTTTTTTTCCTGTAATTACATTGCTCTTTACAACCTGATTTCCATCACCTTTGCTCAAAGCATAAATCCAATTCCTCAGGTTCCAGCAGGAGAACAGCTGTCCTGTGGCTGGTGCACAATCAGGCACCTGCGGCTCTCACACCATGACCAGGCTCACCATCAGCCTGATGTGCCTCTGTCCCTGGCAGTTTCTGTGGGAGGACCTCCCTGCAGCAGCCCAGCCTTGCTGCATCTGGCCGAGAACTGGGAAGCGCTGACTCCCAAGTGCCTGGGACTCCTCCTCAGGCTGGGCCAACCTTGGGTTCTGCCGTGGTGACCACAGCCTCGCAGGCTGGTTCAGCACAGAGGACCCTCACAGTTGCCTTGGTTGTTGATCAGCCCGGGCGCTTCTCGGGGCCCCAAGCCCTTCCTTTCCTTCCTCCACAGTGTCCCTTCTTGCAGTCAATTGAGGAAACTTGAAACAGCTGGCCTGCAGGTACACACGCTTCCTTCTCAAACTCCTGTTCCTCAGGTAGACACAGTTCACAGTTAAGATCCACATGGCTCCGGAAACCTGGACACCACTTACAAATTCCCCTGTGACCCAGGTCCTTTCCTCCACCCATGCTCGGCCGCCTCCCCAACACCTGGGCTCTCTGAAGAAGAGTAAGATTAGCCACTGCCATGCCTTTTCTGCAGGGAAGACAATCCCTATCACCAAAAGAGTGACAAGTCAGAACAGCACCACGTGCTTAAAATGCAACAGCCTCAAAAAGCTTTGCATGTATTAATTCAATTAAACTAGTAAGAAAAAGAGCAGCTACGGCTAATGAGCACTCAGTGTATTCAAAGCACTGACATGGTTCGAATGTAACCACTTATTCAACCCTCTGGAAACTCCTGGCAGTTATGACCAGGATGGGATACACCTGGTAACCTGCCCTGTGTAGGGCCAGGGGGAGCCATTGCAGGGATGGGTACAGATGGGCCCAAAGCCCACACTCATAACTGACTTGCTGCCCTCTGGAGCCCATCCTCTTAAGGAGATGGGACTTTCACCAGCGTGTGGTCACAACATCAGCAACGTCTACATACAGTCAGGGCTCCGCATGCACAAGGCTGGGAGAAATCACCTCCTACTAGGAGATGGGGTTGGAGGACTCTGGACATGGTAGAAGTCAAGGAGCACTTCTGGAAAGTCCAGGTGGCGGGGGCCAAGGATGGAGGTGGCAGCCGCCGCAGGTGGGCACTCCCTCTGCGTCCAGCCCCGCTCCCCATACTGTGGGCATCCCTCCTTGCTTGGTTGCCTTCCCTCTCACAGGAATGGGAGGCCTCTCATTTCCAAGACTGAAGCCACTTCACGAGGCTGTAGCCACGGCAGCCAGCAAACACCATGTGTCCCACTCTAATTGGCTCCCTCTTCATCTGAGAGAAGTGTCCCTGAGTGCTTCTTACTTTCTCTTCAGTGACAACCCTGCTGGGTGTGAGTCGCAGCTCTCTGCCTGATTCAGCACCAGCCGCAGGACAGTGTCATGCTCGCTGGATGACAGAGGTCATCAGAGAAGCTGGTCAGCAGCTCGAGTCTGCAAGCCAAGGGCAGGCACAGCGCTGCTGAAGAGCAGAGCAGCGGGAGAACCCACCCAGCTGACCCTCACAGTGGCACCATGACTGCTCAGCCCAGAGAGGGAAAGAGAAAAAAGAACTCTGGTTGAACTGTGTCTAGCCTGGTATAACCCTGTGCAGATCTGTGTGTACTATGTGCCCCAGCATCTTGATGCACACACCAAGAGCCCAGACCTCCAGGGTGACTCCTCTGCTACATCCATGGCTTGGAAAAGAAAACTGCAAAATCACGGAAGGAGCCACAGGGGGTTCCCACCGCACAGCATTCTCTAGCTGCACTGTTATTTTGTGATTATAAAAAAAACTGGGGGAGGAAATCATACTTTTATTTCAATGGACATAAAAATAAATTCTGATACAGTTCAATACTTCTTCATGATTATTTAAAAACTCACATTAACAAGAGGGACAATAAAATGGGGATTCTTCTAGGGAGCTGGCAGGTCATTTCTGGATATGGGTGTTCATTACAGAGCGTTTTATCTTGAAATAATTCATCATCATCTACTAATTATTCAGTATCTATCTATTTGAGTTTTCCTGTATCTATTATTTATTTTATAATAAAAATATAAAAGAAAAGGAAGACGTTAGCAAGATGAACTGTGTATCCTGAATCACATTAAGAACTTGTTTTTCCAAACTGTGAAAGATGCTGCCTTTGTGTTCAAAACTAGAAATTCAAACACATGTCCCACAACATTTAAATTTAAGTAAAACGGCACTGTGTAGTCTTCTTTCATAAATAGGACTAATTATCTTCGAATGATCCATTTATAGATTTAGTCAGAGGGAAAAGGTGCGATACAGAGCAGACAGAAGCCCAAAATAGTAACAACTGGACTCAGCACCATACACTGACGTCACAATGGCAAAGCAGCCGAGGGTCATCTTTGATGTCCCCACTTGGCCTTGCAAGTTTCTGTCAGGGTTTGTAATTATTAAGAGGTCCAAGAGAAGGGAGGGGAATGGGAGGGGGAGTTGGAATGGCCTAATGCGACATGTGTATGAGGGCTCTATGTACTGTGTGCATGAGTGTGTGCATGTCATATACATGTGCCTTGTACAAGGATTATCTGTGTACATTGTGTGCATCTGCATGTTGGGGGGCTGTGTGTTTGTGTGTATTATGTGGTATGGATGTGGAGTGCTATGTTCTGTTGCAGATGGGTTAAGTAGACATTGTTCAGTGCATGAAGACTCTGAGGTGTGTTGTGTGTCGATATGTGTATTGTGTGGTGCTATCTGTCGCATTTTATGTTAGAGTGTTTATATCATGAGTCGTGTACACATATTTAGGGTGTGCGTGTGCATATGTGATGTGAAGATTTCCCTCTCACTAGTGTTGTGCTAATGACAATGGTAAGGCCATGTCAACGAGGACCTCCGCAAGCTGTCCTTAGGTGTAGCCATCTCGTAAGTAACCACAGGTGCTCCCAGAGCCACCCCTCGGTGTGAGGAGGACTGAGGACAGGAAGAACTAACGAGCAGACTCTACCTGTCCATTCAGGATGTACGGAGACTGTCTCTCGTAGCAAAACCTGTCCTGACCCATCTGGGTGGACCATGTGAGTGTTCCTGTGAATCAATCAATAAGGAGCTCAAATGCAATGAAGCCAACTGCCTGGCCAGCTGCAGCTATGTGCAGCCCTCCTTGGACACAGGAAGCAGTGCATGAACTTCAAAGGAGCTGAAACAGTTGGGTGCAGCCCGTCCTGTGGCCTTTCCACATGTTCTGCTAACTTCATTTGTTAATGAACTTGATTCTTTTAAAATTATAAACAAATTGATTGAAGTGCAGAAAAAAAAATTTTTAAATGCAAAGAAAAAAACATTAATTTTATAACCAGACAGTCAATGGATTTTCAGGCTTAACATTTTTAACCTACATGTGCACATGTGGGTGTATTACAACATTTTTGTCATTGTACTTTATATGACATTTTTTATTTTGATTTTTCCTGGGACCTTTGAAAACAAGAATTTCTGAGATATCAAAACTCTATCTAAGGTGATTAGAAAAGTATAATGTAATAGTCTGAAGATATAAATGACACTCCAAGAGGAGAGTGCCCAGGGCACAGAGGACGGATGGATGGACGGACGGATGGATGGATGGATGGATGGATAGATGGATAGATCCATCCATACTTAAATAATCACCTCTTGCATTTGTACAGCCCTTTGTAATTTACAAAATCACATTCACTGTCTCCTTTTAAGAGCAGTGTTTTCCCTGTGTCTTGTAGATGAGGAAACCAGAGCTGAGGAGAGTGCCCAGGGCCCAGCACAGCGTGTCGGCCCTGTCTTGTCACCATGAGAATGCTCACACAGAGCCGCTGAGGAGTGGAGCGGCACTGGCCTGGCACTAGTTCCATCATACTCTGGGCCATGAGGTCTTGCCAGACAGTTAGGAGCTCAGGCTCTGAAACTGGGAATGTTCCTGAAGCTTGAGCTTGTAAATAACAACAGGGTCACAAATGGCAGCAGCGGTTTTTTGTTCTCCTAGTAACTCTTGTGTCACACAAAGTCTGCTTCTCCTCTGAGCTGTGCGTCCTGCCAGTCTCTGAGACTGTTCCTGCTGACTGGTGGTTTCTGTGCATCTCAGAGAAAACTCGTGTCAGAAAGAAGAATCTGACCAGAAATGAGATTTGTGTTCAGTTGTATTCAATCACTGCTCTGTGCAACAGGACACAGGCGAAGTCAAAAGGGACATGAAGTGAATTGCTTGATGTCTGCCCAGACGTTCCCTGGGATGTTAGTGAGAAGGAGGGTGAACAGAAATGTATCTCTGCTCTGAAAGCGTTTTAAAACATTTCCTAAAGAAGTGAGTTTTGAATTGCATTGATTGACAGATTTGGTACCTAGAATACAGTGTGTGAAAATGGGAACATCAGAAGATTAAACCAGGAGACAGAATTAAGTATTGCTGCAGTGCCAGGCGCCATCCTGACTTGTTTACAGACTCTAACAAAGTATGATTTTCACTTCATGCATAAAAAAAAAACAGATAAATTTGTTTTAAAAAGAAATGTAATTTATTCATGTCTTAATCTTCTATTTTTATAACAGAATACCAGGGATTGGTTTATGTGTAAAGAAAAGAGTTTTGTTTAGCTCACAATTTTGGAGATGAAAGTCCAATATCAAGCAGCCCCAAGGGTTTGGGGTCTGGCAAAGGCTTCCGGATGTATCACACTAGGGCGGGTGGCATCAAATGTCAGGAGCATGTGCAGAACAGCTCACGTGGCAAGACAGGAAGCAGAGAGATTCTGGGATCAGGCTTGATATTTTTATAGCAACCTACTGTGATGGGAACTAACCAGGGTCCCAAGAGAACCACATAAATCTCTCCTGAGGGTAGTTGTCCCAATGTCCTGACCACCTTTTACAAGGCCCACCTCTTACAAACCCTAAACACCAGCACCCTGGGGACCAAGTTTCCAGCACATGACCCTCTGGGGTCACACACAAGCCACAATCAAACCACTGTTTTGTAAGTGCTTAGAGAAAGTGGATTACAAGCTCTGAAGAGCTATTCAACAGCACGGTGACTGTGATTAATGACAATGTACCGAACACTTGAAATTGCTGAGTAAGTCTTAATGTTCCCACCACACAGAGAACTATAATAAATATATTGATTAGCCCCATTTAGTCATTTCACAGTACACACACATGTTGAGACATTGAATACCACGAACATGTATGATTTTTGTCAATTTAACAAAGCAGACAAAACAATTCAAGTAAAAACAATTCAAATAAAACTAGGGGAAAAAAAAGAAACTGATTTGACCAAAACTGTTCAATAAATGCTAAAAAGATTTTTTGGCACAGATATTGGGTAAGGACATAGTTTACTACCCACTAGCAACAGGGAAAAAAAATCTGTGGCTATCTGAATCAGGTGATGAGGTGTAGCGATGCCACAGTCGCACCGTCTGATGTTACGTGCCCTGCTGTGACAAGAGTATCAGTGTCTCCTCTGAACATCCCTGATGGAAATCTGTCATTTGAACCTAACCAGACTTTCAAGACTAACTTCCTGATTCCAGGAATTCAATGAGGAAGACAGTGAAGAAACCATCAGAAAATTTCAGAAGACAAAACATTCTGCAAGTTAAATGTCTCAATCTGTTTTTTTTTTTTAATGTCATTAAAAAATGGAGACTGGTGAATGGAGACTAAGAAAGAACATGACCAAACACAATGCATGAAGCTAATTGGATCCTGGTTGTAAATAAAACACCACCAAGAAAGTAGGAGAGGGAAGTCAGCACACCGCCTCAGAGCCATGTAAGATCTCTACACATTCTCTACATTAAATATGTGACCGAGCTTGGATTATACCATCAAAGCCTCTTCACTTTGCCCTTTGTGTCCACAATATCAGAAAATATTAGAAAATAAAGAAATACGCTTTAAAAATGAGGTTTTTAAACATCATTATACACTTCATGATGTTTTCTCAAAAGGCAAGATATGGCCTGAACAAGAAGCTCAGCTGACAGAGCAATTGTGTATTGGAAACAAAGAGGCAGCTGGGAGTCTGAGGAGGTGACCTTGTGGGCTATGTATCCTTGATCCATGAGATTTCCTGCAGAAGAAGTTATCTTCTGTTTCCAGTTCATTCTATACCTAATATATAAAATATTTATATATTTTTTATTTATTTACAAATAAATATTTAAAATATTTATTTATATTTATATAATATATTAAAATCTTCTATTTTTGGCTCCACCCTCCTTATTTCCCAGCCCCTGAGGATTAGGAATGAGACTTGGAAATGCCAGAGTGACTCCTGCCCAGTACGAACTCCACAAGTCCATTTTCAGGAAATTCAACTGTAGTCAAGGATATTTTAAATATCAAACAGCCCAATTAGAATGCAGTGTTCCTATTTCCTTCTGCACATTGCATCAAAACCATATGGATTTCCTGTGGGTCTGTTCTTTTAGTATTCCTGAACACCCAGCTCTGCATGGCAAAGGTCTAATAAAACAAGGTAATATTATTTACCATAAACTCAAGATGAACCCAAGAAGATTCCCAGCAACTTTAAAGCAGTCCCAAACTAGAAACAACTCAAATTTACATCAGCGAGAGAAAGGATAGATCTATTCTGGCCTATTTTACAGTGAAATATGGCCCAGTGTCTTAGTTTGGGCTCTACAACAGACTGGCTGGCTTCACAGTTCTGGAGCCTGGGAAGTCCAAGACCAAGGTGCCAGCAGATCTGGCGTCTGGTGAGGGCTGGCCTTCTGGTTTTCAGGTAGCCACCTTTGCAACATGTCCTCACAAGGTGAAGAGCAGAGAGTTCTTGGGGCCTCTTTCATAAGGGCACTAGTCCCACTTATAGGACGCCACCCTTAGGATCTTCTCAGAACCTTCCAAAAGCCCCACCTTCCTCCACACCATATATGTGAATTTGGGGAGAACACAAGCACTCAGTCCATAGCACACAGCGGGAGAAAGAATGGAAGCACTGGTGGCTGCAGAAACTTGACCGCGTTCAAAGACATGGCTGAGCAAAGAAGCCAAACAGAAAAGAGCAGGTACTGTGCAAAGCCTTTGATGTCAAGTTCAAGACCAAGCGAGGCCAATGATGGTGACAGAGGTCATAAAGATATTAACCCTGGGGGCCAGGATGGGAACTGAGGAGGAATTCTTGGGTGCCAGGAAAGTTCTGTGTCTTGCTCTAGCTAATGAAATACATGAAGGTGCTTAGGTTTGAAAATTCATGGGGCTGCACACTCAGTAAATATATAAACAGGAAATAATAAATAAATGAGCTCAGCAGCAATTTAGTATTTCCCCCATAGGAGTGTTGGTTGGATTCAAATATAACCCAGCCAGAATCCTAATGTCATTTTGGAAACTTTTGTGACCTCAAGCAATGTCAGGAATTTCGCAAAGGAAGAAGGGACGGCTTAAGGCCTCAGAATTCCAGATCCTGACACACTAGGACTAATGGATACTGGAGACCCTCTAAGCCAAATCCCCCTGTTTACAGATTCAGAAATGAGGCTTCGGGATTTCTGTCCATCAGCAAATGTTGTCTGAGAAAGCAATGCCCTCACTCAGTGGAGTTCAGCCCTGGCTGCTTATCAAAAATGCCAAGAGAACTTTAAAACACATTGCTCTCCAGGCTCCACCCAACCTAATTACGTCTTAATAGCTGGAATGAGGCCCCACCTGGATATTTTTACAAGCTCCCAGGTGAATCTAATGAGCAGCCAGGGTTGAGAAATAACTGCAGCAAATCCTCATAGCACTCACATCTTAAATTTGTTCCAGATTGATCTGCCAGGCCCCTTGCAGTGCCCTGAAGCCAAGAGCCCAGGAAGGCTAAGCTCTGTTGGGCCTGGAGGAGAAGCACAGGGTCCTGCCTCAAAGAGTGGCTCAGTGAGGAAGAGGGCCACCCTACCCCACCTTGCCTGGCAGTCCCCAGCACCGCCTGCCTGGGAGAAGGTGGGGGATGCTCTTCCGTTTCTTTTAGAAGATTTCCTATTACTTCTTCCAACTCACACTCGCTAAGGTGCCAGTTACATAACCCAAGGAGCTGTTTTCTTAAAGTTCAAAGTCAAATTGGATCTGGCGCAGCAGGAAACAGATAAATTTAGTCAGGATCTTAGCTCTACCAGCAGAGGCAAGGCTCCCCGTCCGTGGTGCTGTGCCAGCATTCCCAGGCAGCAGGGGCACACCCAAGTATCCAACCCTCACCAAGACAACCAAAGGTAGCTCCAGGCCCTTCCACACCTGGAGGGGTGCTGTTCCCATGGACACCACCTTCCGTGTCCTCCACCTGTGGAAGGAGCGCGACATCAAGCCCTTGCCACCCTCACAGGTTTGGGTTTCCTCAAAAGGGACATTTCCTAGCAGAACAGAGGTGGCAGTCATCAGATTTGCAAGTGAGACTCTCTTTACAGGGGACAAACTCCAAGTAATACCCACCAACTCCTGAACCATTGGCATTTCCTTTAACCATTACACATGGAACTTTCAACCCATTTGCTAATATTCGACCTCCAGAAAACACCAAAATTCAACCTCATTGGGAAGTTACAGGGACAATTCCAGATAGGACTGGGTGTAAAGTTATATCTTTGGGCTATGAAAACCATGCATTTTCTTAAATATTTTTGCTCTCTCTGTAGTCTTTCATTAAGAACACTAAGAGACTGAAGACTAAATAAAGTATAATTTATTTAACTAATTGACTCCCTTTTTTCAACCCACTCTTCATGAGTACTCACCCCGTATAGAGTTCTGAATGGATGGGGACAGCATTTACCCAGACAATTCAGAATTAATAGAAAAAGGATGCCAATGAATAGAAAAATGCCAACCTTGGGACCTGAGAAAGCTGGGTGAAGAATGGCACAGGGAGAGGGACAGGGCCTCACAGACCTTTCCTTAAGTGAATTGACCCCCAAATCTGCAAGCCTTCCCTTTGGGAGAGCAGCTACCCTCACCTCATGGGAGAGTGGGCAGGTAAGCACATGCCTCTTCAGCATGTTCAGTGCAGACAAAACGTCTAGGACAGGCAAGCCCAGGGGCTCAAAGTAGATTCCAAGTGACCAGGGTGGGAGGAGAGGGAGGGAAGGGATGGCTCACTGAGCTCAGCCATGTGTTTTTATTTTGCCACCTGGACACGAAGGCTCCATCCCACCAAGGGTGATGAAGCAGTTTTGGAAATTGTGATGTTTAGCTACATAATACTGCAAATGTTTGAATCTGGGCATGAGCATCAAAGTAGAAAATTGTATATACATTTTTTCCACAATAATTTTTTTAAAAATCCTGTTAAGACTCCTTTTTCCTCCAGCAACCATCCTACTTCCTTTTTAAAAGTGTTGATAAGGAGTGGGGTGGAGTGGGGTACACTTAAACTTTACTTTGAACTCTAATATCATAATAGATTGCATTTCTTACACTAACTTTAATCACTGAATGCTTGTGTACAAAACTTTGCTGAGAAGTTTTAGGAAGCTGGTTTTGGGATTAAAGGGAAAAAGAAAAAAATGATAATATCTGCTACTGTAGTGCTGAGGAGTGGCATAACATATTGTCTAGTTTGATGGGCTACCAATGGTTGCCACAGGGGAAAACCATTGTTCTATTGTTTTACTCTTTGAGGGATTTAGGTTTCAGCAAGTAGTTGGGGAAATTATTTTTTCTTTCCACTTTTTGGAGCCTCACTTTCCTCTGAGATCACATCAAGAAGAGCACAGGCCCAAAGACTGTAATATCTAAAGATCTTAACAAGTTGCATGACACTAAACTCAGGTGTTTTAGCAGAAAAATTGCTTGCCTTAATGAACAATGCCTATGCCTGGTCATAGTCCATTTTTCTCTAGCATTCATTACTGCCAAACATACTGTAATTAACATTCACTTATTGTGTATGCTGTTTCTCTCCACCTAAATATAAGCTATAGGGCAAGGAATTTGCTCTGATATGGAGAGCTATTTCCCAAGTGCCAGAACAGTGACTCGAATGAAATATATGTTAAATAAGTGTTGAATGAATAAATGATGATGATGATGATGATGATATTCTATCGAGACCCAGCATGGCCATCGTAGCTAGGGCAGCAACCTGGTAGCCTAGATCGTCGCTGGCTCCCTGAGAGCCGCTGCAGGTCAGACTTCTGTGGCCCCTGAACATCTTGGCATCCTCAGCCTGAGTAGAATGCGGTGTCCCCTGGGGGGCTCAGTCACGTGCAGACGCAAGTTGTTTTCTCTGCTCCCAACCTTGTGGGAAACCTGACGGGTTGGCATCTTACAGTCCTTCCAGACAGGCCCCTTTGCTTCCCAAAACCCAAAGCCGCGGGTCAGAACCATGACGCACTGCAGTACTTGGAAAGGTCAGAGAAAGACGATGAAAGCTGTCATGTACCAGTTTCTTTGACTTCATTCTGGCCTTTGGCTGAGGAGAAAGACTGGTTATAAAATATATATATGGAAAAAGATGGGTGCAAGAAAAGGTTGCTTGAGGGAATTCATGTTCTGCAATAAAACCCAGAGTAAACTCTTAGGATGACGACATCTTTCTGGAGGAGGCAGAACTGGTCCATCGATGACTCCTATCAGAAATACCACAAACACACCAACCACAGAGTGTAGAGCAAGGTCTTGGGCGCCCATCACACCTTGTCCTCTTTGTCCTCCTGATGCCCTTGCAAATGAGTGAGATAGGACTTGAAGTGAATTGTACTGACTGATGTAACACACAACACCAACATTAAACTAAAGGAAGTCCTACAGCTGAGTGTGAAAAAAACCATAATAATAATAATATTGTATCCTTTAATTAAGGCAAATGATTATTTAGGCAGTAGTAATTTTTTTAAAAGAAATCTCCTGATGTGGTAAATATCACCATAGTTATATGGTTTAATGAACTTCATTCATAATTAAGAGAATAGTAAAATTGACATTTCTCAAAAGAAAACACACAGATGACCAACCAATATATGAAAAAATTCTCAGCATCATTAATCATCAAGGAAATGAAAACTGAAACCACAATGAAATATTATACCACACCTGTTAAATAGACTATTACCAAAAAATAGATGAGTGTTAGTGAGATGTGGAGAAAAGGCAAGTCTTATGAACTGTTGATGGGGATGTAAACTTGTATTAGCAGTATATAAAATAATATGGAGGTTCCTTAAAAATTAGAAATAGATTTACCATATTATACCCAGCAATCCTACCACTGCAATATAGACAAAGGAAGTGAAATTACTATGTCACAGAGATATCTACATTTTCATGTTCATTGTAACATTATTCAGAGTAGCCAAGATATGGAATCAACCTGAGTGTCAATATTGACAGACGAACAGACAAAGAAAATGTGACATATATACACACAGAGAGAATATTATTTACTCTCAAACCATAAGGAATCCTGATATTTAAGTGAATACAGATGATCCTTAAGGACAGTATGTTATGTGAAATGAGCCAGGCATAGAAAAACATACTGCATGATCTCACTAATACTTGGACTCTTAAAAAGTTGAACTATTATATAATATAATGACTTTAGTTACTAATAATGTATAATTCTGAAAGTTGCTATAGAAATAGATTTTAAGTGTCTTACCACAAAAAGTAAAGCATATGAGACTATGCCTATGCTCAATGTAGTCTTTCAACAGTGTACACATATTTCAAGACATGTTGTACATGATCAATATATACAACTATAATTTAAAAATATTTCTTTTGGTACTGGGGATTGAGTTCATGGGACTCTTAACCACTGAGCCATCTCCCCAGCCCTATTTTGTAATTTATTTAGAGACAGGGTCTCATTGATTTGTTTAGCACCTTGCCATTGCTGAGGCTGGCTTTGGACTCACTGTCCTCCTTCCTCAGCCTCCCGAGCTGCTGGTATTATAGGCATGTGCCACTGTAGCTGGCTTAAAATAAAATTTTTGAAAGAAAGGAAAAGTAAAATTTATGGGAGGGGGGCAGGGAGTAGAATGGTTTTTGCCAGGGGCTGAGAATGGGTTGGGAAATAAAGAATGGATGATGAAAGGGGCAAAGTTCAACTTTTTAAGAGTCCAAGTATTTAGAGAGTCCCTAAGCAATGTAGTGAGACTCTATAGAAGCAGAGTATCAGGGTTTTAGGATGGGTATGAGGGCAGCATCTATGGAGGTATTAGTCAAGGATACAAAATTTTAAGTGGGAAGAATAAATTAAATCTATTGTACAATATAATGACTTTAGTTACTAATAATGTATAATTCTGAAAATTGCTATAGAAATAGATTTTAAGTTTTACATAGGAGGAATAAATTCTGGCAATCTTTTGTTTAGCATGGTGATTACAGTTAATATTAATACGTTATATACTTGGAAGTTTTTAAAACAATAGGCCTGAAATGTTCTTACTACACACATGAAAATAACTGTGTGATGGGATGAATATATGATTGTGGTAATCATTTCACAATGTATACATTTATCAAAACAAACAAAATAATAACAGCAACAACAATTATCATAATACCTCTTCTTGGGCACTTATGTGTGTCTGATCTTAGGCTTTGTGCTAAATGCCTGACGTTCATTATCTCATTTGTGAAGTATAGATATTCAGGTTCAGGGTCATTTGCTCAAGAATACAATGCTAATAAACAAGGGTTTCACAGATTGGAAAACAAAACAAAACACACTAAAATGTTCCAAATAGGAACCTTGGCCTTTTTTCTGCTAAACCAGGTCATGGTTTTATAGAGCCACGCACAACCATTGGAAACAGCAGAAAGAACAAACTTATGGGAAAGTGGGAAAATTGCCTGCCTTTTTTTGCTGTTGATAAAAAACCCAATATTTTTTGTTTATTCTGCTATTCTCCAGTAAAGAAAACCAGATCTTTCCTGCATAGATAACCTTTTCCAAATATGTTGACAAAGTTATTGGAAAGGATTTTCTCTGTAATTAGAAGTGTTGTTATCTGAACCTTCACACTAAATCCATGTTTTGAAGGAAAAATAGCAGGCCAGGCATGGTGGTGCACACCTCTAGTCCCAGCAGCTTGGGAGGCTTAAGGCAGGAAGATCTCAAGTTCAAAGCCAGCCTCAGCAATTTATAGAGTCCCTAAGCAATTTAGTGAGACTCTATCTTTAAAAAAATATATTAAAAAGGGCTGGGGATGTGGCTCAGTGGTTAAGTGCTCCTGGATTCAATCCCTGATACAAAAGAAAAAAGAAAAAAAAACTGGTTGGAGTGGTAAGAACTAAGGCTAATAGGGAGCTAATCCCAGACTGTGTGGCATTGGACTACAAACCACTTTTATAATTATCTCAATAAAAATATTTTAATGTATTTTTAAACTTGCTTGCTTTTATTTACTTAAATTCATTTATTAAAATAGAATTTGTGCCTGTAATACCAGTGGCTCAGGAGGATAAGGCAGGAGGATCATGAGTTCAAAGCCAGCCTCAGCACTTAGCGAGGCCTTAAGCAACTCAGTGAGGCCCTAAGCAACTCAGTGAGACCCTAAGCAACTCAGTGAGACCCTGTCTCTAACTAAAATACAAAATAGGATTGGGGATGTGGTTGAGTGCCCCTGAGTTCAATCCCTATTACCTTCCCCTGCCAAAAAAGAACAGAATTTGTGAACCCCCACTGTGAATGCAAGACCAACATAATTTGCTTTAAATAGAAAGTAATAATATATATAGTGAAAATAAAGAAGTTACTTCATGTTTTAAAGAATAAAAATAAGTAATAAAGTATAAAGCTAATTGATTTTACAGAAATACATGCTGGAAAATAGGATTCCTGTGAGCAGAGTAGAAGTTTTTATATTCAGTTACCAATAAAGGGATATTTAGCTCCTTAACACTTTGTTTAAAGAAAAAGATGAAATGATGACTTTTTTCCCAGTTTTAATATTAATCAGTTCCAAATATCTCAACATTTATGCAAATATATTTATCTATACAAATATGTGGTACATATGAAATATATACAAATATAAATATTTGATACCTATAGGAAAAATACAGTAATTTTTAAAAGCTGGATTGTAATTTAGCTACTTAACAGTGGTCCCTGATTGTTCAATCACGGGGATCTGGATAAGACACCATAAGCTAAGTCACATTTCTATTTGGCTTGGATCAGAATGTTTTTTGGGGCTATCTCTGCAGGGAAAGGAAGTTTAAAAAATTTGTGTAATCAAAACTGCTTCTCAGATACTCCGGGAGCTCCAGCCGGGCGGATCGCGCGCCCCCGCCGCTCTGCCCCCAAACTTCGGCTGCAGCTCCATTTCAAGCCATCGAATTTATTCCTTCAAATCAGAAACTGAACAGCGACGCGGAAGGGAGTCCGCCAAGGAGTAAAACCACAGCCAGTCGAGAAGAGCTCCTGAGAGCCGCCTTTCCGAAGCACGAACTCCGTGTCGGGAGTGCAGAAACCAACAAGTGAGAAGGCGCCGCGTTCCCGGGGCGCAGCGCGGGCGGCCGGAGCAGGCGCAGGAGGAGAGAGCGAGCGCCTCCGAGCCCCAAGCCTCAGCCCCCGAGCCCAAGCCGCGGTCGCTGCGGCTGCTCGGCTCCCTCTGCACGGGCTGTGCCTGGAGCTGGACAAGAGGCTTCGTTTCGCCCTCGTTGCAAGCTGTGGCTGGGAGCAGCGGGTCCCAGGGGAATATGCAGCGTGTGTGGATCTTGTTCACCTTAGGCTTGGTGGCCTGCGTGTCGGCGGAGTCGAGAGCAAAGCTGACATCTGATAAAGACATGTACCTTGACAACAGCTCCATTGAAGAAGCTTCGGGAGTGTATCCTATTGATGATGAGCACTATGCTTCTGCATCCGGCTCGGGAGGCGATGAGGACATAGAGAGTCCAGAGTTGACGACATCTCGACCTCTTCCGAAGACTCCCTTCACGAGCACTGCTCCCAAAGTGGAAACCACGACGCTGAAGACACAGAAAAAGATACCCGCACAGACCAAGTCAACTGAAGAAATTAATAAGGAAGAAGTTCAAAACTCTGACTCAAAAAGGAAAATGGACTGTACTGACGAGAATACAAATGTGTACACTGAGAAGCACTCAGACAATCTGTTTAAACGGACAGAAGTCCTAGCAGCTGTCATTGCTGGTGGAGTTATTGGCTTTCTCTTTGCGATTTTCCTTACCCTGCTGTTGGTGTACCGCATGAGAAAGAAGGACGAAGGAAGCTATGATCTTGGGGAACGCAAACCATCCAGTGCTGCTTATCAGAAGGCACCTACTAAGGAGTTTTACGCATAAAACTCACACTTTAGTGTCTCTATTTATGAGATCACTGAACTTTTCAAAATAAAGCTTTTGCATAGAATAATGAAGATCTTTGTTTTTTGTTTGTTTTTTTGTTTTCATTGAAGAGCCATTCTGGCACTTTAATGACAAAATCCCATTGTATTTAAAACTTTTCATGTATTTCTTTAGAACAACGTAAAATTAAAATTTAACATCTGCAGTGTTCTGTGAATAGCAGTGGCAAAATATTATGTTATGGAAACCCTGGATGTTCATAGAATTGGTTTAAACTTTTATGCGCAAATGCAAAATGATTGTTTTTAACCTATGGTTCTAAGATAAAAGCTGTGTCATTTGTGTCAGCATGTCTCAGATGGACCTTACCAAGTTGGTCTTACTTTTGTTAATTTATCTGTTGTACCCTCTTCTCTGCCCTCTCGTCTTGTCCCCTTAAAAACCAAACCAAACCCTATGCCTTTTGTAGCTGTCATGGTGCAATTTGTCTTTGGATGATTCAGATAATAGTAACTTAGTGTACATGTGATTTTTCAAATAATGTAAACTTTAACCTCCACTTTGTATAAATCTTTAAATGTCAGACTATCCATTTTACACTTGCTTTATTTTTCATTACCTGTAGGTTCAGGCAGATTTGCAACAGCAAGTTAATGTGTAAAATTGGATTATTACTACAAAACTGTTTAGTCCTATCTATCTAATCAGATCTTCTTCTGGGAGGATTTGATGTGAGTTACTGACAAGCCTCAGCAAACCCAAAGATGCTTAACAGTATTTTGAGAAGTTGCTGCAAATTTCTTTGGCCACTGTATTTGTTAATTTCTTGCAATTTGAAGGTACGAGGGGTTTAAAGGAAAAAAAAATCAGTTTTTGTTCTTAAAAATGCATTTAAGTTGTAAACATCTTTTTAAGCCTTGAAGTGCCTATGATTCTATGTAACTCGTCGCAGACTGATGTTAATGAGTGTATATAACAGTTTAAAAAAGTTGGTATTTTATAAGCACAGACAATTCTAATGGTAACTTTTGTAGTCTTATGAATAGACATAAATTGTAATTTGGGAACATAAAAACTACTGAATAAATCATGTGGCCTAATAAAAAAAAACTGCTTCTCTTTTCTGCCAGTTCACTGTTCTCAAGCCCTTCAGTTCAGGCATGAGCTTTGCCATTATAGAAAACCATGGCACCCGTAAAGTCTAAGTCCCATTAAACCCTAGCAAGAGCATCTATTTGCCACGTCACTATGTATAATGTGACTCCACCAGAAAAAAGTCTGCTGCCTCAACACTTGAGAGAGTAAAGTGGCCCAGAGCACAGACTTCCTTTAAAGGTGACCCAGACAGATGTCTATTCATATTGCTTTAAGGCATTTCCCATACTGCCAGTGGGAAACACTGTCTTGAAGTCATTTTGTATCTATCTACTCTCTTTGTGGCCCTAGCTCAACATTGCTCTAAGCAACTATAATAAAGCATGGTTCAATCATGCCCAACTGTGTCCCAGGACTCCTATCATTCTGCTACTAGAAAGTTCATATGCTCAAAATTGTTCCTTCTGAGAACGACCTTGGCAGTCTTCCTATGTGAAGGTACAATTTAGAAATAATCTTTGTTTGTTAGATTGTGGCAGGATCTTTGCGCTTCTGTCACCCAATCAATTAGACATTTGCAAGGTGGAGGCAGTATTATAACCACAGGCAGATGGTGAAATGTTACTCCATCCTTCTCTGCCCACTTTAACTTTTTGCACAACATAATTTCAGGGGATTCTTTACAAATTGCAGTTTATTTGAAAAAGGTTTAAAGCCCTGAAGGTTTGGTGAGAAGTTCTTGGTTATGAGTGCATCTACTTTGTCTGTCAGCAGCAAAAAGGGCACTCTGATTAATACTGACATTACCCTGAAAGCCAGGTAGAGAACAGATGAGGTCCTTGTCACCTCAGTGCTGTTCTACACTAAGAGGAACTTGGAGGGTCATTCTCATGCAGCCTTTGGAAGAAGCATAAGTGGGTACCTAGGCAAGGCTAGGCGTGGGGTGAAGTTCTTGTGGTTGGCTCCCCTGAGGGAGGTGGAAAATTCCATTATTCAGAACCCCAGAGAGCTGCCTCCAAAGAGAGGAAGGTATCCAGGTTAGGCTGTACTTCTCATAAGTTACACCCTGAAGAGAAGGGACAGGTGGCATGAGAATGGTGAATGTGATGACAAGAAGGAAGCAGGATGTCACTGAGGTCATCTGAGGTGGAGATGGGGTCAACTGAGAAGTGGGAAGAGATAATGAGGTTTTGTTTTTATTTTGAAGGTTGGAGGAATGGGCAGATGAAGAAGGATTTTATTGTAGACTGTTTTGCTGTGTAATGCACTAGCAAATCCCTACAGGGCCATTCTATGTGTGTTTATTTTCAGGCAGATGCAAGCTTCAAGGTAGTCCTGTGTTATTTGGGTTACCTGTATGTAAAAGCAAGTCTTGTTTGCCTAAGTACCAGAGGGAATGAAGGATTAAAAAATAGTCCCTGTGGAGCAAGTGTCCTATGTGTATGTGAGACAGATTTAAAATTGTCGCACTGTAATGAACAATCAAGCACTTTATTTTGTTTTTGGTACCCCCAGAGGGATTCTCTGGGGGCTTATCAGAGGAATTTGAATGCATTCTAGTATGAAAAGGTTTTGTGGACAGATTCACACACTACTTTTGTCTGCTTTCTGACATAGTTTAGGTATTATAAATGGCATGCCTCATATTAGGTGAATCCTCTGCCTGAACTAGTAGTTAGAATTTTTGATTGAATTCTGCAGTTTTTCTGATAGTGATATCATAGGAAGTTGAACATACACTATTAGAAGTGTATTCCAAGTACAATTATTGCTAATGTTAAAGAGCCAAACTTTATTTTTTTTTATTTTTTTATTGGTTATTCAAAACATTACAAAGATTGCAGAATCACATCGGTTACACATCCACATTTTTACATAATACCATAATAGTAACTGTTGTATTCTGCTACCTTTCCTATCCTCTACTATCCCCCCTCCCCTCCCCTCCCCTCCCATCTTCTCTCTCTACCCCATCTACTGTAATTCATTTCTCTCCTTATTTTTTTCCCATTCCCCTCACAAACTCTTATATGTAATTTTGTATAACAATGAGGGTCTCCTTCCATTTCCAAGCAATTTCCCTTTTCTCTCCCTTTCCCTCCCACTTCATGACTCTGCTTAATGTTAATCTTTTCCTCCTTCTCTTCCTCCCTGAAGAGCCAAACTTTAAACCTAGCTGTTGATCTAACATGTAACAAGAATAGTAGCCATATACTTATTAGATGTACCTAATAATAAGGGTAGATAGTGGATATACATTGGGTAAATAAGTTCTCCTGGTTGTGGATAGTGAGCATCCATAATGATTTGATGAAGGATGAATGCCAGGCCTGAAAACACTTTTTAGGTAAGTGGAATTATGTCACATATAAATGAGACTCTTGAGGCTCAAAACTCTTACTCATGAGTTCACATGTGGCTAAGGCCTGTGATTCTTATCCCCAGATCTTCTGCTATAACCAAATATCCTTTTTTGGCACTAAATGTATCTCCTCTTCCAGATCTGTTATAGGTTCTGCACTGTATCACATTACTTCTCCTATCCCTCTCTTTCAGCCTCAACTTTGGTTTTACTGGTGTTTTGACTGGGGTTTCTGTTGCTGGGGCTTCTTCTCTACATTGTGGGATGTTTACCTACATTACTACATACAGGATTCCAGCAGCACCACCTATCCTGCAGGTTGGCCACAGTTATCTGCATAGATTGCCCCATTTCTCTCCTCTGGGCAGCAAAATCACTGTCTGAGAGAGAGGACTACTCACTTTCCTTCTTTGTGTACATATAAATATTAATATTTATCATTGAGTGCTTACATTTGCCACATAAAGTGTCAAGCTTCTTCCATGCATCATATCAGTAAAGTCCTGAAACTATCTCATCATCCTATTAATTTCATCATATAAATGAGGTGAGGCCTGAAATTTTGGCAGGTTAAAAATTTACTTAGTGTCACATAACCACTAAGTGTGAAACTGGGATTTGTTTCAACAATGAGTGATCGCAGGGCTCTGGGTTTTGTCAAAAATGTTTTCACCAAGCTCCATAGTTATTTGGGGCTCCAAATTAATCAATCTCTGTGCATTTTATTATTTGGGATTTGTTCAGCTAGTAAGCTGGAAGAAAATTTTAATGCAATTATACATCATACATTTCATTATTATTTATCATTATTATGCTTACACCATTGCTTTTAATTGTTTAATTCTTTTCTGTGAAGCATTATCAACAAAAATATTATCAAAACAAAATCTTGCTTTTGATCCTAATTTCTGAGCATAAATATCATCTTATTGAACATAAAAAGTAGATTTGTTTATAAGAGAACAACTATTTCTGTAAGTCATCTTCAGATAACTTTTTCAGTGGATGCTTTGTGTGATTTTTAATAGCACAAATCACTGGTAAATAACTTGACCATAAAAGCAATGAATTTTCTAGAATTTATAATAGGAAAGTTTTCAACAAAATAATTTCTTTTCAGCAAGCCACATATTTTTGAAAAATGGGACATATATACTTTAGAACACTGGGGTCTTCTTATTTTTCTCAAAATGAATTTCAACAACAACTTTCGAAATTCTTAGCACATATTAAAATAATAATTACTGAAGAGAGAGGCTGATAAAGAAAGAATAGGGTGCAGCCTTGTTTGATCTTGACATAGTAGGTTCTTGGAATGTAATAGTATAATAATGTTTGGTAAATAAAGGTGTTACTGGAGGTTGAGTGTTGGCCATGGAGTGATCCTTGGTTCTTGGGCATAATTTCCAAGATTAGTGCAATTTCCCAGGTGCAGAAACAGAAGTACAGCAAAGCAGGAATGGTAATTAGAGCAGATTTTTGCAAATCCAGAGAAAGGCAGGAGAAAATGAGATGCATCCCAGAGAGAGCGATGGGAACCAAAATGCACTGAAATGATTAGGCTTTGGGCTTTTGTTAGGGTGTGGGGTGGGAGTAGTGGAGAAAACCTTGGAGTAGCAGGCCATACATGCATCTTTGTTCCTAGTACTTGTGCAGCTGCTGTCTCAATAGGGATAATTCATACGCCTTCACTAGGAAAATTGAGAGTATGCGCCTATGTGCTTGAGTTGTTTTGCCCTTTCTGGTCTAGCCTCCCTGGCAAAGTCATGTTATATCCACTGACCCTCAAGGTCTCTACTTGCCTGACCTAGAGAACATAATGCTTTTCCTCATATCTATATAGGAGTGTAATGGACCCCTTTGATGAACTAGGGGTGGAGGGAGACTGTTGGTGCCATTTGGTGGTTCTGAATGGTCTGCCCACTTTACTATGATGATTTTCTTTTATGGTCCTACCCCATAAGTCCTTATGATGTTCCATGACAGAGGTTGAGTCCTCTGGATCCAGAGGGCTAGTCAGGGGCCATTTGTAGACACCCCTCTCTTTTCTCTCCCCATTTTCATTCTTGCTTATCTCTAGCTAACTACCTGTGCTAACATACATCAGCCCTGTAGCCTCCTTCTTTGAGCAACAATATATCCAAAAGGAATTTTTCCTTGGGGAATAGCCTCCCCTACTGTGAGTAGTATTATCTGGACTGTTTGTTAGTCAAACAGCTTATCCTCCCTTTGCCAAACAGTGGTCATGTGACCAAAGAAGTTCTTTTGTCTCTTTCTCTGTATCTTTTTCCAAGGAATCTGAATCTTGAGTACATTCGCCCAAGAATGGAAAAGGCTTGGAGCTGATTCTTCCTGGTGTTGGTGACTTAGAGAGCAAACTGTCCATTAATTCCTGGGTTATTGGCTTCTATTGCTTATAAGCTTGATTTAGTTTTATTTTGATTTCTAGGTGCTATTCTGTACACTTGCAGTAAATTTATTTTCTATTTAGATAAAGTTAGTTGGAATGTTTTTGTTATTTGTCATCTAAACCTTAGCTGATCATTGATTATTGATGATGTTGATGAGGAGAAGGAGGAGAATAATAGCAGCTAACATTTACTGATTATAGATATTGATGTGTGCTCCCTTTTTACAGATGAACAAGGTGAGACTTTAAGATACTTTACATTTTTGCCTAAAGTTATTTAAGTGGCAAAACCAGAATTTGAACTGAAGTGTGATTGGAGAACCCAAACTCCTAACTACTACACTGAAACATCGGGAGGGTATGCCAAATCCTTATATTTGGATTAGGACTTTTTTGACTTAAAATTCATTTTGTTATCTCAAGAATGGAAGCATTTTTTCCCCCAGTGTTCCATGATGCAAAACAAGCTGCATAATATAAATGTATTTCCCCCCTTTCTTCATGTGGTAAATTAGAGTAATTATTGTTAATTAAGGGATATGAATGAAATGTCTTTATCAACCACCAAGTTAAATGGGATTTCTGTTTTTTAAACCATAGAAGATAATGTTGTCCTATCAGATTGTGACAGAAACAAAAGTATTTTCTGTAAGATATAAATACAGATGTTGCAAAAGAAAGGATAAATACCAAGATCAAAAAGCTATGGGGTGGGTTGGGCGTCTGGGGTTGTGACTCAGTGGTAGAGTGCTTGCCTAGCATATGTGAAGTACTAGGTTTGTTTCTCAGCACCATATACAAATAAATAAATAAAATAAAACAAAATTTTCATCAACATCCAATAAAAATATTTTTAAAAAGTTCAGAGGGTTCCTATAGAGTGATGTCATCAGTGCATTTTTACTCTTTTGATTCCTGACAGTAAACTAACTTGGACTGTCATATTTTGCCTGATGATTTTAAAAAGGGTGACAAAGAGAGAGAAAGATAAACTCCTGGACAAGCCACTGTTGCTGGTAATAGATATTGATAGAAAAAGACTTTGAACCAAATTTTTATTTATCACTAAATTATTCTTGGATGCAATTCTAAATAAACATCACTCCCTTCTTGTGAGTATTGGTGCCTATATCCATTCATTCATATGCCCTTTCATATGCATGCATACACACGCACACACAAACACACACACACACACACACACACACACACACACACGCATACTTTCTCCTCCAAACAAACCTGTACAATAAAATTGTCTTATCCTTTGAAAAGCCAAATGGTATTTGGAATTTGGCCCATTGACTATGAAGTGAATTTGGATAAACATCTCTACAGCCAATTTCTCTCTTTAGTCATTGATGGAAATCCTTGAGAGAATGGGAATCTGTTCAAATTCTTTATCATTTTAGCCTATTCCTGTGGCAGATGCCTCAAGGGAAAATCTCCTTGTGAGGTGCTCCACCCCTCACACATGCTGTTGAGATATGGTTAAAATGAACAATGGAAACAGCTTTGATAACAATCCTTAGTTATAAACATGGGTGCTTGGAAATTTTAACAGGATGTTAAGAATTTTTCTGTTCATGTGAGTGAAATATTCTTGCCTCCTTAAATTAAGGCTGACTTTACTTTCTCAACTTGACACACACCCACACAAAACAAACTTTCATTCAGTATTATTTCAAAAGAGTTGGTAATTTTTGTACTAAAAGAGTGAAGGGCATAATCTTAGAATTATAATGATCAAATGCTTTCAGCAATATAAAAATCTCACAATTTTGTCTTTCTTTTGTCATCTCACCATCATTGAGTGAAAACTTCATGGTGTATTGGCACCAGCCTTTTAACTGCCTTTTATGAATCACTGATTTAGTCTAGCCACCATCTGATGCTTGCTTCTTCAAAGACTTCTGCCAAGGGATTTTTCCATTTATATTTGAATATGTTCAGAGAAGTGCAACCTATTATTTAGAAAAATAATCTATTATATATTTGGACAGCACTGTTGAAAGTTCTAATATCAAATGAAACCTTTTCCTATGTAGATTTTATTCATTGGTCTTGCAGGGATGATTTGGGGCTGAATAAAACAAGAATTAGGAGTTTTATCCACAGTGGCTCTGGGAGTTGTCTTCTCATCTTTCCTTGCCCCAGAGCTCAAGTCTCTGAATGACCTCAACCTCTTTAACTATTCCTTCTATGTTTTTGTAATTATATGCTTTAAAACAAATTTTTAAAAATTCATTCCTTTTAAAGTTGTAGTAAAATATACATAACCTAAAAATTGCTATTTTGTCCATGTCTTTTTTTAATTTACAGTTCTAAATCATTAAGGATATTCTCACTGATGAGCAGTCATCTCCATCATCCCTCTCCAGAACTTTTTATCTTCCCCAGCTGAATCTCTTCACCCATTAAGCAGTAACTTCCCATTACTGTGAGAAGTTCCTTGGCAACCACTATTCTACATTCTGCCCCTGTAGACTCCACAACTCTAGCAACTTGTATAAATGAAACCACACAATATGACTGGCTTACTTCACTTAGCATAATGTCTTCAAGGTTTATTTGTGCTGTAGCATGTGTCAGAATTTCTTTTCTTTTGAAGCCCAGATATTGATATCCTACATTTGTTTACCTACTGTTCACTGATTGACACATGATTATCTGATTATGTGCTTTTGCATATGCACATTACTATCAAAACCCACTTGGCAGAGCTGGTTAGAACTACACTTCACGAGTGGTATGCTCACTCAATGTAGGAGAACTTTATAAATGCAAAGTAGACAGTAGACAGAGGACAGAATCAGAGATGGATTTGTTTGAATTGAGAAGAAGCACTGAATGCTTTCAGCTGCTAGGAAGATCATTTAGTTCTCACGGAAGTTCTGGCACTGGGGCTTAGAAAAAGTGTGGCATTGTAGGGAATGCAATCCTGGTAGAAGAGGAGCCAGACTGTGAAGTATGAATATGCACATCATGCTCTGCACTGTTGCTTTGTTTACTGGCTTCAGGATGCCTTGTAGGTTGTTTTGTGTAGTAGTACCCTTGTGCCAATCCATGATGCCTCTCTTATCTTCATTTTTCTCTAGGGTAGTGCACTGTCCTCTTTCTGCGATCAGGTGCTCCCTTTATTTGGGGGATTAAGTTGACTTTTACTTCCTTTAAAATGGTGGGAGAAGTAAATGATAGTTTATTATTTTTTTTAAAAGTTTTGGTTGGCGAATTGAAACACTCTGGAGATTCAGGCTGCTATCTTTATTATTAGTGTAGTTCTTCTGGAACATAAAAGGCAAAACTCTAGGAACCATGAGTCTAGCAAGTTTCTATTAAAGAATAAAAGAAGAGAAACAGCAACAATAACTGTTAATAAAGTGCTTACCATGTGGCAGCAAACTTTTATAGTTGTTGGTTCATTCTATCCTCAAACAACCTAAAGGAAGTATAGATCAAAGTGCTCTCACCATTTCAGATCCTATAGGGAGCAGGGGCTCAAAAATATTAAGTAGTCTCCACAGGTCACATCATTAGTAAATTTTTGAGTTGGGAATTGACCTACTAGTTGAACCCATCATTCTGCCTCCTTCCCTTTGGAATCCCTGTGTCAGCTTCCAAATATTGAATGACATTTTTTTTTCTGCTCACACATTATCTGAGTACCACAAGTCCTATTAATATTCCAGGTAGAAGATAATGATGCAATAGTAGGTAATGGGAATGTATACCTATGCCAGTAATTCCACAGGAATCATCCCTGCCCCCATTCATATCTTCTTTTTCTACATATATTGCTGAGATTCTTTAGTGTCCTTGAGCCTCAATCACTGTTCACATATGTAATACTTCACAGGTGACTCCTCATTTCCACCCTTTCCTGCACAGCTGTATGTGTGTTTTTCTTGTTTTTTTTTTTTTTTTTTTTTTTTTTTTTTTTTTTTTTTGGCAGGTGCTGCAGGATAAGATCCTTTTGGAATAAGATGCATTCATTACATTTTGTAGTTCTTTCTCAGGTTTTTGGTTTGCTAACAGTTTATGTTTAAGGAGTAGAGAGAAATTTTGAATCAAGGATTTTATTACAATTTGGGGTAACTACAAAATATGAAAAACTACTTGCCTTTGGTGAATATTTTATACTTCCTCACAAGGATCCTTCAGTAGCTCCTATGATGTACAGCTTACAATGTATTTTCCACTAAATTTTGATGACTTGCACTACAAAAAATTAAATGTATCTCTATACTTTCAAAATCTTATTGTAGGAAGCAAGGGACTCACCTCTGATATGCAAAATTGGCTCGGCAAGGTAGCATGTTGTTATTCTATTTAGAGGACTTGAGAACAGATTCAATAATTCAATTATATTTAATTTGTAATTAACTCCCTCCCAAGCAGCTAATGGTGAATAACTTGGTTCTGGATGGGCAAAGAGAAGAATAAAATGGCTTCTTTTAGAGAAAGCCTATCTTAGGGTGCCTAGGACTGCAGTGGCACTTCTTAAAGTGACTTTCCTCTTCTAAAGAACTCGTTTCTGGGAAATGCTTTTGATCCACAGAGGTGGCATCTCAGCAGCTGAGACTATAATATTTGACCTTGCCACTTGGGATGGAGATGACTTGCCTAGGGGAAGGCATTTGTCCTGGTTATGCTAAACAGATTCTCTCTCCTAAAAATTTGGAATTTTGAACTGAGAGCAAAAGGTAGGTATTGATGGTGTCTTAGTCACTTGAATGGTAGTGCTCTAAGCATTTGATTCTAATAGTAGTCTCTGTTTTCTGGTGCTAAATTGATTTCTGTTTTTCATAACATGTGATATTTCATTTCTTCCTGTGTGTGTGTATGTGTGTGTGTGTGTGTGTGTGTGTGTGTGTGTGTGTAATACTGAAATATTCTTCCAGTAAGTTTCTCTTTTTTTTTTAGACTCCCTTTGGTTGGTCTATATTTCTTGAAACCAAACTTACCTAGAGCAGAACTCAAAGCAACAAAGGCTCTATCAAATTTGTTAATGCAAGTGCTAAAGGCTGCATCCACTTGATGGAAATTATAATATTTAATTTGTGTGTGTGCATATGTCTGTATGTGTTTGAATGATTTAGTGTTTTACCAGATGATATAGGGCTTTATTATTTTCATCGTCATTATCATCATGAGCAACATTGTCATCATAATAGCTCTTGTTTATGGAGAACTTTCTATTACCCAGCCACTGTATTAAGCACTTTGCAAACAAAATAACATTTTACATGATTGCAACAATACTATTTAACAGATCCTATCATAATCCTCCATTTATAATTTGGGGAACGGGGGTCTGAGCACCTTGTGTGGCGTTATACATCTAGAAAGTCATGCAATAGTGATTTGGATATATGTTTATTACACTCCAGGGAAAGATTATACTCTTAAAGTCTGTATTACAAAATCCAAAGATATATTTTTGGTTTATATTTTTACTTAGGTTGAATGTGGACATAGGGTAGAAATATTATAATACTTTTTGAAAATTTCTTACTTTTATTTTGTTGGCTTGATTTTACTACCTTTCTTTCATGTTGGTTATATTGTTTGTAGGGATCAGGCAGGTGGTGCCCAAAATTAAATAAATTGTCTTGAGAAAGCCTCTGAAAAGGTGACATTGAAACTGAGATAGAATGGTGATATTGAGGCAATCATGTGAAGGTCTGGGACTGAGTGTTCCAGGGAGAGGGAAAAACAAATCCAAAAGCACAGATTTAGGAATGAGCATGTGGGGTTAAAAGACCAGAAAGTAGATATATTTGGCTACAGAAGAGTGACCAAGGGAGTGAGTTGATGGAGGGGAGATTGGAATTAGATTATTTAGCTCTCTAAGTACACAGTAGGAATTTGGAAAACAGAGGATTCACTATCGACAGATTCAATGAAGAGAAATTATATGAATTAGTTTATATTACAAAAGATGAATTTCTGCCTCTGAAAATGATAGAGTAGCCAAAAGTCCTCCAATAGAATAATTAGAAAAGCTCGACAAAATGAAAAAAAAAAAATTATTTGAAAGTACTGAGAGCTCCCAAGGCTGTCAGAATCCTGGAGAGGAGAAATTACATTAAAGTTACTTCAACTTTCTTCTTCTTTTTCTCTTTGAAGGATTTGCTGATTTGTGAATGATATATCTCTGAAAGACTAAAAGAGGCCAATAGAAAGCAGCAGCTAAAGAATTGGGGAGTTGGAGCAGCGATTTTGGCACTCCCAGGAATGCAAAAATCCTAAACAAGCAATAACAGGTATCTAAGAATGATGTATTATGTCCAGGTTGTTTTTAGTATAGGCATGAGAAGTTGCGTAATGCTCAGAAATGAAATGATGTAATAACAGAAAAAGGAGAAAAGCCAAATGATTATCTTAATAGGTTAAAAAAAAACATTTTATAAAATCCAGGATCTAATTCTCTATATACTATGACAAAAATCATGCTAAGGTGAAATAGTGAGGGCTTTAGGGCCTCACGCTCAGATTAAAGATGAGAATAGAGTCAAGGTTGTTACCCCTGCTGTTCAGCATTGTCCTTGAAGTGCCAGTGAGTATAAAGAGGCTAGGGGGAAACAAAAAGATGAAAAAGGATGAAAAATTATGCTATATGTAAAAGATATAATTATGTAAATTTAGCAAGGTTTCTGGATACAAAAACAACATAAAAATCAATTGTATTGCTATGTAAGAGCAATAGGAAATTGTAAGATGAATTTTTAAAAAAGAGACAATTTGAATAAATCCAGCAGTGTATAAAAAGGATTATAAACTATAACCAAATTGTATTTCCAAAGAATATGAGGTGGAACAATTGGATATATTTATCCAAAAATTACCCTATACTATATATAAAATTAATGTGGAATGGATTATGGGCCAAAATGTAAGTATTAAAATTTTAAAACTTGTTGTTAAAAACATAATAAAGTTTTTATAAAAAAATTTCTTAGACATAACACCAAAATATAAGGAAAAAATGTTAAATTGGACTTCATAAATTTTAAACCTTGAGTTCTTTAAAAGACACTATTAAGAAAATTAAAAGACACAGGCTACTCATGAATTGATAACATTATGGCTAAGTGTACAGTTCTAACCAATTTGATCTCTTAATTCAATACAATCCTAATCAAAATACCAGAGGCAATGGGGTGTAAAAGTTGTCCCTTCATCTTCTGAATATACCCCTCACTGCTCTAAGGCTTATTTAGAATCATTTTGTTTTCCTATTCTTCCCTTTCTACTTCTTTAACAAGATTAGGGGGACAGGGTTATATTTTCTTCCCCTGATTGAATTGCCCTTGGACACACCCACTACAGGAAGGAGATGGCTGCTGAGGATCTGGGAAGCAAATACTTCCCAAATTAACAAGTAATCCTAAAAGCCAGCATAGATCTCTGAGACCCCCTACCAGAGCAAACCTGGAATTTAACCTTTTAAGAGTTCCTTTAAACCCTCCAGTCCCTCTTGATGGGAGAGTCACAGCCTTTTAGGACAAGAGTCCCTTGTGTTTCTCCTTTGCTAGCAATAAACCCTCTTTTCCCCTTTTCTCAAACTCATGTCCTCAAATTGGCATTGATTGGCATTGGGGACAGGCTTTCAGTTACAGGGGCAAGTGTAAGTGCATGACACACAAATGATGGAGGGGGGAGACTGGATACAAACCTTGGATCAGCAAGCTTTCCTTTATTCTGCAGTGAAATGAATCCATCAGGCACAGGAGGGCTCATTTTTTGGGTATAGGAATGGTCCCTGGGTTACAGAGGGAGTCTGGGTTTTATAGTTTACAAATGAGGGTGCATTAATCATTGCAGACTGCGGACATGCCAGGGAACTAGTTGTGCAGGTTGAAATTTTAACTCAGGAAGGCAGTTGTAAAAAGTTTGAAACTCTTTGTCACTGGGAAAAGATCACAACTCAGTGTTCACTGATTATCTTCCTTCCTCTTAGACCAATTATTACCTAGAGCTTCACTATTTTCTTTTCTCCTTCTAGGACCCATTTGCAAAGGAAAAGGGTAAAAGTCCAGGGCCCCACCATTTCTGTATTAGCCTCCTCCCTCAGGACTTATTGTGGTTGGGAAGGGGTGAATGTTTGCTTTTGGTGGAGATGCTTGGGATGCACCCAGGAAGGGATGAAAATTTGCTTTTCCCCTCAGGGCCCACTGTTACTGGGAAAGGGTGTACTGGGAGAGGTTTAATATTTTGCTAATTTCCCCCTATCTCCTCTTGAGTCACACTGTCCCTTTGTTTTTTCCTGGGGAGTTGTCTGGTAGGAATATTCTTTTCCATAACAATTAAGCAAGACTAGATGAGTGATGGTGAAGAAGAATCAGAACCAAGTTGGAAGACTTATACTACCAAACCAAAGAGAATGTTTCTAAATAGAGCCAATCATGTGGGGACACTTGATTTGGGGGGAGGTGACACTGCAGAACAGTGAGGAAAGGATAATCTTTTTTATTAAATGATGCTGAATCAGTTGTTTATCTAGGTGGATAAAAGTGAATCTAGATTGTTTCCTCACATCATAAGCAAAAATAAATTCCAGTTATATTATTAATCTTGTTGATCTGGGAGAGGTGAAACAATGAAACATCTAGAAGATAATAGTCAAATATAAATATAATGAATTTTGGGATAGCCAAATATTTCTTCAACAGGACATACACACACACACACACACACACACACACACACAACCCACTAACAAAGCAGCATTATATATAACAGCACAGAAATGGAAACACCCAAAGTATTTGTTTGCTAATGAAAAGATAAATAAATGCAGTATATTCCTATAGTGGAATATTGTCAGGCAAGAAAAAGAAATGAAATGCCGAGACATGCTGCATCATGGATGTACCTTGATACTGTCATGCTAAATGACAGATACCAGTCACAAAAGTCTGCATATTATATGATTCAATTTTTAAAGAGATTCCCAGAATAGACAGATCCATAAAGACAGAAAATGGATTAGTAGTTGCTTTCAACTTGAGGGTTTTGGGAGGAATGGAGAGTAGCAGACAGTTGGTATGAGATTTCTTTTTGGGGTGACTAGAATGTTCTAAAATTAGATTGTGATGATTGCTGTACAATTCTATGAATATACTAAAAAATTGAATAATATACATTTTAAATGGGTGAGTTATATAGTATGTGAATTAGATCTCAATAAAACTACTTTTTAAACTGTAGTAAAAAATAAAAAGATATATATGTTTAGTTCATTAAAATGCAAAGTTTTTGGACCAAAGGCATTGTTAACTGAGAGAAAAGGCAAGACACAGGATGGAAGATGATAAATGCTACATATATGACAAAGGGCTAGTACCCAGATGATATCAGTATCTTTTACAAACGATAATAAGAAGCAGCTCACTAGAAAAATGGGCAATAGATTTGATGTAGCCCTTCATGAAAGGGAGTATCCATATAATTAATAGGTGTATGAAAAATTTCTTATAATTAGTCTTGATGGAATGCAAAATAAAGGGACTATATGGTACCACTGGACAACCATAAGAATGGGCCAAATGAAAAACAAAACAAAACAGAAACATGATAACACTAAGTAGATAATGATAAGTGTCAGCAAGGAAGGATGTGAAGCAACTAGAACTATTACAAAATTCTGTGGAGTTGAAAATTAATACAATCCCTTTAGAAACTGTTTGGTAATCTCTACTTAAAATGAATAATTATAGGGGTGGGACCTTGCACTTCTGCTATATATGTGCATAAAGAAGTTAAAATCTTCTTAGTTCCTAATAGTCTAAATGAAACTCAAACTGAATGCTCATCAGTGGTAGAATGAGTTAATAAAATGGGACATTTATAAAATGGAATACTTATAAAGCAACAAAAATGAGTCACTTACTTTTGTTTGCAATATATATCACTAGCAGAATACATACATAAAAATGTATATATTATATGACATCATTCATATAATCCATGTTGTGTTAAAAATCAAAGTAAAGGTTTGTTTTGAGAAGAAATAGGAATAATTGGGAGGAGGTCTAAAGTATGATTTGGGAATGCTAGTAAAATTGTATTTTTCTATTTGTGTTATAACATGGTTAGGTGCACTCTATGAGAAATAATTTTGATTCATGCACTTTTCTATATGATTGTCATATTTTCATAAGTGTTTTTTTCTTCTTTTTTTGAGAGTGGATTGGAGCAGTGCAAAAATAAAGAGAGTATGTAGCAAGCTCTTAAAATTATTCATGTGGATTGATCTTATGGCATCAGGACAGTGATGAAGATAGGAAGCAGTGGAGAGATTTCACAGGTATTTGGGAGGGAGTTTGTGTATGATGTGGTGATGGATTTACTCTTGGGGTGTTATGGTTGAATTTTGTACCACCAAAATTGATGTTCTAACACCCATTGTTTCAGAATGTGACCTTATTTAGAAAGATGGTCGTTACAGACATAATTAGCTAAGATGAAGTCACACTAGACTAGGATGGTTCCTTAATTCAGTGTGACAAGTATCATTATAAGAAGAGGAGAAGAGACAGAGATACAGATAAATCTGAGGGGAATGCCACACGAGGACTGTGGAAAGGCAGGAGTGATACAGTTGCAAGGGATACCAAAGATTGACTACCATCACCACCCACAAGTAGGAAGAGGTGAGGAAAGATTCTACCAGAAGTTTCAGAGGCAGGAACATTTGGAAGGATGGTACATTGAATTGACCAATCTGAATTTTAAGTGGATCATTGTGTCACTAAGCTTTCCATCAATGTGACAAAATACTTGAGAAAATCAACTCAAAAGAGGAAAGATTTATTTTGGCTCATGGTTTCAGAAATTTCAGTTTATGGTCACTTGGCTCCATTACTTCTAAGAAGAATATTATGGCAAGGACCATATCGCAAAGCAAAGGGGCTTACCTCAATGACAGAGAGAGAGAGAGAGAGAGAGAGAGAGAGAGAGAGAGAGAGAGAGAGAGAGAGAGAGAGAGAGAGAGAGAGAGAAAGAGAGAAGAGAGAAAGAGAGAGAGAGAGAGAGAGAGAGAGAGAGAGAGAGAGAGAGAGAGAAGATAGAGGGATGGAGAAGGAGCAGTGGAAGGGAAAGAGTAGGAGGGATCCCAATACACTTATTGAAGGCATGCCCCCAATGATCTACTCCCTCTAACTGGGTCCCATCTCCTATAGGTTGATCCACCTCCCAATAGTGCCCTAGGCTGCTAGCAGATTAAGCCTTTAGTACTGGCCTTTGGGGACATTTCAGAGGCAAACCATTACAACCACCAAAACAGAATTAGAAATTTTAGTTAAGTCTTGATGATGTTTTTAGTGAATAATAGAGCACAATGCATCAAGAATTGGACATTTCAAGGGAATATTTTATTTGTCAGTCTACTTTCAGCCAGCACCTAGAGATTCCACTTAAATCTCCTTGACCAGTCTGGAAGACATCATCTTAAAGCTTTTCAGAGAAGGAATTATTTGGAAGAATGGCAGCAGGAGGGGAAGGTTGGTATGAGTAGTTAACATGTCCCTTCTTGTTTTTTCCTACTCATAGGGCACAGCTGGAAGTGGAACCCTGGAGATACAGTCTCTCTATTTTATTATACTTCAGGAAATCTGAAAAAGGAGGCAGGGTTACTGCAAATTAGCTCCATTTCCCTTTCTGTTTCCCAATTCTGAGCACTAGGAGATTTGCTAGGGCCTGTGTTCTTTAATCTTGCCTGGGCAGTGGGAGATGGATCTTTGTCAGAAGCCTCTCTCCAGGCTGTCTTGAAATGAAGAGGCAGCAGCAATGTTATACTAAGTTTGGGTCTCTGCCTTTTCCTCTTTTTGCAGTGGCCCTTTGACAGGGCTGGCCTACTCTGAGTTTTCTGCACATTTAATTTAGCGGCCTGCATGTGAATTGGAACAAACTTGTTCATTGTTTGTCCCTGCTGTGACAGCCAGGAATGTTTCCTCATTGGTGAGAAATGCCCCACTAATACATCACTTCCAAAGTTGTCCAGGGCTCTTTGTTGGCTCCAGAAGAAAAATAATCGAGTCTAGTCAAGCATATTAAATATTCAATATAATTAGAGGAGAAACGAATGGATTTTGTAAACTCCTATTGATACTCAATTCTACTTGCAGTTAGTCTTGGACATAAATTTCAGAAAATTACATGTAAATGTACTCATATGCACTATAGTATTGAACATCTATTTTGTCTCTGGGTAATTTTTCTTTTTTTTAGCATAAAAGCTATTTTTACTTATTAAAAATAGTAATTGATTTTCCATATTTTTTCACAACTGTTTTTTCCAGTTCCCTTTCATCTATGCATTTTGGCTTATGCATTCCAAAAATATTTCCTAGGATTTGTTAAAGAATTACATCATACTCTAATAATTTTGAGGATAAAGGGGAGGAAGGGCAGATGTAATGTTATTAGAGAAATCTTGTTAGCTAGAGTGGGCCCAGAAAGCAAACCTTGGAAAGATAAATTGAATGATGTTATGCTAAGGAGCTGATTATACTGTATATTGTTCCATCTGAACATCATGGATCTTATTTTATAATTAAATGTTTTGATGAAGCCCTAACTAAATAGTGCTAGAGTCAAAACATGGCTTTATTAAAGGACTCTAAAACTCACAAATCAGCCACATAGATTAATTTTAATATGAATGCTTTGTGCATTCTTTTAAATGATGTTTGATTTCTACTCAAGTGTGAATTTAAGAAAAAGTAAAAGAAATATTTCTCAACAAGCATTTGATGATAATTTTAATTAAGCTTTGTTTATTTCAAATCACTATTATTTACTGGTATATAAGACATGTTCTATCCTCACAAATAACCTTTTTTTGGGGGGGGGAATTAGAAATATTTGGTATATTTAAGTTTGATGTTATAATTTTGTGTGAGTATGGTATTATGTATCCTAAAGGGCAAATGAATGAACTTCATTTTATCATTTTGTGAGTTTTCTTTTTTATGTTTAGAGGGCTCAGATAAAGACAAATAGAACACATGGAATTTTGGTGTGTGTGGGGTGGGTATGTATATGTGCACTTGCATACACATGTGTAATAATTCATTTTTCCACCATCAAATTGATTTGATAGATAGTGGAGATTTAGAAACTATATAATTATAACACAATAGGAAGAGATTTTTCAGATTTTTTTTCTTTGCATTTCCCTAATTTCATTACTTATTTTGACTTGAGGAATGACAGCCCTTGTGATCCAGGGTGTCCATCAGGCAGAGTTCTTTGTTGAATTTATTTTTCCTTCTGTATTCCATAATGTGGCAAATAGTTACACAAATTTTTAAAAACTACTTGCAAAAAACCTATCATGTTCTCAATGTGTGCTTGATTGTGCAGTTTGGATTTATGGTGTTGGCAAACACAACAGACTATATTTATATTATTATATATTTAATGTTCCCTTAAATCCCTGAGGCAGTATATTGGTTAAGATCAAGGCAATAGAACCTCAGCCACCAGCCTCGATTGGAATCTCCATTGTTTTATTTCCTAGTTTTTGTGAATGCAAGCAGTTTTTTAAGCCTTTGAATGCCTTTGATTCTTCGTATGTCACAAGAAGAAAATTACAGTGTCTGATAGCATTTGAGGGAGGACTTAATGCACTGAACATAGTTAGAACAAGTGAATGTATCTCTCTCTCTCTCTCTCTCTCTTTCTCTCTCTCTCTCTCTTTCTTTCTCTTCCTATATAACCTGGTTTGTGGTATCCACATTGACTTTTATCTTTGGGAGAAAAGATATTGTAGAAAATGTTTTAAAAATTACATGCATATACTAAGATTATATGAAAAATACAAATTTACAGCATTTTCATTTTAAAGAAACCAACAGATTATAAAACTTCCCAGCTATTACTGTACCACTTTGCACTGTTAACAGAATGTCTTTGTATGAGTGAATTATGAATGTTACTGAGATTATATGAAAAGATGATGATGGTATTTTTAGATTTTATGAACATTATTTGCTGATTTGAAGTCAAGTCTTTATGGAGTTTCAAGCTCAGCTTCAAGAGTTATTTAATGAAAATATTGTTGGGAAAAGTAAAATGCATGGTAACACACAGGCAATGACCACTCTTCAAAGGACTAGACTGTGATGCCATTGTGATTTCTGCAGGAGGAATGAGGGATGTGGCTGGGAGGGAGGGATCAGGGATTGGTTTCCTCATAGAAACAATGACGGTCAGGTTCATAAAGGATGCTCTCCACTCATTCTTTGCGGAAGAAGGAGAATGGTTTCTGTCCTATTTCATAGTGAAGAAAAAAGAACCTCTAATTCAATGGAAAATGTACCATAGAATATTAATCACTAATATCCTGTCTTTTGTTTATCCCACTGAGATTTTCTGCCTCTTTAGTTAGAGTGATGGGTGAATAAAAATTAATTAGAAGCTGGAATCTGATTTTAAGATGAGATGTCAGACACACATATCAAGTTGTTAGGTTAGCTGTAAAGCATAACCTAGGTTATACATATTTAGAAGTCATAATGAATCTGTCTGTCATGAAAATCAGATTATCCTTTGTTTCATGCTAATGGCTATGTACTCATTGAATTGAGGTCTTCTCAACAACTGCCTGCTGCCTCTGCTGTTTTCTGACTTGACCAAGGAATGATCCACACTTAGTAAAGCACCTCCTTTAATAAATACTTCTGGAGCTTTACAGAGAAGAAATGTTTTCCCCTGGAATGTAGGGGTGGTCTCGTACGGCTCTCATTGACTCTATTTTTACAACAATAATCAGCCAGTCCATCAATCACTCTGTTCAGTAACCTAATAATTTCCAAGATATTTACTCTGTACTTGCTATGTGCCAGGCCATTTACAAAATGCTGGGAACCCAACAAAGTTAGTGCCTGACTGTGTAGAGGCTATGATGGGGGAGAAAGATAAGAAGGCTCCTAAAACTTGGTGAGATGGGGTGGTAACTGTAGGCAGGTAGGGTGTACATGGAGGAAGTAGGTCACTGGCTGTATGCCTTTGGGGATTAGGTCTTGTCTCTCTGGCTCCTCCCTGTCTCTCTCTGCTTCCCCACTGCCTGAAGTAAGCAGTTACCTCCACCATGCCCTTCTACCACAATGCTCTGCCTTGCCTTGGGCCCAGAGAGTTGGAGTCAGCTATCATGGACTGAACCTCTGAAACTGTGTCCCCAAAAAAGACTCCTTTCCTCTTCTAAGTTGTTTTTGTCAGGTATTTTAGACACAGCAACAAAAACCTAACTAACCCATCTGTGAAAGGATTAAAAGGTAAAGTCATGATGGAGACAGATGCTGAGTATTGAGATTGGAGAGTTTTGTAGGACTTTGCAGACTATGTTATAGACTTCTTCTCAAGACAGTGGAGCACCACTGAAGGATTTAAGTCAGGAAAATATCTTCCCCAAACCTGTAACATTACTGTATTTCATCTGAGGTGGTCACCCTTCTTATGAGCAAAGCAATGCCTTATGACTTTTCTGACATTAGTTTTCTCTGTGTTTCCTCACCCTTCCTTCATTCTAGGTGTAGTTGAACTCTATGACCCAGATGTTCTTTGGATTTCAATGCTTGTACCTACTATATTCACACTGATCCAACAGTGTCCAGCTACCATCACCTCCATTCTCATGTGTCCATACCTCGTAGGTTTCTCTAGTCCAGTCCAGTACCATTACTCTGGGAAGTTTTTTTATTGTATCCCAGGAAGAATTAATCCTGTCTTAAATTAGTACTTTCTTTAGTGTAGCTCTCGTCATTTATCCTTCCAATCAACAAATGTTTGTTGGTTCCAGACGGTTTTCCAATTATGTGACAGTGGTCAGCAAGCAAAACTACCTGACCTCACAGAGTTTATTTAAATAATACACACACTTAGCCTCATTTGTCTTGCTTGTAAGTGTGGTAAGGTATTTATACATTTGTCTCAGATGCATGAGGATCGATACTATGTTCCTTGTATTTGCAGAATAAATTGGTTTTGAATGAATGAATGAATGAATGAATGAATGAAGAATTCTTTCATTCACACTGAACACTTGCAGATTTGTTTTTATTCTTTGCATTTTGATATAAAGAAAAAAAGAATTGATTTTGGAGTTGCAGTTTTCCAAGTCCAGCTCATGATTCAACCACTTACTACCTCTGGAACCTTGGATAAGTTACTTATCCTCTCTGAGCTTAACATTCTTTTATTGTATAGGCTCCTACTTTATAGGCTCACGAAGATTAGGTATGATACAGACAAGATACCTATCTCTGTGTTAGGGAGGGATATATTAAATATTCTAAGCATTCCCATTTTTATGTATTTTATTATTTTTAACAGACTGCAGGTATAAAAATGTGCTGAAAGTTTTTTTAGCTTCTTTGTCCTTAGAAACATACATATTGACAGACTTAGGCATGCATTACCCATCCAGAACCTGCCACTTTTGTCCAAAGGAGCCTGCAGGAGACCTGTCATGGGAGGACATATCACATTTCCTTATGTCTTTGGACCTGAAAGGATCAGTGCAATCCATGCTCTTTCAGCAGCCATTTACCAACCATGACTTAAATTGTTCTGAAAGCCCATTTTATTTTCTACTGTACCACTGATAAATTCTAGAAGCTTATTCTCTGTATGGAAAAGTGTTTTGCCAATTAGAAAGCATTTAAGGGTCTCCCTTTGGCATTCTATGGCATGCCTCCATTGCAGCTGATATGGGTTCATTTGGCCGGTTATCTGTTGGACTGTAGCAAAAACAGGCAGTGCTTAAATCTTGGATCTCCCACTTGGAGCTGTCTAACCATAGACCACTACTTAGCTTATGGTCTTTTTCTCCTCTCAAGATATTAGGACTTTGGTCAGAGGTTGCTTACAAAACCTGTGACATTACTGTATTTCATCTGAGGTGGTTACTCATGAAAAGTAATATAAAGTATTGAGCATAATTCATATAACATAGTAGGACAATAAGTGACAGCTATTATTAACCATTGAATCATTGTTATATTTAGAGTCATCATTATTTTCATTGCAGAGTTTATCTGTTTGTTGAGCTCAAAACTCGATAAGAGGAAAACCATTTCTTTACATTTCTACATACCTAGAGATGCCTGGTATGTAGGAGGCCATAAACAAATGGTCATTTAATGGATGAAAGAAAAAGTATTTTTTGTTATCAAAATGTATTAAAATGGATATAAAACATTTGTAAATAGTAGGAAATTAATATATACTTGTTCTTCACCTGACTCTTTGCTTAACTTTCCCCAGTTATATATATAAAAAAAAATTGTTCTCAGTTTTTACTGTGAGATTTGGTTTAAAAGTCTCTGTGTGTGCTCTTTCCATGTCTTGTTGTTCTCTGAAGGATTTTCTTTTTTAGCTTGTTTCTGTGCCTTCCATCATTCCAGATTTGTTGGTTCCTAATAGTTTTAGTTCTTTAGGTTGTTAGAACACAATTTCTGAAAAAAAATTCCCTAGGCTATGGATGTCATGAAATAGCATTTTCTGAGGATGCATGTACATGTGTGTATATTCCTCTTTTTCTTTTTAAGAATTTAAGCTTTATTTTACTTGTTTGTTTGTGTGTGGTTCTGAGGATCGAACCCAGTGCCTCACCTATGCACGGAGAATGCTCTGCCCCTGAACTATAGCCTCAGCCCTACATTCCTCTTATTAAAAACAAACAAACAAACCATCCCCTCATTGCATTTCCTGCTCCTTGCAGAGGAGAGAGATCATAAAGGCAATGGACAATGGGGGCTTGTGGTGCCATATAGGACAGAGGCTAAAGTGTCAGCTCCCCTCAAGAACATCTGAATGACTTCAGAGACTGAAGGCAATTTCTGGTAGAGCCAAACTTATTCCCTGGAGGGAGCTCAGCCAGGAGCTAACACATTCTTTTTTTTTTGAAATATTTTTTAGTTGTAGGTGAACACAATACCTTTATTTTTTTTATCTATTTTTATGTGGTCCTGAAGACTGAACCCAGGGCCTCACTTGTGCTAAGCAGGAGCTCTACCATTTAGCTCCAGCCCCAGCCCCAGCCCCAACCCCAGGAACCAGCACATTTTTGGTAGAACATTGAAACTTGCATTTTCCTTCCTTGCCCTCAACCACATGTTTGCTCTTTGCTCAGTTTTTCATACAAGTACAATGCTTGCTTTCCTTTTTCTCATCTTGTCAGCTTCTCTCTGAGACTGAACCTAGCTTAACTTTTTCACATGCCTGGTATCCCCTCTATAAAACCTCCAGCTTGTTGCTTTTCACAGAGCGTCACACAACTAAATGCTCTTGGATGCCAGCTAGAAGGATTCTGTTACTGAGTCAATAATGTGATTCTAAAATCTGTGATTGAGTCAATAACAGAACATTATTTATCAGGTAAGAAACTTTTTACTTCTACAAAGAATTATAATCTCTTCTTTTTCCTGGAAATACTCAGTCCCCTTAACCCATCTTTAGTTTTCCTACTTGTGACCAAGACTCACCAACTTGAAATATTTATCTTCAGCTTTACATAAGAAAAACACCACCACAGTTAAGAAGATGAGAGGTAATTAACATTTGACCTATGAGGGGGACAATGCCTGGGTGAGATGATTGAGGAAAACAACTGAGGAGTGCATTCTCCACTCCAGCAAGAGCAGGCTCAGTTCAAGCCTGGCCAATTGTTATCATGTGGGAGGTGGGGTCAGTGGGATCAGAGCTTCCAGCATTTTCTATGCAGTCTCTCAATTTACAAATATTGAATTTTCAAATATTAAAGCATTAAGTCAGCCATTTCTGTATGGTTCAAATGAAATGCAGCCACGGGTCTGATTTGGCTCACTGGTTACCTATTTTTAGCCTCTGAGGTAACTCAGTGGAGGTACAGTTAGACATTTTTCTATAATGTTCAAGTTCTGAACAAAAACACTATTACCGTTAGATATGTTTCATTCCTCAAATTACTCAATTCCTCTTTCAAAAAGAGAAAACTCTGTGGTATTCTCTTAGGAGTTTATAGCAAACCTCTGAAGTATTCCATAAGATGTGGTTTAGCTGTTTTTCACTTAGTACTGATGGTTTAAGGGGTTTTGTGTGTTCTTCCTCTTGTTTTCCACTTAGCATGCACTACTTATGCTTAAAATAGTCAAAGTGACATGCAGTGAGGAAAAGTTACTGGAGCCTGAAAGTTAGTTAATATCTATTGCATTCTCATCTCTAATAACCCATGCCTGGGAAATGCAACTTGGTTTGTTATAAATACCCAATGCCAAACCAAGAATAAGCAGCTGCTTTGTTTTAGTTGGTATGTACAGCATCACTTTAACTACTTTGACCCTATTCAAGGAGGTAACGAAGAGCTGGGTGCCAGTGATGTTGATAAAAATGTGGCAATTTTTGCATTGTGTCCTTATAGCTGTCTCTGCTTTAGCCTCCATTATTTAAATTGCTAGTCATTACAGTCATGCCGTTAACTGGAAATGTGGCAAGATGACACATAGGAACAGGGCCAGCCAGATGATGTTAGCCTTTCTTATTGAGATCCACATTCTGGAATGGGGAGCAGTAGGCATAAAAAGTAAAACACAAACCACCCTCTTAAGGCTTAAATCCTCATGCATTCTTGGCAGTGCTGGTAGGGTGATTTTTTTTTTTTTTAATATCCAAATAAAATTTACTGCAACTTTTGTAGAATTTGATTTGTGCTACAAGACACGTTGCATAGGAGACTATTTAAAGCCCCTGAGGAAAAATATGCATGGTTTAAGGTGCAACTGGTTTGTCGTCTTTGGGGAAAAGGTGAGAGGTGATCTATGGGCAAATGAGGGTGAGGAGCACGGAGGCAGGACGTAAGGTCATCTGTGCGATGATTGGGGACTCATGTGGCTTTATTCTTGCAGCATGAAGTATGGAGTGTTTGTATTTCTGTCGGTTGGTCTTGAGTGCCGCAATCAGTGGTGCACGACAGTGTTCCAGCTGAACAGGGGATGACACATCCATTAACTAAGTAACATGTGTCAGGAAAGTGCAAGGCTCGGCGTCCCCAAGGTGGACGCCCTTACTGGGGCCATCACTCTGTGACCCACCAGCATTAGTCCTGCCTCTCGTTCCTTCCTAGGGTCTGCAGCTACCGGGTGGCGGTGGGATTCGACTCAGCACAACCCAAGCTCCTTGACAGCCAAGCTCCAGACTATGTGGGAAAATGTTCAACCCGCCCGGAGGGTCTTGACCTTGTGCCCAAACTGTTTTTATCGACATGATGCATTTCAGAGGAGACGCAGGTGCACTGGGAAGGGAGAAGTGTTCCACTTAGACAAAATGCAATGTGGAGTTTGGCAGCTGTCACCTCTGCACCTGGTGCACAGCACCACCTGGGAGGTGACCTGGGTCTCTGCTGTGCGTGCAGGAAGAGCATGGAGCCTCCTGGTAGCTGTCCCCGATCTGGTGGCTCCAGGTAAGCAAGTCTAAGTGAGTCTTTCTGTCTACCCCGGGGCTGCAGAGCACCCTTGTCCCCAAGGGAGACACCACATGGTGGTCAAGAGCTGCAGGACCTCCTCACGTCCAGTGGCACTGTCCTTTTGAATGACTCATGGCACACAGGCAGGGGCCACAGAAATGTCACCTTCCAGCTGCTCTCTAAGCTATTAGTGGACATATCTCATGGGCATACTGTGGGGTAACTGCCCACCCACCGAAGCCCAGAGACTGCCATGCTCTGTGGATGGTCACTGACTACAGCAAGAGGCAAAGGCAGAGGGCCACAGAAAGGTCGGTGGAGTGGCCACAGGTGGGGAGCACGGGTGGGCTGTCCACTCACTGAAGACCCTCCCGCTGCCCGACTGGCCTGCGTGTGTCAGGGCAGGAAGTGAGAAGGGGCCCACAGAGCCTTCCCTCCCTGTTGGGGTGGAGATGTGGTCTGGGAAGCAGAAGCACCCACGGCCTTTAAATACCTATATACATCTGTAACATAATTTAAAAAGTGTTTCGACAATATAAAAACCTCAACAGCATCTGCCCCTACTAAGATTGTTTTTAATCTTTATAGTCCATTAAAAAATTAGATCCCAACTTTCTCAGGTTCCTTCCCTGGTCTTTTTAAAAAAAAGTGATTTAAATTTAATTCACACTTACACAAATAGAAAGCTATTTGATTGGCAACAACCTGCAGCAGAAAGCCCCCTGGCTGTCCCTGAACGTAGAGAAGGGCAGAGCCTCATGTGTCCCTGTCCCCAGCATGGGGCTGGGTGGCGACCCCCTCCGTGGAAGCAGTCTTCCCACTCCCCGCAGCCCCTGGTGACAGCACGGGGCTCTGCGCTCGCAGCCTTGTGCTCAGGGCGCCTGTTCAGATGACCAGGTCATTGTGGTCAGTGGGGCTGAAGGCGGCTGCTCGCAGGATGTCCAGCGAGTTCACCAGGATCAGCATCCCCGTGAGGTGTTTTCAGCGCTTGGTGATGGGGTTTTTCATCTTGTCTAGGCCTCTGTGCAGTTCCTGGATGACATCCCGGTAGCTGTCCCCGATCTGGTGGCTCCAGGTAAGCAAGAAGTCATATGCGGGTTTCCACATGGCCTCACTGTCCACCACCCCATTCCTGTCGTGGTGGGGAGACTCGTAAGCATCCATCTGTTGCTTGGAGACCTTGGCCAGCTTCTCAGCCAGCTCCCGCCAGCGCTGCGCCACCTCCACGGCTGTGGTCAGGAGCACAAAGTCCTGGATGAGCCTGACCACCAGGCCCTGGCAGTCCATCTTCAGTAAGGCCATCACGAGCTCCTTCTGGAAGGACTTCCGGTCTTTGTTCTCGGGGTTGTTACAGTCCTCCTTCAGCTTCTCCAGGACACAGGCCACACGCTCAGGCTCGCTGTCCAGTTCCACCCGGCAGAAGAAGGTGAGCGGCAGGCTCCCGTAGCCCAGGGCGTCCGCGAAGGAGCGCCAGCTGCTGATGTTCTCCATGAGCAGGGTCCGCACCAAGGCGTAGATGTAGGTGAGGAACTTGCAGGGCCGGAGGATCTGCTCCAGCAGCACAGAGGTGCTCAGCTCGGGGGCCCGAGAGCAGGCTGGGCCTGGCCCTCCCGACCACCAGCACATTCTTGGCGTGCACCAGGCCCACCTTGCCCTGGTAGTAGCCTATGTACCACTCCTTGGTCCACAGCTGCCCCTTCAGCCGGATGCGCTCCTCGCTCAGCAGAGCCACCGTGTCCCCCTTCTTGTACTCCAGCAGGTAGTGGTTCTTGCTCTGCCTCACCACGGTCTTGAGCAGCTTGCCGAACTTGAGGCTGGACATGGGCCGGTCCTGAAACGTCGGGTACTTGGTGGTGGCGGCAAACGGGGACAGGATGATCTTCCCCACCTCGTTCTTCTTGAGAAACCGCCTCTGCCCGGACGGCTTGATGGCACTCTTGGGTGGAGGCTGTGGCGTCTGGATGCAGAACTGGGTCAGGATGGCCTCCTGGTCATCCTTCACCTGCACCCGCAGCGTGAAGTCTGAGAGCTCGCCAGGGCTCTGGCAGGTGATGGGGAAGACGAGACGGCTCACCTTGCCCAGCTTCACCTGGAACCCTCTCACCACTCTGGCCTGCTCACTGGCCTTGACCTCATAGTTGGTCATGTTGGAAAACATGCAGACTTTGAGGTCCTGGGGCCTGGACAGGAGGAACTGGTGTTTTCCCCACAGATGCAGAGCCACGGGGGGCAGGGCTGGGGGCCTGCCGTGTGACCTCGCTCACCAGGAGCATCTTGGGGGCGCAGTCGTGCCCGAAAATGGTCACTACCGTCTTGAAGGAGGGGTGGATGTGTTTGGGACCGTAGAGACCCACGGTGACCTTCTTATTGATTAAATCCCACACAGTGGAAGGGTAGAGAATGTTTGGGCTGTGGGCCACAATGGCCAGGTACATGCAGGGCTCCAGGTTGTCCAACTGCACCTGGACGGTGTTCCCATGGCTGTAGGTGAGTGGGATGGGCAGATATGGCCCTTCTTTCAAGTCGCTCCTCAGACACTGGAGACCTACTGTGCTTTTGCTAAAAATGTCATTTTTCACCTCAGCAGAAACCTTCATCTCCAAGAAGAGGAAGGTGTTCACCTCCAGGTTACTGAGCTTGACCTCTAGCACGGGGCTGATGCTGCTGGACTTGTCGCTGTTGAGCTCCAGCGGGGGGTCCAGTAGGGCTCTCATGGAGATCTGTTGCATCTCCCCAGGGGCGACGTGGCCCTCGGGCACGTGGATGCTGATGTTGGTGTCTGGGAGCTGCACGGCGCCCCCAGAACTATCCAGCTTGTATACAATGTTCGTCTCCACGGTTTGTGTCTGGGCCCAGCCTGGGCTCTGGCCAAGCAGATCCAAGTCGTGGCAAGACCGGGGGAACTTCCGGTGGTTTAGCCACGCAGTCCTAAAGTCCTCCCGGCTCTGAAATTGCTCGGGAGCAGGGGATTTCAAACCTGTGAAAAAACTCGATGTGGTGGACGCATCTGACTTGGCTTGCAGGACGGAGAGCTCCAAAAGGCTGTAGGATCGCTTGCTTCTAAAGAAGGGGTTGTCCCGTTTGACCGGCTGCTCGGTGTGGAGTCCATTGGTGGCCGGGAGCTCGTCGAAGATGTTGCCGGTGCTGTTGGTGGTCGCAGAGCTGGATTCAGTGAACGAGGACGTTCCGGTATCAAACAGCAGCAGGTCCACGGTGCTTCTGGGAGTCAGCTCGTCCAAGCCGGGCATCACCGGCACGTTCCCGTTCAGGAAAGGGTTTGTTTGGACCCCGCTCCAAAAAGGATTATTACTGTGTGCTTTGCTGGATCCCTTCTGATCATCTGTCCACCCCCCGAGCAGATCCAGCTCCGTGGCCACCTCGTCTGGGCTGTCTGGAAGATTGTCTATCATGCCGCTGTCGCTCAAGGTGGAGTTCCGGGAGTTCAAGGGCTGCACGTAGGAGGAGGGGATGTAGCCCATCTCGGTGGTGTTGTTTGCGTACCACCACTCCCCTCCCGACGTGTCCAGGATGTAGAGGTGGTCGCCCTTGGAGAACTTCAAGGTGGTGAAGTTGGTGGGGCAGTAGTCCTTGATGGCGATCACTTCCTTTGCGTTTCCAAAAGGGGTGGGGGTATCGGCCAGCAAGGCACTGGGAGAAGGCACTTTGACATCATTAAAGCTGGTCTCTGAAAACCCTTCACTCAGGTCGATCAGGGTCCCCTCCGACTTGCACCGAGGGAGGCCACTGGAGTTGGCTGCTCGGATCCGCTGGGCCGCCATCTGGAAACCCTGGGCCAGGGGTCCACTAAGGGTACATGTCTCTTCCTCTGCTTCCTGGAGCAGCAATGGTGCTTCTGTCTCAAGCAACCAAGCTGCGCAGCTGCAACTCGGCAGCGTGCTTCTTCCTGGCTCCCATGGCGTCCCCGCGGGCTCCTGTGGCGCTCTGGTCGTCCAGCGGCTCGCCCGGCCGGGGGCGCGCGCGGCTCCGGGAAGCACCGCGGCGGAGGCGAGGGGGAGAGGGGCCGGGACCGCAGCGAGTGCCCGGAGCGCTCGGCCCCCGCCCCGCGGGCGGAGGGGTGGCCCTGGTAGGGTGATTTTGAATTCCCACTTGCTTTATTTATTTATTTACTTTAGCTTTAGAACCAAATCACAGATAACATTTCAGGCTTTAAGAGCTAAGTTTTTACTTTTTTTTCTAATTTTTTTAGTTGTTGGTAGACCTTTATTTTATGTACTTCTATGCGGTGCTGAGAATTGAACCCAGTGCCTCACACATGCCAGGCAAGTGTGCTACCACTGAGCCCCAGCCCCAGCCCCATTTTACTTTTTTACCAAAGTAGAAAATATCAAAGCATATCACACAGAGCATTTTATTATTCCTTTTCAGGATCAGATGCAAAAGAGTATGAGAAGAGAAGATTGGGGTATGGGATCTAAATAAAGTAATTGTCCAAGTCACTTGCCTTTTATCAATTTTATTTTTAGAAAAGTGCATATTCTATAACATAGAAGCACCTTAGGCCAAGGAGCTTGTCAGTCTTCATTACTTGATTAAGACTCACAGTTAATGTAGCCCATGCATATTCAAGTAGCAAATGCTTTCTTTTGACCTAATAGCATACATTCTGTCCATCCTGATCTATCTTGAGAATCTCTACAGAAACATGGCCTCTGGCAGGTTGTGAAAGATCTATAGAGACAAGAGAAGAATTAAGGGAGGTCTGTGTTTCTCAAGATTTTTTAGGAGACCTAGAATTTCTTGTTTTTTCAGGATATTATCTATTATAGCATGTATCTTTCCTTGGATAACCGTATCCATCATTTATGGGGGCATTTATATTACAGTTAGAGAAACTGGGTCCTGTGTGAATGCATTGGGAAGAGGGGAAAGGTCTGTCTACTGCTTTCTTGTCACTTCCCCATAAACTACAAGTACAAATCATAAACATTGCATATAATATTTATATACTTGGAGAAGAAAAGGAGGGAAGACTTCTGTTGGTTGAACTCTGTCCTCTGTCTTGGCTTGGCAATTTGCTTTTTGTATCACTTAGAATATCTTTGCTTGAAAATATTAGAAATCTAGTTCAATTGACTTAAACAAAAATGTTAAATGTAGATTAAAAAATTAAGCCATGCACATATTAAGCAACAGGGTTAGCAAGAACCCAGCTTCTTTCCATCTTATATTTCTGCCCTCTTTCAGGTGTTAGCTTCTTTGCAGACTTGTTCCAGGTTGGGTATTGGGCTTCTGAATGTCCTCACATAGTAGAATGTTTGAAGGCCAGAAATGAGAAGGAATAGTCATCTCTCCATGCATCTTTTGTTTTATTAAGAGTGAATAGAACTTTCTTAGAAGACCCTCAGAAATTCTCCTTCCTAGTTGATTGGCTGGAATGTCAAACCATACCCTAAAATAAAACTTTGTAAGGGGAATGAAGTTACTGTGCTTGTCCTAGTCCTGTCCAGTCTCAAACCTAAGGCTGGGAAGGGCCTTGCTTCTTGTTCTGGGGTATGAAGTGTGGGCAGTCAGTATCTGAACAAAACCACAAAGTCAGGGCCTATTAAAAAGAAAAGGGTGGGAGAAATAACTGTTGGATAGGAACTTACCACTTCTCCTTTAATTCTTCTAACAATTATGTTCAGAACACTGTGTTCAGACATTCAGAACACATAGAGAATTGAATGATGTTACCCCAGGTCATAGAGCTAAAAAATAGAGAGCTAGATTTAAATCCAAATGGTTTACGCTCCAAGGCCCTAGATTTTGGAGGAAACCAAAAAGGGGAAAAATAACTAAAAACAGAGTGATTACATCACTTAAATACTTCAGAGAGAACAGCAATGGATTTTTAACTCACAATTTGGTAATGATGTTATATTTTTGGATTATAAAAATAACATGTTTTGATATTAGAAAAATATTAGAAAATTCAGAAGAATTTAAGGAAGAAAATATTTTTCCCCATAATTTCCCTATCTATTAACATTTCAGGGTATTTTATCTTTGTCTTTCTGTATACACACCCCACTTAAATACTAAAAAAAATTATTGATTGCTTTCTATTTAGAATAATATGTCAATGTATAAATATATGTGCAGATATGCATTATAAACACATTGGAAATAAGCTGTTTTAGATCTTGCTGTTTAACAACTTTATATTATGCATGTTTTGTGCATTTTCTTATAAACTATAATTCTTCAGCAACATCATTTTTAATGACTACCAAGTCATCCATTTTATAGATAACAAAATGTACTAGACAGTATTTATTTGCCTCTCCCTCTTTTTCTTTATGGAAAGTAACACTGTAAATGAGCATCCATATATGATATCTCTTTGAACACACTTTTATTATTTCCTTGGGATATATAGTTTTTGAAAGAATGGGTTACTCAGTTGGTACAGTGCTTGCTGAAAATGCACAGGGCCCTGGGTTCAATCCCTGGCATCACAAAAATAAATAAATAATAAAGTTGTCTAATTGTCTATACCTCCCTGGTGTCAATGGAGGTGTTATTACTGGCATCATGAATAAAGGCTGACCCCCAGATATTATTTTCAAAAATGACTTCTTTTGGCTTCATAAAACCATATGCCAAAAGAGCACTCTTATCCCAGACATGGTAATTCCCAGACTGTGATCAGTATAGTCATCAATGTGGTTATAGAGAAGCAATGACAGGGGACGCAGGCAGAGTTGTGATGTGGGTAATGCCACTGCAGCTCCTCTCAGCCACCAGCCCCTCTTACCTTCAGAGTGTTGCTATTCCCCATTCCAAGCCCCCCATTCTTCCTGGCCTTGTCTAAGCAGTGCTTGGTGACCACTTTGGTTTACTGAGAAGAGTTTTGTTTTCCTCTATGTCTGCTATAGACTGTTGATTTCTGAATGACCTAAGGCAGGTCAAATGCCTAATGTTGGCCCTGGCACATGGGAAAATTCAATCACTACTCATTGATCATCATTGATAATAGGATCTTGGTGCTATGAACTTATTTGATTTCCAGGAAGAGATGGATTCCCAGCCAATCCCAAGTTCCCTTATTACTATAGAGATATCTTTGTTATAGTTTTTGGCAGAGGGTGTAGCTCATTCTTCACCTTTATCTTTCTTTCTCCTGTGTATCTGGGTCTGTCTTTCCTAGGTGTTCAGAAAACTTTATAGATAATGATTAATATTTTTCTGGCACCTTTTGTGTTGAGGCAATATGCTTACCACTGTGGGAGTGTCAAGGAAGGTTTGTGTATAGATAGATCACCCAGATGGTTGAGATAGACTAATTTTTCTTCTGAGGTCAGGAGGAGATCAAAAGTAGCCATTAGAAAATGATCAATTAGTATTCCCTTTTGAGTACTCACAGCTCCAGAAAGCCCTTATACAAGTGAAGAGGAGGACAAAGAAGAATGAAACAGTATGTATTATTATTAGGGAAGTAATAACCAGTATGTAAATGAGTATGACCACACAGGAAAACTCTTTTGAGTCAGTGTGAATCATAAGACCAAAGTGAATGCATAATAGCCACCCCACAAACCCTAGGTTACCTCCAGAAACTTGCCTATAGCCAGAAATAGCCCACCTGGCCGGAACAATGGAATCATGTGATGGGACTCAGATGTGGGTCTCCGTCTGCTAGCTCGTTAGTGTTGGATGATGCTCTTAGATAGGCAGACATAGAGAACCTCATTACTGTTCATACGAGTAAGATAATTATTAAAGGTTCTGCATTTTCAAATGGTGACAAAGAGAATGAAGAGGTAATGAGATGGGTAGGAATGGAGATCCCTTTATGAGTGCCCATGATGATGAGAGGATGAGGAAATGAAGAAGGGATAAGGGGAAAAACTGCCATTGTCACTTCCAGAGTTATTGAGCAATACCTAATTGTCTATGTCACAGGGGAATGGGAAGGCATTGCTAAGGCAATGGAAAAGTACTATTATCCTGGAAGGAGGCCTAGACAATGCTGGGCTGAAGAATCCATGATGGTGGAGGAAGGGTCAAAACTTGAATGCTTTCAATTTCAGGTTTTGTTCATTATTTATTAGTAGCCTCCTAAGCTGAGGTGGGAGAGCTGGATTTCAAGACTCCTGAAAACATTTTGATCATTAGTATGACACTAGGGGCTTCCCATATTTTTTTTAGAGGACAAAATGTAAAGGCTTTAATTTGATTTTTATGCTCTCATTGAACTAATGTCTTCTCAGAGTCTGGGAGAACAGAGGGGAAGGGTGGTCTGGGATGGTCTGGGATAACCTGGAATTTAGACCTTGTTATCACCAAGTGGGTTTTCCATATGCTGTTGAGCAGTATTGAAGAGAGATGTTCATTACCCAGTTCTAAACTTGTCCCCTTACTAGATTGTTCCACACTGTTAAATAATAAATTCATCCATCATGTAATTATCTTGTGAATAACACAATTAGAAATTGCTGAATATGGTGGAACACTTAAAATAGGAGTCTATAGATTACTAGTGACACATAGCTATAATTGACACCATAATTAACTTTACTGTTTTAGAAAATTCATGAGTGGCATTGTGCAGACATTTCACAAGAGTCAAAAGATGATGGAATTATCACTGGGTGCAGTATCCCACACCTGTAATCCCAGATTCCAGAGGCTGAGGCAGGAGGATTATGAATTCAAAGCCAGCCTCAGTAACTGAGTGAGACCCTGTCTCAAAAAAAAAAAAAAAAGGCTGGGTATGTGGTCAGTGGTAACATTCCCCTGTGTTCAATCCTCAGTACCAAAAGATAAAAAAATAAAATAAAAAATTGAATATTTTCTGTGGCCAGAAATAATAATTGATTTGTATTCATTTGTGTTTGGAACTTAAATTTCTCAATGTTGATGTTTAAAGTATGACACGGTTTACATGGTTTTGTTTTGTTTTCTTTTTTGTTAGAAGCTCAAAAACAACAAAAGAACATTTTGTGTCTCTTAACTTCTAAGAGACCTGTATATCACAAATGGATACTACTTGCTAGAATGTGGTTCTGGCTTCTGCAGATGACAGTTGATTTAAATTTACCATTCAAGCTTTTGACACCAGTTCCATGTTGCTGTCCCAACCTTTCTGCAGTGTTACCATCCAATCCATGGAGATGAACATCTCTGAATCTTTTATGACCCCGTCCAGACTTTGATACAGTAGGAACACAGTATAAAATGTAGCCTGATCAGATACATACACAATAGTAGATTTTCAACCTTTTAATGTTCTTCCTTAAGAATGGTTCTAATAATATAACCCTTAGATTAATATTTAAATTCCCCTCTGCTAATACAGTCCACTTAAAGACATAGTTTGGGTTATTTTAAATGTAAAATGCATCTCAGGAAAAAAAATAAGAATCTCAGCCTCCATGAGAATGAGAAGTCATCATGCTTACCTCTTTAATATAGAAATCTTGCTTTTGACCTTGGCTTTGGGCTTCTGTTTCAGATGGGTATCTGCAAACATAGGCTGTTCATTTTTTAAAGGACTCTAGGCCTCAGTGCTGGTACTGTAGACATTCATTTACCAGTGTTTGGTTGGGCACAAAACATCTTTAAAATGATATAATTAGCTTCAAATTTTTACACATACAGTACAATTTCATACCGAAGGTCATGCTGAAGCACAAAACATAAAAATCATCCACTCACTCCCTATGTCCAACTTTATTCAATAAAAAGAACTTTTTTCTTTTCTTTTTAAAGGTTAAACTCTTTTTGAAGAAAAGGACTCTAATGGATCAGTGGGGGAATGGGGTTGACTATTCCCATATCCAAGGATACTCAAAAACCATCACTTCAGGTAGCTTCTCTCCCATGGTTATGATGGAAGATAAAAATATGCAGAAAATATAACAGAGTTGACTCCATATCTGTTTTTTGAAGGAAAACCATCAGTAATTTCTAGATTTTTTCCCCTTGTACATGTACACATACACAAATGATCTAAAAATATTTTTTAGAGCTGTACTGCCTACTTGAAAATAAATGACAACTATGCACATAGGATTATGTTTTTCTTATTTGTCTTTTATTATAGAACAGTCAGTGACAAAGCAGATATATATTAGGGGCTTGTTGGGTAGCAAGAATAAAACAGGTCAAAAGAGCTCTGTTGGGGTGCAGGGAATAGTAGAAATACAGGTCAGGAATCACAAATGAATGGGTGGAAGTAAGGGATTCTTGGCCTTCACTACACATTGCATTTTCCATGGGAACTTTTAAAAACAAAACCAGAAATGAACAAAAAGGGACAGATGTCGGGTCTCAGCCAGACCAATTAACTTCAAATTTCTGATTGTAGGCTGTTGGCAAAGATGTAGAGAAATTGAAGCCCTCATTCATTGATTGTGGTAATGTAAAATGGTACAATCACTAAGGAAAACAGTTTGGCAGCTCCTCAGAAAGTTAAAAATAGTTTCCATGCAGCAATTCCACTCCTAGTTATGCACCCAAGAGAAATGAAAACATATGTCCACACACAAACCTGGGCGTGACTGTTCATAGTACTATTCACTAGAGCCACAAAAGCAAAAACATCTGATGGGTGAATTTTTAAAAAAGAGCCTCTACAGATGATAGGATATTATTCAGCCTTGAAGAGGAATAAAGTCCTGATACCTGCTATTATATGGATGAACCCTGAATACATTATACTAAGTGAAAGAATCCAGCCACAAAAACCACATATTGTGTGATTCCATTCGTGTGAAATGTCCACATGAGGCAGAAAGTAGATTAATGTTTTCCAGGGATTGTGGAAGAGGGACAAATATGAAGTGACTATTAACGGGTATGATTTTTTTTGGGGGGGGGGGATGATGAGAATGTTCTGGAATATAGTAATAGTGACAATTTCAAGATTTTAGTAAACTGAAAATCATTGAAGCATCCACTTTAAAAAAGTGAGTTTTATGATATATGAATTGTATTTCAATTTTTTAAAGTCTTAACTGAAAAATAAATCTGTCAATGATGTATGGATCTTTAAATTCCTGAGATGATTTTTTAAAAAATAATCTTTTAGTTGTCAATGGACCTTTATTTTATTTATTTTTATATGTGTTGTTAAGAATCAAACCCAGTGTCTCACATGCTAGGCAAGCGCTCTACCACTGAGCCAGCACCCCAGCCTCCCTGGTATGATTCTTTTTAATGTAAAATGTGGAATATCTTTTGAAAATTAGATTTAAACATTGACCAGTGTGTAGCTTAAAATAGTAGTTATCATGAACTTCTCACCAACTATGATATAAAACATAAAATGAGGCTTTGAATGATCTGGTCCCTACCCATTTTCAAAGTCACTTCCCCTCCTCTCTGCTCTGACTGTGTCCCCACATTCCATTCCTCTAAGACCTTGAGCCTGTTTCTTGCCTGGAACTTGATATTTTCCCCACATAGAACCTTTTGCCCTCAGATGGTTATATAGAGCAGGCTCCTCATTTTACAAGTCTGAAAACAAATGTTAGGCTCCCTTTCCTGAATCAGTGCTCCCTCTCCATGCCAGACACTACTACTTTGTATATCCTGAATATTACCTTTTGAGTTACAGTGGAAGATAGTTTTTGCTTGTAGACTAGTTTGTTGGTGTCCATGAGAATAGAAGTCTGGTCTGTCGTGTTTACCACTAGAATAGTGTGTAGAATCTGACAAGCATTTAATTAATATTTGTTGAATGAATAAACGGGTGATAGCTTTTAATAATGAAAGAGTATTGGAGTGTAGGAGATATAGAGAGGTGGAGGTTCCACAGATGTTCATCTCTGAACATCTTTGTGGTATAGGGGGAAGAAAACAGTGAAAATGAGGTTACATATGCAAAACAAGTGACAGTGCAAAGAAAAAAAAATGACCGGGAAGAGGGGAGAAAGAGAGGTAACCCACGAAGTAAGATCTTGAAAAGGTTTTTGCATTTTGAAATTTCTATGTTTTTCATGTTTATGAATAGCTGAAGTTCTGGATTTTCTTTGACTTGTTAACAGCTGACATTTTTTCTTAGTGACACTATATGTAGATGACTTAATATATTTTATTAGAATGATTTCTTTGTATTAAGAGGTTAGTGGTACACTTGCTTGTTTAAATCTTAAGATACTCCAGATTTTTTTTTTTCTTTTTGTCAGCTTCTTGGGATTTTCTGACACTGCTCTTGAATTTTTGCATTGACAGGCAGGTTAAGAATGTTTTGTAAATCACAGACTTTAATGTATGTCTCCAACTATTCACTGATGTGCCTTGGTTGTTTTCTAAGTCATTGATAAATTATATTTGGGAGCCTGGACAGCTCAGTGTGCTGTTCCAGGTAGAGGACAGGTCACTTTTTCTTTTAAGGTTAGTCTTAGAATCCATTATCCAGCAGATTTTCAAGTTCATTTACATTCTTGGTTAACAATGGAGCCCCCACTTTTTCAATGAATTGAAATGAAGACTTACTCTCCACTATGTGGGACTCTGGCTTCCTCTGATGTCCACCAAAGGAGCCCATGCCTTCCAGGGCAGGTGTAACGTGCTTGTCACTTGCTAAGTCATGCTGGGGTATAAAAATATCAGATTATATACGTTTTTTGCAATGAGCTTTAACATCCACAGCCATAATGTAATGCCATCTTTATTTTTCTACTTAAAAGGAAATACACATTTTTCATTCTTTGAACCAAAAGAATAGTACTTATTTTTTTATACTGTCTGGCTTCCTGGTTGCCTAGAAGACATTAGTGTTCATGGCAGATTGCTTTAGCTAGAATATTTAGAAAAGTCGTTTGCCCCTATATTGTATTCCTCAGTAATGACAGACTTTTATTAGAGATTTGGAGAATTACAGAATGCCCATTGCTGACTAAAGTTGTGAGGAATGGGCCTTTTCTGTACACTTCTGTTGATTGTAAATTATTAGAAACATTTCCTGAGAGATATTTAGCAGTTCAGGTCAAGAGCCTTGAAGGTTCAGTATCCTTGGAACACAGTAATTCTTAAATATAGGAATTGAGGAGAGAGAAGTAATGTGAGAAATACATAAATATCTTTCCCATGTGGTTTCCAGGAAAATAAAGGTGGATATAATATATGGATTGCTTAGGGATGAAAGTAATGAGCAACATTAACTGTCACTTCTGTTAATCAATTGATGCTGCTCTTTCATATAATTTTATTTGTATTTTTGGAGTCAAACACTGGAGTCAAACACTGGACCTCAGAGCATACCAAGCAATGCTATACCACTGAGCTACATAATCAGATCACCAGATCCTACTATTTAAACTAACACTGTCAACCTCTAATATGGTAGTCCCTGATGGCAATACAATGCAAAATACATGATTTTAAAAAATCCTTATTTAACTATTACACAATATTTTAACACTATACCAAGTGTTTATCAATTTATGTATTAGATGAAAACCAACAATTATTTTTTGAAGAAAAGTTGGCATTCCTTTTTTCCAGGGTGAAATAGACCAGCATTTTGGCCAACAGTGATCAAATACTCATGAGGTGCCTAATGTGTGTCCTTGAGAAGATGGTACTGTTGTTGTGACTATTTTATAGACTCAGAAACCCTAAGGAACTTGCCCATGTTTATAACTAATTGAGAAAAAAGAAAGATTTTGCACTAAATTCTGTAACTGGTGTTCTAGTGATGTGATTCTCAAACACTAACATGCATTGACAAAGCAAGTCTGGGCTCTTTCCTGGGAGTCTGCATTTCTTAATGCTCAGGTGATATAGATGCTACTAGTCACCAGATCACATTTTGAGCAGGCAGAACTCTCTATGCTTTATGAAAATATATAGTCTTTTTATTTGTTCCACAGAAGTTATTTGATACAAGGAAAAAAAAAAGGGTTTAACCATAAAATAGGAAGGAAAGGATTCCTGTTGGTTAGAATTTGAATCTATTCTTTTCCAACATGGCGGTGGGTGCGGAGAGATCAAGTCTCTGACCTCTTCAGCTGCGCAGGCATAGGGAGTCATAAACCATCTAAATGCTGTTTGATCAGGATCACTAGGCAATGCTGAGCTGACGTGGATCTGGGGCGAACAGTCTGGGCCTCAGAACACACACTGAGCCCGGATCGGCTGCATTCAAGCTCCCGTTTGTCTGCGTCTTGCACACAAACCGCTGTGACTCAGTACTACATGATCCCACTGAAACAACTGGTCGGCCCTTCTGAACCTGCGGAGGTTAATACCAACCAAGCCTTCATAGGCAGTGGCCACAGGATTGAGACGGGGCTTGCGAGAGCCAGTCAGGACCCACCTGTAGCATTGGTCACCCGGCAAAAGGAAAGAACTGTCGCCATTTGCATGGGATACCACCATGGCAGAAAACTGACATCACCAGAACGTGGCGGAGAACATAACTTAATTGAAACCGGCGACGACAGGTGTGAAATCCCCTAACCCTCCCTCTCCACACAGTTGGGAAACCTTAAGGGACCCTCCCAGCTCTCCCATGAGCGTGATAGTCAGACCGAAGAAATCAGGAGCGGCGCGGGACCTGCGGTGTGGAACCCCCGGCTACCGCTCCCACTGGTGCTGACAGCTGAGGTCTCTTGCACAAGCTACTGGGGGCATGGCTAACGGAGGGCAAGCAAAATTCACTGAGGGTTTTCAGCCCCAAGCTCCACAAACTTAGGGTCTGAGGGAATGGCAAACAGGGAGAGTGTGCCCAGTCATTCAAGAAAATAGTGCTCCTGGGAGCAACAGACCTGGTGTGTAACCAGTATTGTGGTGAGCATCACCTGGCTTTAGGAAAAGTGGGGAAGTGACTAGAAACAAGAGAAGGCCTTAGGAACTGAGGATTGGAGACCCGCCCAGTCTGGGAGGAGGAGCTGCTGCACAGTGATTGGTTCCCGCATATTGAGAGGAGAAGCTTAGCCTGGTGGGCAGAGCTCCACCTACTGGAAAAGCAGTTAATCAAACTCTAAGACTGCATTTATTCAATTTTTTTTCTTCTTTATTATTTGGGTTTTTTTTTCATTTTCATTTTTTTATTTTTAATTTTTTTAATTTTTTATAATTTTTTTTAATTTTAGTTTTTTAAATTACTTTTTAAATTTTTTTTCTTTTTTATTTTTTTCTTTTGTCTTTTCATTTCTTTTCAGTTTCTTTATTCCCCCTTCCTTGAATTCTACCTGCTTACTCTCATTCTCTTTAGTGACTTCTTCCCTTCCCTTCTAATACCTTTCCTCTCAAGCATCAAATAAATTTATAGGATTAAACTGTAACTCAGCACTCAAACAGAACAAGAAGTAACATGAGCAGCATGAAAAAGCAAGGAAGAAAAGGAGTACAAACAATGCAGGACAGCCTAAATGTTCAGGAGGACCTAGAGGCATTAGAAAAATGGTCAAGAAATACCTTAGACACATGGAATGGAATCTTAAAGAGGATATGAGACAGCAAATTCAAACAGTGAAAGAACACATTGAAAATGAAATACATAAACAGATAAAAGAAGCAAATAAGCATCTATCAGGAGATAAAGATTATAAAAAAATCAAACAATAATTCTAGAAATGAAGGAAATGATAAACCAAATTAAAAACTCAAATGAGAGTATCACTATCAGAGTGGAGCAAGTAGAAGCCAGAACGTCAGATAATGAAGACAAAATATGTCATCTTGAAAAGAGTCTAGCCAACTCAGAAAGGCTGGTAAAAAATCACGAGAAAAACATTCAAGAGATATGGGATAACATAAAAAAACCAAACCTAAGAGTCATCAGGATAGAGAAAAATATAGAGGTTCAAACCAAGGGAATGAGCTACCTACTGAATGAAATAATTTTAGAAAACTTTTCAGAAATAAAAAAGGAAATGGATATACAAATTGTACATGCATACAGGACACCGAGCATACAAAATCACAGTAGACCAACTCCAAGACACATTGTTATGAAGATATCCAATATACAGAACAAAGAGAAAATATTAAAAGCTACAAGAGAATGGAGGCAGATTACATTCAGGGGTAAATCAATAAGGTTAACAAAGTACTTTTCATCACAGACGCTGAAAGCGAGAAGATCCTGGAACAACATATTTTAAACACTGAAAGACAATGGATGCCAACCAAGAATTTTGTATCCAGCAAAATTAGGCTTCAGGTATGACAACAAAATAAAAATCTTTCATGATAAACAAAAGTTAAAAGAATTTGCAGCCATAAAACCAGCATTGCAAAGCATCTTGAGCAAAACACTACACGAGGAAGAAATGAAAAACAATAACCAAAACCAACAGTGGAAAGTACCTCAGTAAAGACAGAGGGCAGGGGCAAAGCTAATCATAGAGAAACAAACTAAATTTTAAAAAAATGATAAATAATCAAACATGGCTGGAAGTACAAATCATATATCAATAGTAACTCTAAACGTTAATGGCTTAAACTCTTCAATAAAGAGACATAGGCTGGTAACATGGATTAAAAAAAATCCAACAATATGCTGCCTCCTGGAGACATATCTGATTGGAAAAGACATACACAGGCTGAAGGTGAAAGGTTGGGAAAAAATATACCAGGCACACGGTCCTTGTAAGCAAGCATAAGTGGCCATCCTCATATTGATTAAAGTCAACTTCAAGACTAAGTTAATCAAAAGGTATAAGAAAAGACACTATATACTGTTAAAAGGAACCATTCACCAGCAAGACATAACAATTATCAATACTTATGCACCAAATAAGGGTGCTTCGACATTCATAAAACAAACTCTCCTCAAGTTCAAGAATCAAATAGACCACAACACAATAATTGTGGGTGACTTCAACACATCTCTCTCACCATTGGACAGATCCTCCAAACAAAAGTTGAATAAAGAAACTATAGAACTCAATATCACAATCAATAACCTAGACTTAACTGACATATATAGAATATGTCAACCGTCATCAATTGAATATACTTTTTTCTCAGTAGCACATGGATCCTTCTCAAAAATAGACCATATATTATGCCATAGGACAACTCTCAGTAAATATAAAGGGGTGGAGATAATACCATGCATCTTATCGGATCATAATGGAATGAAACTGGAAATCAATGATAAAAGGAAGGAAAACTCCTACATCACATGGAAAATGAACAGTCTGTTAATGAATGATCAATGGGTTACAGAAGACATAAAGGAGGAAATCAAAAAATTCTTAGAGATAAATGAAAATATAGACACAACATATCAGAATCTATGGGACACAATGAAAGCAGTTTTAAGAGAGAAATTCATCACCTGGAGGTCATTCCTCAAAAAAAGGAAAAACCAACAAATAAATGAGCTCACACTTCATCTCAAAGCCCTTAGAAAAGGAAGAGCAAAACAACAGCAAATGTAGCAGAAGGCAAGAAATAATTAAAATCAGAGCGGAAATCAACAAAATTGAAACAAAAGAAACTATTGAAAAAATTAACAAAACTAAAAGTTGGTTCTTCGAAAAAACAAATAAGATCAACAGACCCTTAGCAATGCTAACGAAAAGAAGAAGAGAGAGAACTCAAATTACTAACATATGGGATGAAAAAGGCAATATCACAACAGATGCTACAGAAATACAGAAGACAATTAGAAATTATTTTGAAAACCTATATTCCAATAAAATAGAAGATAGTGAAGACATTGATAAATTTCTTAAGTCATATGATTTTCCCAAACTGAGTCAGGAGGATACACACAATTTGAACAGACCAATATCAATGGTTGAAATAGAAGAAGCAATCAAAAGACTATCAACCAAGAAAAGCCCAGGACTGGATGGGTATACAGCGGAGTTTTACAAAACCTTTAAAGAAGAATTAATACCAATACTTTTCAAGCTATTTCAGGAAATAGAAAAAGAGGGAGCTCTTCCAAATTCATTCTATGAGGCCAACATCACCCTGATTCCGAAACCAGACAAAGACACCTCAAAGAAAGAAAACTACAGACCAATATCTCTAATGAACCTGGATGCAAAAATCCTTAATAAAATTCTTGCGAATCAGATACAAAAACACATCAAAAAAATTGTGCACCATGATCAAGTAGGATTCATCCCTGGGATGCAAGGATGGTTCAATATATGGAAATCAATAAATGTTATTCTCCACATCAATAGACTTAAAGATAAGAACCATATGATCATCTCAATGGATGAAGAAAAAGCATTCGACAAAGTACAGCATCCCTTTATGTTCAAAACATTAGAAAAACTAGGGATAACAGGAACTTACCTCAAGATTGTAAAAGCTATCTATGCTAAGCCTCAGGCTAGCATCATTCTGAATGGAGAAAAATTGAAGGCATTCCCTCCAAAATCTGGAACAAGACAGGGATGCCCTCTATCACCACTTCTATTCAATATAGTTCTCAAAACACTGGCCAGAGCAATTAGATAGAGGAAAGAAATTAAAGGCATAAAAATAGGAAAAGAAGAACTTAAAATATCACTATTTGCAGATGACATGATTCTATACCTAGAAGAACCAAAAGGGTCTACAAAGAAACTACTAGAACTAATAAATGAATTCAGCAAAGTGGCAGGATATAAAATCAACGTGCATAAATCAAAGGCATTTCTGTATATCAGTGACAAAACTTCTGAAACGGAAATGAGGAAAAACACCCCATTCACAATATCCTCAAAAAAATAAAATGAAATACTTGGGAATCAAGCTAAAAAAAGAGGTGAAATATTTATACAATGAAAACTACAGAACTCTAAAGAGAGAAATAGAAGAAGATATTAGAAGATGGAAAAATATACCCTGTTCATGGATAGGCAGAACTAACATGATCAAAATGGCGATATTACCAAAAGTTCTCTATACGTTTAATGCAATGCCAAACAAAATCCCAATGGCATTTCTTGTAGAAATAGATAAAGCAGTTATGAAATTCATATGGAAAAATAAAAGACCCAGAATAGCAAAAGCAATTCTAAGCAGGAAGTGTCAATCAGGCGTCATAGCGATACCAGATTTCAAACTATTCTATGGAGCAATAGTAACAAAAACAGCATGGTGCTGGTATCAAAACAGCAGGTGGACAAATGGTACAGAATAGAGGGCACAGAGACTTATCCACAAAATTACAACTATCTTATATTTGATAAAGGGGCTAAAAGCATACAATGGAGGAAGGATAGCATCTTCAATAAATGGTGCTGGAAAAACTGGAAATCCAAATTCAACAAAATGAAACTGAATCCCCTTTTCTCACCATGTACAAAGGTTAACTCAAAATGGATCAAGGAACTTGATATCAAATCAGAGACTCTGCGTCTGATAGAAGAAAAAGTTGGCTCCGAACTACATATTGTGGGGTCAGGCTCCAAATTCCTTAATAGGACACCCATAGCACAAGAGTTAATAACAAGGGCTGGGGATGTGGCTCAAGCGGTAGCGTGCTCGCCTGGCACGCGTGCAGCCCGGGTTCAATCCTCAGCACCACATACAAATGAAGATGTGGTGTCCACCGAATACTAAAAAATAAATATTAAAATTCTCTCTCTCTCTCTGTCTCTCACTCTCTCTTTAAAAAAAGAGTTAATAACAAGAATCAACAAATGGGACTTACTTAAACTAAAAATGTTTTTTCAGCAAGAGAAACAATAAGAGAGGTAAATAGGGAGCCTACATCATGGAAACAAATTTTTACTCCTCACACTTCAGATAGAGCCCTAATATCTAGTGTACACAAAGAACTCAAAAAATTAAAAAATAAGATCACAAATAACCCAATCAACAAATGGGCCAAAGACCTGAACAGACACTTCTCAGAGGAGGACATACAATCAATCAACAAGTACATGAAAAAATGCTCACCATCTCTAGCAGTCAGAGAAATGCAAATCAAACCCACACTAAGATACCATCTCACTCCAGTAAGATTGGCAGCCATTATGAAGTCAAACTACAACAAGTGCTGGCGAGGATGTGGGGAAAAGGGTACTCTTGTACATTGCTGGTGGGACTGCAAATTGGTGCGGCCAATTTGGAAAGCAGTATGGAGATTCCAGGGAAAGCTGGGAATGAAACCACCATTTGACCCAGATATTGCCCTTCTCAGACTATTCCATGAAGACCTTAAAAGAGCACACTACAAGGATACTGCCACATCGATGTTCATAGCAGCACAATTCCCAATAGCTAGACTGTGGAACCAACCCAGATGCCCTTCAGTAGATGAATGGATAAAAAAATGTGGCATTTATACACAATGGAGTATTACACAGCACTAAAAAATGTCAAAATCATGGAATTCGCAGAGAAATGGATGGCATTAGAGCAGATTATGCTAAGTGAAAGTAGCCAATCCCTGAAAAACAAATGCCAAATGTCTTCTTTGATATAATGAGAGCAACTAAGAACAGAGCTGGGAGGAAGAGCAGGAGGAAAAGATTAACATTAAACAGAGACATGAGGTGGGAGGGAAAGGGAGAGAAAAGGGAAATTGCAGGGAAATGGAAGGAGACCCTCATTGTTACACAAAATTACATATAAGAGTCTGTGAGGAAAATGGGAATAAAAACAAGGAGAGAAATGAATTACAGTAGATAGGGTAGAGAGAGAAGATGGAAGGGGAGGGGAGGGGGATAGTAGAGGATAGGAAAGGTAGCAGAATACAACAGTTACTAATATGGCATTATGTAAAAATGTGGATGTGCAACTGATGTGATTCTGCAATCTGTATTTGGGGTAACAATGTGAGTTCATAACCCACTTGAATCTAATGTATGAAATATGATATGTCAAGAGCTTTGTAATGTTTTGAATAAACAATAAAAAAGTAAAAGTAAATAAAAAAATTAAAAAAATAAAAAATAAAACCATGAGACAGATCACAGTAAAAAATGTAAATATGACTTCGTTTGTATTTTCATTATTTGTCATTAGTAAAAAAATGCACTTTGGTTAATATATATTAAAAAAAAGAATTTGAATCCACATGAATTTGACCATGTATATGTGCATTTTACTGAAAGTCCTCAGTTTTTCAAGTTAAGGTTACTGGTTTCTGAGGGGCTTCACATTCTCAAAAAACAATTAATATTTAAAATTTTGTAGTCAATGAAATAATTTGAACATAATAGGCAAAGGTTTATATTTTGAGTCATTTATTGACCTTCTTATAACAGAACTGCTTTGTAACTGTAGCACCAAGGTATCTCCTAAAATGACAGAATGATCTTTATCTTCTCAAATTGGGGTGCCTGAAGTCAATTGGAATTATGAAGTCTTAAGTTCTCAAGTTTAAAAAAAATTAAATAGCATCCCCTCTAAAGAGCCAGGAAACCCCCTAAGGTTCAAAGCACATTTGAGCAGGCCACTTGACCTACTGGACTTTCTTGACATTTCTTAAATAATAAGGCTAGATCTAAATGACATCATAGCTCTTTTTCTGGTCAAAATTTCTAGAGTTTGGCTTTTCTTTCTTTTTAAACAAGTTTTGAAGCATTTCACATTTATTTTAGTTGAACATTAGCATAACATTTGAAAGCAAATCAGGAAGAAACCTGGTCTAGCCTCAATTAAGCTATTGTCATCTCCTGTTGTTAATGGTTTGGAAATTTTACAATTTGGGGACTGTATTTGCTTTTGTGACCATTGAACCTTACCATACTACAAGGTAGGCAGCCTATCTAGCCCTATCAGAAAATGACTGATTAAATCCACTGAGTCACAAAATTAAATGTGAATGGTATAGACCTTTCCATTATCTCCTTTTTATTAAATAAATATGGATGATGAGGTTGTAAAAATACTGTAATGCTACCACCTTGTAAGAATTATAGGCAATAGGCAGAGGCAGGCTATAAGTGATAGTGTTTACAATAGGTTCTATGTAGGAGGTAGAAGGAAGGCACCTTTTTAGCATGAGAAGGTAAGGGATTTATTAAAACTCTTGAAGTCTCATTGTTTTTATTCTAAATAAATTAAGCTATTACCAAGGAAAACCATGAAAAAATAGAAATATAAGACCTTTGTTTTCCTTAATATTCTGACTTGTTTTTGTTTGTAAAAATATATACATATGACCGCTCATCATTTTGTGTGTGATTTGAGTCCCTTATATTACTTTCTTGGCTAACACTAATCTAAAGGCCTAAACTTCAACTGAGGTTCTAACTCAGTTCTTGATTCCTGGATTCTGGAAATTGTGACCTTGAATTCTAGAAGCTGTGATCTCCAGAAGTTTTCGCAGATGATTTTCCCTTGAAAATTCAATAGAATACTGATACATCTAGCTTTTTTGTTTGAGAGGAAAGATTCAGCAAGTTATTTTAGGCTTAAAAAATTGCTTTTTGCCATTTTCATTTAAGAGGAAAGCATTTAATATTTATCTCTGTTTTGCAGACAGTTTCAGATCCTGGAGAAGCATGAATCTTCCCATCACACAATTTTGATTTTTACCCTTTTCCTCAGTTCTGTACTTTTTTTTTTTACAGGTTTGGAAAATTTTTTCTTCTCCTCTTGAGGAAATTAAAACTTAAGGAAATAGGTCTGCTAGCTACACAAACATTTAGCAGAACATTACCAAAATTAAGGAAGTAGAGAGAATTGAACACAGGGAGCTTAGGGAGCTTACATCGTGTAACAGACAAATTGAGATGTACTTTAAAATGCTGTCATCTCCATTTTTCAGATGCGATATCTAAGAGTAAGAAGTTCAATATATGCAGAAGGTCAGGATAAGAGTGGCAGGGCTGAAACTCAAGGGCAGGTGCTTTGAACTCTGACTCCACCTCTTACTGCTTCCTCCCAACAAATTCTATTTTGAAGCATGTGACTAGCATAGGAGAAGGAAAAGCAAAGAGATCAGAAAGCAGTCAACATTTTAACTCCTTGGAGGGCTAAACTAAATGAGAAAAAATGTAATAGAAATATAAGTTTGTTGGTAAGAGTGATATCTAAGGAGGAGGACAATATAGAGTAGGGTAGCCTGGGAAAGAGGAAAAATGGAAAGTAGGCTCAAAATACAATGTCAAAGAGCTGGGCGCAGTGGTTCACACCTGTAATTGCAGTGGTTTGGGAGGCTGAGGAAGAAGGCTCTTCAGTTCAAAGCCAGCCTCAACGACAGCAAGGTTCTAAGCAACTCAATGAGTCCCTGTTTCTATATAAAATACCAAATAGGGCTGTGGCTCAGTGGTAGAGTGCCACTGAGTTCAATTCCTGGTACCCCACCCACCCCCCAAAAAAATACAATGTCAGGAAAAAATTCAATGAATAAATGAGTAGCACAATTTTGGACTGAGGCTCTCTCCAAAATGGCATCAGGAAGAAAGAGATACATGAGAAGACTGAGATGAGAGTTAAGAAATAGAATAAATAGCAACATCAAGTAGAATCCTTGGCAGGCAAAGAAGTTAACTGCGGTCAGAAAGTATTTGAAAAAAATGAATAAACACATAGAAAGTGCCATGAAAAATCAAACTCCTCATGTGGAAATGAGCTCAAAGTAAAGTTAGTCAATAGTGGCTTAAATAGCATCCCTCAATAAGAAAACTTCAAGCATGACTTTTTTTTGGAAATAGGATCTTTGAATATGTAATTAAAGTTGAGAAGATCATACTGGTTAAAGTGGGCCCTAAATTGATTGATTTGTATTTGCATACAGGAGAAAACATATAAAGAAGGCCATATGATGCTCAGGGGAAGTAGGGACAGCTGTTAGGGTGATGCATCTGCATTGCCAAAGAGCCCAAAGGAATGTTGATAATCACCAAAGGCTAGAAAGAGGCAAGATTTCTGCACTAGAGACTTCAGAGAGATCCTAGATCTGGATTTGTGATAATTTGTTAGGATCTTCTGAGGAAACTAAGTCCTCACTTAGACCTTAGCAAAAGTGTAAGTGGTGAACAGGAATCAGGTTGTCCTTGGTCTTTTCTATATAGCCATACCAGAATGCAAGAAGGCAAAGGAATAATATAATTTAAAAGTGCTGAGACTAGCAAACTTTGGGCATAAAATATCAAGAATAGTTACTTATTTAAATGGAGGAGTAAAATAAAAATATCCTGATAAAATCTCAGTTTGCCACATGTACACCCTTTAGGAATGTAATTTTGGATAATATATTATAGCAACAATAAATGATGTTAATCAAAGAGGAAGAAATGGAAAGTAGGAAATAAGAGGAAATATAGAATTTAGTGACTTTTGTGCAAAAACACAATAAGGACTTTAGTTTCTAGGTGCATGATGGAGTAATGAGAAAATTTTCTAGTAAAATTAACTTTATATGCTGTGAATGTTCATTCAAAGGTATAGCTAAACTTTGAAGAAAATGGGGAACTAAGAACCAAAGAGGAAGCTAAGATTCAACACAGGCAATGATGTTGGAGCTCAAAGTTTACTAGAGAGAGTGGGAATAAGGGTGTTAAAAAGCATATAAATAGTTACTTATAATTAGAACTTGGTATTATTTGATTATGCCATAAATAAGGACCTGAGGAAGATGGAGTATGATATCTGACAGAGATCAGAGGTGGTAAGAGTATGTTAAGTACATTGATAATGATGGGAAAATTTAGTATGAGAGTAACTGTTACTGAAACAAAATAGAGTGTAATTTTCATACTCATGGAAAAATTTCCTTATTTAACTATTCAAAGTATTAAAGAGAAGAAGTGAATAAAAAGATGAAGATGTTTGAAATAAACAAACTTTTGGCATAAATATAGATGGGTTAAACTTATAGGGTATATTCTCTAATTTAGAAAACAAGATCCTGATATTTATATAAAAATAATTACACAGGTTGAAGAGGTGATGGAAAATGTCATTCTTGTCACATGCACACAAAAAAGGAGCAATAAATGAAATGGATAAAACAAGCAGGAATATCTACATGTCTATTAAAGAATAGCTTCAAGATAGAGGAAACAGCAATTTATAGCATTAGCCTTTGGTTTAGCAACTATAGTTAGAAATGTACCTGTTCTCAGAAACTGGTGCAGCAATGAGACAAAAAGTAAGCAGAGATAGTTTGGTATAACAATGACTTTGATCTGTGTACATAGAATTGATTCAACAAAAGAAGAATTCCTTTTATTTTGGAGGGTGTGCAGTTTAGGCACAAGTTTAATTTTCTAATGGGTCAGGAAGTAAACCTCATATGCTAAAAACCAAGTGTATAAAGGTTCCTTTCTCTAACTACAGTGCTATAAAGTCAGACATTATTAATGAAAAGTTAGCAAAAACATTCCATATGTCTGAAAATGAAAGGCATACTAGAAACTAACCCTCAGGTTAAATAGGAAATGATAACAAGAATAGCAAAATTTCAGATCTGAATGATAAAAAAAGCACAGTAGGTGAAAGAGCTAATGGGATATTTTGAAGACAATATATGGCTTTTTTTAGTCTTTAGAAAATTACAAAGTTAGAAACCCCATAAGCTCAACTTTTGACTCAAGTAACCGAAAAACTGCAGCATAGTAAATCTGAAGAAACTGGAATGGAAAAAAAAATCAGAGAAAAGAAATAAAGTGCAGAAAATCAGTAATCATATATCAATAATTCAAAAGTGAAAAAAAACAAAGTTGATTCTTTGAAAAACTTAATGTTAGATGTAGCCTTGACAGATGAAGAAAAAATAATTACATATATTGTGATAAAATACAAAATAGTTTATGCTGAGAGCCACAGCCAACTTGTAATGATGCCTGGCATTTGCCAGAGGGAATGGTTGAAAGGTGACACCAAGGAACCATTCAGACGATGATTTGAGTTAAGCTATATATAATTGCTGTGATGCTGGATTGATTGTATTGTATATTTGACCTTTACTGTTGGGCAATGGGGCGGCTCTTGCTGCCTTGGGCACCCGCTGCTTTGGAATTCTCACGGGATTCCTGGAGGGTTCCCATTGGTTGCGGAAGGCCCGGAGGAGGGATTTCTGGTTGTTGTTTGTGTGTCCTGGGAGAAGGCCACGTGAGTGATGTTCATGGGAGTTCGGAAATAAAGTTTGTTCCTTCTTGGGTGGTTCGTGATTTGTGCCCAGCCAGACTGCAACAAGTTTAAAATAAAAATCTATAATTATTTTATTGATTAAAGTTTGAATTTTTATCTGTAAAAATTTAAGTTTGTGTGAAAGGATATGTGAATAAGAAACTGATACAGGAAAAGAACACTTGAGTAAATCAGAAAACATAATAAATCATGATCATCAAAAGTAAGTCCTCCCTGAAAGAAAAAAAGGATTACAGTTTTACAAGTGAGTTCTGCTTAACTTGCAAGGAACAGAAAATATTCCTTTATAAAAATTTCTTTTAGCACAAAAAACAAACCCGTTAAGTTTGGATTTAATAAACAAGGTAAGTTGAGGCTTGAAAAAAATGTTGGCCAACTTCACTTATGATATTGAGTGATACTAAATATTAAATAAAACTTGGTGACTGAGTCAAACATAAATGTGAAAGGATAACACAATATTTCAAAAAAATCTCTAATGTCATTTTCCATATTCATGCAAATAAGAAGCGGTTGCATCTTCATTGATATAAAACATGCATTAAGGTTTTTTTTTTATAAATGTAATCAATCCTTATCAAATTTAAAATAAAAGGGATTTTTAAGTTTGATAAAGGCTTTCTACTACAAATCTAAAACAGGGATAAGACAAGGATGACTCTGTTGCTTTTACTTCTCAACACATTACCAGATACCTGACATTACAATAGACAGAGAAACAAAAAGAATTGAAATGAGAGATTACACTGTCATTACCTCTACTTGAAAGCATTTATATAGAAAATCAAAGAGAATCAGCAGAAACTATTAGCAGCAATACAAGAGTTCAGCTTGGTTGTTAGCTGTAAGAGCAACACATAAAAATCAATAGCTTTCGTCTGTGTTGGGAGTAACCAATTATGAACTATGACAATAAGATAGCATTTATGAGCTCGCCGTTGGGTCGGTCACGTGGCCTCAACATGCATATGGAGAAGTGTTATTTCTGTTCAGGGCCCACGGCATGATGTTCATCTGCAATGATTGCAAGGTATTCAGATTCTGTAAATCCAAATGTCATAAGAACTTTAAAAAGAAGCGTAATCCTCGCAAGGTCAGGTGGACTAAAGCATTCCGGAAAGCAGCTGGCAAAGAGCTTACAGTGGATAACTCATTTGAATTTGAAAAACGTAGAAATGAACCTGTCAAATACCAGCGAGAACTATGGAATAAAACTATTGATGCAATGAAGAGAGTTGAAGAGATCAAACAGAAACGCCAAGCTAAATTTATAATGAACAGATTGAAGAAAAATAAAGAGCTACAGAAAGTTCAGGACATTAAAGAAGTCAAGCAAAACATCCATCTTATCCGAGCCCCTCTTGCAGGCAAAGGAAAGCAGCTGGAAGAAAAAATGGTACAGCAGTTACAACAGGATGTGGACATGGAGGATGTTTCTTAAAAATCTTACTCTATAATCATTTCTATGTGTACATTTGAAAATCTCCTTTGGAGACTTAGAATTTAATTCTAAATAATTAATTTTTATATAAGGTCGCTGAAGTGAAAGGTGATTACAAATACTGTTCTACATTGCTATCTGCAAAGCATCAGATTATGGATGTTAGATTGCACCTCATTGTAATGTCTTCATTGATAGACATGCTTATGTAAATCATGAAAATTCTGTTTATAAATGCTCAAGTGGATTGTGGGCAGAATGTTCATGCCTTTTGAATAATGGCACTAGGCAGCATTTATTTAATAAGTAATTACAAAAATTTATGGCCAGTGATAGGTAAAATCAAATTTTCTTTGCAGTAAAATGTTCCCTTTATTATGTTATAGAAGGGAGGATACAACAAGGAACTAACAATTTGTATGGCAATCTCAAAATCATTTATTTTAGTATTTTTTCTGTTTTGATTTATTAGCCTAAAGGAGCATAATGGCCAAATACCATGAAGCCTAGTTATGCTAAGCTGTTTTGACCTGGTATACCTGTTGTTGGCAGGTGGTTGTGAGTGTTTGTGAGGAGAGCTGACTAATCTTTACTTGAAATGGCACTATATTATTTCTGCTTTAGAGAATACTCAGTTCTAATTTGTGATTCCTGTTAGAGCAAGCTCCCTCCTCCCTCCCCCTGATGTAGAAGCAAAGAAATCCTAGTGTCTTAAAATTTGTTGCGGAGTTTTCTTTCTTTTTAAAAACAGGTTCTTAATTGTTATGGAATATAGAATTTATGGGTATAACATCTGCCCATTATTTGTACATAAAATAAAAACATTTTTAGTGTGTGCCTGCCGCAGTCTCCGGCTGGGCACAAATCACGAGTCTCCACACAGCTTGTAGATTCAAACAGCAATTCTTTATTCCCGATCTCACACCGGCCGTCTACAAACACGTTCTGGGGGAATCCACGTTCTCTGCCCAAATCCACTTCTCCTAAATCCACTACTCTGCCCAAATCCACTCCGCATGGGCTTCTGTCTCCCAAAATATACTGTCTGACCCTAAGCACTCAAGAGGAACTCAGCAGCAGGATACGCCCTATTCTAAAGGGGGAACACCCTAATCTCCTATTATGCTAAACTGCCCTATTCTAAAGGGGGAACACCCTAATCTCCTATTATGCTAAACCGCCCTATTCTAAAGGGGGAACACCCTAAACAGGATCCTGCCCTGGTCCTTGAGCAAGGTCACCTTTCAGAAGTCCTTCCACTAGACAGCATGGGAGTAAGCTGGCAAGGAATTTGTCATACCTACTTGGCTGATGGCTCCCAGCATGTGCCTATATATTATTTAAACATACTAAAAAAATATGAGGTATTTTTACTTGGAACAAAATAACTTTCTTTACACATACTACTTTATTAGGAAATATAGTTAATTAAAGAGAAATATATGCTTAGTATTTTGTGGTTCTGTACTTTTATATTATTATGACTCTAAGTGTGTTAAGGATATTGAATAATAGGTTATCTTTTTTTTCAGGGAAATTAGAATACATTACAAATGTATTACATTTGTATACATTACAAATTAGAATACATTAGGGTAACAAAGTGATGGCTAATTTTTAATTTTAGTGTCAGGTAGTAAAAAATTAATCAGTCTCTGGACCAACTGTTAGAAGACCTGAATTCCAATGTGGTTTTGATTTGTATTCTTATTTATAATAAAAATATGGCATATTTGTAAAAAAAAAAGATAGCATTTATAATAGTGACATAAACTAAGCTATCTAGGAATAAATCAAAGATAGAATGCATGAAACATATAATGGAAATTTAAAACTCTATTACAAGAGTTTTATTATGATATTAAAGAGCATTAATGCAGTGTTCATAAATGGCTTCATGGAATATTGTGAAGATGTCACATATTCCCTCCATTAAAATTTAAATCCAGTCCAACAAATAACCAAGTATTTTTTTGAAGGGTCAGAGTAAATTTCTGTAGGAGAGTAAATCAAGAAAAATAAATTCTTTCTCCATAAGGTAAGTAGCAAATCTGTAACAAGAGTTAGCAAATGCAGCCCACAATCAAATATAGTCTGCAACTATTTTTGTAAGTAAAGTTTTATTGGGACACAGCACGCCTATTCATTTAGATATTGCCAGTGACTGCTTTCATGCTGTGATGACAGAACTGAGTAGTTAAAACACCAACTGCTGCATCTGTCCCTTTGCAGAAATAATTTAGTGACCTCTCTTCTACAGCATCTGGAATGGAATTAGACTAAAAAATCCAGACTCATTCCTATGTACATATAGGATGTGGTGTAGTCATTCCCACATATCAGTACAAAGAAAATTGACTCATAAAAGGATAAAAGTGAAACTGTTTTTATATTTCATATTATGAACAAAATCTCATGTGGAATAAATAAATATCTGTTAAAAGTCTAGAATATAAAGGTGATAACAGAACATTCAAGAATATGTTTTGCTACCTAAGCTGGACAAAGTGATGCATGCCTGTAATCTCAGTGATTCTGGGGGTAGAGGCAGGAGACTCTCAAGTTCAAGGTGAGCTTTGGCAATTTAGCAAGGCCTCAAGACCCTTCCTCAAAAAAAAAAAAAAAAACTGGGGATGTAGCTCAGTGGTAAAGTATCATTGGATTCAGTCTCCAGTCCCCCTCGCCACACCATCACCACCACAAAAGGAATATAATTGGTAACCTTATGATAGAGAAGGATATGTTACATAAGACTCAGAGCACACACACACACACACACACAAAACAAAAAAAATATGAATGCCCCAAAATGGATGCTTTTTGTTCAGTTGAGAGAATAGCAGAAAAATTAGCACATGATAAAAATATAATTGTCATGTTTAATATGCCACAATTTATATTCAGAATATACAAGGGACTCTGAAAAAAATCAGAAAGTAGAAGGGAGGAAAGTAATAAAAACAGGAAAATAGGGCTGGGGATATAACTCAGTGGTAGAGCACTTGCCAAGTCTGTGATTATCACTGGGTTTGATCTTAAAAACTGCAAAGAAGAAAAAAGAACAAATCGGTAGTTTATACACACATTTCTATAAGAAACAAGCATATTAAAAAGAAGAGACAACATTTGCCAATCAACCAGTAAAAGTGAGGAGAGCAGATACTATAATATTGCTGATAAGAGTGTAGGAAAACAAATCTTCATAAATTGCTCTGGGAATACAAACTGGTGCATGTATTTTAGAAAACCTAAGTACATATATTACCTGAAACCCATAATGGAAGTGTAGTATAGTTATCTAGGGAAATACACCTGCAGATGGCAGTTAGTAGTGTTTGTGGTAAAAGACTAATCCATGAGCTCTGTGGGGAGGGACCAAAATTTTATGGTGGAATTCAGTGAGAAGCTGTAAGAGAGGAGGGATTATTTATAGCAACATCAATAGTCTCTGAAAGAATGTTGAGAGAAAACAAAAGACTGAGTTTTATAATATGTGATTTGAAGAACCCTGAATATATTTTGACATATGAAATATATGTATACTAGGCTGGGGGTGTGGCTCAAGTGGTAGCGCACTCACCTGGCATGCGTGTGGCCCGGGTTTGATCCTCAGTGCCACATACAAACAAAGATGTTGTGTCTGCCGAAAACTAAAAAAATAAATATTAAAAAATTCTCTATCTCTCTCTCTAAAAAAAAGAAATACATGTATACAAACACATAAAGGGTAGTAAATAGTAGATTCATTGTGAAAAAGTGAATCCTTTAATCAAGGGGGAGGAATGGTGCTGGGCATAGAGGATGAATGGGAGAGTGATAATAAGAGAAAAAATAAGACTACCAGGGAGAGCCCATTATGGATTCTTGATAATAGAAGCTCATCAAATACAGACTATGCTTAAGACTGTGCAAATGTCTATAAAGGGAAATTCTAGGGACATAATTCTTTCTAGCATTGATATATCCAGATGCTTAGACAATGTCATCAGGTGTGGGTCTCTGTGTCTTGTCTCTGTTTGCCTCAGTGTTAGCTCTGATACGTTTTTAGGGAGATCTCCAGCTGTTGGAGTTCATGTTTAACCATTCTGGCAACACAGCTGAAAAAGCTCGCTTTAATATTAGCAGTAATCATTGAGAAGATATCCTTGCCTTCAATGACCCATTTTGTGTCCCATTTCCTCTCCTGAAGCAGTGATATGCCAGAGAAGTGCCCATCCCTGGTACCTGGCAGTAGGAAGACCCCCATCTGTAGACTAGGGTGAAGTATACCCCAAAGAAAATAAAAGTGATGTGGTTAGAACTATAGAAAGTAGGTTCTGGAGAGGCAAAGAACCACAGGGATTACTGGTTTCTAGAACCAGTATTGTTCTGGAGTGGTTTGAACAATTTGCATGTTTTGTTGTTGTTGTTGTTTTTTTTTTTTAGAAAAACTGGAAGAAATAAAGAATGGTTAAACCCAAATATCTGAGGCACTGTGGCTTGAATGATTCTTTTTTTATATGGCCCCAAGAAATAAATCCTCAACAAATGGGTGACTTGGTATTAAGAAAACTAGTGGGGAAGTTAATTATCTTACAAGGAATGGATGGCAAACTTCTCATCTCTGGGATGTTTCAAGCATATGTTAGCCAACCGCTTTGCAGAGATTCTGTAGGAAAGGACCCAATGATAGGTATAATAGTTAGGTTTCATTAGTGGTTCTCATTCACCTGAGCCTTATTCAAGTTCAGATCACAGGGCCCTTCTCCCAGATTCTTATCCTGTAGGTTTATGGTGATACCTGAGAATTCCATTTCTAATAAGTTCCTGGGTGATGTCAATTCTACTGTCAAAGGATTATATCTTGAGAACTATTGGGTTACATCATTTTTGACATCCTTACTCTTCATTTTTATGAGCTAGATGTATGTATTCTAAAAACCAGTGTCTGTTCCATTGAGATATTTCCCCATTCCTAGTTCTTGAGCTGGAATGTTCTGATTATATGGGTGCATTTGTAATAAATGACATTTGCATAGCACTGGATTTTTTGTTGTGTCACCTAGAACATTTGGCAAATTAAATTATAGGGCATTAGTCTGCTTTATAAAATAGCCTACAATTTTCTGATTTTATCTTGTTTTGTAATGTTCTGTTTTTTTCATAGATTGATTTATGTTTACCAGTTTTATAGTGGGCTATTCCCAAATTTGAAAAATGAAGTAGTTTTACAGAGATGGTGTGTGTTAGTCATTTAGAAAATGGCTCTCTCACATATAGGCATCACCTATTGGAGAAATCATTTCTTGGTGCTTTGTGGGTTTATCTCACTCTAACCGCCAAATGCTAACTCTCTTCAACTCCCTTTTTGGGACTTTTTTTTTTCCTTTTAGCCAACAAAATAAAGCAAGCAAAAAAAAAAAAAAAAGAAGAAAAAAGAAACAATTTGTGTACCTTACTACATCCAGGCTCTGGGTCAACCCAACCAGAAAGAAGTATTCTCATCTCAAACTGTGTTGTTCCTTCATTCTTTTTAATTTCAGAAAATATGCTGGAATAGTTCTCTGTGAGTGCTTGTGTGTTTTGTAATTGTAGGCAAGGTCAGACAGTGTTTTTACAGGTTCAAAATTGCTTTTATATAAACAAAGATAAAAACCATTTGAGAGAAGTATTTAAGAATTAGAAAGTTTGTAGTCAATATTTAACAATGAAAAATTTCAGCTTAGCAAAGATGACAAAAATGGTTGGGGTAAAAATAAGTACTTGACAAATTGGACCTGTTGGATTTGAGGTGGCAACCTGCCGAGCAGAAGGATTTAAGAGTGAATGGCTGTTTTGTCATCAGGTGTAAGCTTTGGCTTGAAAACACTCTCTCAAATCTTGGCAACATAGTAAGGACAATGGAGTGTTTAGGCAGGACTTACCTGGAATTCAACTAGATAGATATAAAATGGCAGACAGTTTAAATGGCATCCTCTTTACAACCAAGAATCTTTAGTATGGAATTTGTTTCTTTAAAGTGGTAAATGAACCGAGTTTCTTTTTTGACTTTTATTAATGTCGATTTTCTAAATTGTCTTCTTTCAGACCTCAAGTGTAAGGAAATGTCATTGAGACTCGGCCAACATCTTATCAAGCCCTCTGTGGTGTTTCTCAAAATGGAGCTGTCCTTTGCTCTCATGAATAGGAAACCAGTCCAGGAGGATGTATCCTTTTCTTGTAAGAGGGTGAAATAAAAAGGTATGAAACCACACGGATGCAGGGTTGGCCTTCAATTACTGTCCACCCAAGGTAAGCAAGGGACCTCCCTCCCTCCCACTTTGGAGAGACCAGGTAAGACGTTATTCACATTTCTTTGAATCCAGTTGATGGCACCAGGAATATGCTTGATCAGTGTTGCACAACTTGTGAGAAGAGTTGCTTATCAACTGTGGTTTGGAAGGTGAATTTTTGCTTGACCTTTTCACTGTCATAGCTGGTTAAATAAATAGGTGTTTCTAAAATTGGCCCAATGAATATCATGGATATTTTGTATTCATTTTATCCATTGTGAATTTTTAATGGTAGGTTAGAAATTGGATTTCAACTTTGTGATGTGGAATTAAGGGGTTACATGAGAATTTGAGTCTTTGTTTCATTACCTCTTACAGGTCATTCAAATTGTGAGTTTTAATTAAATTCATACCTGTATACATACTTATGAAAATTGTTTTTCCTATTGTGATCAGAAATGGCATTTTCTCCTGGGAGAAGACCTGGCTTCTAGACCATTGTCTAGTGTTTCTGGTGGTAGAGTTGATTTATTTCCTTTGAAGGACTTTTCTTTCCCCTGTGGACTACTAGGAGCTTTACTCTAGTTTGCAGTGGGAATTGGTGAAACACTCAGGGGAGCTATTTTTATGTTGTTCAAAATATTGTTTGGGCTGAGGTTGTGACTCAGTGGTAGAGCACTTGCCTAGCAGGTGTGGGGCACTGGGTTTGATCCTCAGCACCACATCAAAATAAATAAATAAAATAGAGGTATTTTCTCCATCTACAATTAAAAGTTTTTTTTTAAGTATTGCTTGTGATTGTGCACATGTGAATTTTATAGTGGCTAGTCAAAAATTGTTTTCTTTGTTATGCAGAGTACAATAAGAATCAAAAGTCATATTTTAAGATAATATTTTCTGTACTAAGATGTGATTTGACTTGGAAATGAATGAATTCTGAAAGCCCAGATATGCCAAGATTTTTTTCAGTTATGATTTATATTATTATATATGTTCAAAGTACCTATCTTTATGAATAACCTACCTTCCTAATCATTATAAGCCATTAAAAAAGTAACAGATAGAAAAACATGTAACAAAAGATAATTGTGATTATGTGATAGACTTCTGAACTCCCTGAATCCAAACATTAATTAATTAAGTTTTGTGGATTTACAAAAATCATGATCAATCAATAAACTGGTAAATAATGTTATGTGAAGTCTCTTCATATTGGTTTGTTTGCAACAAGTGCCCCGTGTTTCTGAAGAGAGGAACAATGACAGCCAAAACATTTCTTTTTTTTTTAATTAATTTTTATTTTAGGTTGTTCAAAACATTACATAGTTCTTTTTTTTTAAATTAATTTTTATTGTAGGTTGTTCAAAACATTACATAGTTCTTGATATATCATATTTCACACTTTGATTCAAGTGGGATATGAGCTCCCATTTTTTACCCCATATACAGATTGCAGAATCACTTCAGTTGCACAACCATTGATTTACATATTGCCATTCTGGAGTCTGTTGTATTCTGCTGCCTTTCCTATCCTCTACTATCCCCCCTCCCCCCTCCCCTCCCCTCTTCTCTCTCTACCCCCTCTACTGTAATTCATTTCTCCCCCTTATATTTTTCCTCCTTCCCCCTCACTTCCTCTTGTATGTAATTTTGTATACCCCTGAGGGTCTCCTTCCATTTACATGCAATTTCCCTTCTCTCTCCCTTTCCCTCCAACCTCTCATCCCTGTTTAATGTTAATCTTCTTCTCATGCTCTTCGTCCCTACGCTGTTCTTAGTTACTCTCCTTATATCAAAGAAGACATTTGGCATTTGTTTTTAAGGGATTGGCTAGCTTCACTTAGCATAATCTGCTCTAATGCCATCCATTTCCCTCCAAATTCTATGATTTTGTCATTTCTTAATGCAGAGTAATACTCCATTGTGTATAAATGCCACAGTTTTTTATCCATTCGAGAGAAAGCAATCATGAAATTCATATGGAAAAATAAAAGACCCAGAATAGCAAAAACAATGCTAAGCAGGAAGTGTGAATCAGGCGGTATAGCTATACCAGACTTCAAACTATACTACAGAGCAATAGTAACAAAAACAGCATGGTACTGGTACCAAAACAGGCGGGTGGACCAATGGTACAGAATAGAGGACACAGAAACCAATCCACAAAACTACAACTATCTTATATTCGATAAAGGGGCTAAAAGCATGCAATGGAAGAAGGATAGCATCTTCAACAAATGGTGTTGGGAAAACTGGAAATCCATATGCAACAAAATGAAACTGAATCCCTTTCTCTCGCCATGCACAAAAGTTAACTCAAAGTGGATCAAGGAACTTGATATCAAATCAGAAGCATGGCGTCTGATAGAAGAAAAAGTTGGCTATGATCTACATACTGTGGGGTCGGGCTCCAAATTCCTCAATAGGACACCCATAGCACAATAGTTAATAACTAGAATCAACAAATGGGACTTACTCAAACTAAAAAATTTTTTCTCAGCAAAAGAAACAATAAGAGAGGTAAATAGGGAGCCTACGTCCTGGGAACAAATATTTACTCCTCACACTTCAGACAGAGCCCTAATATCCAGAATATACAAAGAACTAAAATTAGACAATGAGATAACAAATAACTCAATCAACAAATGGGCCAAGGACCTGAACAGAAATTTCTCAGAGGAGGACATACAATCAATCAACAAGTATATGAAAAAATGCTCACCATCTCTAGCAGTCAGAGAAATGCAAATCAAAACCACCCTAAGATACCATCTCACTCCAGTAAGATTGGCAGCCATTAGGAAGTCAAACAACAACAAGTGCTGGCGAGGATGTGGGGAAAAGGGTACTCTTGTACATTGCTGGTGGGACTGCAAATTGGTGCGGCCAATTTGGAAAGCAGTATGGAGATTTCTTGGAAAGCTCGGAATGGAACCACCATTTGATCCAGCTATTCCCCTACTCGGTCTATTCCCTAAAGACCTAAAAAGAGCACACTATAGGGACACTGCTACATCCATGTTCATAGCAGCACAATTCACAATAGCAAGACTGTGGAAAACATTTCCGTAATCAGTGCAATCTGAAAAGCTATTTCATATCTACAGTGTTTAAAATGGTCTTGGGGCCAGTAAACAATATATTCAGATGATCCTAGTTATGTGAAGATTTTGGAATTTTTTATTTCACTTTACCTTTGTAAACCTCTGTTTGGTTATAACTATGGGAAGCATAGTGGCCTGATTTTTAAAGCCTTTTATTGTTTAGACCCAATTTGCATTCTTTCTAGCTATTTCCTAAAAATGTGTTATACTTGACCATAGTTTCCTCTGCCACTCTCTCTACCTCTAGATTCTCCTTGCTTTTTTAAGTGAGGTATGTTCATAATTATTCTTCCCTGTTAGGTAAGATATATGGCATCCTCATTGTGATGCTTGGTTCATTGCTAACACATTGATTAATTCAAAACTTTGCTACTCTGCCTCATGTCAGAAGTGTGCACTCTTTTGTTTCTGCACTGAATTATTCCTTCCTGCAGTTAGGACCTACTCTTTTTTCTTTAATTTTTTAAATTGTATATGGACTCAATGCCTTTATTTGTTTTTATGTGATGCTAGGATCAAACACAGTGCCTCACACGTTCTAGGGAAGAGCTCTACCATTGAGCTACAACTCCAGCCCATAAGGATCTACTTTTGTACAACTCTTTTGTCTTAGCATCACAAAGTGCAACAGAGACTGAATTCAAAGGGAAATTATGAACACCAGGAACATATTGTACTGTTCAGTTCATGGCATGGGAGAGTAAGAGTCTGCTAAGATCCCTTTTTCATATTCCTATGCCCAAAGTCCAGTCTTGTTATTTGAATTTTTTTTAGATTTATGATTTTTTTATTATTATGACCAAGTCATATTTTCCAAACTTCATCCTTTGTCAGTTACAACAGTTTTTACAATTATGTGTTATCCATGTACTGAGTTAAGTGTAAAAGCAGTGAATTAATTAATGGCAGATAGGAAAAGATGCTTTTCCATTTCTCTCTGCATGTTAATTTGTCAGTGGACAAGTTTGTATTTTAAGGACAGTATTTTGGCAACTTCATGTAAAGTTAGAACATTTCATCTTGTATTTGGGATTTTTTTTCTACTTAATGATATTTAGGTCACTTTGGGGAGTGTGCCATTTATGAGAGAATTGGAAATGTTATTTATCTTTGAACTTGTGTTCTTGCTAACATTTTGCTACCTACTCCAAAACATTTCTCTTATGTCTTTGCTCCTTGACTTTTTTTTTAATAGCCTTTGGAGTAGGAAAAGAACTGTCAGATCAGGGGCCGAAGATATGTTTTTGAAATGAGCCTTTTTTTTATTCTAAAAAAAACCCACTTCAGTCCCTCCTGGTCCTCACCTAATGCAGACACTCTGTTCCTTGCCAACAGAGTTTAAAGCCCATTGAATATGCTTTGGCCTCTGTGGTGCAACACTCCTGAAGAATATGTCAGAATATCTTTAATCAATTAATTTCTTGTTACTGGATAATGCTTTTTCAGGGTTTCCTGGTGAGAGAACAGCATCATTTTGGAGAGAGCATCTCTAGGGTTTTGCAGTGAATGCTGTGTTCATGTGTATTGCTGTACCCCAGCTATTGTTCATGGCTTAAATAAATTTAAACAATTGTGGATCATAGTACTCTTTATGTCCTTCCTCCTGCACTACGCTGCATCTACCTACCCTCTCGAGTTGAGAGTGAAAAGTGAATTTGAACATGAGTGTAATCCATTTTGGGACTGGGTTTTTAATTGTAGATAAAATGATTCATTTGTTATGTCCCATAGTTTTCAGCAGACAGCATATTGATCTTTGGATTGCTTTTCAGAATGACAAAAGGTGCTCTAACATAAGGGGTACAAGGCAGTGTTTGTGGATGGATTGAATGTGGTGTGTCATGACAAAGACAAACCTTGCTGCTGGCTGTACTATATTAAACAAACCATTTGTCAACAGTTTATTGAATCAGTTATTAAAAAGAGCAGATTTTCCCAAACAGGGGCATCATACATAAAATGTTATCAGGGTGAAATATGGTTAGCATGATGCATGGTGGGCAAGCTTACAAAGTGCGTTTGTGAAGAATAAGATGAGGTAACTTAGTGGACATTTTTGCTGATGCATTAGAAATGAAGTTTGAGACAACGGAATCTGAGCTGGAATAACCAACCTTAATAGATAAAAAAGAAAACTCTGACAAATTTCTCTTCATACATAATTTTACCTTTGCAAATATGCAGTGAAATGTTTTCTATTTTCAGATCATGACTACATTTAATATTCCTGAAGTAAATAAAAAAACTAACAAAAATACATCATTATTTAACAAGGATTCTTATGAAATAGATAAAAGTGCACTTTCAGTCCTTCCATAAAAATCAGAAATATTTGGCACTTCCCGAGTGGATTGCAATCTTGTGATTTCCTTTAATTGTTCAGGAAACCACAGTTATTAGTGATCTGATGATCTGTCATTTCTCAAAAAAATGTTTCTTTTAAAACCCTCCTGTACAAATAAAAAGAGCACAAGTACTATTTTAATATACTTATCTCTAAAGATAGAGTTGTTCTCTTAAAATTGCCCTAAGAACATGTCTTAACTCTGCCCTGTGTATATCAGCTAGCTTAAATACTTGGGTTGAGATGTTTGAAGATGAACTTGCTGTCCTTTGGCCTGAGCTGTAATGGGCACATAGGTTTATTTGTGGTCATATGGTCATATTTTTTTTTCTTTTTTTGAAAAGTTGTGTTCAAAGAAATGAATGTAGAAGAGATTGCTCAGGTGGATCTATTTTTCCCTCCCCTTTAGAAAAGATTTCCAGACACCTACCAATCCTGGGCTATTAGCATACATGTGCCCAGCTAGAACCAGCTTTCCCTGGATATTTGTCAGCAAGAACAAAAGAAGTGGATGCTTTCATCAGTCTCTGAGTTGATCAACCTCTGTTTTCAGTGTCTAGGATGTGCTGGATAGGATCCATTCAGTCCCCATTGTAAGTCAAACATTGGGTGACATTTCATCCTTCTTGATGTTGATCTGAGAGATTCCTGTGTAGAAAACAAATGCTTTTTATCCCAAATGCCAGCTCATTAGTTGGTAGTGAGCTTACAATGTTGAGGATGATTCTCAGGCTGTGCTGGGGGTCAGCAGGGTGTGACTCATAGATGCCACAAAGGAAAGAGGACAATCTGTTTTTATCCAGTGTTTGAAATTTCACAATGACTTACCTTGGGTTGATCCATTTCCATCTGTGTTAGATACATGGTGGACATTTTCAAACTTTTGGAGACTTACATAAGTTTAGCTCCAGGAAATTTTATTGTGATTTTTTACAAATGAATTATAACTACCCATTTATTTCTTTGTTATCTCTTTTGGGACTCCTACTATTCATTTGTGTGCTTCTGGGGTACTCTTCTAAATTTCTTATTTTGTTACTTTTTTTTTTTTTACCATGCTACATTCTTATTTTTTACCTTTGTTTCTGTCTTTTTTTTGTTAGATTTCTTGAACTTTCTGTCTCTGGTGGATTTCTTGAACTTTCTCTTAGAATATTTTTATTAAGTCTTATTTCTGCTGTTTTTAATTTTCAGTTGCTTGTTTTTGTTCTTAAGAGTTCGTTTTTTTCAATAGCTCCATTTTCAGAGGTTTCATCTCTGAAATATTGGTGATAGCTTATTTAAAATTTTCTTCTCTTTGTATAATCTCTTCAAGTTGATATTTGTATTTGTTTTCACCTTTCTTTCTTATAGTAGCCTTTTTCATGTGTCAGAGTTGTCAGTTCATTAACAAATTGAGCATGAAGCTGGTCAAGTTTAAATTTCATCATTGGGTATTCTGGGACTCACCAACATCATAATCTGTGAATTTTCTCTTTTGCAGCCGCCTTGATTTCTCAGAATAGAATCTTCTAGTCTTCTGCCCAGGAAGCAAAAGCACCTAGCTGCCAGTTAAGGCACCTTCTGTTTTATACTCTGCAGAGGATTTGTTTCTAGACTCCTGCTGGGTCAGAGAGAAAGGTAGTTACCTAGGAAGAAACTGAGAGGGGATTTATGGGTTCATTTTTCAAACATATTTTATGCTAGTGCTCCTAATTTTAGAACCTACTTAGTCACCTCTGATTCTTGAAGCAATCCATGCTTTGTGAGAATTCTTTACCCACTGCTGGCTTGAGGTTTCCTTTTTATGATTCTAGTAGATCACTACCACTAATCCATCTGCTTTCCAGCTTCCAAAATCTTATTTTCATTGCATCCTTTTCTATTCTCCCTTAGTAAGTTTAAGAAAATATTTATTTACTGGACTGGGAATACAGCTCAATGATAGAGTGCTTGCCTAGCATGCTAGTTTTGATCCCCAACTCTACAAAGATAAATTAAATAAATAAATAAATACATAAATTCATTTACTGAAATTTTAGTGAGGTTTGAAAGAAAGTAAAGTAGATGTATATATGCAACTTGCCTCTATAACTCTGAAATTCCATTGATATTTGATTAATTAATCAGAAAATATCAATATCAATACTCTGGAGAAAAATAACATAAATCTATGTGAGATATCAATAAATAATCTCTCTCTCTCTCTCTCTGTGTGTGTGTGTGTGTGTGTGTGTGTGTGTGTGTGTGTTATTTGTTTTGCAGTTCTGGGGTTTGAATCCAGGGCTTTATACGTGTTGTGCACGCATCTGTCAGCTACATTCCCAATTTTTAATCTTTTAATCTTTTTAAAAGGGAGCATTATTAAATATTAGAAGTAACTCACTGGGCAATTGTAGTGTGTAAGATACATGTTTTAAATATCAAAGTTTACTACAATAGAGTACAAATTATATGTATACCTTTCAAATTGATATAGAGAATAAAAGAGTTAGAGAATATTTGGTCAGTCCAAAGATAGCAGAAAGTAAATGCAACTAGACTAAACTTAATAGTTAAAAGAGAAATTAAAAAGTTAGATTTTAAAAAAAATCCAGTGCATGATATTTCAGCAATTTTTGATATCTACTACCTTCAAATTATAATTGACCTCATGTCACTGCTTCTATATACATCACCTGAGTTCAAGCCATTGTCATTTCTTCATGAACTACTAAAGTAGACTTTGAAGTGCGTCCTGTGCTCCCACTCTGGCCCCTTCAATTCACTCTTCACATTGAAGTCAAGGAGGGATCCTTAAAAAAATGTAAAGTGAGACATGTCACTCCACTGCTTAGAACTCTACTTCTAAGGCTGCTAATTCACTTAGAAAAAAAAATATAAAGTACTTATCCTTACTATGGCTTCCCAGGTCCTAATTGATCAGGCCTGTCATTACTACCATTGGCTTCCTTGCTGTTTCTAGAATATATGAACATATTCCTATTTATACCCTTTGTTCTTGCTCTTACCAATAAGGGATTGGCTGAACACATGGCATGAGGTGGTGCTGATGAGACCAAAGGAGTGACCATGTGACCTTAAGTAATTTACATGTCCAGGATAGAAGGATAGACACAGCAATATTCAATGTCTGGGCAGAGGTAGAGAAGTACAAAAAAAAAAAGAAATCTAAAAACCTACAGAAAAAGAGACAAGAGTCTAATCTGGGAACAACTGGCAAGCCACATTCAAAGCTTTTTGTGATGGTCACACCTGTGCACAAACACCAGTGGGATGAGTCCTGGAAGGGGGCATTCTCCATGAACCTTGAATCCTATGCCTCAGCCTGCCATGCCTCAGCCCTTTGACTACCAGAAGGCAGCCCTGACCCAGCAAATGGAGAGGAAGCAGGAGTCGGCCATCTCCAACTCCTCCCTGGAGGACCGGCAGCTGCAATGTGGTCTGAGCTTTCTGCTGTCCGACTCGACCTGGCCTGGGAGCTGAGGCCCTGTCTAGCCCTGAGGACAGAGAGACCTAGATAAACACCACACAGGATTGTTCTCTACAGCGCATGGCATCTGCTTCTCTTATCTTCCCCAATAATCTCTTTTGATTCCAAGACTCCTTAAAAATAGCTCAAAGCAATTTTCAAAGACTAATAGTCATAAAAGGAGGTGTTATAAATAATCACATCCATGAAACTCAAAGCACAGCACAATTTTCAGCTCTCATTATTTTGCTAGCCATGCCCAGGGAGGAGTCCAGAGAGCAGATCCTTTGGACATGGGCCCTCTATGACACCAGCCCTCCGTGACACTGAAGGAGCCTGTGCCTGGGCAGGGGAGCTGTCTTAGATACCCCAGGGGGATCTGCTGGCACCTAGCCTCTGAGTCTCCCCTGTGGCACCTGAAGAGTACACACACCTGTCCCTAGGGAGGAATGCTCAGCTGGGCAGTGATCCCACAAGTGCTGGAGCACTGTTAAGAACACCCTGCATGCATTTCCTGGAGGAGGTCAAGGCCAGGGCTGCTCACCCCCTTGGCCTTCACTGCCCACCCTTATCCGGCACCACTGATCCGTCATGAGGATGGAAAGGGTGAATTCCTACAGCTTTCCCTAGGAGAATTTTCCCTAGCTCAAGTGGAATGTGATTATAAAGCACGTGACTAATTTTGTTTTTGACAAGTGAAAACCATGTCTTTGGCACAGTGACGTCTGCATAAGGCAGGCAACCCTGCCTCCCCATGACACCAGAAAGCTAAGCAATGAGGGTCCCTCACAAGCCCCATTTGCTAAATTTGGCTCCAAATGGCTTTGGATCTTCAAAATCCAAAAACCTATCTTTAAGGGATCAACCTCTGTCCTCAATTTCTGATGAGATCCGAGAGAGACTGTCACACAATTTCAAAGGAGATCACTAAGCCGCCCCCACAGCAGCTGCACCATGGTGTCTGCTAAGGGACAGTACTCATGTGGGTGCTCTGTAGTCACTGTGGGAGGGGCCATCGGTTGTGTTACTATATATTCCCACCTTCTTGTGTTATGAAGGATGACACAGGTTAAGCACTATGACTCCAGAGCTCTGAAATGCTGCAGAATCTGAAGGCTCCCAGTGCAGATCCGACCCCACAAGTGGAAACTGCACCTTGAGGCCCTGCTTCATGCACAGAGTCCCTGAAGACAGCGTGCGAATCCCCTCAGTCTGTTTATTTAATGTGTCTGTGATGCAAAAATGAATTTCGTGTTTAGACTTGAGCCATCAACAGGACATCTTGCTGTATATGTCCAAATATTCCAAAATCCCCCCCCCAAAAAAAATAGATATATATCTGAAACACTTCCAGTCCCAAGCATTTTGCATAAGGGGAGTTGGTTGATCTCTGTAGGAAGTCTTAAGGAATGCTAGAGGGAGCGTGCCCAGAGCTGCTGTGTGCTCTGGACTCCACCTCCACACGTGGGTGCTTGAGAAGTCACACAGGACAGGTGAGGGGGGTGTGGCTCTGCAGACACTTCACGGGGCTACAAATAGGGCCACCACTTGGGCATATGACTTGTCACTTTCAATTTCAACTAAATGTGTGTCACTTGCCAGGCCTGTGGTGCAGGCCTGTGATTCCAGTGATGAGGGAGACTGAAGCAGGATTCAGAGTTTGAGGCAAGCCTTGTCAACTCAGACCGTTAGCAACTTAGGGAGCCCTGTCTCCAAATAAGAAAACAAAAAGCTGGGGTGTGGTCCAGTGGCAGAGACCCTGGGTTTAATTTCCACACCCCAAAAAAGAAAGAAGAGAAAAATACGTAGCTTACCTCACAGCCACTCTACCTGTCTGAGTCTCTGCTGGAGGAACACAGCACTCTAGCATGAGAAGAAGCACTTTAGGAAAGTCGCCGAGGTGCTGCAGCCAAAGCAGAGCTCAGAAGTCACAGGCACACATGCAGAGAACAGAGGTGTGGCTTTACACTGTGTATGCCCCACCACAGAACCCCAGCAGTGGTTTGAACAGATGAGAGGTGAATGGGTACGTTTAAGTCTAGGTTGATGAGTGGGCACTGCCAAATCCTGTTGTTGAGCCATACTCACAGGTAAACACTACTTCAGCATGTCATTTGTAGAAAAGAGCATAATGCACACATATATAGAATGTATCTGCCTCTACATATCTTCCCATGTATATGAATGTGTATATCTGTGTGCACAAACACAGACATGTGTGTGTATCTGTGTACACACATGAACACACACACAGCAACTTACACACCAGAGCAATGACCGCAGTGCTCATCAGCAGCTATGGGCTCAAATTACAGGATGCTGAGACTGAACATGGGTTTCACTGAAATTCATTAACAAGTTGTTAGGATGCACAGTAGTGTCTTTCTAATCTATACCATCTGAACTCAGAGAGAGCTCTGAGGAATTTCAATACCATCATAAAAAAGAACTCTGTCTCACAAGCTTATTAGAGCTCACTCCTAGGAAAAGTTCCTCAGAGAAAAAAAAGAGGAACCAAAAATAAATGAGTCATATTTAAAAAGTTCAGTGCCCACATACAACACAGACAGACAGACACATAGGCACACATTCGTAAGCACACAGGGCTTTGGCAACCCTCAGGGGGGTCCTGCTATTCTGTGCAGCCTGGGATCCCTGGCAACCTTCAAGCAGGCCCCTGTGTAGCTCAGCCAATGTAGACAGTGCCAGCTTTCTGGGCAAACAGCAGCTTAGGCCTTAAACATGTTTATGGGGGAGGGTGATGGGGAAGCAGAACAGGGACTGGTAAAGAAAAAAACAGTAAAGGAATAAACACCGCATAGCATGGCAATTACACCCAGAAGTGTGATTTGTGGTGGAAGTGGGCATAATTCTCATTGTAATTAGGTCTCTTCACACCAAAACTGAGCCAAAAATGAACTGTCTGTATTCTTTCATAGCGGGAATTAATTAGTAGAAAACATAACAGTTTGGCCTCTACTAATTAATTAGTAGAAAACATAACAGTTTGGGTGCGTGCAGGTAACCCGCTCACTCCATCAATCTCTTCTTCTCCTCAGGGTGCTCTTGTGAAATATCAAAACAACTGGAGTCCCCCCATAATGTAGTGTCATGAAGGGGGTCACAATCACCGGGCATCTGCCATTCAACCCACCAATGAACACCAGGACACTCTAGGTTCATTCTGGACCTATTAATAACAAGCATGGTCTGTTGCTCCAAGGGTCACAAGTACCAGGACAAAAGGCTGTGGAGCTGAAGTCGGGAGCCCAGGCCAACCCTGCTAATTCTACCACAGAAAAACATTAAAAGTCATGAATTACTGTTACTGCCATTCCCTTAGTGACCATCACCATGGGAGCAGCCCACGAACAGAACAGAAAGGGGACCAAGTTCCTGGCCATCTTTGAAATATGCCATAAATGATTTTTGCCTACAAATGCCTCTCAATAGAGAAGCTATCAGCTCCTCACAGCTGGTCAACCCATGCTCCCCATGATGGCCTTCTCTGCCAAGCAGGTAAATGTTATTACCACAGGCAGGGGGTGCACAGCCTGCAAGCCCAGCAGATTGCTCCAAGTCACTGGCCAGCTAACATCCATCTTCATAGGTGCTGAACCCGGGCCCTGAAGGAAAAGAGGCCTCTCTCCACACACCCCAGGAAATGAGCCAGATGTTCAGGGAGAAATGGCAACAGGCTTTCAGGGAACCATGCCAGGAGAGCCAATTTTAGTTGCAGTAACTGCTCCTGCTGCCCTCCACCCCCTGAAACAGAGGCAGAATAAGGGGAGGAAGAGGAGCTTTTCATATACAGGAGAGAGACAGTGATTGTACCCAGGATGAAAACCCCACCCAACAATTCTATATTTAAAAAGAAATCAGGAAAAAAACAAGAACCCTGGGCTCCTGGCCAGCCCAGCAAGTGCAGCCAAGCCAAGGCCAGGCAGGCCCAGGCCCCCAGAACCATGGCTCTACCCTGAGCTCAGAGACCAGGTAGGGGCTAAGCCCAGAGTCCAGGTCTGAGTCGTGCTTCTCCACCGATGCAGCTGGATGGGTCATGGGCTTCTTTAGTCATGTGGGGTCTGCCTTGGGCTTGGGAACTTCATTCGCAACCAACATCTGCCCTATCCTGAGCTTTCACAAGTGTGAACAGGTGCCAAAGGACAGAGCTTTCCCTGCCCTTTACAGATGTGATGGGACAAAAGCATCCCACCAACAAGTGTGAGAAGGAAGACATACTCACTATGTCAATATGTCTTCCTTCTCAGACTCTCCACAGGTTTAACCACTGTCTAGAGCACACACTGGCTAAGTATGTGGGCTGTGAACTCACACTCAAGTCCTGTACCCACATCTGCCATTGTGTGCCCTGTCCATGTGACTTTACCTCTCTGCTTCAGATTCTTAGCTGTAAAATAACAGTGAGGGCCATACTGCCTCATAGTGTCACCAAGATCCAGTGACACAGGGTAGTACAAAACTGGCCCAGTCACCAGGCACATGTATCAGTGATGGTGATGGTGATGGTGATGATCTTGCCTCCAGGATGACTATTTCTCTACCAAGTCATTTATTCAAATATTCACTAGAACAGGGTGAAGAATGGGGTCCCTCAAAGCCAGCAGGACATTCCCTGTAGGTTGGAGTTTTATTTTTCTCCATCTCATCCATAATGATATCATGACATAACTTGATAATGCCTCCTGAAATCCACAGATGTCACCCTCATGCAGCTTCTAATCTGGAAGTCTTCAGGAAAGCTATAGTTCAATTTTTAAGTGTTAGTTGCCAACACTCAGTTTTTTTAAAACTTCACATAAAGTCCATGTTTACAGCTTTTCTTTTAAAATGAGGAAATCTGATGATTCTTTTTTAAAATACTTAGGAATCTACTTTATTTTCTTTAATATTTATTTTTTAGTTGGACATAATATCTTTATTTTACTTTTATGTGGTGCTGAGAATCGAACCCAGTGCTTCACGCATGTTAGGTGAACGTGCCACCACTTCAGCCATATTCTCAGCCGCAAAATCTGATGATTCTGAGATTGGGACTATGAGAACTTTCTCTGTGAGGACTGGGATCTTCAGGCTGCCAGGGCCCCAGGCGGTAAACCAGGCTACACACGTGCAGACTCTCACAGCCAACCCCTTGCTCTCATGTTTCTCACTTGTATGACCCCCTGCCTTTGTTGGAGAATTAGAGCAGTCCCAAGGAACAGTACCAAAGGTGTGTGTGTGTGTGTGTGTGTGTGTGTGTGTGTGTGTGTGTGTGAGAGTGTGTGCGTGCATACGTTTGCAGAAGACACTTATTTCAAGGAATCTATTTTTATGATGGTGCAGAACTGAACAGGGGCGGCCACAAGTTTGGAGACTCATGAGACCCTTGCACTGTAGAGGGTAATCTGCTCTTCTCAAAGTTAAAATGTTAATCTCTTCCAAAAATACAAGGAAGCACCCAGATAATGATTAAACAAATATCAGGGCATGATGGCCCAGCCAATTGACACATAAAATTCGCATCACACACTGATTTGATTTCCATAATAAACCAACCTTCTTCAAAACCGTCGATATCCATCTTTTATCCAGCTTAGAACCATGGAATTTAAAATAGAAGAATTTTCTGATGAATATGGGAAAACATAGCTGCATTTATTAGAAATTTGAATTTTGTCAGTTCTGTACTCTGTTCAAGAAAGGAAATCCTCTGGGACTGAGAATCTTTGGCCACAGTGGTAAGATGCAAATGCATCTTGTCCAGGGAGATGCATCACAATTGTAGTGGTTAGTGTTAGAGGCATACATGACCACAGTACAAGGGCTATCATGCTGTGACAGTTAACTCCATGGGTCAACCTGGCAAGGCTACGGTGGCCAGACGATTGGTCAAAGAGGCCTTCAGAGAAATTATTAACATCTGTAATCAATTGACTTTTAAATAAGATTACTCTCGAGAATATGATTGTAGAAGGTCTTATAAGGGCAGACTGAGGATTCCTGCAACAGAGGGAATTCTGCCTTTAGGGTCTGGAACACAGAACTCACGTCTAAGCTTCCAACCTGCCACACTGCCAGTCCCAAGACCACGTGATCCAGTTCCCAGGAGTCATATTCTTTGTGTGCGTGCACACAGCCACCAGTTGGTTCCACAATAGTGTATCAAAGCTGTTTTAGTGTGGTTCTCGAATAACGTTTACCATTTCTGACCAGCTCCATGGCTTGGGCTGGGGTGCAGCTCAGGGGAACATTGCCCACCTATCAAGTTCAAGGTCCTGAATTACACTCCCAGCCCCAGAAATAAATAAGAGCAAAACCCATCCACAGGTTTCTGAAAAGAAAAATTAGACACTGAAAGTCTGTGTAGTAAGTCACCGAAGGCTGGCCCCTGCCCTGCATTGTCCCTCATCTCTTGGACACTGTCTCTATCCTGAAACACAACAATTTGTGACAGTTTCAAGGACAGTGTGTAGCATTTTAGGGTAAAGTGGGGGAAATATTAGACTTTTTTAGAAAAAGGAAGTGCAGGGAGATCTGTGTCACCCTCTAGTTCCTCCTCTGACTAGCTCTGTGAACTTTGGCAAATTTTCTAAATCTCTTTGGCTTCAGCTTATCTGTAAATGCAAAGATAATACCAAGCCTCATTTAATTCTTGTGGTTTTGCAGGTAAAATAAGAAATAGATCTGAGGGTACCCTTGAAACTTAAATAAGATAAAAAACATATCTTCAGAAGAAAGATAATGTTTATGTTCCCTGGTTTTCCAGCAATGCCATCTCATTTCATGGAGGCAGGCTGGAGATAAGCACAGCTTTTATTCCCCATCCTCTCTGCTGGCCCAACCACACTGCGAGATTATACAAAAGAACATGAAACATTTTCAGGAAGATTTAAAATTTTTCTCTTGTGTTAAGATACTTTTGACTATGCACAGATTTAGAGCTGTCTCTGAAAGCCTTTGAAAAATGCAGCTGACCAACATCTGTATCTGAGATGACTCTGAAAGACTGTGGCTCTCCTCATTTTAAGCAATGATCATCAATTGTCACCACTGAATGCTTGTTTCCATGTTAGGTTGTCATAGCAAAGGACGTCATTTTTTAGGACTAGAGTTAGCTGAGACTTATCAACTATTCATAAAATAAGTAGAATGCAAAAATTAATAAACAAACCTTCAGATCAGTCCTTTTTCTGCTGGGAGGGGTTGAAATGCCCTCCAGAGACACTGGCAAGCCCTTGGTTCTCTGTCCTGACCTGCTCTGGGGTGGAATCTCTCTGTGAGGTTGCCCAGCACAGTCTGCTTCAGGAACACCGAACTGCCCCTCTTGCTGAAATCCCCCAGGCAAAACTCTGTTTCTCATCCCCGATCAGATGTCTGTCCTCACCGTGAGCATGTGCCTTCCACAGGAGCCTGCTCCCATCCTGCCCAGGGTGTGGCAGCCTCCCTCCTCACTGTGCCCAGCCGTGCCTGGCCTTCAGTTTGCAGTTCTACTTCTGGGGCAGCACTCTGCTCCCACCATCTCAGGCTCTTGGCTCGCCAACCTGGGGAGCTCTGGCCCTCGCCCCCACTGATCCCAGATGGCTCTCACCAGGGTCACCAAAGGGCAGAGGGCATGCAATGGCATCTTCACCAGTCTGTGGCTTCTTTGGTCTTTCACTGCTCCTTGAAAATCTCCCTTTCCTCACTTCCCCTCCTGCCGTCCTGGCCTCCGCTCCCAGCCATGCTAGCAGGGCCCATGGGCCTGCTCGCCTCCTAAGCCAGCCATCTCCAGTGCTTTTTCCTTTCTATTTGTCCTAGGGAACCCCCGTGTGCCTGTGCCTCCACTGTAACTATGTACTGTGACCTCAGGCTCCACCTCTTCCCAAGTTCCAGACTTCACCCAGCACGTCTCAGAGGCCAAGCTCTGAGCCTCAGGACTTATGTGCACACCGAAGTCTACCTGGAATCCTCCCCACCATGCCTGCTTGACACTCCTGTTAAACCTGCAAGGATCGGGGTTGATTTACAATTCCCTGAGTGCTCCTCCTCCCTGACATCTTGCTTGCCCTGTCCCAAGGTGAGCTTAGCTATTTCCAGCTGGTGCCTATTCTACCTTGAGTCTGGACACTGTTATCAGTTTTTGTGGCATTTTTAGAGTAACAACTGCTTCTCCACCCATCCCCATGCTGAACGGTAAGCTTCCTTCCATTCTCAGCAGGAGCATTACTGTTGCTGGCCCAGGGCAGAGAGACCACTGGACTTGATGGATGGATCACCTAACCCTGGGGGTCCCCCACATTAGAGCAGGTGCTCATCCTCGGGAGCCGACCTAAGGTCTAAATACTGAGACTCAGGGCCTCTCACCAGCAGACCACCATGCTGTGACAGTTAGTTTTACTTAGCACAAGGAGGACTTCTTACCTTCTATTCACGGATGCCTGAGTGGCCTCCATGTAGCACAGTCAAGTGAACCCTTCCCAATGACCAGAGGAAAAGAGGTTTATCAGGTGTACACCTAGTTCCCAGTGCCCCAGACCAGAGCTACATCACAAGGTTTATATGGGTCAAAAAATCAGCTTATTCACTTTTCTCAAGATAAACACATCAATTCCATGATTTAGTGGACTAGAGTATACCCTGGTATCCTTTTCCTTTTACATGCAAATACCTTCATTAAGATGCATGAGGCACAAAAACCTAGTAGAAGATCTGGGAAACATCTTCCTCAAGCAGTTTTTGAAATTGGTGCTGGCAACCCAGAGCCTGCAGCTCCCTGACTGAGTGCTAAGGCAGGCACTTGTGACTGGGGAGGGATGGCTGGAGCCACAAGGGAGGTCTTAGCAGCAGCAGGGACAGTGGACAAAGGGTTCAGGCTCCCTGGCATTTGGACTGCTCCCCATATTCAGAAGTAAGAGGCCAGGGTCCCGTGCCCTCAGCTGCACCTCACAGCTGTGTCCAAATCCCCACCAGCATGTGCTGGGCATGAGCTGGCAAGACATGCTCTATGCACCCTAAGCAAGTGCCCAGCAAAGAGCTCTCCAGTAGTAGGGAGCAGCCTCAGAAACACACTGTGTTGTCAGTGACATAATCAAGTATTACTCTCTTTTCTGAGCATATATTTTGTATTAACTTTTAAAACATGGCAAAATGAAACAAGAGCTTTTGAGAAGCACAGACCACCATGTTGTATTGTTTTCTAACTTGGCTGGGCATCCCATCACCCCCTACCAGGCATAATTCTCCCAGTGGTCTCTGCTGTGTCTGTTCCCTAACACCTGTCACAGTGCACAGCCCCACTGCTGCTGGGGGAAAATGGCCTTTCCTCCTGCCCCAGGTGGCTTTCTATAGTGGGGATCTGCATCATTGAGGACAGGGATGTGAGAGCTTCACTCAGCTTGTGATGCACTTAATAAATATGTTAATAAGTTCATGTTTTGCCTCATTTGATTAGGAAAAGCGCCTGGAGGATGAAGTGTAAAGTCTCCCTACGTCACAGTTGCTCGCCGAAAAAACATTCACAGTTTTCAGAATGACTTTCTCAAAGCCACGCAGCTCAGTATCAAGGGAGCCAGGGCTGGTGTCCCCTATGAGTCCTCACGTCCATCCTACACAGACCAACTGCTAAGACATGTTTGGCTCTCACCACACATCCTGAACATGTGGCTGTCTTGGAGTCTCCGCACATACTCGGCCTTCATTTCCCACCTCTTCCTGCAGGTACCCAGTGAACGTGCCCTCCCCTTGTCTCCCCTGTGTTCCCGTATGTACCAATGCTTCTCTTCACAATAAAGCAGGAGGCAACCAGGTGGCTGCTCCTTCCCTGAACTACATAAGTTCCTTCTGCTGATGAAAGAAAAGGTATGGCCACAATATTAGAATTGATCTTCTTTTTCTTTAGTAAACCACAGCTTAAAGCATAGCAGACATTCTAGGCTGCACTCCTAGGCTGCATCCCAAACCTACACCTCAGAACATGAACCTATTTGGAGGCAGGGTCTTTATGGGGATATCAGGTTACAGAGATCATGGGAGTGGTCCTAACCCAGTATGACGTGTGTCTTTATACAAAGGGGAAATCTGGGCATAGGGACAGAAATGAAGGGTGGCAGGGTTATGGCCATGTTACCCCCAAATAAGACACCTGAATATTGTAAGGAAAGGGTATCCTGACTTGAAGAATTCTGAGACATGGCAGGGAGAAGAGGGACCCCCCCTCCTTTTCCCAAGTAAGCTGGGAGACCCTCGTGAGAGAGGGGCCTCCTGCACTGCAGGGACCGCCATTCCTGCCCACTCAGTGCTCAGAGGAGGCTGAGGCTCAGGCCTGGCTTTTCCTCCCCTAGCTCCCAGCTCTGTCCACCTCACTGTTCCAAGTGTGCCCACCCATCTGCGGAGCCCAGAGCACTCAGGCCAGCTGCTTCTCACTGTTGATTTCCTGGTGAAGGCTCTCCCGTCCTGTGATGGATCAGGTGAGCTGTCTGCCTTCTCTTGTTTGTCTTTGGCAGTCAAAATTTACAGGGTCCTGGCCAGAGATACCAGGTGACAAGATGAAAAGTTCACCCCTCCCACAAGAGGGACCACCACAGGGGAAGAAGCCAGAGAGGCCGGGGCAGAGCCCTCGCTACCCTGAAGCTCAACCCGCCAATGCCCTGATCTCAGCCTTGTAGCCTGAAGAACCCTGAGACCTTTAGTGCCTGCTGATTAAACCTAACAGCCTGGGGTGCTTAGTTACGGCAGACCCACACCCTAAAACCTGCCATCTCAGCATGGAAGGCATGATCTGCCCAACATAAGCCTTGGCTTCTAGTGATGCCTATGGATGGCTTTCTAGGGATGCCTGAGGAGGAAAGAGCTCTAGAGAGCTTATTTTAGAAGCTGCTTCTGTGAAGGGAACCACCTTAACCCAGGTGAGTCTCCTGCTGCTGCAGGAATGCTGCATTTGTCTGGAACAGCATTTTATGCCAGGAAGCACTGACCTGCTCCAGGCTGATCCTCTCCCCAGATGTGCCCAAACTTCTCCTCTTTTCTGTCTAGATTCTCCATCCCTTCTTGGCAGTGATATTCAGAGACTGAAAGTACTTGACTTGCACTCTCTCTGAGAGCCTCCTAGAGGGCACCCATGCCGACCATTTCCTACTTACCTAAACCCCTGTGATGCTGGGCACAGCCACCTCTGTGACTTCTGTGTCTTCTGCCAGGTCAGCATGCCCTCACCAGAGAGGCTTTGATGCCATGAAGACAGACACCTGGTCTTGACCTTCTCATGAACCTGCAGAAGAATCCCTGCAAGTTCATACTGCTCAAATGGCTCCATTCAGGACTTTGATCAACTGACTAAAAATGTCTCCTTCCATAAGAACAAATATTTGGAGAAAAGTCTACCCCTGGTCATCAGAGTATGGGGGATAGAGAAACACAAGTGCTACATGGGTCCAAGAGTCATTGGAAGCCACTCCTAGAGCCACCTTTGGAGGAAGGCAAGATCTGACAGTTTCACTGGGATGAATCAGACCCTCAGCCAAAGGTCAGAAGAGTGACACAGTTAGTAAGAAGAAAGCAGGAAGGGCCCCTGGCCAGGTCCCCAGGCTCCCCACCATCAGCCCTGCAACTGTTCTCTGATCTCCAGAGACCCTTCCTCTACTTTCCTAACTTCCTGGTTTCACCTGAAGCCTTTTCTCTCAAGTCCCCCCTCCACTCACTCCACCCAGCCTTTCATGGGACATCAGTCCCCCTTCCATCCCTCCACCCAACATAGCTCACCATTGGCCTCTGGGCCAGAAAAGTCCTGGGCTTGAGGTGGACTGGGGAGATGGGTCTCTGCTCCCATCAAGTTATAAAAGAAGGAACAGATGGACACGGAGTCTTATTGCAAATAAAGCAATGAGGTGGTCATGAGCCGGGCACAATCTGAGAGGAGGATGCAGGGTGGGTGACAGAGCTGCTCGTTCAGAACAAACCTCCGGGCACTGCAGGGAGGCCCCTCAGCCACTGTAACAGAGGACACCTTCTGAGGACCTGTGCCCCAGAGCATGAAAGTGGGCACAGTGGGCCCAAGGGCTTGAGGTAGGAAGCCACTCCATTTGTTTGGGATCTGGGTGAGTGATCTGGCAAAAACAGGACCTGAGGGTTACTCCCATTCAACTATGCCCTAATGGAGTGAGGCTGGGTCTCATCTCAGCCTTGAGTGCCACTGCTGCCTCCCTGTCCCTTCCAGACTGGCCTTGCCTCTAAGCTGCTCAGAGACCTCCCCCCACAGAGACCCCAAAACGCTCCTCATCCTCTGCCATCCCTCTCCCCACAAACTGCCAACTGGCTGTCCTGCAGTAACTGCTCCCTCCTCTACGGGTTCAGGCAAAGTGCTATGAAGACCTCCCTGTGGTGGAGAGGGAGGGCACACAGAGGCCAGGGGACACCCAGCAGTGGAGCTGCAAGATGTCTGGGGAACCGGCAGGAGGGCTTCAGGAGCAGGCTCCTCTGTGCAACCTAGGCCCACAGCAACCTGGGGCCCCCCTCATCAGCAGCATCCTCTGCCTGTTCACTTGCACCCTCCCCTAGGGCATAGCATATGCTCAGTTGCCCAAGCAGGAGCTGCCCCCTGAGGAGAAAGGGAGTCAGGAGAGAGCACCCCGTGGGCTCCCTGCTGTGGGCTGCACTCCAGGCCGAGGCTGCAGCCCTCTGTCTTTAAATTCCCTTTACCAGAAAAGGCAGCCTCACATCCCTTCACCAGGGCACAGGGAGGCTTCTTTGTTAAACGCAAAGTCTCTACTATAGCTGAAGAAGCACGGCCTGCTGACGGCCCAGCACAACCACTCTCCACCAACACTGGAGCCTTCGGTTGGCTTCTGGCAAGATCTGTGAAACTCTCCTGGCTGCTTGCTCCTTCCCACCACTGCAGTGCAGAACACAGCTGTGTGGCCTCCCCTGTGTCGGCCATGAAGGCTGGCACTGGAGAGGGAAGAGGAATCTGCAGGAGGTGACGTGACACCACCAAAGTCCCTCAGGTCCCCAAATGGGCCTCAGGGGCTTAACCCACCTGATGTCTCAATTTCCATGACTAGTCCCTCTCTGGGACAGATTGTGCTGAAAGAATCAGCTGGTGTTATTTGAGAATTCTGAGAGCAGGGGATCTCTTTCCTCAAGATAGCTACCCAGCCACCAGGCCGTTTCATGTATGAGCCTTCAGAGATTCATCCCTTTGGATCTTAAGAGATTTGTATTTAAGATCTCCCAAACCTGAGATTCCCTTTTAAATCACTCCTTAATAAAACTTTATTAGGGACATGTAGATATTTAGTGAAGAACAAGGCTCTTCCAAAATTGGAACAGTCTGAAAGTCAAGATGAGGGGAAATATAGGAGAAAAGAGATAAAAACAAAAAAAGTTGAAACAAAACCCATGCCTCACCAGGTCAGCAGCAGTTTAGCCTTAGGGCCCTGCCTGAGTGAAGTCCTCCTGGACACCATTTAAAGGTCAGCTCCGCATAGAGGCCACTCAACAGTAGGCATGGGCCCGTCGATCAGGAGCTTAAATACCAGGCTGAAATGAAAGGCTTCGGGGACAGCAGCAGGAAAGAGGCAGACTCACTGACAATCATGGTGGTGACCTGAGCTGAACATGGGGTGGTCTCCAGAGCACCCAGGGGCCCACCTCTCAGGTGTCCCAGCATAGGAGGCCAGTGGCCCTCAAGAGCTACAGGTCAGAGATGCCAGAGCAGGGCTTTTTTGACTTTGTGCTTCAGGTGGCACGAGGGGCCATGGAACCCGGGCCTCCCTTACCACATGCCTTGTGTCCACCGTCACTCTCCTCTCCACCTCTGGCAACTCCTCAGTCCATTCCTAAAACATGCAGCCCTCAGAACAGGAATAGCTACTGCTGGGTCCCCGGGGATCAACTGTCCAGCCCAGGGGTTCTCTCAGGGAGTGGGTCTAAACTTCAAACACATTGTCACAGTGGATCTGCAATGGCCCAGTGTGTGGAGGGCTGGTCCTCAGTGCATCAGTGGTCAGAGGCTGGGCTTAAGGGAAGCAAGGGGATCAAGAGGCCTCTGACATCCACAGTGGGTTAATCTATCGATGGGATCATGATTAAATGGACTAAGGAAGGTGGTGGAGACTGCAGGAAGTGGGTCTTATTCAGAGAAAGGAGGTCACTGGGGACGTTCCTGACCCCTTGTCCCCTCCCTCCCTCCCTCTATCCCTCTCCTTTCTGGTTCTGTACATAGCTTTCCTCTGCCACACTCTGGTGTCATGATGTTCTGCTCATCTCAGGCTCAAAGCAATGAAGTTGGCTGATCATCAACTAAAACCTCTGAAGCCATGAGCTAAAATAAATCTTTTTTCCTTTAAGTTGTTTATCTCAGATATTTTTTAACAGCAACAAAATGCTGGCTAACATACATGGTTTCATGAGAAAGATTCCTCGGGAGAATTCCCAGCATCAACCAACAGGTGAGGTGTGTACTTTTAAAGAAATGCAAAACCCAAAATGAAATTCCCAACCTTGGGAAGAAGTGAAGTTTGGAGGTTACAGGATGTGAACTGGTGCCTGTATACAGATGGTACTTAATATGGAATACTGCATAAATAGAGAGATGCTTTGATCTGTTCAATGCAAAGGTACTAAGGCCACACTGAAACAAATGGAGGTGGGGGCAGCAGGTTCCTCTGGTACCGTCCGACCTGGGGCAGCTGATCCTACTCTCTGTCCAACATCTTTCCTCAGAAGATTTCAAGCTACCCTGCTACCATTCTGCAGAGGCTCCTCTCTTGCCCCACTCCCCTCCTTCACAGGCATATGTGAAATGGTGGACACGGAGCTTTCCTGGAGGGGAGGAGTGGGAAAGAGGAAGGGAAAGAGAGAAGCAGAGAAAGGGAGGGAGGAAGAGATCAAGAGATCTTGGTTCTCATTTAACCCATCAGGAAACCCCTCTGATCGTTCACCCAGAAGCTCCAGCATCAAGGCACCCTCCCTGACCACACTGCGGACCCTCTGTGGCAGTGGGTCCAGGCTCGGGCTATGGGAGACTTTTCCTAGCCTTTGGGGAGTGGAGTCCTCCCCTCCTACTGAAGTCACCCAGCAGCTCCCCACAGCCAACATCAAGGTCAGAGAGCCTATGTGTGACATGCTCACTGTAGACAAAAGGCCAAAATCATCATGGTGACAGTCATAGGTCACAGGAGTGGCACCCTGCCCGGAAGAGGCTGGAAGGTAGCATTGCTGTCCTCCAGCACATCGAGGCTGGCCTCTGGGCTAACTGAGTGTGTGCTCTGTACTGAGTGGCAGGTGATCATTCAGTCCTGAGGAAACCACAGCAGAGCTGTGCTCCTCTGCGGTGACACAAAACCCTTGCTGCAGTTACCTGCCCAAGCTGTTCCCTGCTCCACAGCGGGAAATTTTCTGAGGGAATCCCATCATTCATGGAGAGTGAATATACCCTGGCCACACTCCCCTCTGCCTGCAGACCTGACCACTGTGCCTGGGAGTCTGGATTTACAAGCAGCAAACTGGTGTCCTGATGCTACACTGCTTTGGGAATACAGGTAGGTCTTATGTGCATTGAGGTTTGGAAAGCAAGACCATGAAGACTGTCCCTGGGTGGTGAGAAACCTCTGGCCATCACCAGGCAGGCTCTCTTGTCAGAGGTGGAGAGATGAGCTCTAGACAAAGTGTGACATGTGGCACTGACCAGGTTTTAGCACGCGTCATCATCAGAGCCCACAGGAGGCTGTAAGGGAATGGTTTGTTTAGTGTAGTAGATACTGAAGCGACCAGGCTGTGTTCCCCACCCCTGCTCTAACACATAGTGAAACATGGAGCCAACTACCACACCTCTGAGACCTTGGCTCCCAAACTAGGAAACACACAGCCTAGGGGTCATCTAGTGGCCTCAGAAGGGCTGCCCCAGTGCACATCACCAGTGAGTCCCCAGTCTGTGGCTGAGATCACACCACCGCACTGCAAAGTTCTGAGTCACTGCCCATTTACTCTACATCAGTCTTACCAAAGCTACATGGAGGGTCCTAAGAAGAGAGCTGCACATCTTGGCTCCTTTCACACTGACTGGAGCCTCCAGTAGAAGGACAGAGTGCCTAAGCCGGGGGATTTTAAGGGGAGCCATGGAGAAGCATCCCCATTTCTTTCTGTGTTCCAGGAGCAGGAACTAGGCACCAAGTCAGAGAGGCGGGAGAAGCTGTTGCCCGAAGTCATTATTAGCATGGCTTTATTTGAAGAAACCATTCCAACTTTTATCCTGTCTAAGTCCCTGTCACATGCACAATATCAGCCAGCCTTCTTTACTCTCTGCTCCCTGATGATGCTCATCACGTGATGGCCAGTGGTGTTTCTTCCCTGCAGTGTGGACAGAGAATTCTGCACAAAGTCCCATGGGATCCACAGGTTCTTCTTGTCCTCAGTGCAGCTGTCACTCAGGTCCTGTTTCTGGGAGACACATCAGCACATGATCCTTCCCAGCAAGCAGAGAATGTAATGTAACTGAAGTCTGTATGACTGTTCACCTTCATCTCCGTCTTCCACACAGGGATGTGTGGTCCCTCGAGAGCAGGAAGCTGCCGTCTTCACCTCCTTGAACCCAGAAAAGGGCTTGATGCACTCAAATAACTGCCCAGCCAGTGTCTGGGGACTTTTAAGAAAACCCGCCTGTGGGAAGCATTGTCAGAGCCCAGCACGAGTTAGGTCACTGTGCCAGGCTCCTCACGGTGTCCCTCACTCACCTCTGAGTCCCTGTCACAACTGCAATTTAAGGCTGCTTCCAGTGATTGCTCACTGTCTGTGCTCACTGTGGGGCTGTGGAGTCGTGCACTCTGGGAGTCCTGGGCCCCATGAAATTTGCTCATGGCCATGTCACAGGGCAGGGTCTTAATAAGTATTTGTTGAGTAAAATAAGAGAGCACTTTGTGGCAGTCAGGAGGAAAATCACACACTGCTGTAACTCAGGGTCTGCAGTTCAGAGACTCTGCATAGCCTTCAGGACACTGTGAACACTGAGCTGATACTAACTGGTAATTACGAGTTTGTACTATATTTAAAGTTGTGACTAATGGCAGTATGTCTGAAGTAATGAAGGATGATCATGATGCGCATACTTGTAGGCATTGAAAAATAAAACATGACCAAAAGTGATATCATTCAACCTTTCACTGAGTGTTTTTATTCTCATTGTAAAGAACTTCAGTGAGGGCCTGGGAAAAAAATTCACTTCATTTGGGGGAAGAAAACCTTTGTATGCTGAGAGCACATGAATGGATTAAAATCTACGTTTGTGCTGGCATTGCTGGATATTGAAAAAGTACCTTTTTGTCAACAGCGTGATAATTTTTAATTAGAGGATTTGGTTGAAGACATTGTGTGACTAACCACCACTGTACTTAGGGGGTTCAACCAGGCCAGCTGCATGCTCTGAAGAGCGTGACCCATGACCACTCAGATCTCACCTAGGGACACTTGTTTTCATGTTTGTGGGTTTCCATTCTTTGCCTTTGCTCTTCAAGAGACAGGATGTGGAGACAGGAAGGAGGAGAGAAGCTGCCGGGCAGGGAGAGGAGATGAGGTGAGAGAGATGACCTCAGCAGTAGCAGGGTGCGGGCCTCCAGAAGGCGCACACATTAGCAGTGCTGATTCATGCTGCTATTTCTCAACTCATCCACTCGGCTCTTTCTAGCATCTAGTCACCAACAGGCAGAGAAGCCTCAAAGGTCCTGAAAGATCAGGACCTTTGTTTTGCTCTAAGAATTGGAGGTTTGGTCTCCATCCTGGAAATGGATTTATTCTACAAGTATTTGAAATTCTGTCCTGGACTTCCAGATGACCAGTCTGGCTGAATCCTTCTGCACCTGTTAAGTGACCCAAGGGCAGGGCTTCAGTACAAAAGAAAAAGTCCCTAATCCCCAGGATCCAGAAAGCTTACCTGCTTGCCTGGGGCAAATGTATGAATGGAATGAATGTAGGAGAGAAAAGGAAGAGATATGAGTTGCCAGGAGAAGACCCATAGTACAACCAGCTGCTCGTGGTTGTACTGCCACAACTCCACAACCCCCTGGCCATACACATGGGAGCCGATTTCAGGTCAGCCCCTTTATCAAGATTTCCAAGTCCTGACCCCCACATTTCTGTCCCCTGAGGAAACAGACCCCTTGGTGGTGTATCAGTACTCTAGAGCCCACAGAGCAGCATGAGTGAAAACTGCAGAGGGAAGAGTGCCCTCACTGCCCTGCAGAGCACCAGCCACCTGGGCCCCCACAGCCTAGGACAGCACTCCCTCCCAGGCTCTTGTCTAACCAGGGCCACAGGAAATCTCATTCATACACCTAAAGAGGGGGAGGCCCAGGATGATCAGCCCTTGGTCACCTAACTGCACCTGCCTCAGGTCCCACCCTGAGCCTGCCCTGGCCATGGCAGCCATGCTGTCAGCCACGTTCACCTGATGGCCTACTGCATGCAGCCTGCAGGTTACGAGTGGCTTCTCATAAACTGTTTTCCTGCTTATCTCACCTGGACATCTGCACCTGTCTCGAAGGCCAAGTTCATAAGCTCCTTGGGAGACAAACTGACCCTCTGTCGCACTTCATTACAATACCCACATGCTGTCGAGAAGTCAGAGCCCAGAAGCTGGCATGGGCAGAATGGTTCTCCCCTCCTTTAAGACAACTGCATCTGGCCCAGGGCTGAACCGGGGGCTCCATGTGACATCAGATCTTTGGAAATAAAAGGAAAACAAGAACCCCTCAAACCACTGATCCACGGGTCCTCGCACGCACAATGGTGGTGACCAGTGAGGCTCAGTGCTGCACCCTGAGCATGTGGCACATGATCCAGCTCCAGGACGGCTGCAGGTGATGAGCCCAAAACCAAGAGGGAACAGGTGTGAGCTGGGACCCAAGTCTTCCTGGGGCTGCCCTGCTCAGGAAGCCTGGAGTGAGGTGCTTCCAGGTAAAGCAATGGCTAAGCGCCAGAGCCTGGTGGGGAGCCCAGGGCCACTGCACCCTCCCACCTGGGCCTCAGTTCCTGATTTGCAGAGCAGGGCCCAAATCACAGAATTCCCAGGGATGCCCTAAACAGGGGACAAGACAACCTGTGCCAAGCATGAGGCACCTGCATCATGTGTCACACTGTGCCATCCACTGGATGCCCAGCACAGCGCCAGCCCAGCCAGGTGCAGGACTGGGAGAGAAAGCTGGGCAGGAGGAGAGGCCAATGTAGGAAAGATTTTAATGCTGGGCTGTTAACAGTGACATCAGAGAGAGTGATCTATTTCTGAGCTTAAGGATCACATTACTACAGCCAGGAATAGGGTAGCCCACATGACAATGGTGTCCCTCTGTGGACACTTCATCCTTACCCCTTCCTCCATCCTTCTTCCAGACAGAGCCCCTCCTTCCCCAGGCCCAGGATACCTGGTCCCTCCATGTCTAACCAGCACCCCCTCCACTGTCTGCTGGTCAGCAGCCTGCAGAGACAGTGATGACAAATGTCTTTGCCTGCCTCTACCTGGGTCAGTCCTGCCATCAAGTTACTGCACATCCACTGGAATGACTAGCTCAGTCATCTGCTGGAGCTCACCGTCCCTGGCACTAACTGACACCCTTGGCCTGTGAGGACAGTGCGAGGACATGGTGAGCTGCGGCCACCTCAGAGCCAGAGCTTGTTCTCACATTCATCCACAAAGGCTGGCTGTATGGGCAGACACTGCCACCATTCTTCCCACCCCTGGGGCTTTCAGCCCTGGCTCCAGTGAGCAGCTGACTCATGTCCATTCACAGGGCACCATGAGCCAGCAGCGTCCAGCTCACAGATGGTCCCTTACTGCCCTGGCTCACTGAAGCACCTGGCATGTGCTCTGCTTCCCCTCCTACAATGGGTGCCACAGCAAACCAAGGTTTCCCTGCTACTGTGTGGTCCTGGAACATCTCCAGCTCCAGTCAGTAGTCGTGGGTGCCTGAGAGTGTGATGCAGATGCATGGCGATGGGGACTTGAGACTTGTTGGCGTGTCCCCATACCTTGGAGAACACTCCCCCCTTGGTCTACGGCTATGAGCTGGAGCAAACAGGCCAAATTCAGGGCAATCTGTTTCCAGGAGAATCTTCACTCGATTTTGATGGGGGATCCCAAGTATGTGGCAAAGAACCTGAGATGCTGACCCTGGAACCTCAACTATCCTCTCTTCTCACCATTATTTTAGTGCAGATGGAGTCTTGTCAAAATGAACCCAAGAATACCCTTAATGGAAAAAAGGAAGGATACAGCCTCTGAGCCCTTGGTGTGTGTTGCTCCTGAGCTATGGGGCAACAGGGGGGCAGCAGGACCATAGGCTCTTCCAGCTCCCCACTAAACCTCTTCACTTGCCCACAGCCAGTGGGGAAACAGTGCAGGTCCACAGGGAAAATCAGAAGGTGCTTCAACCTAGATGAGGGCACCCCCAACTCCACAGGTTCCAGGGATGGCACCTCTTGGAGTAGGAACTGGAGGTGACAAAGGATAGTGGAGGTGGATGTGCCACCTCAGGGCGGGCTCAGCAATCTTCCCCCTGTAAAGGTACCCATGGTACCCAGCACAGGATCTGAGGGAGACATGGGGTGCTCTGAAAGAGCTGCTCAGCACTGCAGTAGTGGCACCAGCTCAGACCCGTTTAGGCTAATGTGGCCCCAGGCTATGGTCTGCCCATCTGCCCCATAGAGATCTGAAACCCAGGCCTGACCCCAGCAGACTATGCAGCATGTGGTTAGGTGGACAAAGGTGTGTGCCTGGGAGGAATCAAACAGCAGAGGGTCTGGTTCTGGGTTGTATATTTCTGCATAGGTGTGCAAGTGTGCATGTTCCCACCTATGTGTGAGAAAGACAAAGAAACACAGGACACTTGAAACATGTTAACCAACAAGAAATAACAAGGTGATTGGGCAAAATCATCGTGTGTGCAATCTCAAAGAAGCACACTCTCATTTCCTCCCTGTTAATGTGCCATGAGCGGCTGCACAGAGCTGGATACTGAGGGAATCATCAGAAGAAACTAACTAATGGAAGATGGTAGTGCACCCAGTGTTGACAGACACAGAATGCTCCTGGACTGTCCCACTAGTTGTCAGGAAATTGGTTGTATCTTCAATGTAGACAAGGGTTTATCTAAGCTGGACAGGCAGAGGGTGGGAGTACCCACAGGCCAGTCCTCTGTTCCTCCAGACCACAGCTGCATCTGAACCGGAGGAAGGGTCAACATGTTGGTTGTCATGGATCATAGGACACTGAAGAATGGGGTTGGGGAAGTCATAAAGTCAGAAAGAAAGGCTCCTTCACAGTCCATGTAACCAGGGATAATCACAGAGAGAACAAAGATAGTGGGGGCAGTCTTGGAGGAGAAACAGGGCTCCAGGAGCCCTGCGTGTTTCCTGAAGCTACCATGGTTTGAGGGTCTCCGTGTCTTCAAGGGTCAGGTGGCCTTCCTCCTGAGGTTCTACTCTATGCTTCGCCCATCTCCTGTTCTTGTCAACTCTAAGAGAAGCCAAAAGGGCCTCTTGTCCTCTGGCTGTTGCTATTTTTTTATTTTTTTCAAAAAGGAAAGGGAGTCGTGTGTATGTCCTGTGTGTGCCGGGGCCTAGAATCCGGGTGAACAAAATGATAAACCAAAGGCCAGCAGCCAAATCCAAAGTAAAAGAGAAGGTTTGATCCCATGTCTGCCATTCCTAAGTGAAAGAGGGTTTTTCTGATCAAGAACAAGCAGTGACTCTTCCAGGTGGTTTGGAGTTGCACTATTCTGCAATGTCATAAATTTAACAGCACATAAAGATTGCTTTCCGCATTTAGCAGCTGATCAGCTGATCAGGTGATGCAAATTAACTCACAAAAAGCTCAAAACAACTAGATATATGGCAACTGGATTCTCCACCTCCATTATTGATATTTTTAAGAGGCTGTTGAAACACAAAGCTTAGGCTGCCAGCCATCATACAAGTTCCAAATAAACATATTAGAATTCAATTGTTGTCTAAGGAAAATCCTTTGTAGAAAGAATGTGTGCTCAGGGCACAACAGAAACAATGCTCGGAGAGTGGCTGCTTCTGACAGCCTTGGTGGACCTCAGTTGAGCTTATGAAATAATTAATTCAAATAGGTGTGTGTGTGTGTGTGTGTGTGTGTGTGTGTGTGTGTGTGTGTCTGTGTGTGTCTATGTTTAACCCCAATGATTTTTTTTTCCTGCAAAGAATAATATTTTTCTTTCTGGGAGATTTACCTGAAGAAAGAAAAGTTACATTTATAGCAGGGAACCTGAGATGATGGCAATACCTGTCTCCTTTTCTGTGGTAGTCAGGCTAAGCCTGGAGCTTCAGGCTGGGGTAGTCAGGCTAAGGGAGCCTGGAGCTGCAGAGTGGGGTAGTCAGGCTGAGGGAGCCTGGAGCTGCAGAGTAGGGTAGTCAGGCTGAGGGAGCCTGGAGATGCAGAGTAGGGGTCAGGCTGAGCCTGGAGCTGCAGGCTGGAATAGTCAAGCTGAGCCTGGAGCTGCAGTCTGGGGTAGTCAGGCTGAGGGAGCCTGGAGCTGCTGGCTGGGGTAGTTGGGCTGAGCCTGGAGCTGCAGAGTAACGTCAAGCTGAGTCTGGAGCTCCAAGCTGGGATATTCAGGCTGAGGGAGCCTGGAACTGCAGAGTGGCGTAGTCAGGCTGAGACTGGAGCTGCAGGATGGTCGCTGCCTCATTCTGTGGGCAAATGTGCTGGTAAGTGTGAGATATTTTTAAAAAATAAATTGGCAAAGCTTTTAAGCACCTTTATTCTGAATGTGACTACTGAATTTACTTTCCTAACGAAAGATCCTGGAGTGCTAGCTTGACTTCCCAGGTGATATTAAACGATACCTTCCAGTAATTAGTCAGTGTTTTTAACTCAGTGGGAATGCTACCCTCATCTTCCAAGATTGCTTTTTAAAGGCCAACCAAGACTGCTCAGGCAAGGGACCATCCTTTACCATACAGGAGTCACCTTGGGGTGGAACACAGACAATCCTAATATGCGTCTGCTATTTATTTATTTATTTATTTATTTTACAATTTTTTAAATTGGTTGTTCAAAATATTACAAATCTCTTGACATATCACATTTCATACATTAGATTCAAGTGGATTATTAACTCCCATTTTTACCCCAAATACTGATTGCAGAATCACATCGGTTACACATCCACATTTTTACATAATGCCCTATTAGTAACTGTTGTATTCTGCTACCTTTCCTATCATCTACTATTCCCCCTCCCCTCCCCTCCCCTCCCATCTTCTCTCTCAACTCCATCTACTGTAATTCAATTCCCTCCTTGTTTATTTCCCCCTTCCCCTCACAACCTCTTATATGTAATTTTGAATAACATTGAGGGTCTCCCTCCATTTCCATGCAATTTTCCTTTTCTTTCCCTTTCCCTCCCACCTCTTGTCTCTGTTTAATGTTAGTCTTTTCTTCCTGCTCTTTCTCCCTGCTCTGTTCTTAGTTGCTCTCATTATATCAAAAAAGACATTTGGTATTTGTTTTTTAAGGATTGGCTAGCTTCACTTAGCATAATCTGCTCTAATGCCATCCATTTCCCTGCAAATTCCATGATTTTGTCATTTTTTAGTGCTGCGTACTACTCCATGGTGTATAAATGCCACATTTTTTTTTATCCATTCATCTATTGAAGGGAATCTGGATTGGTTCCACAGTCTAGCAATTGTGAATTGTGCTGCTATGAACATCGATGTGGCAGTATCTCTGTAGTACGCTCTTTTAAGGTCTTCAGGGAATAGTCCGAGAAGGGCAATGGCTGGGTCAAATGGTAGTTCCATTCCCAGCTTTCCCAGGAATCTCCATACTGCTTTCCAAATTGGCCGCACCAATTTGCAGTCCCACCAGCAATGTACAAGTGTCCCCTTTTTCCCACATCCTTGCCAGCACTTGTTGTTGTTTGACTTCAGAATGGCTGCCAATCTTACTGGAGTGAGATGGTATCTTAGGGTGGTTTTGATTTGCATTTATCTGACTGCTAGAGATGGTGAGCATTTTTTCATGTACTTGTTGATTGATTGTATGTCCTCCTCTGAGAAGTGTCTGTTCAGGTCCTTGGCCCATTTGTTGATTGGGTTATTATCTTATTGTCTAATTTTTTGAGTTCTTTGAATATTCTGGATATTAAGGCTCTATCTGAAGTGTGAGGAGTAAATATTTGTTCCCATGATGTGGGCTCCCTATTTACCTCTTATTGTTTCTCTAGCTGAGAAAAATTTTTCAGTTTAAGTAAATCCCATTTGTTGATTCTTGTTATTAACTCTTGTGCTATGGGTGTCCTATTAAGGAATTTAAAGCCCGACCCCACAATATGTAGATCGGAGCCAACTTTTTCTTCTATCAGATGCAGAGTCTCTGATTTGATATCTAGCTCCTTGATCCACTTTGAGTTAACTTTTGTGCATGGCGAGAGGAGGGGATTCAGTTTTATTTTGTTGCATATGGATTTCCAGTTTTCCCAACACCATTTGTTGAAGACGCTATCCTTCCTCCATTGCATGCTTTTAGCTCCTTTGTCAAATATAAGATAGTTGTAGCTTTGTGGATTAGTCTCTGTGTCCTCTATTCTGTACCACTCGTCCACCCGCCTGTTTTGGTACCAGTACCATGCTGTTTTTGTTACTATTGCTCTGTAATATAGTTTGAAATCTGGTATCGCTATACCGCCTGATTCACATTTCCTGCTTAGAATTGCTTTTGCTATTCTGGGTCTTTTATTTTTCCATATGAATTTCATGATTTCTTTATCTAATTCTACAAGAAATGCCTTTGGGATTTTGAGTGGCATTGCATTCAATCTATAGAGAACTTTGGTAATATCACCATTTTGATGATGTTAGTTCTGCCTATCCATGAACAGGGTATATTTTTCCATATTCTAACATCTTCTTCTACTTGTTCTTGTAGTTTTCATTGTATAAATCTTTTACCTCTTTTGTTAGGTTGATTCCCAAGTATTTTTTTTTTGAGGATATTGTGAATGGAGTGTTTTCCTCATTTCCGTTTCAGAAGTTTTGTCGCTGATATACAGAAATGCCTTTGATTTATGCACGTTGATTTTATATCCTGCCACTTTGCTGAATTTATTTATTAGTTCTAGTAGTTTTTTTGTAGACCCTTTTGGGTCTTCTAGGTATAGAATCATGTCATCCGCAAACAGTGATAATTTAAGTTCTTCTTTTCCTATTTTTATGCCTTTAATTTCTTTCGTCTGTCTAATTGATCTGACCAGTGTTTCGAGAACTATATTGAATAGAAGTGGTGATAGAGGGCATCCCTGTCTTGTTCCATATTGTAGAGGGAATGTCTTCAATTTTTCTTTATTCAGAATGATGCTAGCCTGAGGCTTAGCATAGATAGCTTTTACAATGTCAAGGAAAGTTCCTGTTATCCCTAGTTTTTCTAATGTTTTGAACATAAAGGGGTGCTGTACTTTGTCGAATGCTTTTTCTGCATCTATCGAGATGATCATATGGTTCTTATCTTTAAGTCTATTGATGTGGTGAATAACATTTATTGATTTCCGTATATTGAATCATCCTTGCATCCCAGGGATGAATCCTACTTGATCATGGTGCACAATTTTTTTGATGTGTTTTTGTATCTGATTCGCAAGAATTTTATTGAGGATTTTTGCATGTAGGTTCATTAGAGATATTGGTCTGTAGTTTTCTTTCTTTGAGGTGTCTTTGTCTGGTTTTGGAATCAGGGTGTTGTTCGCCTCATAGAATGAATTTGGAAGAGCTCCCTCTTTTTCTATTTCCTGAAATAACTTGAAAATTATTGGTATTAATTCTTCTTTAAAGGTTTTGTAAAACTCCGCTGTATACCCATCCGGTCCTGAGCTTTTCTTGGTTGGTAGTCTTTTGATTGCTTCTTCTATTTCATCCATTGAAATTGGTCAGTTCAAATTGTGTGTATCCTCCTGACTCAGTCTGGGCAAATCATATGTCTTAAGAAATTTATCGATGTCTTCACTATCTTCTATTTTATTGGAATATAGGTTTTCAAAATAATTTCTAATTGTCTTCTGTATTTCTGTAGCATCTGTTGTGATATTGCCTTTTTCATCCCGTATGTTAGTAATTTGAGTTCTCTCTCTTCTTCTCTTTGTTAGCATGGCTAAGGGTCTGTCGATCTTATTTATTTTTTCGAAGAACCAACTTTTAGTTTTGTTAATTTTTTCAATAGTTTCTTTTGTTTCAATTTCATTAATTTCCGCACTGATTTTAGTTATTTCTTGCCTTCTGCTACATTTGCTGTTGTTTTGCTCTTCCTTTTCTAAGGGCTTTGAGATGAAGTGTGAGCTCATTTATTTGTTGGCTTTTTCTTTTTTTGAGGAATGACCTCCAGGCGATGAATTTCCCTCTTAAAACTGCTTTCATTGTGTCCCATAGATTCCTATATGTTGTGTCTGTATTTTCATTTATCTCTAAGAATTTTTTGATTTCCTCCTTTATGTCTTCTGTAAGCCATTGATCATTCAGTAACATATTATTCATTTTCCATGTGATGTAGGATTTTTCCTTCCTTCTTTTATCATTGATTTCCAGTTTCATTCCATTATGATCTGATAAAATGCATGGTATTATCTCCACCCCTTTATATTTACTGAGTGTTGCCTGATGGCATAATATATGGTCTATTTTTGAGAAGGATCCATGTGCTGCTGTGAAAAAAGTATATCCACTTGATGATGGTTGATATATTCTATATATGTCAGTTAAGTCTAGGTTATTGATTGTGATATTGAGTTCTATAGTTTCTTTATTCAACTTTTGTTTGGAGGATCTGTCCAATGGTGAGAGAGGTGTGTTGAAGTCACCCATAATTATTGTGTTGTGGTCTATTTGATTCTTGCACTTGAGGAGAATTTGTTTTATGAACGTCGCAGCACCATTATTTGGTGCAAAATATTGATAATTGTTATGTCTTGTTGGTGAATGGTTCCTTTTAACAGTATATAATGGCCTTCCTTATCCCTTTGGATTAACTTAGTCTTGAAGTCAATTTTATTCGATATGAGGATGGCCACCCTGGATTCATCCCTGGGATGCAAGGATGGTTCAATATATGGAAATCAATAAATGTTATTGACCACATCAATAGACTTAAAGAAAAGAACCATATGATCATCTTGATAGATGCAGAAAAAGCATTCAAGAAAGTACAGCATCCCTTTATGTTCAAAACATTAAAAAAACTAGGGATAACAGGAACATTCCTTGACATTGTAAAAGCTATCTATGCTAAGCTTCAGGCTAGCATCATTCTCAATGGAGAAAAATTGAAGGCATTCCCTCTAAAATCTGGAACAAGACAGGGATGCCCTCTAGCACCACTTCTATTTAATATAGTTCTCGAAACACTGGCCAGAGCAATTAGATGAAAGAAATTAAAGGCATAAACTTAGGAAAAGAAGAACTTAAATTATCACTGTTTGCGGATGACATGATTTTATACCTAGAAGTCTACAAAAAATTACTAGAACTAATAAATAAATTCAGCAAAGTGGCAGGATATAAAATCAACACACATAAATCAAAGGCATTTCTCTATATCAGCGACAAAACTTCTGAAATGGAAATGAGAAAAAATACTCCATTCACAATATCCTCAAAAAAAAATACTTGGGAATCAAAACAAAAATCTAACAAAAGAGGTGAAAGATTTATACAATGAAAACTACAGAACCCTAAAAAGAGTAGTAGAAGAAGATCTTAGAAGATGGAAAAATAAACCCTGTTCATGGATAGGCAGAACTAACATCATCAAAATGGCGATATTACCAAAAGTTCTCTATAGGTTTAATGCAATGCCAATCAAAATCCCAAAGGCATTTCTTGTAGAAATAGATAAAGCAATCATGAAGTTTATATGGAAAAATAAAAGACCCAGAATAGCAAAAGCAATTCTAAGCAGGAAATGTGAATCAGGCGGTATAGCGATACCAGATTTTAAACTATATTACAGAGCAATAGTAACAAAAACAGCATGGTACTGGTACCAAAACAGGCGGGTGGACGAATGGTACAGAATAGAGGACACAGAGACTAATCCACAAAGCTACAACTATCTTATATTTGACAAAGGAGCTAAAAGCATGCAATGGAGGAAGGATAGCATCTTCAACAAATGATGTTGGGAAAACTGGAAATCCAAATTCAACAAAATGAAACTGAATCCCCTCCTCTTGCCATGCACAAACGTTAACTCAAAGTGGATCAAGGAGCTAGATATCAAATCAGAGACTCTGCATCTGACAGAAGAAAAAGTTGGCTCCGATCTACATATTGTGGGGTCAGGCTCCAAATTCCTTAATAGGACACCTATAGCACAAGAGATAATAACAAGAATCAACAAATGGGACTTACTTAAACTGAAAAGTTTTTTCTTAGCAAGAGAAACAATAAGAGAGGTAAATAGGGAGCCCACATCATGGGAACAAATATTTACTCCTCACACTTCAGATAGAGCTTAATATCCAGAATATACAAAGAACTCAAAAAATTAGACAATAAGATAACAAATAACACAATCAACAAATGGGCCAAGGACCTGAGCAGACACTTCTCAGAGGAGGACATACAATCAATCAACAAGTACATGAAAAAATGCTCACCATCTCTAGCAGTCAGAGAAATGCAAATCAAAACCACCCTAAGATACCATCTCACTCCAGTAAGATTGGCAGCCATTCTGAAGTCAAACAACAACAAGTGCTGGCAAGTATGTGCGAAAAGGGTACACTTGTACATTGCTGGTGGGACTGCAAATTGGTGCCACCAATTTGGAAAGCAGTATGGAGATTCCTGGGAAAGCTGGGAATGGAACCACCATTTGACCCAGCCATTGCCCTTCTCGGACTATTCCCTGAAGACCTTAAAAGAGTGTACTACAGAGATACTGCCACATCGATGTTCATAGCAGCACAATTCACAATTGCTAGACTGTGGAACCAATCCAGATGCCCTTCAATAGATGAATGGATAAAAAAATGTGGCATTTATACACCATGGAGTAGTACGCAGCACTAAAAAATGTCAAAATCATGGAATTTGCAGGGAAATGGATGGCACTAGAGCAGATTATGCTTAGTGAAGCTAGCCAATCCCTAAAAAACAAATACCAAATGTCTTCTTTGATATAATGAGAGCAACTAAGAACAGAGCAAGGAGAAAGAGCAGGAAGAAAATATTAACATTAAACAGAGACATGAGGTGGGAGGGAAAGGGAGAGAAAAGGGAAATTGCATGGAAATGGAGGGAGACCCTCAATGTTATACAAAATTACATATAAGAGGTTGTGAGGGAAAGGGGAAAATAAACAAGGAGGGAAATGATTTACAGTAAATGGGGTAGAGAGAGAAGATGGGAGAGGAGGGGAGGGGAGGGAGGATAGTAGAGGTTAGGAAAGGTAGCAGAATACAACAGTTACTAATAGGGCATTATGTAAAAATGTGGATGTGTAACCAATGTGATTCTCCAATATGTATTTGGGGTAAAAATGAGAGTTCATAATCCACTTGAATCTAATGTATGAAATATGATATGTAAAGAGCTTTGTAATATTTTGAACAACCAAATAAAAAAATGGCAGAATTCATACCCGAGGCCTACACCCATGAAGCACTGAACCAAACCTCCATCCAGCCAAGCAGATGGCCTGCATGTAACTTCCTGCCAAAAAAAAAAGGCCCGGGATCTTCACTGAAGCGTTCACAGCGTATCCTCTCCAAAATCACTGTGTACCAAGGAAACCGGGAAGGTCATGCACAGTCCAGATACAGGTGCCAACAGAGACATCTGAGATGGTCAACATAGGATTAACAAAGGTTCAAACAGCAATCATAAACAAGGTGGAGGCCTGAAGGGAAAAAGGGCTATTGTGTGTAAAAAAAAATGGGTAATGCTGTCAGAGAAAATGACAAGGGAGGAGGTAAAAACAACTGGAAATTCTAAGACTGAAAATCATCTGAAATTAAAAAAAAAAAAAATTGCAGAATGTTCTTAACACCAGATTTGACATGGCCTTGAACTAGGACAACAGAAAAAGTCCAATCAGGAAAACAGAAAGGAAACTGGGCATGTGGCTCTCTGGGGCAATATCAAGTGGTATGATGCAGACAATGGGAAATCCATGAGGAGAGACTGGATGGCAGAAAAGGGAATGCATGTAAACTTTCACTAGGTTGAAGCATAGGCTGGACCACAAAATAGATTCAAATATCTTTCTCAAAAGTAAACACAAAGGAAAAAGCTGATAAACTGAGCTTGATCAATGTGAAAAACTTTTGTTCATCAAGAGCATAGTTCAGCATTCAAAGGTAAGGGGCATACTGGGAGAATATCTGTGATTACATCTGACATCAGACATATATCCAGAACACATAAAGAGTTCCTGGCAATCAACAACCAAAAGACAAACCATCCAATGCTAAAACAATAAAAGGGCTTGAATACATACTTCAGAGAAGAATTAATTTGAGACACCATTAAGTAGGAGAAAAAGAAGTTGCTCAACATTGTAAGATATCAGAGAAAAAAAATATGACCTGATAGAATTGCTCAAATTCACAGATAACAAAAAATGTTGATGAGGACTTGGAGCAATGGAAACTTGTATTGTTGAGGTATAGCTATGGGGGTGAAACGTTAAATAACATGGAAAGATGCTTGGCAGAGCATTATAGAGTAACACATTCACTATCATAGGAGCAAGGATTCTATTCTTACATATTTATCCAAGAGAAACAAAACAGCAAATCATTGGATAAAAAATTTAAACAATCAAAATAATTAAGACAATTAAAATGAACAAAGATGTGAGTAAAAGAAACTAACACAAAACCTGGGCAGTAAGAGGAATATAATCAGGACAATTGGGAAGGAGAGGCAGATTCAAGTTAAACTGCTTTAAAGTCTTTGTTTAGAATAAGAAATTAAGTTTCAGCTTTCTATATTGAATGTGCATGTCAAAACACCATCAAAGAACAGAAATACAGTGTTTCATTTTTGTTGGGTGCCGCAATCAAGTCAAGATGGTGCCTGGCAGATTGCCAGGAAGAGTGGTTTGTGAGGCAATGCCACCAAGCCATTAAAATGGTGGGGATTCCTTATTGGCTGATTGCTGTATCTGGATGACACTAATTGAGTCAAGCTGTGTGTAATAAGTTAGGTAATATATACCGCTGTTGTTCCATGATAAAGCAGTTCCCCTTCAACCTTCAAGTTGCTTCTCACGTCCCAGATATTTTGTGCAGCCAGACTGCAGCAGACTTTCATACTTCTGGAGCAAAAAAAAATGTTTTCTTTTGGATTTTTTTATTATTCCAAATAAAGCAAGTCTAAGAACAACCTAGCTGAGTATGGCAGATAAATGGAAAGCAGAAGAACAGGGGAGTTCCAGTGTATTCGTAATTATCATCAGATTTAAGTGTAAAACGGAGAATTAGATCACCAAACAGAAAACTAAAGTCCTGGTTTGTGCTATTTGGGAGAGATAGATCCACAATCCAGATAGATGGAGATTGAAGGTATGAAAGTACATGATACACATGTCAACAGAGATCTGCAGCAATGTGTCAGTAACATACAAGGCAGGCTGTAAGACTACAAGCCTTACTAAAGTCACAAATGTAAATGGGATTCACTTCTTTAAAACTAATAGTATAACTTAAAATATATTCCTCAAAAAAATGATGGATGAAACTACTGTAGTCACTAAGGAATGGATTTCAGCTATGAAAAAATGAGGTTTAACTACATAGATTCCTAATACAAGATATCAAATTTAACTTATTTGAAAAAACAAGTTGTACAATAAAAAATTTGTGATAGGGGTTGGAGATGTGGCTCAAGTTGTAGCATGCTCGAGTGGCATGTATGGGGTGCTGGGTTTGATCCTCAGCACCACATAAAAATAAAATAAAGATGTTGTGTCCACTGAAAAGTAAAAAATAAATATTAAAATAATTCTCTCTCTCTCTCTCTCTCTCTCTCTCTCTCTCTCTCTCTCTCTCTCTCTTTCCCTTTAAAAAAATGTGATACATTAACTATTATATAGATAAATATCTCCTAAAGAGAATCCATCTGCTTAAACGAAATTTGTCTTAAAAATTTCTTGGTACTAAATTGTATTTCTTCTGATGATTGCCTACTTCTTTAATTCAAAAATGAAAGCTAAACACTTCATTATATTGCTCATATGTCTGGACTTCCAGAAACTTCATAGCAAAACTTAATGATGTGTTAATTCATCTAAATCTGGAACATAAATTCTTATTTTTTTTTATTTTGATCATACTTACAAGCTTACATTTACTTATATAATTTCATGGAAATTCACCTCAAGTAATATATACCTATGTCATTTCAAAGCATTATAAAGTGAATTAATTACTAATGAGAAGTATTTGAAGCGCTACCACACACAGAAGGGTGGAGAACCATGTCCTGTGGGCCCTATTTGGTCCATCTCTTGTATGATCCATGAGATAAGAGTATCCACTACGTTTCCAAAGTGTTGAAATAAGAATCAGAAAAGAATATTCTTCTGACATGTGAAAAATCATGCAAGATTCTAATCTCATCCATCCAGAAAGTATCTTGGGATGGGGGTGGGGTGTCGGGGGAGCGGGGGTGGGGTGGGGGGTCCTCTTCCCTGTCACTGTCATGGTTGTGCAAGAGTGAGCAGACCTGTGTGGTTCTGACCAAGACATGGTCTGAGCCATGTAAGAGTGTCTCTTGTCCCCCAGAGACTCTTCCAATATTTGGGTCAATTTCCAAATCATAGTTATAAATATTAAGAATAGCTTACTGCATGATAAATGTGGATTTCCTATCAACCAGAGAAAAAATCATTACTTCAAAAGGTTTTGGGACAGCTTTCTAATTACTTGGAAAGAAAATTAAAGCCTCTCTCTTTCTTTCTGACTAGTCTAAAATAAAATAGATGATTTAAAGATTGAAATGTAAAAGAGAAAATTCATGAAAGGATGATAAGACAATTAAGGTAAACACATAATTTGGGAATATTGATGTAGTTTTAAACAGGATTTAATAAGCAAACACCATAAAGGAAAATATGAATGCAAAACAGAAAAATAAAACCTGTGTGTCTCAAAAAAGGAGGCGGAGGGAAGGGGAAAGATAGTGAGGAAAAGGAGAAGGTATCAGGTAAAAAATGAGAATATTAACCCCAGAATATCTAACCATAAAAGTAACATATTCATTACTGATCCATTTTCTTAGGCAAAATGATTGGCAGGAACAAAGAATAGTAAATTAGAAGAAAAAACATATAAACAGACAATACATTCTGAAAATGAAGGCACATGCAGACTGACTCAACAGGAGGCACTTCTTAGAGCAGTACCCAGTGTGCTGTGTGGGGTCAGGTTTGGTGGCACTTCTGCACTCTTTTGCTGGAGCTGTGCACTCCTGTACCTTCCTGGGGACAAACGTGCACACTGACGAGAGGTGCTGACTCTACATCTCTCTCACCTCCAGGAGCCATGCACTTAATGTGAGGAGCTCCTGTTTTGTCTGCCCATGTCCTACAGCTGGTTTCATCCAGGTCTCATTGTCCTCCATGTCCATCAGTTGTTGATGACAAGCCCAGAGTAACACAGATACATATAAAACTAGTGACTCATACAGGATCATGTAGCTACCAACAGGTTGTACTGGGAAGCGTATACATAAGGCAAGACAAATGTATTGCACAGGAGGAAAAAGTATGGTGACAGCTAATTGCAGCCTGCTCTTTTCTCCAGGTGTTAGAGGCACAGCTTATCAGCTCTTGCTATTCATTTCAGTACTCTCTCCAATCTTCCTCAGCCTATTTTCTCAAATATCTTTTGTTCATGGTAAATGCTTAGAATGTTTCTTTTTTCAGCTGACTCTAGTTGCCTTAAGATTTATGCATTTTTTGTGGAATATATAAGTGAAATGTGAAAAGATTTTAAAACATGAGCAAAGCCAATTTGGTTACAGTAGTTGTTGCAAACTCATTCGACTCCAACCATCTTAATGTGTAACAAAATACAAATCTTCCTGGTAATGCAGATACCCTTAATTTGTATTTAGAGAATTTAATTCGATGCTTCATTCAGCACAAGAAAAATGAGTTGCAGCAGCCCAAACACAGCCCTTGGGATGGGATGAAAATTGGGCTGTCAACAGGTGAGATGGCTGAGATCCACAAGAAGGGGGCCTGGGTGTTCAGGCTATTTGTCTCTGGGGAGTAGAGACCTCCACATTTCTCAACCAAGTGATATCCTGACTCTCAGAGTGCATTTCTGTGTAAGAGCAATGTAGTATATCTGAAGACTGGCAATTCATTCTCCAAAATCCTGGTGCTATGCCCAAGCAACCCCACCATTATGTGTCATCAGGGCAACATTTAGTGTTATTGGTGAGTATGCAATCCACTCCTTGTACCTCATTATATCATGAGGGATCCCCCACCCTCTTTGTGGCTCAGTCTGCAGCCTACTGAGGAAACTCAGGGTGGGGCTCTCGGCTCTCCCTGGAGCTATGGATTCCCTCCCAAGAAAAGTCCTTATTTTGCTGTCTCCATGGTTATTTCACCAGTAGTGGGGACTGTTCATGTTTACTGTCCCCAGGAAAGCCTTTTGCCTCTTGTTTTATAGGCTCAGCTCAAATGAGAAAAGCTGCCCAGAGCTTCCTGTCCCACGAAGTAAGAATGGAAGGCAGGGTCCATCATTGCTAGAGGCAAACATGATCCCACCCCAGCCTTCGGTAATCAAGTACCGAGTCCCTGGTAGAAATGTCTGCTCTTTTTTCCATGAGCAGCTAGGTATGAAGATTCAAGTTCTACAGCCACAGATGGAGCTGCTTCTCCTGCCGGCCATTCCCAGAGGCTGCAGAACTCTCAGCACCAGGTTTCTTACACGGCCTCAGAGTCTCCCATCTGCAGTTCTGCATGCTCATCTCCAACCCACTTCCTTATACGAAATGGACAGGGCTAAAACTCTTACTTAATAAATAAATACTTGCCACAGTCTGGCTGGGCACAAAATCATGAGCCACTCAAGCAGGAACAAACTTTATTTCCAAAACTCCCGGGAACGCCACGCATGCGGCCTTCTCTTGGGAAACAGCACACCAATTGGAAATCCCTCCTCCGGAAATCCATCCTCCCACACTTCCCCAACCAATGGGAACTCTCCAGGAATCCCCGCAAGACCTCCAAAGTAGCAGGCTGAGGCACACAGCAGGGGTCTAATATTCAGTTGAATACACATCTTAACATAACCATTATCATCTCAATAGTTTGCTGGCATCACCACTCAACCAAAAATGCCATGCATCATTCCTACTCAGCTATGGCTGTCAGCATGTCCCCCCTTCTCTTTAATTAAGCACCAAGCATGTGACTTAGGGACTGTGCATGTTAGGCTGTCCAATACTACATATGGCCCTTACCCGTCATCAAGGCGTCAGCCTCCTGTCTTAGGTTGGTACCACTGCAATTGGATCATACCTGTCACTGACTACCAGTCCAGCATACAGCCATACTTGTGGATAGGCCTATGCACCAGTGTGTGGGGGGGGTGAGGTTCTTTGCCTCACCTCTGTTGGCCTCCAAATTTGGCATTTTCACCAGTGTGGGGGGGTGAGGTTCTTTGCCTCACCTCTGTTGGCCCCCAAATTTTAGACCATCACTAGCAGAAAGGAGGAGGATACAGAAATGCCACGACACTAAGCAAATTGACGGCTCCTTTGAAAAATTGTGCCACCAGTGACATCATTTGAAAAGATACTCCAGCATTACCACAATTCTCTACACCAACAGATAGTTCACAATGTATACAAGTGATACATAGTCCAGGCAAGTTCTGCAAGCAGTTCAAAGTGGAGGAATCTATCAATATGTCCATTTACTCCCAAAGTAAATCAACTTCTTGATTGAGCATTACTTGTTGAGTTATTATTCATTGATGCATCAGTTTATACAGTTTACTGTGATAGCTATCGAAGAAGCTATAGTTTGGTTTTATCTATGTCTTCACCAGCACTGGAATGAAGATAGGAATTATGGCAATGATGGTTAAAAAAAAATATGTAACATTCCAACAGGTACTAAGAAAACAATTTTCTGAACAATTTACTTTATCCTGAACAGAATTATTAAATATAATGAAAAGGAAAGGTGAAAGTAAACAAACAGATCTGTTAACCTCGTTATTTCTTCACATATTAAAACAATCCTCAACAGCTGTTTACCCAATTTAAATTAAAGCATTTAAATCACGTGAATATTAACAATATTTGGATCCATTTTTCATGAGTGATTCTCATATATGATCTATGAACATATGCACATACAGACATACAACACAAAACACAAGTGTGCACACATAACATACAATACATAAGACAATAGTAAAGGCCTTGCAGCTTTACACAGGTGAAACCTCCGTTGCAATGTTTAAAAACTTCACAGTCAAAAAATAAAACTGATCAGAAAAACATTAACCTAGTTCTGAATGAGCTCAAAAAATAAAATAGAACTTTATGATATGTGAAAGGCAATAATAAAATAGATATTGAAAAAGACATCCTGGTTACTACCTAGGTTTGCCTTTTTTATTTTTTTTGGATATCCCATTTTTTTCCTGTAACTTGCATAATGGGTCTGAAGGTATTCCAACAAACAAGCCCTAAGGTTGGTTTTTTTTTACATTTGAAATAGGCTTTAATGGTGTCCATGATTCATTAGCCTCCAGGTGTGGGAGAACCACTGTTGCAGATCAAGAATAGCCAAGCTGGAGCTCTGGATATCAGCTGTTATGGATTTGAGTCAAATCATCTTCTTTTTGGTCTGCAGAAATCGCTTTGGTTAGTCTCTCTGGAATCCAAATCAGCTGCTGTTCTCCCTGTGGAGACACACAAACAGAAGTCCGACTTCAGACAATCACTGGGTCAGGACATTTCCATTGTCGTGTTAGAATATCCTTCCAATGTAACTTAGGCTTATGTATATTTTTTGGACACATATGCTTTTCTGCAGCACTAAGCCCTGATGAATCCAAATTTAAAAAGTTTAGAGAAAAAGGTTATTTTAAGTTTATCTTTGGGGGATATATACCCTTTCCAATTCTCTCTTTTTGCTTTAATAAGTACATTTTAATAGTTTGATGAGCTCTTTCAACTATGCCTTTTTCCCTGTGGATGGTATGGGATTCCTGTTATATGAGTAATGCCAAATGATGGGCAAAATTTGTTAAAAGAGATAGAAGTATAACCAGGACCATTATCTGTTTTTAACTGTTTTGGAACGCCTACAGTGGCAAAATTTTGTAAGCAATGAGCTATAATATCTTTAGTTTTTTCTCCGGCATGAAGGGAGCCTATCAAAAATCTGGAAGAAGTAACAACTGTAACATGCAAATATTTTAATTATCCAAATTCTGGCAAGTGTGTGATGTCCATCTGCCAAATATGGTTAGGTATCAGTCCTCTAGGATTGACTCCAAGATTAACTTGTGGTAAAAAGGTCACACGATTTTGACATTGTTTTATTATATGTGTGGCTTGTTCCTTAGTTATTTTAAAATGCTTTTGTAAAGTATTAGCAATGACATAGAACCTTCTATGAAAATTTATAACTTTTTCTATTGTGGAGAAAATATGTATGTCATGTGTAGATTAATCTGCTAAATCATTGCCCAAACTAAGGGCTTCAGGCAATCCTGTAGGTGTCCTGATATGTCCTATAATGAATGAATCTTTTCTCTTCAAGATTAGACTTTGTATAGTGGAAAACAAAGAGAAAACAGTAGAGGAAGGGGAAATACTAGCAGCATCTTCAAGGGATACTATAGCATTAACTATATACGGACTATCAGAAAATAAATACAAAATCTTTAAACATCACAAAAGCTTGTAAAACTGATTAAGCTCTACCTTTTGAGCTGATTGTTTGGCTACAAAAAATGTAAAAGTTTGATCAGGGGTAACTACTGCTGCTGTACCATTATTTGACTCATCAGTGAATATATTTGGAGCATTCATGATAGGTGTTTTTCTTGTCATTTTTGGAAAAAAATAACTACAGGATGCGAAGATCAAAAAGACAACAAAGGATTAGATGGTAAGTGTTTATCAAATGAAACATTATATTTACACATGATTATTGCCCAAGTATTTAACTCATTAGCTAACTCATCAATTTGATCCACAGTATATGGAGTAATAATTTTATTAGGAGAAATTCCAAACACTTCCTTTGCTTCTTTTATTCCTTTGAGTATTAAATGTCCTACAGCCTCAGGATACCTAGTAAGAATGGTGTTAGGTAAGAATAAGATAAATGTATTCACAATAATGGACCTCCTTGCCAAAATACTCCTGTAGGAATATATTTGTTGGTATTACAATAAATAATAAAGGCAGACTTATATAAATTCTATCCAAATGCATATTTTCCATACATGTTTCAATAATTTTTAAAGCCTTTCTTGCTTCAGGCTTTAACATGCGGGGTGAATTTGGATCTGATGGACCTTTTAGGATATCAAATAAAGGTTCCAACTCTCCTGTTGGTATGCCTAGATGAGGCCTTATCCAATTTATGTCTCCTAATAACTTTTAAAATTCGTTAAGTGATTTGAGTTGATCTACTCGTATTTGAATTTTTGGTGGACAGACCATGGTTGAGGATAATAGAACTCCTAAATAATTAATTGGAAAATTTAATTGTACTTTATCTATTGCTATCTCTAGATTATAATTTTGTAATAAATTTGTAGGTGTGACATAACATTCTAGTAATGTGTTTTTATCTTTATGTGCTAATAATACATCATCTATATAGTAAAATATTTGTAGTTCAGGATTTTGATTTCTAAGTGGCTGGATTGCTTTGTTAACATAAATTTGACACATAGTTGGGCTGTTAGCCATCCCTTGAGGGAGTACTTTCCTTTCATTTCCTTTGATCAGGACCTTCATAATTCAGTGCAGGGATAGTAAATGCAAAACGTGGACTATCCTCAGGATGAATTGGAATTGAAAAAAAAATAGTCTTTAATAACTATAGCTAAAATATACCAGGTTTTTGGCAAAGCAGACAATTGGGGAATCCCTGATTGAGCAGGTCCCATAATAACCATCTCATTATTAATGGCTCTTAAATCTTGCAATAATCTCCATTTACCAGATTTCTTTTTGATGACAAAAATGGGAGTGTTATGGGGAGATATGGAAGGTTGTATATGTCCCTCCACTAATTGTTGTTTGAGCTGGTCATGGGCTACTTGTATCTTTTCTTTAGTCATGGGCCACTGAGGAACCCATACTGGTCTTTCTGATTTCCAAGTAATTTTTATTGTCTCAGTGACCCCTTCTGAAAACCCAATCAATGTCTGTTTATTCCTTTATCTATTTGAATTGGTGTTGCTATACCTTGTTTTTGTCCTCCTAATCTTTTTTCTTTCGTTAAACCTTGTCTAGCCCTAGTAGTGGGTGCATTATGATTGATGTTATTTGTTAATGTCAAACCTAATTGATCTAGGACATCTCGTTCCCCATAAATTTATCGGAAGATGATACAATACATATGGCTGTATAGTTCCTTCACATTCTTCAGGATCCTTCCAATCTAATACCATTGCACTTCTATGGGGATTAGTCACCACTTCTAGGTCTTGAAGCGTTTGAGTGACTTGTTGTAATGGCCAATGTTTTGGCCATTCTTGAAGAGAGATAATGCTAAGGTCTGCACTTGTATCCAGTAATCCATTAAATTCGTGTCCTTGAATATTTAATTTTAGCATGGGGCAAGAATCTAAATTTAAAGAAAGCATAGCCCAATCTACACCTGTGGAGCCTAATCCCCTGGAACCTCTTTCTACAGTACAACTGGAAAATTTATCATGCAGGCTTGGTATTATTAATAACTGTGCTATTCTATCTCCTGGTGAAATTACTGATATAACTCTTGGAGAACTAGCTCTAATTTTTATTTCACCTTCATAATCGGGATCAATTACCCCTGGACTTATCATAAGTCCTTTTAGTGTAGAAGAACTGCGTCCCAATAATAAGCCTACTTTCCTTGGGGAAGAGGTCCTTTTACTCCTGTGGTAATGATTTGAACTCCCATCTCTGAAATTAGTACTGCGCTGGTGGAGGCACGGATGTCCAATCCTGTGCTCCCTCTGGTTTGTCTGATGAGGGATTTAATGGATAACGTGTATTGTACACTACCCTGATGGTGTTGCTGGGTTCCTCCATTGCCCCATATATTTGTGGTTATGGGCCCCGGAGCATTGGGCCCCCCAGTCCGTTTTTTGGCAATGGAGCTCAATGCTTTTCTCCATGATATCTTGGGTAAATACCTGGTCCTTGTCACTTTTTTGATAACTCAGTACCCTCTATAGTGGTTTCAGAATGGCATTCATTAGCCCAATGTCTCCCTTACAGCATCGTGGGCAAATACCCAGTATTCTACTCCTTTGATACCTAGCTTTGTTAAACCCTCCTCCTATGGGACAACTCCTTTTAAAATGTCCTGTTTGTTCACAATTGTAGCATGTTTTTGGCCTGGCAACTTAAACCTGTTGTGCTTCAGCTGCCAGGACTTGCCCTTGTTCATTAATGTCTCTACATAATTTGATATATGTGTTTAAATCTCTATGTTTCCATGGTCTAATGGCCTCCTTAAACCATTTGTTTGCTTGTTCAAAGGCTAGCTGTTTAATTAATGGCATTGCTTGCTCTGTATCCCCCAAAACTCTGGTAGCTTTTTTAATAAGCCTATCTACAAATTCAGCATAATGTTTATTAGCTCCTTGTATTATCTTAGATAATTGACCTTGTAAATCTCCATGTCCTTGTAAAGTCTTCCATGCCCTAACTGCATCTGCAGCAATCTGTGACTATATAGCCAGATCATATGCAATTTGTTGCAGCTGACCTTCATAAGGACCTTTCCCTAACAACATGTCTAGATTTCTCTGAGGATAACCAGCTGCAACATTTCGCCTAGCTGTCTCCATGAAAAATTCCTCATTGGCAACCTTCCATAACAGGTATTGTCCTCCATTTAGCACAGCTTTACACACACTAGTCCAATCTGCTGGCATCATGTTCAAGTTGGTAATGGATTTGACCAAGCTTATTGTGAAGGGTGCTTGAGGACCATAGGTTGGTAAAGCCTCTTTTAGCTGCTTCACTGTTTTGAAATCTAAAATATGGTGAATTTGCTGCCCTCCTGCCTGTTCAAATACAGGACATGCTAATATTTGAGGTACTGTCTCAGTATCCCATCTATGAGCTGCAAGGGTTGAGGGCCCCTAGGCAGTGCCGTTGGTTGGATACTTACGTCCTCTGGTGATTGAAAGATGTTAGTAGCAGCCTCCTATTGTAACTTTTCTCTGATCACTTTTTCTGCTCTAAACTTTCTTTCCCTTTCTGACTATCTCAAGAGGCCTCCTCTTTTTCCAGATCCAATATGTCTTCTACCATAATCTGAACTAAATGTTTGAACTAGGGAAAAAAAATCGTATCATCATCCACAATGGCAATGTGCCAACTGGCAGAGTTCCTGGGTTTTTTTCCCCTTTCCCTTAAATCTTCACCATGATGTTCCCATTGTGATATATTCAAAAACTTCTCCTTAAAAAGCCATGGGCTACAATTTTGTATTGTATCAACATATGCCCTGACTCTTTTTGGTATTACTGGGGTGCCTCCTTCCTCTAACAATTTACTTAACATTCTTTCGGTTTATTTTTTGCTAATTTCTGACCCCATATTTCTGCTACAAGGATAACACAACTCAAACAGATAACTCAAAACAAAACCGAAGTAAAATGAAACAAGAATGGAACAAAAAATCGTTGTATCAATTTTCTCTTCCTCAGGGCTGAACAACTTCAAACCTTGAGCCAACCATTTTTCCCAGTTTTCCTGATAAATTTCTAGGGATAGGCAGCTTGAAACAACAACAAAAAAATAAATGAAAACAAGAACACATTGTTTTTAGAAATGGTCACCAATTCTCTCGCTCTCCCTCAAGTGCGAGTAATTTCACTTACCCCCAAGATTCAGGTGTTCCCCAAATTGGCCACCAAATGCTGCAGTCTGGCTAGGCACAAAATCACAAGCCACTTAATCAGGAACAAACTTTATTTCCATAACTCCTGCAAACACCATGTACATGGCCTTCTCTTGGGACACACCACACCAACCAGAAATCCCTCCTCCAGAAATTCCTCCTCCCGCACTTCCCCATCCAATGGGAACTCTCCAGTAATCCCTGTGAGAGCTCCAAAGTAGCAGGCCGAGGCAGACAGTAGGTGTCTAATATCCAACTGAATACACATCTGAACATAACCATTATTATCTCAATAGCTTGCTGGCATCACCTCTCAACCAAAAATGCCATGCATCATTCCTACTAGGCTATGGCTCTCAGCAAATTGTGTTACAGTTGGCACATGTCAGAACATGCAAGTTGTTTTAAGAAAAGTATAATAATTTGTACTAGATGGCTCAAAATCTTTAATTTGATGCTCTAATTTCTAAGATTGAACTTACAAACTGACAAGATAGGAAGAGCTGTATACATCTTCACTCTTACTTGAGCTGGGCTTTTCTGGGCAATACACTCTTCTCAGATATTTTTATGAAATTAGTACTTGAAATTAGTGACATTACTGAAATACTATATGTTTTGCAATAAGTGAGCAAGCTGGGATGAAATACATGCTGAGGTCTAGAGCTAGTCTTCGTTGAAACTGGCATCCTGTGTAGGTTTTGTCCTTTATAGAGTTTAAGTAGTATACATTTCTGCATTTGAAGAAACTGCTTTCCCAGAAGACTTGGAACATGATGGTTGTGTAAGAGAGCTGCCATCGTTGGTCCAAGACAAACACACACACCTGTGTTGCCGCAGAGTTCTCTTCACTTTGTCAATGAAACTTTTTAAACTTTATTTTGCTATTATTTTTGTGTTTGTGTTTGGTTTTGGTACCAGGGATGCTCAGCCATTGAGCCACATCCCCAGGCCTTTTTTTACATTTCATTTAGAGATGGGGTCTCAGTGAGTTGCTTAGGGCCTTGCTAAGTTGCTGAGGCTGCCATTGAACTAGCATCCTGAGCCACTGGGATTATAGGTGAGCACCAACGTGCCTGGCTTGATGCATCTTTGATAAAAATCCTTAGTTCTCACAGTATGACTGCAGGACCAGCAGGAACAACCTGAGCTGCATAACAGAAGTGCAAACAGGAGGTTCAGAATCGGTGCTGGGCCTCTTTCCCTATGAGAAGGCCAGCAGCAGGCACCACAATGTGCTCAGAAACAGGTTTTCCAAGTGGTTCTGGTGCTTGCTGCGGGTGGAGATCTTCTGGTCCCTCCACACCACTGAGTGTAAAAACTCTACATTTGTCACTGTAGGAGCCATGTGGACTTTGAACCCGTATAAGGTGGAGTGTGCAGGGCAGAAATCTGCACGAGCAGCTATGATCACAAGAGAGGAAGAGCCTGCACCAGCAGAAAGTGTCCTCATTGCTGGGCTCTTCAGGGATTGGACCATCGGTGGAGTAGCACTGGCAGGTGGGTGCAACCTCGCCTTGGGGATGGTCCCCAGGCTCCACCCACTGAGCCTGACATCCTGCGTTCGTTCCTCATCACTCCCTTGCTGATCCTCTAGCAAGTGAGAATGCTCAGGGCTCCACAGAGGGAGATGGTGCACCCTGCCCCCCTCAGAGAGAGGCCTCCCCACAAGGTCTCTGGGTTATGCTTCATCCTGCCAGGACAACATCCTGACTGTGGGATCCACCATTATCTGCTTTCACTGGTCAGTGGCACCAGAGAGAGAATCCAACTCTTTCTTTTAGTCCAACACCTCCACAGGGGACACAGAAAAGTAGTCAGGCAGCAAGGCAAGCTTATCACGGCTCACCAGGTTTCCTGTGTGACAGTGTTGGCCAGGTTCTCTGGTCTGGTGAGTTTGGACCCTGGGTCCTGTACCCTAAATGCTTCACTCTCCAGTTGAGGTTCCACTGGGTCCTGACATCAGAGTTTCCCAGCTGTTCACCCTCAACACCTATGAGCAGCCCCTGGAAGCCCAGAATGATGGCTGTAGAGTAGCACGGGGACACCTCTCCATGCCTACCCTCTTGGGAACTGCCATCATCCTGTTTATTCTCTTCCAATGATGGCTCAAGCCTTTCTTTCCCTGAGTAGCTTCTTCCCAAATACTAGCTTACATGATAGCCCCCAGGACACAGTATTAGGACCTCCAGAGGACTCCAGAGCTATCAAAGCTACAGTTACTTGAAGAGAGTATCCCTAACAATTTTATGCCCAAGAAGGTGCAAGAAAACGGGTCCTGCATCAGTGCTAAGATGTATTCATTCTGGGTAGACAAGGGGCTTTAATTTAATAGGCTTCCAGGAGAGCTGGAGACCAGAAAAACCTGAGTCCAACTCCAGGGATTGCTGTGTGTGAGCCAAGTGAGTTTGGTAAAGCCACTTCAGTGGTCTCAGCCTCTATTTCTTTGACCAAACCTTGAGTTAATAATATGTACCATGGGGTTGCTGGCAACACTAACTTAGTTAATTAATGCATGTGGTACACAGTTGACGGTCGATGACTGACAGCCATTGAGTAGCCTGGATTAATAACAAGAATCCTCCACTTTCTTTTAGAGAAAAGTATGTACCATCTCACTGACCTGGACAGATGCTAAACTCAGAGTGAAAACACCTCAGACATTCTCATTTTCCTTGAGTTCTGGCAGGTGCAGAAATCATGGCCAACACATAAGTTATAAAAAAAATTATTGAGAAAAACTCAAATGTTTATAAAATTTGATCCACTAATTTTTCCTGCAAACTTGGAAAAAAAGCTGTTATTCCACTTTTGCAATGGACCACCAGCAATGTAGAAAACCAGAAAGACATGTTGTATAATGTTCTTTATTGAAACACATGTTAATAGTTCAAACCCACTTTGCTCTGTTTCAAAATCAGAGCAAACTACTATTTTGGATACTGAAGTCTACAGAGCATGGTGATGACTAGGTCTAGAATATGCTATTATTCACCCCCTTCAAACATGTACTCTATATTAGGTAGATAATTATTGATTTCATTTTCCCTCTGAACCTTTGGCCAAATGCAATAAAATGTGAAAAAGATTGTAGCCAGGAAGATGCACAAGACGATTTCATGGGCTATGATTTCATTAGCCTCCTTCCTAGTTTCCAGTTTCTGGAATCTCTGCACCAGTGAGGGTGTGAATATCAATGTTCATGCCATGACAAAATGAGGCTCTAGCTAGCTGGTGGTTTTGGAGAGAGATAAGAGGGACCTGCAAATTCTTTAGCTGGAAGGACAGGACAACTCAGGGCTACACTCCCTGTGCCTAGAGCTAAGTTTAGGGACAGTGCTTTGCAGCTGATGGTTCTTGTGATCCATTTTTTATCTTCCCCAGTGTCTCCAATCCTTCATCCCTCTCTGGTACTGGTTCAAAGGCTGTGTCCCCAATACCTCCACCCAATTGGTTGTGCCAGGAATGCTCAGAACTCAGGCACTGGGAACACAGTTTATATCAAGGTTATGAGCAACTTTCTGCCTCGCCATCGCCTTCCCTCTGTCACTTAGGTCTCCACTCAGAGCACTATGTGATGGTGTCCTACACTCGGGCATGGTTTTATTTCTGGGTAGAAGTACCTAACAGAAACTCCAAATGACCAGGGCTTCCAATGGTATGTTAGTCGATTCTTCACATTTTGTAAAATAAATAAGAAGATATAAATCACTGCTATGATTCTATTGTAGAACACCTGACCCTCACTCCTCAAAACCACCTTTCATGGAAGCATTTGGTTCTTGAATCTGATCTGTGTCTAGAACCAACACAAAAGTGTAACAACTAACATGGTAAAAGAAGCCTGATATTTTTAATGTGTGAAGAAAAATTATAGAGATCTTAACCTCACCATATGTATGAAACCCTAGTGGTGTAATTCTGAACTCCAGCAGAGGGCCAACTTAGTCTTTTAGTTTCTAGGTATTTTAACTCCACCAGGAAGATGGCCCGTGAGAGTGTTCCTCCAACAGCTCACAGCTACTTAGAAGCCATATCAGCAGTAATCAAGCCTGTCACCAAATTACTTGTCAGGCATTTTGTTTAAAAATTATATTACAAAGGAATGAAACTGACAAGAAGCCAAGTGTTAAAAATCAATTAGGTCACCTCTGAACTCATGACCATCATGCTGACTGACATTGTTTCCTGCCTACCTAAGAATGAAGGGCACCTTGTGTCACCTGGGCCAAGAGAAGCAAATCCTTCCCTTGTCAGTTTTGCTTGCTTTTCTCTCAATCCTAATGCCATTTTCCAAGTGTGGACCTGCCCTGCGGTGGGTTGCCTGGACACTGCAGAGTGCTCACTGGGGGTCACTGTAGTATGGAAACACAAATCTACCTAAACAATCAAGCCTGAAAAATTTTAAATAGTTTTAGTTGTAGATGAACTTGATACCCTTTTTTATCTATTTATTTTTATATGGTGCTGAGGATGGAACCCAGTGCCTCACACATGGTAGGCAAGCGCTCTACACTGAGCCACAACCCCAGCCCCTCCAACCTGAAATTTAGCATTACAATGTACTTACTTACTCTACCACGACTATATTTGTTTGCAACATTGTCTCCCAGTATGAACAGATACACTCTTTTGTCTTGTCTCGACTGATTATTTATTCAACAATCATTTAATGGGCAATATACTGAAGTATGATTAAAATCCTGATGTTCCAGTACAAGCAGCTCACTTGCAGGTCATCTCATTAACAGTTCTCATCCTGCTAAGCTTCTGTTTACTCAACTGCGAGACAGAGGTGAAAACATGAAGGTTTCTAGAATCAAGGGAGAGAATATTGGTGAAGCACCAGCTCAACCCAAGGGTGATCTGCACCCACACCGACTTATTCTGGGAGAAATGCCACTGGCCCTTTGGTTTTCATATTTAGGGGCATTAAACAAAGCACATGCTCTTGTCCTCATTTTCCATGTGAATAAACTGTGACTCAGGGAACTGGGGCTCAGGAAGCCCAGCTCAGAAGGGTTAAGTGCATTGGTGGAGATCTGTGAGGCTGCTGCATTATAATCCCAGAGAAAAGAAGAGTACAGCTATTTCCTGAATACCTCTAGTCTTCCTGAGGTTAATCACACACCCATTAGTAACCAACGGTCAGGAGTTGAAGCACATGGAAAAGTACAACACCTGTGCCAAGAACGAGTGGCTCACAGGTCTGTGACAAGCAGGATCAACTGTGTCCTAGGGATGCCACAGGAAAGAACGGGCCCTGCAGTCCAACTGCAAGAAACACAGGAACCCAGATGTGAGGTGGACTCTGCAGGTGGACTCTTCTGTGAGCAGGCATTTCAGCCTTAGGAAGACCATCTGGGACTGTGTGCGTAGCGATAGGAGTGGAACCCCAAGCAGGCAGCACCCAAAGCCAGGCCAGCGAGTGCCGCTTACCCTACCTGCTGGACGTCTAAGTCCTGAGTGTCTGTCTACACCTTGTGCTCATGCCTACACAGGAATTTAGGGTAATAGGAGTAAGTCAGGTGACTAAGGTCTGGAGACAGGAAATAACTAGGGACTATTCACATCAACAACTCTGACAAACTCCTGTTAACCCCTGTAGCAATGCAGGTGTACTCCCACTGAAGCACCTGTGAGAACTTTAGGAGACCTGGATATCAACACTAACACACTCCAACAGATGCCACATCTCAGCCAAAGGAACCATGCAGCCCAAAGCCCTCACCAAGTGCCAAAGGCAAGTTCCAAGTGTCCCAGAAAGAGGAAGATGAAAGACCTCTTAGCTGTATCTCACTAAGATACCTCCCTTGAATGTCATCCTGCCTCCAGGAATGTCAGGAGGTGCTTTGGGATGTGACAACACTACAGAGGACCACCACCCTTGCCCCATGTCATGTGAAGACTGTAAATCATTCAAAAAGACAACAGACTGAAATCAAGTCACTTATGCTCAGAAACTTATGTTTATAGCCATATGCATATAGTAAAAGCCCAATCTCTGCTAAATATTCAACAGTGCAATATCTAACTATGTGTACCCCATATTTTTTATGGCTTCTCATTGGCCAACATTAATATTGCACTTAGGCCATGGATTCTTGACGTATTTATGTACCCCCAGACCCTGCTCAAATTATCCCCATGGCAAGTGGTACAACTAAGTGCATGGGATCAGGAAAACTGTGCAGGAAAAACTAGATTACATGAGCACCTTCTGAAAAGGGGTTGCTGTCCCTAAACTATATTAGGAGTTTGTTTTTACAAAGTTCAAACACCCTCGCCATCAGATTCACTTCCACAGCAAAAGAGAGCGGTAATAAAGCATCTAACGTACAGATGACACAACAAAATCAGATGTGGTCACAAGGGAGCCCGAGGCCTCTCATGCTGGAGGCCTCTCAACACAGAGCAAGTGCTTCTGTCTGCTCCTCAGTTACCAACAGAGGATCAGCATTCGTGGGTGGGTAACAGAGGAGAAAGCAGGAGCTGGCTAGTTGTACTGGAACATCTGGGAGTCTAAGTTGCTGGCAGATGCAAGCTGAAGACTGCAGAGGCCACACAGCTTCATGTACTGGTGTTTGCGCACACATGCGAACTTCTCTCAAATCGGTTAAAATCCCCACCAGCCTGCACCTGCAGCCCCCTAACTAGCCTTCTTGCTTCTACACCGCCCACTGTAACCCTTAGCCAAACAGTAACTAGGAGGACCTTTGTGATGCCATGAGTCAACCCACGCCTCCTCTTCTGAAATCCCTCCTGCCCACCTCAGGTCTCTCTCTAGTTTTGGGTCCAAGGGTTGGGAAAAACCCATCATGTGGGCTGAGCCCAGAACTCTGCCTGCTTTGAATAGTCTCTGAGCTAAGAATGCTCTTTACATTTTTTCAATGGTTGAAAAAAAATTCACAGAACACTATTTTGTGACCCATGAAAAGTATGTGAAATGTTCATCCTGAAGTCCATGGAAGAGTTTTACTGGAACAGGCCACACTTGCTGGTTTACATACTGCCTCTGGGTGCTCTGGCCTTGACAAAACCACCTCATGAAGTCATGACGTGTGAGTCACAGAGATAAAATCACTCCTGTGCTGACCTTTACAGAGAACACCTGTGCACCCTGCTCTACCCTAATTGGTGTCCCCTAATTCCTCACCCTGCCTCAGCTTCTTCATGCCACTTCAGGAAGCCTCTGCTGGCCACCCCTCTACTCAGCCATGTGTGTGGCTCTACCATCTCCTTTGTGACCACCCTGAAACATGGTGCTGCCTTTGGAAAAGTTCTGTCCTCCCCTGCTAGAATCAGTCTCCAGGAGGAGGGGCTGTTTGACACTGTTTGGGGTCCACCTTGAATTCATGCAGTGCTGTGCATGGAGCTGGGCTTCAGGGCCATCTGCTGGACACCCTGTGTGTAAAATTAGTCACGTGATACACAGGAGGCAATATGTGAGAACACTGGTCAAAGGTTTGTAAATACTGGTTGTGCTAATGATCTTACTTTAAAGGTAATTCATTCCTGGAAAATTTTCCTCTTCTCTAATATGACTTGTAAAAATGTAAAAAGAATATTACATCTAAATAAAAATGTGTATGGATTCTTGGAGAGTCATACAAATGCCAAACAGCTTGCTTACAAAATGCTCATCAAATAAAGTTGATATTTAATAAATTAACTTACATTTTCTCTCTTGCCTAATTAAGCTCTTGGGCCAAAATACCTGAAATACATCCTGAGCAATTGCTCTCTCTGGGCATGATGCTGTTTAAGTCATCAGGACATTAGGCTGGGAAGGAGCTAAAATGCTAGCCATGATGGAGATGTTTAATAGGACATCCTCCAGGTTCCCAAGCTGGTGCCCCTAAACATAAACACAAGAATGACCAACAGTGGCCAACTGTGAAATGGACACAGGAAGAAGAGTGAGCCCCTGCCAAGACTCAGTGTGGCCTTCTCTTCCTGTCAGTTGGCTCCTCGCCAGCTTCCCTGGGGTGTTTCCTAAGGGTCAGGGAGTGGATTTGAGATTTCCCCAGAAGCTCCTATATGAGAATGCAAAATATTCAGAGATGAAATGGTTAGATTATGAGAGCTGTAACCCAATCAGTGGATGCATCCACTCATATGGATCAGCTGTGTGGTAATGGTAGGCAGGAAAGTACTTGACTAGAGGAGGTTCTCACTATGGGGTGCACCTTTGGGGTTTGTATTTTGTCCCTGGTGAGCAGAGCTCTCTGCTTCCTGGTTACCAGGTCCTGAACAGCCTTCCTCTACCAAGCCCTCCAACCATGATGTTCTGCCTCCCCTGGGGCCCAGAGCTATGGAATCATAAAGGCACCTCTGAAACCACAGGCCAAATAAACTTTTCCTTCTCTACATTATGTTTTGGGAGGTCTGCTGGTCACAGAGATGAAAGGCTTACTATCACACTAAGAAAAACAGTCTACCAAAAGCTGCCTGATGTAGGCTAGCTCTGAGAAAGTCGAGAAGACATGTGAGATTCTCAAGATTGTCAGAGACCAGTGTGAGCCCATACCAATCACAGATTCATTTCTTAAAATGAATACAGATTCATGTTATCATAGCAGACAATTTGGCATGAGAAGTTCCTTTAGAATGGAAGATGTTATTTTGGAAACCTTCCAAGCTCATCTGAGAAGAATGAGAAATTTCTTCCTGAGCTGTTTACTTCACTGCAGGCTCCTGGTGAACTGCTAAAACCGACCAAGTTCCCAACTCCACTCCCTGCCTCTGATGGGGAGCTAAATTAATATAATTGGAAAGGGCTTATACAATTTAACACATGATTGAAACCATAATCAGGAGGTGAGTGCATTATTGTCAAGCCCAAATCTATTTTCCTTGTTCTATTTTCAGTTTCCTATAAACACATAATGAAGTGAATCCCAAGTTCCAAGACAACCCTGTGCCTGAATCACGATCTCAGATGAAGTTATCTGCCTCCCTCTCTTGGATACCTACAGTGAAGCACACAGTGGTGCCCCCTTACATTTGGTTCTACTGGAAGAGAAAAGGTGCTCCTCAACCCCGAGAGGTGGCTTCACTGTCTGTGTCCAAGACTGCACACGACGGGCACCCTGAACTCTTGTCAGTGTGCTCAAGCTGCTCCATTCTGATCCATGCTAGAAGTGACGCTGGTTTCTGCACAGCTGTACTCAAAGTGAAAACTGCTAAAATTACAACTAGATGTAACATAGGCTGACACAGAGAAGATGTTCACTCCATGATTGGTGGAAAGAGTGTGGACAGAAATCCGGACATAACAAATATCAGAGAAGAGGCTGGGGGTCAGTAAGGGAGAGAGGGATAAAAAGGAGGACAGGGAATTATATACACTAGGGGAGAAAAAGAGAAAACATGGTCTCAAAAAGACTGAGGGCTTTTTATAATGCTCTGCAGTGAGGAACCCGCTGCCACCAAAGTTGCCAACTCTTGCTTCCACTACTGTTCACAGTCCTGCATTTTTGCTTCACCAGCCATTTGGCCATGGAGATAACACAGACACAAGACAAATGCACAACCATAATGTATCTTTCTAACTGCACCTCACCCCAGGGATGACTGGAAAGAAACTGTAAAATTTTGACATAAATACATTCAAGGGTTCCAGGTACCTTGTGTTGGAATTATCCCAAATCCAGATTTCTATGGTTTAAATTCAATTTAGTTTTAATATTATTTTCAACAAGGTCTTTTAAATATTAAATGTTTTCAAGATAATCTTCTTTTATAGCCTTAAGGTAGTGCATTTCAATTATGGAAGTGATAAATTCTCATAGTAAAATTTGCAAATAACACAGAAAGGCAGAAATGAAAAGTGAATTCTCAGCTTGGTCTCAAGTGTCAGCCCCAGTACCTAGAGTTTCTGTGTAACTTTTTGGAAGCTTCTCATGCATATGCAAGTATCCATTCATATTCATTTTTGCACATAAATGTACTCTCAAATTGAATGTAATTCTTTCCTACTTGATACAATATATAATAATTATATATTAATAATAATATATATTGAAAATGGTATATAAAAACAATATATATTATTGATAATGATGTATTATAATATATATCATTATCAATACATACTATTATTGATAATGATATATGTTATATATTATACACACAATATAATATATTATATATACACACACACACACACACACACACACACACATATATATATATACACATATGAGTGGATCAATCCACTGATTGGGTTACAGCTTTCATAATCTGAACATTTCATCTCTGAACATTTTGCATTATCTCATATATGAGCTTCTACAGACACCTCATATTCAGACCCTACCACTTAGAAAACACCCAAGGGAAGCTGGAGAGAAGCCAACTGACAGGAAGAACAGGGAATAATATATGTTATTAATAACAATAACAATTATAACATCATCTCTGATTCCTTTATGGATATTTCCACAGATTAAATATTCTTCAGAAAACTGTTAAAATTATAACTAGATGTAACTTATACCTCAGAGTTGTTATCTTCTAAAACATGAGAAAGTCATCATATTTACATATTATCAACTTATCTTGAAAATGTCTTCATAATATTTGATCATTAAATGATTTAATGCTTTCATCTATGAATCCTATTTTTTTTTTTTTTTACTTTCAAACTCAGTCTTTAACAGTTGATGGTCATAAATTTCCCAGTAAACATCATGAAAGTTGTTTATGTTAGTTCTATTTTTAGCTTTCTATTACATTTAAACATTTGAACAATGTTATATTTTTTATCAAAATCCATATTTGTTGATCATCTTTATGCATATATTATATCATTACGCTTATATATGTTGAAAATAATGTTTAAGGAAAGGTCAAGAGAGATCAAACATTGCATGCCTCAGGTTCACATCTTGGCTTCTTAACCTCTTTATCTTCCTGGAAGGCAAATTGATATTTTGTATGCAGAATAGGGACATAAGAGCTTGGAGGCAAATTTTTAATGAGGGTGATGATACTTGGACCCTTGACGAAAAACACAAAAAATTATTTGTAGCAGGTGAAGTATATTAGCAGAAATGTTTTATATCTAACTATTAATAGCAATACAATTTTTCAGAATCTCTATTGTAAGCAAAGGAAATTGAAAGCCTTTAAAAATGTCTGATACCTAACGGAGCAAACCAAAGAAGTCCAAGGACACAGAGATGAATGGTTGTAGTTCACTAAGACCGGAGGCTGCATACACAGAATCACAGAAAATGTAGCCTCATTTTTCATGTCTAGAAAATTCCACAGCAATTCAGGCAACCGAATTCCATCCCACAATTTAAGATCACTTTGGTGGGCAGGTTGCTTTACTATCTCCCAACCTACAGGGCTCATTCCTAAAGCAGTCTCTTCTACTTTTTCCTCTAGTTTGACACGTTCAGCATCCAGCTCCCATCTATGCAAATCCCACACACTTTGAAGCTCTGTTCTTCAGTGAAGACAACCCTGCTGCTCAATTCCCAGGAGTTACTCTTTTCAGATGGGCTGTATGAGGCACGTAGTGAGGCAGATGTGTACTGCTGTGTCCTGGCTCCTTCAAGGGTTTATGTCTTTATAAATAAACACTGTGCAGGGTTACACCCCAGGTCTCCACAGAAGCAGGCACGCATGCTCAGCAATCCACACACAGTGGCCACGTTTTCCTTTCTTTCTTTTTTTTTTAAATGAAGACAATTTCATGTGGTAAACAAGTACTGGGGGTCTACTATGGCCCTAATAGTGAACTAGAGGAGACAGAAAAATGAGCAAGATACACTGTGCATGTCCCTAAGGGGCATTGTGTGGTGGTACCAGGAGAGGATAGTGGAATCAACTTGGTGTGATACAAATGCTGTGCTAATACTCTGCCACCTCGGCTCCCTCAGATTCCCAAAAACATCTGAAGAAGTCAGAGAAGACCTGGTAGACAGCAGGATGGAAATGGTGTTTAGATCATAGCAGAGTCTTCTGGATATTGCCCATGAACAGTCCCCTTCAAAGGGGTCCCTCTCCTATGAGAAAGCAGGACAATTTTCATAAAAAACAGAATAGGATGTAGGTGGGTCCAGAGGAAAGGAAAACAATGTTCTGATGAGATGCAGGAATGACAGAGTGGGACCTGGAGGTCAGGAAAAGCTGGCTGCTCCCTGAACACAAGCAGGAAGAGCTGGAGTGCGGAAAGCTTCACCAGGAAGGATCCGTGGAGGTTTGCAGTGTGCCCTGGGCCACAGGCCTGACCAAAGCAACTGCCTCACCCACACTGTTCTTGACCGTCTCAGGCAAGCTGCTGTAGAGTGACTGAGAGTCCTGGAATGGCAATCTTGAGATGCAGATTCTGTCACTAGAACTGAGGGGACATTAGCTTAAGTTTTGGGGGCTCACTGCAAAAAGAAATTTGTATCCTGAATAGTTGAGCCTTCAGAATCCACAAGTAGGAATTTGTAGTGAAGCTGCCCCATTACCAAGGAAGACACAAATCCCAACACCCACCCCAGATATGATCAAGGAGGAAACTGGAAGACATTGGCCACTGCATGACCTTCTCCACAAATGCATGTGGTCCAGTCTCTCCCTGCACAATCAAGATAAGGAAGGATGGAGACACCTGTGGAAACACTAGTGTCCTGACAGAAACACCGAATACACAGACAGGCTCCTGGGTTCCCTCTGTGGAGAGGGATGACGGACTACAGTGAAACACACAACCACCAATTCCGCTCTTCTCACCATGGCTGGCTTTTTTGAAATAAAATACACATGCAATAAATTTCACTCTATTTGGTCTACTGTTTGAGGATGTGTTCATGTGGAGGCTACCACAGTTGAGATCCTGGACATCCTCATCTCTCCCAGGAGGTCCCTCCTGTTCCCTATAAGTCCTGTCTCCATCCCCTGGAGTAGAATCTCCTGATTCCATCTGTGTGTCATTCTGGAAAAGGTGAAACTAGAGGAGCAGTAGACAAATCAGTGGGCTCTGGGTTGGGGATTTTGTCCTGCGTTGGTTGTCCTGTTGCTGCAGGAAAGGCCACCTCAGGGGAGCACTGAGAAGTCACCACATCGGCTCACCTCGCTGACCCAGCCTTTTCATCCCCTCCCCTAGGGTCTCTCACCATGGCTCCCACTGAATGGACTCATGCTAGAAGTCCCCTGTGAGGGTGTAGGTGGGATGAATCTGGGAGAGCTGCTGGATGAGATGGGAATCGAGCTCTTCACTGGGCAAGATTCATAGATGCCCATCTGGCTTCTCATGTTCATCAAGAATTATGCAGAGCAAGGCAAAGGCCAGAGTTTACAAATTAATGTATACCTTCTTGCTGAAATACAAGTTGTCATTTCTGCATGGGTGGCAAGTAGCCTTCGAGGAAGAGAGTGGTTATGACAGAATTAGGAAAGGCAGCTGAGTGGAAAAGGAATGGATTTCAGTTGATTGCTAAGAATTATTAAATTCAACAATAATACATGAGGCCCTCTCTAAATATTTCTGTTTGAAAAACCTCTTAAAAAGCACTTGGATGAAGCTCCCCTAAAGACCAGGAAAAATATCATGCTGAAGATATATTTAAGTCAGTACTGCTAAGATGGTGTTAAAGTCCTTAGAAAGCCTGATGTTATTTAAGTGATACATAAGAGGTAATTTCTTTGAAATGTTAAGGGGAGAAAAGGATGTAGTTTTTCCATAGCATTATAATTTAAACTTTCCTACTTGGAAATATCCCTGGCTGGGCCCCTACAAATGTAATTTTTGTTTCATCAGCTAAATGCATACAAACAAAAATGATGGCCATTTCTGTCCTCCATGATAGGAAGCTGAATCATTCTCATGCTGCTGGGTATTGACGTACTGTTTTTATTTCTGCAATACTTTCTAATTATTAGATGTTTAAAAATCTCACCATCTCCATGGCATGTAGAGACTAGACTGTCACCTGCTTGTACATGGAAAAGGAGCACTATGGCGTCTCCCACCTAGGTTTTATTGTTTTAAATTTTTAACAATATAATGCATTACTTTTTTTTCTAATTTTCTCCTGAAAACAGCTTACCCGGGCAAATCACCTAGGGGAAGATCAGAGTTTGGGGAAAATATAAAACAGAACATTTCAAGGGCACTAACTGGGCCATAAGCCCCAGTTCAGAGATGAAATGACGATGGGGAGTCCCACAGGGAGGAGACATTGGGATGTCTGGAGAAGAGAGGGGCTGGAGTGCTCCCCTGGAGAGGCTGGTTTTCTGTGAGTACAGCCCATGGATTAAAGCCACAGGCAGCAGATTCCTGCTGAATTACAAAAGCTTTCTTATCACCTGAGATGGAATCAAACAGTGCCCTCCTACCTCAGAGCCTTGTGATCTTTAATCTGCTGTGTATTACAGCCACATTAAATTGTCCAGGTTGTAGGTGGTGAAAATGCAAACATTACTTGGCAAATAAAAAACTGAGGACCTGATAAAATGACGTGGATGGGGCGATGTGCTCAGCTAGCCACCTACCATTCCAGCACTGGACATCCTTACCACCTCTGTCCTACTTCCCTCAAGCCCTGGGGTTCCCCTAAAAGCCCATCTTTTGACAACAAAGTTGATATCAATTTTCTAGATGCAAAAGTATGGATATTAATATAATTTATCATAAAGAAAGATAGCAATTAAAGACAAAATATGAACAAAATATTAACAAAAATAAAGATCGCAATATAATCTATTATAAGCAAATATAAAAAAACAGTGGTTCCCTCCTAGTTTTTTTATATGTACATTTATATAAAAATATTTATCTACAATTTCTACCTACATCTCCCCCTTAATAGTGTGCTTTAATAATATAATAATAAAATTATGAAAAATATCATTTCTCAATCCTTGAGTATGGATGCTTATAATCAAAGTGGATCTACTCTTGGATTTTATTTTATTGCTTATATTTACCACTATTTCTATCATCGATCAAGTAATTATAAAAGTTACTCATGCACAAGAAAGTCAAAATTTAAAACAGTACTAAAAAGTAATGGTAAATTATCACTCATGAGCTCCAAAATCAACATGATCACCGTTCTCAGCCTATATTCTCAAAGAAAACCATTTAACATTATATTGACTCAAGTTCCTCTGGTGGCTCCCTCCACACACCTGGAGAACACACACATGTTCACTTCTTGATTCATTAACCTCAAGTAAAATCTACTGACTACCACCTATAAAAATGAAGAATAATACTTTTTTCCACTATTCAATTCTTTCCTTCATTTCTTACCAACTTTTCATTCACAATCTTCTCAGATTTTTCATTGCCTATAGTACTAATTGAAAAGCTGCACATATTAAGATGTACTCTTTGTATATTGTATACATTGTGAAATGTTTAAATAAGGTTAAATTATCTCTGCAAACACCTATCATTTCTTGTTGGTTAAAACGTTCAATATGCTTTCTGCTAGATTTTGCAGCAAAGTTCATAGCTGTTGTCTATTGTCACCCTGCTGCACCGGCACCCAAACTTATTGCTCCTGTTTTAGTACCAGGGAGCAGCCTTTCTACTCACCCCTCCCGACTTCTCATGCTCCAGTTGCTGCCCCTCCTCCTTCTGTGCACCTTCTCCAGCCCATTTCTGGATGGACACTAGCTCTGGCAGAGATCATACTCAGGGCTGGAATTGCTCCCTCCACAGCTCCACACAGTGCTGCAGGACAGCAGCCCAGCCCTTTGCTCCAGCACATCATGGTGTCAGGGCAGCTACTTCTGCCATGAGGATGGTGTGAAGTGATGTCTGAGGTCAGTTTAGTTTACAAGTTCCTTATTATGAATAAAGTCTGGAATCACATACCCATCTTCATTAGCCATTTGCATCTTTCTCTTTGAATTTCTGGATTGTGTCATTCACCTGTTATTCTATTTAGTTCTTTTTTTACTCATGGAATTTTAGGTATATTTCAGATAAGCTGGATGGATGAACCTGAGTATGTCATCTACACCTGTATGTGCATAACACACAGTTCTGCATCCAGGCCACAAACCAGTGGCCTAAGTTTCACCTGGTCTCTCTCTGCTCCAGTATGAAGGTGGCTAGGGGACAGAGAGTCTCCCAGGGAATGGGTCTCACCTGTTGGAACCCCTCTGTCTGCACTGAGCCTGGTTTCCTTCACTAGCATGCCTATGTTAACTGACCCCATGACTGTACTTCTTACAGAGACTTGTCAAAATCTTTGCCAGATGCTTCCTCTTTTGCTTTTCAGTATCTCAAAAACAAAGGCTCCTTCACAACTCTTTAGTCTTCTTTCAATAGCTTTGGGAAGAGTCAGGATTTCACTATGTAAGTTTTAATTTCCAATTTAAATATTATGTAAATGTATCATAATTTTTATGCTGTTGTGAATATTTCACCTTAGGGGAATGTTTTATTTACATTTTTTCACTGCTATAAGCAGCAGTAATAATTATTGAGTTCAAACTTGTTTCTTTTTTTTTTTTTAGAATATCTTTGCTATCTTACCTGACTTTTCTAATGAATGTTTGATCTCTTAATATGTTAAATATGGTGACATTTGGAATTTGTTGCAAAATATTTCATTAGATTTTTTAAAAACTTCTGCTTGAGAAGATGAAAAAATAAATAAATAAATTTAAAAAAACAGAAAAAAAAACTTCTGCTTGATGATTTAAATACAGGACATGTCTATTAGTAAAATTCTAAGAATACTTTTGTTTGTGATCATTTTATTCTGAGAGTAAAATATTCTATACTATATACTATACTAATATTTACTTTCATTTTTGTCTTTATAATATCTTTTTTTTCTATTTTTATATTGATTTACTTAAATATATCTGAAATTAAGTTTGGGGTATGATATTTTATGATAATATTAATTTATATAATAATTGACACTGACACTGAAAACTTAGCTAGGCTTTCAAAAAATACTGGCCATTCCTTAGTCTGCTAATTTATTATACTGTCTTAATTTTTGTTAATTTCTTTCAGTAGGCATCTTGTATTAAAATATGTGGAATACTGAGCAGTAATTGGGGATGCCAGTTTATGAACGTCAGCTCGAGTTACAAGTGGGAGGTAAGTCAGTACGGAGATGAGAGTTGAGCAGGCTGATGCAGAAGACTCCACTGACTGGCTCTGCCTCAGGAGAGGATCAGAGTTCCACCTTCTCTGACTGAGGCTCAGCTCCTTGGGTTTATGTAGCCTTTATGGATGCAGTATTACTGGGGTTTCCATGTCAGGCTAACCTGGGATAATTCTGATTTTAAATGGTGTTCATTTAACATATGATCTAGAATCCAGCATTTAAGAGCCTCCAGGACTCATCTTCATTAGCATTAATGCTTGGTGACACAGGAGGGTCTGTCCCTCTCTGCTTGGAGCAGGTCTTTGTTCTGGCTACAGTATTCTGTGCCCTCCACAAGTACCAGGCTTTCTTGAGACACAAGCAGGCTGGGAAGATGGTTGAGGGGGTCTTGAGTCAAGCTGCCAGATGCCCAGGTCAAAGGCAGGAATCCCCATACCCTGGCCTCCAAGCCCTGACTTCAGTCCTTCTCTCTGTAGAGTCACACCTCTTGGTTTTGGGTCCAGCAGGCAAAGAATCACAGAGCTGTGATTCTTTTTGTTCTAAAATCCACACTTTGATTGGCTCTTCTCGCTCCTGCAGAGCCTGTTAACATCACCCCTCAGGCTGTGCTCATGTCCCCAGCAGCCCCTCCCAGTAACAGCCTCCAGCACCATGGGCTGGACAGGCCCAGACCCCCCACTCTAGAGTGCTGGCAGGGTGAGGAAAGGTGTCAAAGTATTCTATGAAGGCCCACTCAAACTTTCTCAGGTGTGGAAACAGGTGGCGCTTTTGAAAGATCCTCTTTTCCCCAGGACCCAGTGCCCCAGAGTGCCGGGTTTGAGGCCTGTGGATGAGGAGGGCACTGGGGACAGCTGAGAACCATGAAGCAGTGCAGGAACACTTGGCCCTCACCCCCCAGTGGCCTGCTCTGCCTCCTGCTTTTCATAGGTAGCATAGTCACCAAAATACCACCAGCAGCAGAGTCTAAGGCTGGGATGAGGAAGACCCACAAGGACACGGCACTCACACAAACTAGAATGCAGTCCTGCTCCTCAGCAGAACACAGGCATGCACACAACCGTGGTGCGATTTTAAGAGACCACTGTGAAATCTGTAGCTGCCTCATCTGACTCAGCCTCTCTATCTCGAGGGTGTCACTTCCACCATGGCTCAGAGGCAGCTTCTTGAGGATGGAAACACTGCCTTCCACTAATAGAGGGTCTCAAAGAAATGACAGGCAATTCATGAAAAACCATGCAGCAGGTGGAGGTTTTGGGGGGTGGAGCACTTTCAGCATTTTCCTGGAACCCGGTTCCTTCTGGGCTGCCTGGCTTCCTAATTGATGGAGGAATGTCTCTGCCCATAACTCACACCCTGTGCCACACCCCAAAAGAGCTGGAGTTCTAAATAGGTACTGGAGGGAAGTCCACCCACCAAGACGGCACTGAGGAACAGAAGCTCATGCACTGATGAGCCTGCTAAGCCTCCTTCAACTGACCTTTTAGAAGGACCTAGGCCAGGGGACCCTGGCAGGGCACTTTCCTGTGGTGCTGGCCAAGACAATCCAGCCAGAATCCCAGAGCTACCTGAACCTGAAGGCCTCGCCCTCTGAGCCACTGCTTCCTCTCTGCAGGGTAAGCAGCCTGTCACATCTTGGCATCAGTCTGGGCTATGGGAAGCACAACATCTCTTCAAGCTGTGTGTTAAGTCCTAGCCTGGTAGAAGCCAGGCAGACGATGGGCCCCAGCCACACACACAGATGCATTCCAGGAAAGATCACCATGGGGGCCGTGGGAACATTATGTCGGGGCTTCATTCTGGGGCTGCAGGGCCTATTTCCTACCCTTATGTCCTTGACACTAACATAATTTTTAAGCTCGCAATGAAGTAATAAGAAAGTGAATTAGAACTTGAGCCTCCAGACTTTCAGTCAAAAGTATCCAGTGGAGCTGGATGTAGTGGTGCAGGCCCGTAATTCCAGTGGCTCCAAAATCTGAGGTGGATCATGAGTTCAAAGCCAGCCTCAGCATCTTAACAAGGCCCTAAGCAACTCAGAGAGAACCTGTCTCTAAATAAAATATAAAAAGGGCTGGGATGTGGCTCACTGGTTAAGTGCCCTTTGTTTCAATCCCTGGTATCAAAAAAAAGTATTCATTGCAGCCCAAGGACAGATGTTCTGATGGTTATTGAGGGGGAAGTATTAGGGTTAATTTGGAAAAAAATAGATAGGAGAAAAGGGATATAGTGGAAGAGACAGGCCATTCCATTTAAATTTCTGTTGTTTCTGAGAAAAGCACTGGAGAGACGAATGCTCTTCCTTCCTTCCGACTCTCCTTCTCTACTGCCTCCTCCTGTCACTCTGACACCAATGGCACTGCCTTCCTTTCAGCTCCAACATTTGGGTCAGGTGTTTGGGTTATTCTCTAGAATGTAGCACTATATCTGTTGATACTGAAATAAAAATGCAGGACAATAGGCACATCCCTGTCGATGTGTTTTATGTGACATGGAAACTTTCCCAGCTCATGGTGGCTTGATTTACTGTCCCTCCTGCAGTCTTACCACCTCTGACTTCTCTTGCCACTCTGAAGTCCCAGGAGCCATGCACTGGTCCCAAAAATGAGTTGCTGTAATACAATTATAACTGTGCACCGAGTCAAGGGCAGACAAGCCTCACAGCTCTGAGAAGCCACATAGCACCTGCCCAGCTGAATCAGAGCCACTTTCCCAGCACCTCCTCAGAGCACCTGCCTTAAGTACAGCCTGGGGTGACCACACAGGTGCCCTGGGGCCTGGGCAAGACACCCAAGTGTCTTCCTCAGTAATGTGCCTGCTCTTCTACTGGGAGCTCCACTAAGGCCACGGGGACCTCTGTGTTAGAGTCTGTAAACAAGTCAGGATGGCACCTGGCATTTTGCCAGAGAAATGTTAGAGTCTGTAAACAAGTCTGGATGGCACCTGGCAAAATGCCAGAGGGAGTGGTTTGTGAAGTAACAAAAGCAAGCCATTAAGTGTAGAGATTCCTTATTGGTTGACTGCTGTATCTAGTTTATGCTAGTTAAGATAAGCTGTATGGAATGTGTAAATATCACTCCAGTCCTACAATAAACGGCTTCCACTCCTGCTGTATCAACGTACACACGGGCTGTGGCACCTCTGCACACATGTTCCTTGGGACAGAACAGCTCAACAGTGACGACCCCTGATACATGAATACTGCTAGAGCTCATGTGGATGCTTTCAAGTCAGGCAACTTGGTGAGCCTTATGACAGCCCTGGTGTAGGCAGACAGGAAGAGCCACTGCTCTGTCCGACAGGTGAACACAGTAGTCAAGGGCCGGGGTGAGTGGGCCCTGCTGCATCCCGGTGGGAGCAGACCCCAGACAACAGGGTAGGTTTTCCAATGCCATCCACTGCTCCCTCCCAGCTGCTCCCACCCAACAGCACATCATTCATAGGGTTTCTCCCACTGTCTCTGGAACTGTAAATCCTGGGAAAAAAAGCAAGTTACCACCCTTCCTTGAGTGAGGGGCTGCCAGACCCTTCCAACTGGACAGTCTAAGTGGGATTCACAAAAGAGTAGAGAAAGGACAGGAATTCCAGGAAGATGGCACCACAGAGAGCCTGCAAGCTCATGGCCATCCCAGGGGAAGGATCAAGGCCCATGACTGACCCTCCAATCACCCATATTCTTCTGATCACTGGCTCTATGCAGGCCATTGTGGGCTCAGGGATGAACTGAAGTGTACAAAGCATGGTGCAGGGCAAGGTGCAGGGGAGGGACAGAGAGATCCCAGGTCCACCAGGAAGCACAGAGCACCCGAAAGGAATAAGGAACTTGTACAACTCAACTGCAAACTGCCAATTAGCAAACAAGTGAAGGGCTTGGATACAAAACATTCCAAAGACAACATCAACATAGCCCACAGTCATATGAGGAGATGCTGACAGTCACTAATCACAAGTCAAGCCATGTCAGTGTCCGCTGACCAAGAGTCAGTATCCAATCATGGGCATGAAATGTGCTTCAGCCTGGAGAGTGAGGTGGAGCCCGCTGTGCGCAGGAAGCAGGCACAAGCCTGGGGACATGCAAGGAAACCCATACACAGAGAGAAGAACACATCAAGATTTCCAGGTACATGGAACATAGAAGTCCAACTCTTAGAAACAGAGTAGAGGCCCATGACATGGGCAGGATCCATCTTGGTGGGAGGCTACAAACTTGAAGAGGCAGGATAAATAAGCTCTGGAGAAATAAAGCTCAGCAGGAAACCACAGCCAAGGACACTGCAGTATGCTTGAATGCACTGAGAGGCCCTTGAAGCATTCTGTCCCCACCCCACACACAGAATGACAGCAAGGCAGGGACACACATGTCAGCTCAACTGAGGTGACACTTGACAGTGCATACACACATCAAAATATTTCCTGGTACACCTCAACACAGGTAGTTCTTATTTGTCTACTGTTTCTCAATACAGCTGGTGGAAGTACCCAGAGGGCAGCAGGAGGAAGTGCAGGAGAGGCCTGTTGGGCTGCTGATGAAGTCCTAGGTGCTGCACCCAGAGGCATTTCTCACTCCTAGGTGCTAGACATGTTCCATGTTTCTGTTCCAGGCCTCCCTGCTGCTGGGCAGGTCAGCTGACCTTCCACTCTCTTTCATCTCCCCCACAGCTTCCAGGCCCAGGCTTCTTCTTTCAAGCCACAGTGTAGACTGAAGTCGTGGGTGGAATCAATGTGGGTGTTTGGAAATGAAACATGGGCAGGGACAGAAGGTGTTTAGCTTTGATGCACAACAAAGTCTCCATCTGGATTTCCCTTTCCTCCTGCGACCAAGCTGGCAGGAGCCAGATTAGAGTATGCACTGGGTCTCAGAGCATTTAAGGAATAATTCATCACACAACTCCACCCACCTAACAATGCTTCCAGCACTTTGAACTTGAGGAGAGAGTGGTGAGCTCACTGGATGCAGGCTGCTTTCAGGGTCTTAACCTGGACGCTGTCTTCCCTCACAGCCAGTGCATGTTCTGCCAAATCCCCTGGACTTTGAACCCACTTGTCGTCTTTAAGTCAAGAGATTTCCATACATTCTAATTTCTAATAATTTTTAACTTAATAAATGTTGACTTATGACTTAACGTTTACATGCCAAGACAGGGGACAGAGATTTTACATTGTGACACAGACTTCTGGTAAGACAGAGGGAGCTGAGAGGGTACTAGCAGGCTCCTGATAAATCATTTTTAATAGCCCAAAGTCTAATTCCCAGTTCGTTATGGTGAATCAGATTTCCATGCTAGTATTTATGTATATTAAAACAAAAAAACATTCTCCATTCTCTATTCTGTTTTCCCCTGCTTCTTCCTACCCCTGCTCCCTAGAACTAGGTCAGTTTCCATCCACCCAGCACCCACACTATGGTAACAAAGAGAAATGCTCATTCCTAAAGGCTCTCAAGGGTCAAATGCATGGCAGGTCACAGACGAGCCAGAATTAGGAATCACACTTCATAAGCAAAAAAGGGGATTCAGTAGCACTTTGATTTTTATTCTTGCTATAGTACAGAGCCTGATGAGACAGGCAACAAAAACCAGGACGTCATCATCCTCACATGCATCACTGAAGGCGCTGCACAGGGGTGAAGTGTGATCTCATTGTCTTGGAGTTCAGGCCAGGTTGTGGCTGGAAAGCGAGTGACATCCATAAACTCCTCTGCAGTCGCCTGTGTTCCCAGGTGGTGAACAGTGCTTGATGCATAAACATCAACCAGTATTTGTCAAATAAATAAATGGATGAATGAAAAAAGAGACTTACACATTCAGTGGCAGGAGTTTAAAGGGCTGGGAATTCAGAAAAGACAGAGATTAGGTTTGAGTAGGGCACTTCCAGGAAGGTCTCCCCAGGGACATTTAAATCTGAAGGATCTAAAAGGACAAAGAGGATGGACATGGAGTGGAGCCAGGATGGTGTTCTAGCTGGGGGCTGGAAGGACGAAGGTGAGGTGGGGATGAGAACCTGAAGAGATTTCAAATAAACAAACTGATTATACTCACCAAAACTGACAGAAGCAAGAAGAAATCAAACTCAAAATAGTTTAAGGAAAGAGACGAAGATCAGAACAGCAATAAATGACAGAGACTGAAAAGATCAATGAAAGAGTTGGCTCTTCAACAAATAAACAAACTTTACAAACCTTTGGATTCACCAATGAAGAAAACAGAGAGAAGACCCACACTGATAAAATGGAGATGTTACAACTGCTTCCACAGAAATACAAAGGAATACAGAGGGTTTTAAAAAAATGTTTTAGATGCTAACAAATTAGAAAATCTAGAAGAAATGGAAAAATTTTTGGACACAAATAACTTACCAAAACTGAACCAAGAAGATATAAAAAGTCAGAACAGACCCATATCAAGTAATGAGATTGAATCACTAATAAAACTCTCCCAACTGTGAAAAGCCCAGGGCTGGATAGATCCACAGCTGAATCTTACCAAATTTTAAGTCAGAACTAACACCAATTCTTCTCAACTATTCCCACAAATTGAAAGAGAGGGACCCCTTCCAAACTCAGTCTATGCATGACCAGCATCATTCGGTTACCAAAACCCAAGGTCATGACAATGACCCATGTAGACGAGACAAACTGGGTTTTAAAAAGCTGGACTGCTCTTATCTGCAACACTAAACTAAGAAAGTGGTGAAAAATCACGCAACACAGAGAGTAGTTTTTAAAGCGACAGAAGGATGGCTCTGTGACCTTATGGTCAACTTCCATGCTGGAAAGAGCACTGGAAAAGCGAGCATGAGCTCAGAATCCCTTTATTTTATAGCAGAAGCATCAGAGGGGGATAAGGTTTTTGAAGGGTGGAGTCTTGCTACATGATGTCTCTGGTCAACAGATTGATTGACATCTTGGTGAGTCATACCCATCTTAGGTGCTGGGTGGGCTTTTGGGCAGAGCTAGAGGTGAATACGTACGTGAATCATATATTCAATCCCTAACAGGGAGTTCACAGAGCTAGACCTGTCCCCTCATGAGGCTACTATGTGCATCACAATCCACACACAGCCCACAGGTGGCTTGTGACACCAAGGAGGACACAACAAAAATTAAAAACTACAGGTTAATATCCCTGATGAACATAGGTGCAAAAATAAAGAAAACCAGCAAATCAAATTCAACAGCACATCAAACAAAGCAAACACTGTCATCAAGTTGGTGTACCTCCAGGGATGAAAGGATGGGTCATGAAGCGTAAATCAATAAATGTGACACAAAACAACAGAATGAAGGAGAAAAACAATGTGGTCATCTCAATAGGTACTGTTTTATTCAGTTTTTTTTTTTCATTTCTACAATCAAAAGATCTCAGAGGCACAGTTTTAGAAGAGGAAAGCTTATTTGGGGCTCACAGTTTCAGAAGCTTCCATTCTGGGCCCAAGGTGAGGCAGAACATCAGGGTGGAAGAGTGTGGTGAAGGAAAATAGTTTAGGACATGGCCCATGATGCAGAAAGAGACTTCCATCACCACTGACAAAACATAAACCACGAAGGCACACCACCAACTACCCCCTCCTCTGGCCACATCCTCCCTGCCTACAGTTACCACCCAGGTAGTCCCCATCAGGGAATTAATGTGCTGATTAGGCTAAGGTGCTCATAACCCAACAGCATCACCTCTAAACTGTCTTCACTTCTTCACTGTCTCTCACATGACCTTTTGGGGGACAACAATATCTAAACTCTAACAGATGTAGCAAAGCATGTGATGAAGTCCATCATGCCTTCATGATAAAAGCCGTGGAGACATTAGAATCATACGCACGCTGCCTCATTAAAGCACTCTTGCACCCCTGGAATGGCAACTGCAGGAAGCAATCCTAAGACCCACAGAGGAGCACCACAGCCAAGGCCATCCTGAGAGAGGAGGGCAAAGCTGGAGCACCACAGCACCTGACTTCAGGACACACTAACAAGCTACAGTGACACATAGACCAATGGACAGCACACACACCAGAAAAAGCCTTTCCAACAAGTGGTGCTGGGAAATCTGGGTCTCCACATGCAGAAGCGTCCAACCTGCCACATCTCAGCCTATTAAAAAAAATCAACCTAAGGTCAAAGACCTCAATACAGGCTTGAAAACTCTGAAACCACTGAATAAAGCATCCTGGATGTCTAGCCGAACAAGCCAGATGCGAAGAGAAGAATCACATGTGCTCTTGAACATGTGGAAAGTAAAAAGTGTCCACCTGAAGGTAGGAGGGGATTAGCAGGGTGTGGAATGCTGCAGGCCCTATGAAGGAGACAATGCAGGAAGGGGGCTGCACAAATGTGGAGACACCACACCATTAACAAGGACCAGGAACATATGCTGGCAGAAAGCCACACTGTGAGTCTCCTATGTTCACCCATCTTTCCTCTATGTCAGCGTCAGCCTGCCATCAACCAGACAGAGGGCGGTCAGGGCCACAATGGGTGAGTCCCATGTCCCACAGCAGTGGTACTGCTGGTCCTCCCTGAGGCTTCCCACATGGATAGCGTGGGCAAGACCTGAACGCAGTGGATGCTGAATTTTACCAAGTCCCAGAGGCCTCTGGTTGTGCTGGACTCCTACTCTGTGCACCATGGGAAAGAGGCTCCATCTTGACACTTTAAATTCATCTAAATATTTATAAGAGGAGCACATCTGTTTGTATTTTATTGTCACATATCATCCTTGTCAATAATTAGAAAGGAAAACATAAACAAGATGGATTTGTTGCTGCATTTCTAGAACACTTTCACCCTCAGGGCCACTTCTTCCAAATCGCTCCTCCCTGTAGACCAAGGCAGAGTACAAACCAACTTCAGCAACATCACCGCTGTGGGGTGTTCCCACCAGCCTCTGACACCCATGCTGCAGGTGTTGATGCAAATCTACAACAACAGCAATAGTATCACCACTTCCCCTGATGCATCCCAATTTAAGAGAGACTAAAATTTGGGAAAAAAATCTTTGAATTACAATTAGTGAACTGTGGTGTTGTAACAAAGAACACAATTGGAGACAGATAAGAGTTCACAAGAGTGTTAGGGAGCATGGAGCAACTGTGAGCAGGTGCAGGAAAGATCTTTTAGAGAAAACATCTGAGCAAAGAATTTGACACTGCAGGGAATACAGCGCACAGGCTCTTGAAGGAAGGGAGGGTCTGTCAGTCTGGTTCTTGAGAAAAAAAGAACCAAAGGAGTTACACATATGTCCCTTAATCACACACATGTGCATAGGTTTATGTCTAAATTAGTATATACATAGCTTTACACACATATATACATATACATTAAAAGTACATTCACATATATGCTTTATACACATACAGCCTTTTAAAGCTATGTAAATTATTTTTACATACATATATAATTAAATACCTTATGTATGAAATATATAATAAATTAATATAAGTTTATACATAAACTTGTTTTAATAAGTTTATGTATTAATAAATTCATATAAGCTTATACATAAACTATCTCTTAATTATAAGAATCTGCTCTACATGAATTACATATATTTATGTATAAATTAATTTACAGGAAAGGAGATTATTTTATGTAATGTATAATATAGAAAAGGAGGTACTTCTCTCTCTCTCTAGTTAGTATCTTCATCTACATATGTGTACACACATTAATCTTTCACTTATGCATGTGAGATTTGTTGTGAGGAACTGGACGGTATGATCATGGAGGCTGTGAGGTCCCATGACCTGCTGTGTGCAAGCTGGAGACCTAAAACCTCTGGAGGTGTAATTCAGTGCAAGTTCAAAGACCTGAGCACTAGGTGGCCATTGGTTAAAATCCTTGTCTGGAGTCCAGAGAAGATAAGACTCATTCTAGCTGAGGCTGGCAGGCAGTGAAGGGCCACGTTCCACTTCCTCTACCTTTTGCTCCACTTGGGCCCTCAGTGGACTGGGGGTGCCCACTCACACTTGACTGCATCCTGAGGTGCAAATGGTCAACTCATCCAGAAACACTCAAACACACTCAGACATGGGGTTCAACCTGGGTGGCCCAGGGCCCAGTTAAGCTGACAAATTAAGTTAACCCTCAGTTTATCTGGGCTGGGAACAAACACTATGGGCTGGGCAGTCCAGCATTGGAGAGGAGTCCAAGGGTGTGAATCACGCAGGCTGGTGGGGACAGGTAAGAGATGTGGCCAAGGGGATCCCTGAGGCTGAGAGGCTATTAGTGGAGATGGCTTTATCCCCCATGAGCGAGGTGCCTGGGTAGGACATGGAAAGGGTAATGACAGGATCCCATGCATGCTTTTCCACGACCATGTGTCTGCTACTCAGGGGAGGTGAAGGAGGAAGAAAGGAGGCCTTGATGAGGCCTTGACAGCCATCCAGACAAGGGACCGTGTTGGCTCAGAAATGTGGTAAGCTTGGTAATGCAAATGATCAGATTCTGGAACACCTGAAGCAGAGCCAGCAAGACTTCCTGATGCACTTCTTTCCAGTTTATTTATAAGAATAAGGGAGTTTGTTCTATGATTAATGCAACTTTATAACTTTGGAACCTAGTTTTATCTTCAGAAACAAGAATTAAGATCTCCTTTTCCCATGGGTTTTCTGAACAGGCCTGGAAATGGGAGGCAGCACCATCACAGAGATAAAAATTCAGTGCACTTGAAGCATCAGTAATTTAGTGAAGGAGTGTAATAACTTGCACTGAAAGAGGGGTAATCACATGCCATGATTCGGGCAGTGCATGAGCCAGTTTCCGATATCATCAAGAGGCCAATATTTGTGTCTTTACTTTCTTCTGTGAAATTTCTGCAATACAAGTAGAATTTTTGTTTGGAAATACTAACTGGATCAGAGTCTCAGTATGAGTTTCACATTTCAGCAACAAAAGCCCCTCAGGAAAGCTCGAGGTCATGCATGATGGGACCAATTCTCCACTGGCAGGCACAGGTGAGCCCTGGACCTGGGGCTGGAGCTTCTATTACTTCTTTCAACCTCACTGAACCCTTGCAGGAACCTCAGTGCTGGGGATCTTTGTTCCCATGTCACAGGAAAGGAAGCAGAGCAGCTGGGGGTTAGAGAAGGTGTAGCAGTGTCATTTGGAGTTAGGTCTGCGCTCTCTAAAGCCGGGCTAATGGGGCTGCACAGAATTCCAGTAGCAGGTGGAAGCTTTCCGAGCTCCAGCTCTGAGCAATTCAACGACTCAGTCTTGCTGCCCCCTGACCATGGGCCTGGACAAGTCACTGAAACTTCCCATGTGCTTCCCCACCTGTGGTAGAGATAAGATCCATATCTGCCCTTCTTCCTGAACAGAACTTGTTTGAAAATACAGTGACATGCTAGATGTGTAAAGACTTCAGAGAGGAAGTGAGAGTGGAAAAGGAGAGCCGTGTTTAATGAACCACCACCGACTGGATGGAGGACAGAAGGGGCCTCAAGGAACCTCTAAATTTTAATGCATGGTTTTCTGTTTATGTACCTGCTGGGGAGAGTTCCCACAGTTTTCTACATCCTCCAAAAGAGTTTCCAAACTCTGCCATGAGACCACTTTCAGTTTCATTCTTTCCCTTTCTTTGTTCCCAGCATGGGGTCCCCAGGCTCCTGCACTGCCCTCAAGAGCCCAGGGATGCATCAGCTTCAGCAGTGCCCCTGCCCGGCAGGTGCTGCAGCCCTTTCCTGCCACCCTCCACCTGGTCCTACTCTGAGGAACCCTTCATGCAGGACACAGAACTCATGACCCAGTACTGTTCCTTTCCTCTACAACTACAAGCCTGCTGCGTTTGGTGTATGGTGTGGGGACCAGAGGGGACTGGAGGGACCAGTGCTAGACAGAGCACTTAGAAAGAGATTTTACAGGTGGTTTATGCCCGGCATTGTTTTGAGCCATTCTGAGTTTTCAAAACTTGTCTTTCTTTGTTGCTCTTTGTGAGTACTAGATATATCTGTTAATGTTGAAACTGAAAAATAAAGTATGCTTTGTTTTTGCAACTTGAAAAGAAAAGGCTCTTTAAAAGAATATAATTTTCCACCCAGACATTAAGGTGATATGAAAAAGCATCAGGGCTCTAGTTCAGAGGTGCTGCACTCTCCTCCCACCAACTGCTTGCTGCACAAAAAAAGTATCACAAACAACTTTAATGATAAAAATAATATTCTGTTCTATTCATATGAGATGACTTGATACTATCACTTTTAGTCTCTGGAATACCATTTATGGTCAAATTGAATTGATAATTCCCTTCTTATCTAAAATTACAAATGCACCATTATTAGAATAGAGGCAGTTAATCCAGTCTCAATGATGCAAATAAATCTTAATATAATTAATGATCACTGAAGAAAATGTTCTTTTAATGGAATGGGCAAATTTCAAACATTTCTAAAAGGAGGAGCTTGTCATACTCAGATGAGTATGGTAGACAGGCTTCAGTGGATTCATGAGGAAATTTTAGGGTCTATAAAATATGGAATCTGAAAAACACTTCTTGGAAATCCAGGAAGGGACAGAGATGGTCAGTACACTGCATAGGGACATGTGTGAGCCCCGAGGGCCAGGTAGTGTCCACTATGTCCAGCCCAGAAGCCAGTGCAGCACATGCTACATACTTAAGAAATGTTCCCTCAAAGAAAAATGGAAAACAAGAGCCAGCTGCCAACACCTATCCCAATGTTACTTAGGTCCCCTTCATATCTCACAGCCCAAGAAAGACCTCAGAGGAAGGGGCTCCACCCAACCCCACAAAGGTCTTAACAACCCCATGCCTTTGCCAGTGATGGCTGCTGCATCTGACCGGGAAACATGTGATGAGACATGAAGAAAATTCTGAATGCATGGGTTTTGCACCTAAGTCTCTCTCTTGTGGGAAAGGTGCCCCAGGTCAGTGCCTCCCTCCCGAGATCCCTGAGCAGTGCCTGTCCATTCAGATAGGAGAGTCTTTGAGCTCTGACTGTAGAGAGGGGTTTGCAGAGATGGCTCTCACTCTGATGGAGCCTGCAACAGGTCAGAAGGACAATGAAGGAGCACAGAACTGCAGTAGGTGATCGCGACCAACTGAAAAGACACCAAATACCGGAGGTAAGAGCGCCTGCAGAACAGAAGGAGTCAGACCCCAAGGGCAGGCCTGGTCTGAATGAGCAGACACAGAACACACATACGGCTTTCTAACAAGCTCAAACAACAAAAATGACTCTAATATATGATTAGACCCAAAATGAACAGTTTGGAAAAAGCTCAAAGACAACTTCTAGAGATGGAAAAGTGATTCAAATAAACCAATAGATTAAACAGAACTAACTTTGAGTTTAAAAAAAGAATATAAATACTAAAATTTAGTCACATAAAACATACAGGTTATAAAGCAGAGGAAAAAACATGGAGACAGACTGCAAAGATATAAAAGACTTCTTGAGGGAAGCAACAGGGAAGGCCTGGAGAAGCATTAGAACAGGAAGGTGGGGTTTTTCAGGAACTGGCTATTGCCATAAGTCCTCATATTCAGGAAGCAATATGAACTCTACTCAAGTCACAGCAAAAGAAAAATTAGCCAGGTGACAATTCACACCTAAACTGTAGAAGTTCAAAATTAAAGGTCAAAAACAAATAAACTCCCAGAAGAAAGAAGTCAGATAACCAAGCATTGAAAATCCAACCAGCAGAATCCTTTGCAGGAGCCACTTGGAAGTCAGAAGACAATGGAATACTGGGAAGATTAACAGCTGTCAAAGCATCACAAGAACCGCTGGCTGTGGGCACCATCATTGTCCACTGATAGGTTCAAGAGGCCAGCCTCAGAAAAGAACAACAGGACATCAGGTCTTAGCAAAGAGGAAGGGCTTTATTAGAAAATGAGAGGTGAACAAATGCATCCTCAGAGAACAGGCGCCATCTGGAGGGGGAGAAGGGCTCCTGGGGTCTCAGGATCTTCATTTAAAGGTGACTTTGTGAAGGGGTCCTGGGAAGGTGCGTGGGCACCATGTCAGCCTGGTGAGCTCAGCTCTCTGATCATGGACACTGAGGGAGCTAAGGTCCCCTCCAGGGTCTTCAGGTTGACATCAACTCCTCTGTCTAGATAGGCTTTGGAATGTGCCTCGATTACAGGTTTCTTAAAGCACATCTTTGTTTTATCTAATCTGAAAATACATCCTCACAGTACTCTAAAACTTTAATCAAAATGAGAGAATTTTTATATATGGGTGGGTAGAGTAAGTCCTAAGATTTGTAGTTTTCTCAGAAATTTGAAAGTCATGGGCCTGGAGGAAAAAACAGATAAGTCTGATGAGGGTTTTAGATCCCTTCCATTCTGTGGTCTTTCTACCTATCTCCCTTCTCTCTTTCCTGCCCATCGTAACCTCCTGTGTGGACATGTGGCAGCTCACGCAGCTCCTGCCAATCAGGAGGCTCAGCAGGGTTTTCATGAGGCTTCACTGTGTGGGCCTGGTGGCTCCCTTTCACTCCCAGCTCCCTTAGCCATCATCTCCAGCTTACCCAGAGGCCACATGTGACATTCTCAGCATAGATCACATAGTCAGCATGGAAGATCAACTGTGATCCCCAGAGCCAGTGTAAATGATGAAGATCCTCCATGACTCAGGAAATCTCAGGGATCTTGAGGTTCCCAGAGGTCAGCCTTCATTGGGATAAAATCATATGCTTCCCCAAATACCATATTAACATTGGTCAAAGAAATGCTGGAGCAGCTGCACCAACATCAGACAAAGTAGATTACAAAATCAAGCATATTACGATAAAACTGATCATTTTGTGATGACAAAATTTTCATAAATGTTTATGCAATTGATAGCACAGCTTCGAATACAGTGAGCTATTAGACCTACAGAGAGAACCTGGCAAATCTATATAATAGTAGCTACATAACCTCTCTCTCAACAATGGTGAGAACAAGTAAATGGGGATGTGGAGTCCTGGAGTTTCAGTGTCAACCAAGACCATCTCCTTCATGACGAGCATCCACCACAAGAGAATGTGCCACCTGGTCAACTGCACCCAGAACACTTCCCAGGACAGACCCTATTCTGGACGATCAAACCAGTCTTGTAACTTACTTAAAAGAATTCCAGTCACAGAGGAATGTGATCTGACTCCAGTGGAATAAATCAGAACTCAGTGACATCAAGGTCTCCAGAAAAAGTCTCAGTATTTGGAAAGTAAACTAGATGCTGGGTGCAGTGATGCATGCCTGTAATCCCTGCAGCTTGGGATATTGAGACAGGAGGATCGCAAGTTCAAAGCCATGGCAGTGGTGAGGCACTAAGCAACTCAGTAAGACCCTGTATCTAAATACAATACAAAATAGGGCTGGCATGTGGCTCAGTGGTTTAGTGCCCCTGAGTTCAATCCCTGGTACCAAATAGGAAAAAAAAAAGAAAGAAAGAAAGTAAACTAAACTTCTTCAAATAAAACAGAAACCAAAAAAGAAGTGAAAAAATTATGAATGAGTTTGAAAGAAATGAAAATGATATTTGTGTTATTCTTTTAGAGAAATTCTTAAAAGGAAATTTATTGGGGCTGGGGTTAGGGCTCAGTGGTAGATTTCTCACCTGGCATGTGTGAGGCACTGGATTGGATCCTCAGCACCACCTAAAAATTAAATAAAGGCATTTTGTCCACCTACAACTAAAATGTGTGTGTGTGTCTGTGTGTGTGTATACACACACACACACACACACACACACATATATATTATATATATATATATATATATATATATATATATATGAAAGTTATTGCCATCAAAGTCTATTTCAAATATGATGCAATCACGAAAGAGAAGACTATTAATGCCATCTGAGATATAAATACCTAAACGACTCCCATTTAGTATTTGGCAGTAAGTAAACAGGTAGTAAATATGCCTAAAAACACGCTGCTGCTGGGAAAGAAAGGCAGACCTCAAAAGAAAGAACAGAGGCGGTTTCCATTATTTCTCTCTCCTTAATAAAAGGATCAAAAGAATTTATAAGAAGTCTATGTTAGAATAGAACAAATGTTTCCAATTAATAACTCAGTTTCTATCTTAAGAAGCTAGAAAAAGAAAAGTAAATAAAATCAATGGAAACAGAAGAACAGGAATAATAAAAGTTCAGAGTAGAAATCAATGAAATAGAAATTGGGAGAACAGTGCAGAAAATAGATGAGACCAGAGCTCATTCTTTGAGAAGATCAATAAAAATAAAGTTCTAGCCAAAATAATCAGGAAAAAAATACAAAAGACACCACCTACAAACAAAACACATGAAAGTGGTGGCATCACGGTAGATACGTGAGGATAATATGAATATCAAGAGTAACTGCAGGAAAAACTGTGTGACACCGTCAATGAAATGGTCTCATTATTGGAAAGAACATACATTACAAAAACCCAACCAAGAAGAAATATGCAGTCTAACCAGTCTTACATCTACCAGAGGAACTGAATTTGTTCCTGAGCACCTTTTCACCAGGAAAACTACAGGTTCAAAGGACCTCTAGGGTGATCTAGCAAGCATTCAAGAAGTGAATATTACCAATTTCACAAGTCTCTCAGACAAGACTCTTCTGAAATTAACAGGCCATATAAGTATTAATGGTTCAGAATACTGATAAGGTATTGATTCTCCCTGAATTTCTACAGATTCAACCTAATTTCAATCTAAATCCCAAAATAGTATTTGTAGTTATTCACAAGTTGATTCTAAAATTCATACAGAAATGAAAATGCAAAAGATATAGGAAAACAGAATACATCAGCACACTTATACCTCACAAAGAAGGAAGGAAAAGTAATGAAAGAATTCACACTGAACGATTTCAGCAAAATGAAGCTGATGAACAAGGAAAAGATATGTGTCTTACAAACAGGAGAAACTCGTTACCAGGAAGTCGAGGTGAGTCCCTTCCTGAAGAGAGATGGAACAGCACCCTGACTTACTCACAGTCAAGCCTGCAGGGCATGAGCCTTCGTCATTCGCCATGGGGTGTGTGCCTACCTGGCACTGTGGTGAAACCCAGGCCCACACATGCTCCACCATGGGCCAGACCCCAGCCCTCTATCATGCTCTCACTTACGTTATGGATTCAGGCAGGTTTGCCGTCATTGTAAGAACCTGATCACTATTTAGACTACTTGAAAATTGGGTTTTGGACTCATCTGGAGGTGTGAGTGGGCAGAACCTGTACACTAAGCTGCAAACTCTGTAATCCTGAGTACCTTTGTCACAAAAATGCGTTTAGGTGATACTGCTTCACCCTCAGGGGCACTGAAACATAGCACAGGCTCCTCAGGCCTGTCTTCTAGCTTACTGATGAAGAATATTGGTTAAGAATATTGATGAAACCACCAAATTGGTGGTAAAATACATTTTTCCAAATGTTTCTGAGACTTTTACCTCAAATTAATTTAGCCCAGATTTAAACAAGATAATGACTATAATTAACAGATCTACACTTCATGGCATCATCAAATGGAAGATCACATGATGCCCCCTAAGCTTCACCAAGGTGGCCAACCAGGTTCTTGAAGACACACCACCCTCACCCTGTCTTCACTTCCATAGTCCTGGGAGCATGCTGACCTGGCCCCAGAGCTCACACCTCGAGGGAGGAAGAAGCTGGGTGTGACGTGGTGAGGGAAAAATTCTCTCCTAATAAGCCTTGGCATGGCAAGCATCCAAGAGTCACAAAAACAGAATATGATATCATTTGAGGGCTCCTCCGACTTTTCATTGTGAGGGCACAGGGACAAAAACAGGAAGATCTCTTTCAAACGCTTAAGCTAACATAAAATGTGAAGTGAAATTACATTCAAGCACAAATATTACAAACCAAATTAGAACTGGCGAGGGTTAATACAGATATTTTTAAGTGTTATGTTTCAGGCACAGTGAACACACATGAAGAGAACGAGTCTCAGGCATGTCCCCAGGAGCACAGGGATTTCCAGGGTCCTCGCAGAGGCCTTCCATCTCCCTGCTAACCCTGTGCTAGGGCTGGGTACTGCCACCCTGTCACCCAGGTCAGCAGGTGTCTTGGGCCTGTTGTCTCCCATCTCTGTTCAGGCAGAACATGGGCATTGAGCCTTCCTGGGACTTGGGGACCTCCTTAGAGCAGTTAGAGGGCAGTGTCAAGAATGTGGAGTGAGTGAGCCAGGGAGGCCAAGAATGTGACCTGTTTGTCCATTTCTGTGGAAGGCAGGAGGCTTGCTATTTTCTCTGGTAATTTGACAAGTCTCAGCTGCAGTCCATTGGAGGAATCCTTCGTGGAGGAAGATGGTGGAGGAAGTGGCTGAAGAGCATCTTAACGTGTTGGGGGTGCAGCAATGAGGACAGGTGGACAAGCCTGTGGGCTCCTTTCTGCAGAATAGCTGCTCATCATCGTGAAGAAACTGTGTCTTTGGATAAACATCAGGTCCTAATTTGCAGTGAAGGATCTCCCAAGTTAAAATCTGGTTTCCTAATCTCCTGAGCACTGGAAGGCTCCAACCTGGGGAAAAAACTCTTGGCCCACTACAGTACGTTAGTAACACCTTGTATGACAGTAGTTTTCAACTAGTGCCCAGGGAGTGGACTTAGGTTTCCTCTTTTACTTGCTTTCTACTCCAAGCTTCAAGGCTAGGGATTGCATCCACTCTCATGGGTGCAACACCAGCCCAGAGGAGAGTGTTTTAAAAACTTGAGTGTTCTTGGTCAGGGTGCTGCTGGCACTCTGCAGATCAGAATGTATTTTAACTATTCTTCAATGAACAGGTCAATGCTGCAGAACAAAACTGCCCCTCATTTCTTCTTGAGCTTCAAATGTCTCAGTTGATGAAAACTGATGTGTAAGCTATCTTACTAACATATGGGGAAACAATCACCCTGGAAATTCCTTACCAGAACCTTCATAAAAGTACAAGTGTTTCAAAATATTTTTATGGAGAAGAGTGCTCACATGAATTAAAGATACTGTCTTGAATAATGGAATAATTTGGCCACTTCATACATCCACTCAATGTATGATGAAGCTTCCAATTTCACTTTTAGTAGAAAAAGAGCAATCACAAAAGCTCTGCAGGATCCAATGGCAATGATATAGAGAGGAGGCTGGAGACTCCTTTTAGGAGACTCAAAACCAAACACAATTACATGAGCAGGCACATGAGACTCAGGGATCTTTTTGAACATCACTAATAAAGATGGCTTCTTAAAAATATTTCATATTATTGCCAGTTCCTACACTTAAATAATTATATAGCACAATGATACAACATAATTTTATGAAAGTTAGCTGCTGAAATTACTTATTCACTTGCAGTGAACTGTGATGCCCATCTCTGCACTCAGATAACATCCCCAGAGGTAGACACGCAAATTCTCCGCATGCTCTGATTTTATGGTGCTCCTGGTGGACCTCTGGAGAACACTGCATATTATTTCCAAAGTCTAAGGTCTCGGGAACAGAAAGCACACCTAGACTTCTATCAGGACCCCCTATTGAAAAACATGTTTTCCATGCTGTTTTTCACTAACCCATCCCATGTCATATCAAAAGCAATTATGTTGATATTATATTTGTAAATGAGTCCCAGCTCCTCTGTGAAAGCACTTCCTCATTATTTCCCCTTCAACAGTTACAATTTTCCAAATGTATTATCTTCACTTCAATTAAGGTTATTTTATTCTTTTGCTGATAAATATAAATAATTCTCATCTGACTCTGTCCTTGGTAATTCCAAACAAGTGAACCCACAGGGACTGGTACTGGGACTGGCTCTGTGTGCCTGGCTTCCAGGATCCTAAGTTCAGAGAGTTCCATCACCAAGGGAGTAAGGTGAGGTCACTTCCTTCAGGAACTGAATGAGATCACTGCCTTGGCAAACACTTTATCCTAACAGTTGCTTCCAAGTGTCTCATTAGATGGAGGCTTCCCCTACTTCCTGTGAAACATTCACAAGTTAGAATGGTATATCAACCATAGGAACCGGTAATAGCTCTCCACACAGCCTGGTTTGGTCCATCTCCTCTACATTGAGAAGAGAGGTTCTGATTCAGACACATCCCGTCATCCTGACCAGGTATTTGCCATGGAAGATTACTTTTGCTTTCTCAGGTCCTCCATAGCTGACTACATATTCTCCAGGGATCATTTCTGCATTGAACTTGTGGTTCTCAACAGGTGAAAGATCCCCTACATTCCTGTATTGTAAGACCAACTCTGTCCCTGCTCTTCTTTAAATTTACATTGAGGGAACAGTGTATTGTTAGGGTTAATAAAATGTTTGATTTGGGTTAGAAAATCATTCTGCTGGATGAATAATGGTATTGGGAACCTGCGATATTTTTAAAAATATAGAGGTGAAATATATAAATGAAAAAAGAAAGTCTAGGTAATTTTGAAGCCCAGAGGGGCAATGGGCCCTTCATTGGGATACTTAGCTTTGATTTACGTTGTGCACAGATAATCTCAGATAAATCGATATACAATGGCCATAGGACCTTGTTCCTTTTATGGATTAAAAATTTCGAAGAGAACATCCAGTCAAAAAGGGATAGTAAGTAGGATACCTAATCATGAACAGGTCATTTGCTGGCAGCACAAATTATAGCTCATCAAATGCTATAGAAGGCCAGTGGATCCACACTTACAGATTCAGACAGACTCTCCCAGGGACAGTTCCAACAAGTGTTGGGCATGTCACAAAACATAAGAGAGAAAAAGAATACCCTATAAGCCATGACCCAAAACTAATGCATGCAGATAGTTTGAGGTTTTCAGAGTTAATGTGTGCAAATATGATTTTTCTCCAAGTCTTAAAGAATTTGAATTCCTTTTCCCTGTCATTAGAAAAAAACTGGGGCAAGTGGAGGTGGGTGGCTCAACACTGGTGCCCTCAGGCTGGCTAGCTAAGGGCAGTGCTGAGCCTCTGAGACAGGAGACCCCAGGTTTCTCCTTCCTCATGCCTGCTCCCAACATGCACTACTGGGTCCCACGAAGAGGGCACTTCCAGCTCACAGCTCATTAGAGACAACAGACAAGGCCGATAAGTTCAAGGCTAACAAGTGCAAATCACTCAAAGGCAAGGGCTCAACCAACCACAGCACCCCTGCCTTTAAAACTTTACATATTAATACCTGATCTTTAAAAACAAACAGTGCTTTTCTCACTTATGCTGCATGTGCAAGAAACAAAACTTCAGAGATCTTCTTCAGTTTGAATATTACATCACTTCTTTTGCACTCTATTCTAATAAACATTCTCTCTACAAATGTTTTTCGTGTATTTTTCCAATTACTTTTTCAAGACCCATTTCTTAAAGGAGATTTGAACCCACACCTCCACATCCAGATATTTACGCCCAGTGCCAATGCAGGCCTAGAGTGCGCCCACCCCTTGCTCCTGGCCAGCAAGTGTTTGCCACACTAACAGACTGGAGAGGATTAAAGCAATGATTTGCCCAAGTGGAGAGACCAATGTAGCACTTTCATTTTAATTTCTATTGTTTTAACTACTATGGTTGTGAGAATGTTTATGGTATTTGTCATCTGAGACATGCTGTGTGACAGTTCACACTATTTTCACTGTGCTCACACTTGTATTGATGGTGTAATCCCTTATTTGCTAATGAGATCACTACTTTGAATAGGTATTTCTAGTCATGGATCATTAATAACACTAAAGGGTTAATATAAGAATACTGAAGTATAATATTCAAATGAGAAGGGAAAAGGCTGTGAATGTCTGGCAAAAATACTCTAGACCTAAGTAGCCACCTGTTAGTCCAAGTTCAGCACATGGCCAAGTACAAAATAAGTGCACCAAGCCAATGCTGTCTTGGAAAATACATTCATTACACTCAAAAGCATAAGCTCTGAAGTTCTTGAATTCTATACATTTGTTTTACATTCCTATAGAAAGAAGAGAAGCACTACTAAAGTTACAAAAGAACAGTTGTAAAAATAAATACAGCATCCAGTTGTCAGTGAGACAACTCAAAATAAAATTATTTAGAATTATAAGTTAATTTGCAAGACACTGCCATAATGTTAAAAAGGAAACATTTCACAAATTAGAAAATGGAGCATATTAAAATTTGAAAAGAAAAGAAGAAATGAGGAGACCTAGGAAATGTGTGAAGAGATTAATAAAGGGAAAAAATGGGAGGGGGACAAAACCGGTTCTCCCAAATATAAACTGTGTGTCATTAATTCAGTCAACAAACGTGCACTAAACCCTACCTGCCAGGCCTTGTGAAAGTCTGGCTGCACTGATGAGGAAAGCAGAAACCTCCCTCAGGAGCTCAGTCTGAAGACAGCAGTGCTTGCTGTTTGGGGAGAGTGAGCACCATGAAGGGGCAGTGCAGAGGGTGCATGAACAGGTAGTGGAATGGACAGGTGGGTCTGTGAGAGTCCACAGTGGCCAGCTCCTGTCTCTCAGGCTTCTCTCTGACACCCCTGAGGATCTGAACTGACTCCAGGTCCCAGTTGTCATTATTCGCACAGTAAAACCAACAAACAAAACAAGAATGATGCAACAAGAAAAGCTGCCGTGCACCATCCACACGGCGGGCCCACTACCCAGATGTATGGGTCTGGAGGCAGTTTCAACCTCCTTTCCCTCTAGTACAGTGGCTACCTGGGAATCTGTTAGATACTACAGAAGATTTTACCTCACAACAATTAAGGTGCTTACTCAGTCTTCAATTTTGATCTGATGTTTAAGGATTTAAGAGTTTCCTTAAATTATTTTATTTAAATCTAGTAAACATGAATAAAATCGATATCTACTTCATATCTTTATCCATGTGCCTGTTCCCTGTAAAATTTAGGATTTGGGGGGAAAAATAACAGAAACACTGACCTTATTTTGGTGACCTATTAGTAAAGGACCACTAGGTCCTTTCCGACTCCAAAAGCATGTCATTAAAAGTCCAATGTCCCATCAATTACAGACAACGATTTTTATGAGCTTCACTGGAATTTAACTCTGTGGGAGATGAAGATTTAAAAAGAAAGTCATACTCATGCCTTCATCTGAGATGAAGACTTTTTTAATCACAATATATCCTGCAAAGCTAATTCTTCAAAAACAATAACTGAAACCTTCAGGATTATCAAATATCTATCTTTCAAACAATTTAGTTCTTCTCAGTGATATAGGTTATTACAGGCTGAATGCCAGCTAAATATTAATTAGCAAGATAGAATCGGTCAGCAGACAATGTTCTGTATCATTTTTATCATCACGTAATTGCAATTCGGAAACTCTGTGTGCTACAATTAAGTTTGTGCTAAGTACATCAAACACATATTTTGCTTCCAAGTTGATGAGTTAGGATTTACAAGATGGGCTAGATGACATCAGTGTTCCTCCCAAGTGCGGATGACAGGTTCACCATGTTTGTTGGTGCACCTTGATTACATGTGCCACATTCCACGTGGTGAGAAGGAGGGAGTCATTTAGTTTATTCACTGAGCACTAACTGCATTGAGCACAAACTACATATATAGAGTGACTGTTGTTCCAGGCACCATAGGAGGTATTACATAGAAGTTATGACTTTGTTCCCTTAAAAATGTGAGATGATGGAACCAACCTAGGTGTCCCTCAATAGGTGAATGAATAAATAAAATATGGTGTATATACTCAATGGAATATTACTCAGCTTTAAAGAAGAGTGAAATTATGGCTTTTGCCAGTAAATGGATAGAGTTGGAAAATATCGTGCTAAACAAAATAAGCCAATCCCACAAAACCAAAGGCCAAATGTTTTCTCTAATATGTGGATGCTAATTCACAATAAGGGCAGAGGCACTAGGAAAGAATAGCGTTACCTTAGATCAGTAGAGGAAGTGAATGGGAGGGAAGGGAGGGGAAGTGGGGATAGGAAAAATAGTAGAATGTAGCAGACATTACTCTTTTATGTATGTATGTGATTACCTGACCAATATGATTCTGAAACATGTACACTCAGAAAAATGAGAAATTATACACCATCTGTGTATGATGTATCAAAGTGCATAAATGCATTCTACTGTCATATATAACTAGTTAAAGCAAATTTAAAAATTACTAAAAAAGTGAGATGAACCATATCCTAGTATATTAAAAATACTACAGTGTATTTATCCCACCCACCTTTATGGAGATTGAAGTTGTTTTCAGTGGGGGCTTCTGGGACAATGGTTCTGTGAATACTCTGTGGAGCCCTGGGAAGGAGCCTTTGGGCATGCTCTCCAGCACTGGGGTACCAAGCTCCTCCCCTCATTTTACCAGAGCTGGGAGGAAAAGTTATCAAATACATGTATTTTCAGCTTCCATATCTTTATAACTAATACAGATTTTAGCACATGCTCCAAATGAGAGGTGACAGTGACAATCAGGGACACCTGACCCAGTGCCTGCACATCTAGCCATGTCCTCCAATGTGTCTGTGATGTGCCTGACACAGCACTCCATGCTGGCTCTGAATATTTGCTGGTTCCCCACTTCTCCTTCATGAAGTGAAGCAGGTGACACCTCACAGGGCTGCCAGCCTGTCACCTGCAGGAGTGGTCAAATTCCCAGGGGATGCCATAGAGCTGGGGACACCTGGACATCTGTTCAGGTGTAGCAGCTGGTATTGGTGCAGCCAGGCTGCAGGTGGCCTGGTCCCTCACTCAGCGGGTCCCTCTCTCCTGGGCTGCTGGATGTGACCAGATCCTGGGCACTCACTCACTAAGACTGATGACGAGAGGGGAGCAGGGACTAGGGCTAGCTGCCTTCCTAAGAAACATGGCACAGCTCTGGGTGTGTGATAGCTCTGTGCAAGCACAGGACACCTGCCACAGCACCACAGCCAGCCCTTCCTTCAGCTCCCCACCTGCCTCACCACCTAACTAGCACTTCTGTAATTGTCACTTAGGACTCTGCGTTTCCAGCAACAGATACCAGCACCCACAAGCACCCATAGGCTTAAGGGGGTGAGCTCACATAAGGAACTGGCTGTGTTCCCAATCCAGGGGCCTGAAGTCCTCAGTAACATCTCATAATAGGCTAAGTTTCAATCATCCTCACGATGGTTGAATTTGTTATTTTCGCCAAGTGTCATCTATTTCTCCATAAAGGAGTGACAGACTGTGATGCTGAGGCAGATTCACAGAGAAATGACTTAATCTTGCCAGGGCCTTTTATGGTGCCTGGAACCTGCTTCACGTCTCCATGCATCAAAGCATCATGAGGGGTGGCTTTCATGAAGAATGTAGAGTGACAAGAAACCAATCGGCCTTCCTCCCTCTTCCCTAGGAGATCCACAGGGAAGAACACAGAGGCTTTCATGGACAAACTGTGCCTGTCTTCCCTCAACGGGGCTGCTGAGCAGTGAGGAGTGTGTGTGTGTGTGTGTGTGTGTGTGGGGGGGTGATGTGAGCAGCACTCACCCCCAATCGCTCCCTGTACCCCAAGGAGAACCATAGGAGATGCTTCCTCACTGCACCCAGCCAGATAAAAGGCCAGTGTGCCCAGCTCCAGAACATCTTCCTTGCCAATCACTCCCTGCCAAGCCTGCCTCTCTGCAGGAATGGATTGCCCTGCAGCCCCAAGGGATTTTGATCCAGGATTAATAAGGTATTTCAGCAAACTTCTGGGCTATTTCTCATCTTGGACTAAAACAACAGGAAAAGAATACAATGGGCAGCTAACTTGGAGCTGGTGAAAGACTTCAGTGTGCCCAGGCAAGATGAGAAATAGACCCAGAAAAAATTATGGAGCTTTCTTTTCCTGACTTACATGGGTAATTTATTAATCTGCATTTGAAACTCCCTCTTTTAAAATGATTCAGGGAACACACCTAAGTGTGAGAAATGGTCCAGTCCTCATCAACGTCTCCTTGACAAATATTTCAGGAAAGAATTATACTAAATATGCCAGGGAAATTTATCATGGCAATCATTTTTCAGTTTTCTTTTTTATTCAGTCTTTAGCAGTTAAAAGTGATATTTATTTGCTTTCTTCCAAGTCCAGGGTTATGAGAAGAAAGCAAGGGTTAATCCCCCTCACAGGAAGACAACCTGTTCAAAGCCTACAGCCATTGCTTTGTAACCCAGGTTAAAACTTGAACCATAAAAATCATGTCCTGAGCACAACAACAACTCTTTCTCAACAACTCCCACCAGAACTCTCTATTTTTCTCAAGAGCAGCTGAGGATAGAACTGCTCCTTACTACCTCCACAGCCTCAGAGTTATTTTCCAAGGCCACCGTTGCCTCTCAGTCACAATACTGTGCTCATCCTAGGGCCTGCTGGAGCTGTGGAGTGAGCTAACCTCAGAAAACTGGCTGACCCAGAACCTATTTCTGCATTCACAGGAAAAGGCTCTGCAAGAAGGCTCCTCGAGAGATCCTGGCCTCCCTGTGCATGAGACACACCCCTCCTGGGGCTCTGCTCTTGCCCTGAGCCTTCCCTCTGTCTCCAGGATTGCACCTTCCTCTGCTCTTCCCCTTATGTCCACCAAGTTCATTAGGGGAATTAATGAACTAATTTCTTATATGTTGTAAACCATTAACATACTACTATCCTTTCATTTAACTCTATTTTGAAATAATTTCAGCTATATTACAGATTTCTGAATATTTCTTATTTTTTGAGAATCTCCAATGTTCTTCACAATGGCTTTATTAACTTATATCCCCCTTTCTCCATATCCTCATCAGAATTTGTTACTTCTTGTGTTTCTGATAACATTGCTTTTTAAAAAATTTTTGATTTATTTGTTTCTATGTAATTATTTGCTTCTGTTCTATATTATTTCTTTACTTTTATATAAGTTCTATTTCATTTTTTTAATTTTTTAATTTTTTCTAATTAGTTGTACAGGACAGTAGAATGCATTTTCATACGCTGCACATAAATGGAGTATAATGTCTCATTCTTCTAATTGTACATGATGTAGAACCACACTGTCATGTAATCACATATGTACACAGGGTAATGTCGGATTCATTCTACTATTCTTCTTACCCCCATACCCCTCCCCTTCCATCACTCCCCTCTATCTAATCCAAACTACCTGTATTCTTCCTTAGCCCCGCCCCTTTTTGTGAATTAGTATCTACATATATGAGAAAACATTCTGCCTTTGGTTTTTAAGATTAGCGTATCTCACTTAGCATGATATTCTGCAGCTCCATGGATTTACCAGTAAATTCCATAATTTCATTTCTCTTTAAGCCTGAGTAATATCACTGTGTGTGTGTGTGTGTATATATATATATATATATATATATATATATATATATATATGTATATGTATATATATATATGTATATATGTATATGTATATATGTATATATATATATATATATATATATATATATATATATATATATGTGTGTGTGTGTGTATATATATACACACCACATTTTCTTTATCCATTCATCCCTTCATCCTAGGTTGGTTCCATAATTTAGCTGTTGTGAATTGAGGTGCTACAAACATTGACGTGTAAAACCATGCTCAGAGTCAAAGGTAATCTATTGACAGGCTTTTGTTGAAAAAAAAAGACAGAAACCAGGCAAAAAAAAGACAGAATGGCAATTATCAAGATACAAGGCAACAATAAATGTTGGCAAGGGATGTGGGGAAAAGGGCACACTCATACATTGTGTGCCCTTTTCCCCACATCCTTGCCAACATTTATTGTTGCTTGTATTCTTGATAATTGCCATTCTGTCTTTTTTTTGCCTGGTTTCTGTCTTTTTTTTTCAACAAAAGCTGTCAATAGATTACCTTTGACTCTGAGCATGGTTTTACACAAAAATTTTCACATACTGTATTTTTATTTACTTCATTTTTTTTCAGTATGAGGGGTTGAAGAACCACTGACCTGCACCCTCCTCACCTCCTCCCCCTTTCTTTTTTGGAGACTGGGTCTTGCTAAATTGCTAAGGTTGGCCTCCAAGTCGTGTCCCCTCTGACTCAGCCTCTTGAGAGGCTGGCATTACAGGCTAGTGTCAGCACATATTTCAAATTTTAAAAATTTTTCTTTGAAGCTTTCTTACTGTTGCATGGGCAATTTAGAAATGCGTTATTTAATTTCCACAACTCTTTGAGGATTTTCCAAATACTTGTTATTAATTTCTAATTCAAATCTCTAATAGTTTGACATCATATTTTACATGTTTTCTATTCTTTTAAATTTGATAAAGTTCATTTTATGGTCCAGGACATGTTCCAGGTGCCCTCAATACATGATGTTTAATTTGTTCTAGTGTGTGTGATGTTCTATACATGTCATTAGTTAAACTGCATGAATATTGTTCAGTTCCCATAAATTCTTACTAATTTCATGCCTATATATATGTATATACATATGCACATATATATTATTTAAAATCTATATGTTGTGAGCATGTGTATTACTGTGAGACAGTAAATTCATTATGCAATCACTCTGCCTTATGTGTTATGAGACTCTGTTATTGGGTGCACACATACCTAAGTCCATGCCAACCTGGAGAACTCCCCCTGTACTATTGTGCAATGTCCCTTATCACCTCTGATATTAAAATTATCTTAAAATTCATCTAGATACTCCATTTTTCTTTTAGTTAATGATTGCATGACACTTTTACACTATTTTTCTTTTGACCTATTTGAATCTTTATACTTCAATCGGATTTCTTGAAGAAAGTTATAATGTGGTTTTCTTTTTTAATCCAAATTGAACATCTTTGTCCTCTGTAGAAACCATTTTATATTTAGTAAATGCTATTTAAAAATAAAAAAATAAAACTTCTTTCAACGTAGGTCAACTGGCAAAACAATTTTCTCCTTCTTTTAGTCTGTCTGATGATATTCCCAGTTGGTTGACTTTTTTCAGCATTTTAAAAAAACAATACCTTGTGGTCTACTGCCTTACGCGTTCTCACAAAAAAGGCAAGAAGTCTGCCATAATCTCACTTGTGTCCTTGGGGTGCCTTTCTTTTCCCTGGATGCCTGGGACTTCCTTCCTCCCTTGTCTCCAACATGGGTACATGGTACTAGTGGGTTTGTCTGTGCCCTTGTACAGGTGATTCCATTTATCGGATATTTATTGTTGTCTTGGATAGGGCGATTCTCAGCTAATATTTTTTCAAACATTTCTTCTCCTCTCTCTCTCTCTCTCTCTCTCTCTCTCTCTCTCTCTCTCTCTCTCACTCTCTTTCCTTTTCAGTGTTCCAATAATGCCTGTGTCAGGCCACTCTGTGCTATTTCTCTTCTCACTGATGCTGACTCTGTTTTCTTTGTTTTTCTTGTCTCTTGTGTTTCACTTTTTGTAACTGCTATTATTCTACCTTCATATCTAGTGATGGCTACATCGGTAATGAGCAACTGAGGAGTACCAACTACATCCTATGAAGGTGACCTGGGTTTAAGTTCAGGATATCCATTTGACTCTTCTTCACTGAAAGTTACCCAGGTGACCTGACCTGGTCACCTTTTCTACTCACGCCTCAGTGTGATGTTTCTGAGGTTCTACTGGATGGCTCTATATGCATTTTATCTGGGCCTGGTTCTTCGCATGGCTCTGTCTCTTGTCTTCTTGTTCCTCACACTCTCTCCTTGTTGAGAGCTGGGTTATTAGTGTTTTGCTTAGAAATTGGCATTTCCTTCCTTCTCCCAGGCCTTTGGGTGGAGGTTTGTTTTAATCTAGTGAGGACTTGCACTGGGTTTTGAGATTTGTTTTATAGCAAGGAGCAGTGAAATTAGGATGGAGAAGTGTAATTTAATTAGGCCTTTTCAGTTGTTATTCTACCTTTATCAGACTGCCAGCTTCAAATTCACTCATCAACATGGCATGTTCAGGATGTTCTTCTTTGGTGTAACTTGCTACAGCTTGATGGCTTGACCTGGGGCCTGTGTCCTTTGGTCCTGGCAGTATGGCTACCCCCTCTCAGCTCAGTAGTAAGTGCTCCTCCCCTCTCAGCTGCAACTTGCCACCCTGCACACACTCCTGTCAACTCCATGCAGTAGGTGTCTTTCCCATGTCCATGCTCAGTTGCAAAGGGCAGGCAGCAGGGCAAAGGGCAGCAGTTTCCCTTGGTAGGTATGAGGGATAAGAGTCCAGGCAGGATTCAGGGATTTAATGCCTCTCCCACAACTGCCTTCCCCTCCCTCAAGCCTGCAAGAAAGATCCTCTGCACCCTTCCCAGTCTTTCTTGTGAATGGCAGAATTACAGAAAGACCACGACTTCCAGGGAACATGAGCCCTGTTCTTCCCCCACACAAGCAGGCCCAAGGGCCTCCGTCTGACAACCTCCAATTACCTGCTCTTTCAACTCAAATTTTCTGGCTAAGGTCTGACGATACATGAGTCAGGTCTGACAGAAGTGTCCATGTCCTATGTCAGCCTATGGACAGGTTAGTTAGCTAGCTGACCTATGACCTCTTCTCTCTTTCTACCTTGTCATAAAGTTATGTCAATTTCCCCATCTCTCAATCCCCTGAGAAAAACTGCAAAGTGACTTCACAGCTTAATACCTATAAGCTGATGATGTCTAAATATCCTAAGATTACCTCCTTCCAGAGCTAGAGACAGACTTATATGGCCAAGTCTCCATGGACACATCCAGGGATGACAATATCTGCCTCTAGACAGTCCTCCCTCATCTTCCCTGTAGTAAATGAAGCCACCATTACTCTGATCATGGAAGAACGTGAGCGACTCTCTTGAGATGCACTACTGCTTCACAAGCAGCAGAGGCTGCCCAAGACTGCTTGGGACAAGGGATACGGTAATCAGCCTGTTTTAACCATTCTAGTGCCTACATATGTTACCCAGGGCATCTTAAATATATACAACAACAAAGATATTAAGAAAAAAGAAATGGGAACAATAAGGCATGGGAATTAAGATATGCAACTATCATAATTTGTGGGTAGTCTGATCAACTATGCAGAATCAGCAAAATTAATTGCTAGAGCTAATGAGAGAATTGTGAGATTAGGGTACAAGATCAGCTAATGAAAACCAGCAGCTCAGTAGTAAGTGCTCCTCCCCTCCTTTGCAGCCAACAGAGGAGAGCCAGGATTTTTAGCAGGACAATGAGGCTGGCCAGGACTGCTCCAACAGGGTGGGAGAAACTTTCACACAGAGGCCACTTTAACTAACACCCATGTGACTCTGTTGTGCTAATTGATTTACTTTTTCTACCATTTATGAGGCACCTAGTGCTACGATGAAGCTGCTAGTCTCAGAATCTGGGCATGAAGCCAGGATCTGCACCTCCGCAGATGGTTAACTGCAGGCAACTGTGTTGGGACCCCGAGTTCTCTTGACACAGCACAGTCCCATGGGGACCCAGAGGCCAAGCGAAAGCACACATGTCCTGGCACACAGGGCCCCATCCTTCTCTCGTGCTTTTCTTCCCCGATTACTGACAAGGACTGCATTGTCCTTTCCCAGGTCATCGCACTTAACCAAAGACAGTTAAAATTCCTTTTCCACAGACTTACACATTATTTATTTTAAACTCCATTCTCCCATTGTCTAAATACTGCATCAGTGATCCTGTACTAACTTTCTGGCTCATTTCCCATAATACCAGACACACATTCAAGTAATGCTTTCCACCTACAACCCTAACCCTTGCAATGCCGAGCCTCCTGCTTCAGGCACTGAGGTAGGTTTGCCACTGTGAAAAGAGCTGTGTTGGTCCCAATTTCTTCAGCCCCAGGCTCCTCACCATGGCCTTCCCACACATCCACCATGCACCTGTTTATTATTCACTTTATAACGTGAACAACAAACACAAACATGGGGGGGGGGGCTCTCCAAACAACAGTGCTGCCAAGGAATTGCGATTTAGAGTGACTTCAATTTAAAAACTCATGGCATGTTTGTCCAGAACAAGATCTTGAAGTTTCCCATAATATCAAATTCAGATATTTAAATGCCAACTTATGTTTCTGGAAGTTGGGTAAGCTGTAAGTTCAACACTTGAATGTTCTGTCCCTATCTTCAAAGTGCATTAAGTACAAAATTTATTTTTAAAGCAATAGCTATAATTTTACAGGTAGAAGAAAAGTGAGTGTTCTTTTCCTGCTCTGCTCAATAAATGGGAACAGTCACCTCTTTGGCATCACTTAGACTTATAAAGTAGGCATTTCTAAACATCACCCACTTCATGCTTTTCTCCCCTTCTCCCTCCTTCCCAAGCTGGTAAATGTCATAGTGACATCTCCTCATTTGTAATATCACATGGTTCCAAGACCACAACAGGCCATTTGGCTTTCCCCACCCATCTGTCTCTCAAGTCTTCTTGAGTTATGGATCCCAGACCCAATAGATCACAGTGACAGTTCATAGCTCCATCACTGATTTTTAAAATTATTGTGTGGAATTTGATGTGGATTGGATCAAAATAGATGCATTAAAACAGTCTTAGGCTATAGTAGCCACGCAGAAAGATTAAGTGGTTGTCATGATGTCTTGGTGAATCATGTTCTAAAGCTAGAGATCTCATTGAGCAAGAATTACTGAAATGTGTGGGCTAGGAAATACAGCTTTTTTAGTCTTTTCCTTCAACAAGTTATTGTTTTTACATTGTTTTAACTCTTCTATTACTAACAGATTTTGGAGGAGCTGCCTCTATTGACCCAAGTTAAACTCAGAAAAGAGAAACTCACCATACATGAACATGATGAGATTTATTCTGATTTATTCTTTTCATTTAAGTAAGTTGACATCATTAAGCAATAAAGATTTCTAAAGAGAAGTTTCTAAAAGCCTGTGGGTTCCTTGTTGTCTAGATTTGCTCTCAGGGCTGCAGTGTTCAAAGTTCTTCTGCATCAACATCCATAAATGTCTGATGAGCAGCCTCTAATGGCAAAGTTATCTCTTTTTTTCCAGGAAGAAATATATATATATGTGTGTGTGTGTGTGTGTGTGTGTGTGTGTGTGTGTGTAAAACTACAGACTTAGCTGCCAAGGTTTTAATGATGTCGCTGGGCAGATGAGCAGAAAGTGTATTTGGAAATAGGATGCTTCTGTTGGCAGACCTCTGGAGACACCTCGGACACAAATGCTTGGTTCACTGGGAGAGGTGGGGGATGCAGGTGCTTGTCCATGGCCAAAAAGCCAGTAGTTAGCCCAGCTGATGGGAAACCTAAGCTGCTTCTCCCTACTTCAGTATTCCTTTCCTCATAAATGCCACGTGATCATTCATGGAAATAAAAGCCATCTTAACAAACTAACACAAGGATCATTTTCACAAAATAAAAAATTCTACCAATTTATCATTCATATATGACCCAATGCAGTGTATAGTACTCAAGAAAGCAATAGGACCCTACACTCAAGGAGTGGACAGAGGGCCAGCAGCCTCCACAAATGAGAGAGATTTTTAAGAAATGCAGACTCTGGGGCTCCCCACTGGACCAACTCATGTGCCTGTGAACAAGAAAACCCAGATGACTTGTTTGAACAAAGACATCTGGGATGCAGATGGGGGGTTGGCAGCAGGGAAGCGAGCCATCCAGAAGCTCCCCTTCCCCTGTGCCTAGGCACAGGGCAACTGCACACAGTCAGCCCCTTCTCCATTGGGACAGCTCCAAGGCTCCGGCACATGCCTGGAATCAAGGGCAGGAGGGGACTCCCATGAGTTACATTTTTTTCTATAAAATTTGTTTATAGAGTAGAAACAATAAGAGATTTACAATAGACCATAATAAAGTCACGCTATGAGGGAAAGCAGCTGTCACTCGAGCAGGAGCACTGTGAAAGCCAAAAGGGCCACAAGGGACTACTGGGTGGCCAATGAGCACACCACACTCATTAAGGGATGACTCACACCCTGGTGAGCAGGAGTGGAACTGCAGGAGATTGCCCCCTGCTAGTGGAATCGCTTAGACTTATAAAGTAGGCAACCTAAAACTCAAGAATTATTTATTTCTGGAATTTTCCATTTCATATTTTTGTTTTTTGGTTGACTGTGAGTCACTAGAATTGTGGAAGGTGAAACCACAGTTGAGGGTGGACCACTGTCCTCAGTGTGTAAAGAAAATGGAAAGCTTCCACTTCGGAGAGGCTGCAAGTGTTTTCCAGGTGGGTCTCAGGTGTAACATGGGGTCCTCCACCACCCAGCAGAAGCCCCACCCCTACCATGAATCCATTTCCATCACTTGAGACTGAACACACACACACACTGAACTTAGCTCTAGCTCTCTGCACACACAACTGTCTGGCATTCCTAGAAATAAAGAATAACCAGATCACCATGCTCACCCACATCTTCATATCTCAGCTTCAGCCAAGGCACAACAGTGAAGCACTGTAGAAATGGCTGCCAGGTGTCCTACAGCCTGAGTGGCCTCTAGAACTATCAATAAGGGAAACAGCAAACAGGTACAAATTGGTCAGCACATATTACAGCACCCATTGGAGAGGAAGCTTCCAGCAAGGTGAGGGGTGGGCTTCTCTGGCCTCCCTGTCTCTGGCAGAGGAGGGGATGGGTAACCAATCAGGACAGGGAAAGTCACAACTGTATCTGGGCACAAGCCAGGTGGCGGGTGTCAAAGGACCACTCACAGGGTTTACAGTGTCCACTTGCACTCTGGGGGACAGGGTGCCTTGCGAGCATAAGCAGCAGCATCTTGATCCCTGGAAAGTTCCCGTGTGGGAGCTGAGGGGGAGCTGGGAGCATGATGTGTCTGTCACACTGGTGCCAGTGGGACATGGGCTGTTCTCACGGACCCCGAGAGGACAAGGCCACTCTGGAAGGCACTCCTCCAAGGCAGCGACAAGCAGAAGTGACAACAGGGAGCAGAGGATGAGTGGCAGTGGTAACGCAGAAGTAGCAGTGGCTATGCCATCTCAGTGTCTGGTCTGAGCATCTGAAAAGTCCCCCAAGGTCCCCATGAGGAAAGTGTCAGCTGAGAGCATTCATCCCATCCACTGAGATCCTCCAACAGAGTAAACAGTAAGTCACTTAACACTAGCTCCTGGACTCCTGCTCCCTCTGACCCCAGACATGGAGAAGTGAGAAACTGAGGCGAGCACTGGGAAGGCCCAGGAGAAGCCTCTGTCCTTCTGCTGGACAGGGTCCAGGCCCAGAGCAGGCCCAGCACAGCCTCCTCCTGGAGAGAACATCGAGTTAGGGAGATTGAACTGTGCGGTACTGGGCATTACCAATTTGTAATGCAAAAGCACTAGGAAAAGCTATGATGTCTTAAAAAGCCAAGGTAGTTCTGGCTAAAACTAGTCAAAGGCTTGTTTTGAAAAGAGAGCTGGAGAAAGAAAAACCAAGTTGTTTCATGATTGTCCCCGAGGCCACTGCAGTCGATATAACACTGATGTATCTGCTGAAAGGTTCAGGTCGTGTCCAGTGCTTACTGAAGCCTTCAAGGCACTCTGTACATAATACATCATTTTTGTTAGAGCTCGTTTGATTGCAAAAGAAAAAAATCGATACCCATACAAAGTAGTTCAAAGAAAAAGTGAAAGTTAAAAAGCAAGCAAGAAAGCAAACACAAGACAGATGCATTGTGGAGGTGACCTGAATTTTCTGAGCCCCTCTGGACAGTGGAGGCTCTTGCCATACTCCCACCCTGGACCTCTACTTAATGTCACATAAAACTGCCAAACCTACTTGTCCCAAAAGCCCCAGGTCCAGATGTAAACCACATTAGTGAATCCAAAAGATTTCTACGGACGTTTTTCTGAAAAACAAGCTATAACACATCAACATTTGTATTCTGCTCCCAACGTGCATCTCCAGGGTGCCAGCAACTTTTGTGTTGCTATTTCCTTTATCTCCTGCCATGAGGGCTCACAGACACCCTCCACTTGTCTGATAATTTCAGTTTCGGTGAGCTCTGTGCAATAATAACCAGTAAAGCAACCATCATCTTCATTCCTGCTTAGAAAGCGATTCATAATTCAGTAATTTATTTACTTGTTTTTCTGGACAAAAATCAGGTGCTGGTTCTGCCTTACCTGGGAATTTATTTAGTGCTCCCTATAGCACCAGAGCACACTCTCAGGCCCTACTCACAGAGGAGACACATCCCAACCATGTATTCCTCCTGAGAATATCTGGCTGTCCACTTAGAACCACTTAACCTAATGGCTCCTGCACCTGTCCAACTGCTGCACTCAACAGGCAGTACCTTGTAGTCAGGGAATACACCTGTAGCCAGCTGGGTCCCAAGAGATGGCAGAGTCTTTCCTGAGCTCAGCCTGGCTGCAGAGCTCAGTCAGTGGTCTCACTGGGTAGCAGGGCCCAGGCAAATGCTCAGTCATCTATAGAACCCGAAAATAAGCTCTGCCTGCCAAGGGTCAATATCTACTAGCCTTTCCAGGATCACAGGCCAGACTCAACAGTGACTGTGTTCTGCAAAAGAATACCTACAAAAGCCAAAAATGTGGCCGTTTCCATACATACACAAACACTAGTGCAAAGACCCTGGGACTGCAAAGACACAGGAAATCAAACAAACTATGAAGTCTCCAACAGTGGACCCTAAAGAAAGAGAAACTAAAGAAATGACAGAAAAATAATTCAGACAATCCTCTTAAAAATGTTTTGTGAACTTCAAACTGGGTGTAATGGTGCACACCTATAATCTCAGAGACATGGGAGGCTAAGGCAGGAAGTTCACAAGTTTAAGTCCAGGCTGGGCAACTTAGGGAGACCTTGTCTCAAAATAATTATAACAATAATAAGAAGAAGGGCTAAGGAGGTAGCTCAGTGGTAAACAACCCCTTGGTTCAATCCTAAGTACCACATAAAACCACGAAATACACACACACACACACACACACACACACACACACGATGTGTAATAAAAACTATTTAAATAAAAAATCAAAATCCTAGAGGCAAACAATACAATGACTAAATGATAAAATGCAATAGAAAGCTTCAGTGGCTTTTTATGATCAAATATAGAGCATTTTAATGACTAATAATTAGGAACATCTACAGGAATCAAGGTACATCATTAAAAGACTCAAGTTATGCATAACAGTAACTCAAGAAGAAAAAAAAATCAGAAAAAAAGGTCCAAAAATATTATTTAAAGAAATAATGGATGAAAACTTTTTTGGCCTGAAGAAAGAAATGTACTATCTAGGAATAGGAAAATATCCCATCAAATTCAAAATCCCATCAAATTCTTGACAACATATAATATTCAAAAATCAAAGAAAACCTTCTGAGAGCATTATGAGAAAAGAAATATACCACATAGAGTCCCATTACAGCCATGAACAGGTTCCTTGGCAGAGACCCTGCAGACTGGGAGACAGCGCAATAACACATTCAGAGCACTGAAGAAAACATTGCCGAGTGCACCTGACCATCAAAGCTATGTCTCAGAAATGAGGGAGAAACACAACTTCCTCAGACAAACAAAAGCCACATGAGCTCATTACCACTAGACTTGTATTATAGAAACTGCTCCAGAGAGTTCTTTTTTTGTTTGTTTGTTTATAGATATTTTTTAAAAGAGAGAGGTGAGAGAGAGAGACAGACAGAGAGAATTTTTAATATTTATTTTTTAGTTTTTGGCGGACACAGCATCTTTGTTTGTATGTGTTGCTGAGGATCGAACCCGGGTCGCACGCATGCCAGGCGAGCGCGCTACCACTTGAGCCACATCCCAGCACTCCAGATAGTTCTTTAAATTAAAAGAAAAGGGTTCTAGTTAATACACATGAAACTCAGGAAAACACAAAACAGAATGGTAAAAGTAATAACAATCAATATTCAGAACATTGCAGGACTACAAAAGTAAAAAGTCAAAATAATTAGTGAACTCTATAGAGAGTAAATTATCAAGAGAGGCATACCATAAAATTATGTCAATTCAGGTATAACAAAGATAAAACATGGAGGGAGATTCAAGTGTCCAGTTATTGTATAAAAAGTTTTTATTATCTTGAAAAAGGCCATGGTAAGTATATTATAAGCATAATATGTTCTATTTTAGCCTCATAGTGATCAAAACCAAAAATCTATAGTAGATACACAAAACAACAAATAAAATTCAAAATATAACAATGTAGGAAATCACTAAACATGAAGGAATCCAGCAAAACAGAAAGAAAGAATCCACAAAGAGAAAAATTTTAAATGGCTATAGTGAAGTCTTTACCTGTCAAAAAATCACATTAGAGGGCTGTGGTTACAGCTCAGTGGTGGAGCACTTGCCTAGTATGTGTGATGACCTGGATTCAATCCTCAACACCACATAAAAATAAACAAAATACAGGTATAAAAAAATACAATAACATTTTAAAATTACATTAAATGTAAATGGGTTAAATTATTGAATGAAAGACAAAGATCCAACTATATGTTGCCTGGAAGAGACTCACTTTACCATTCAGGACAAACAGAGAGTAAAAGTGAAGGGCTCGAAAAGTTATTCCATGGAAATAAAGACCAAAACAGAGGGGGCAGTTGTGACTTCATCAGGCCAAATAGACTTCGGTCAAAACTGTAGAAAGCAACAAAGAACGCTAGGGTGTGATGATAAAGGAGTGCACTCAGCAAGAAGATATGACAGCTGTGAATACATATGCAATGTGGGAAGGACCTCAGTATACACAGGATTTGAAGCAGGAGGGACCACAGTGAGGCAACTGTAGGGGAATTTATACACCAGCTTCACTAACACAAGTCATGCAGACAGATAATCAATCATGGAACACTGGATATGAACAGTACATTGAACAAAGTGGGCCTAACAGACATAAAAAAAGTCTGACAGCAAAACGTTCTTCTCAAATGCATACAGAACATACCTAAGGACAGCACACAGGCAAGATCAGCCTTAGCAAATTTAAGACTAAAATCATATCAAGCACATTGCAAAGGCATGAAACTAGAATTCAGTAAAAGGAGGCACTTCTGAGAACTTACAAGGCACAATTTTTTGGGTAATTTAGTTGGATAATTAAAAACTAAAAGAGAAGGATCTGGGGTTATGGTTCAGTGGTAGAGTGCTCACTTAACATGTGTGAGGCATTAGGTTCGATCCTTAGCAAAACATAAATATAATATAAAGATATTGTGTCCATCTATAACTAAAAAATAAACATTTAAAAAACTAAAAGAGAGATTTAAAACGTGGAAACAAACGAAAATGGATGCACAACACAATTTATGGGTGGCAGCAAGAGGCAGTCTAAGAGTAAAGCTTTTCACAATGAATGCCTGCATCAAAAAAGAAGAAAAATAACAAATAACATGCCCCTTGAGGCAACAGAAAAAGAGAAACAAATTAAGGCCAATGTCAGAAATTAAGAAACTGACCCTAGAAAAACAATGCAAAAGACTAACAAAACTGATAGCTTAAAAATATAGAATCAAAGCCTTCAGTTACCCTAACCAAGAAAAAGATTCCAAAAAATAAAATCTCAAGTAGCATGTTACAACTGACACAACAGACAGTGGAATTACAAAAAAAATATCAGGAGACTATTGTGTAAAATAATGCACACAAAACCACATAACCCAGAAGAAAAGCATTGATTCTTAGACACATACAACCTATGAAGACTGAATCAAGAAAACATAAATAGGAACAAACCAAGAACAAGTGAGGAGAAAGCCCAGGGCTTGATGGCTCTCCAGCTGACATCGAGAGGGACTAACACCAATGCTCCACACACTATTCCAAGAACTAAGGAGGGCCTGCTATTAAAATCTTTTAATGAGGTCACCATTTACCCCATATAAAACTCAGCCAGGACAACCCAATCCAATCAAAGGACACCCCCCCCCCAAAAAAAAAAAAAAAACAATTAGAGGAGAAAAGGTTTATTTGGGGACTAACTGTTTCAGATTTCTCAGTCCATAGAAGGCTGGCTCCATTCCTTGGGGCTCAAGGTGGGGCAGAACATCATGGCGGGTGAGTGAGCTGGGGAAGAGCAGGGAGCATGGCACCCAGGAAGCAGCGAGAGAGTCCACTTTCAAATACATGCCACCCCCCATGACCCGCCTCCTTCAGCCAATCCCTCCCTGCCCACAGTCACGTCCCCGAGGGTCCCTAATGAGCTGAACTTGCTCTCTGCTTCCTGATGTGATGTCTTGAGCCACCTTCCTTCAGCACATTTTTCCACCATAATGTCACCTCAAGGGATTTGACACTGGGGTGGCTCAACAGTCACATCCCAATAAATGTCACTTATTGCATCTGCAGGACAGGGAGAGAGAATCACACGGATGTTTTATCAACTGCAAAAAAAAGCATATGACAAAATCAATCCGTTCATGAAAAATGCAACAAAATCACATATAAATGAATGTAATTTAACAAAAAAGTCACTTATAATAAGCCTATAGCTCACGTTATACTCCTTTCTTCTGAGATCAGTAATAAGACAAGGATGTCTCTCTCATTTCTTAAATTTAAATTAAATTTAATTAATACATGAAATTGCCATGTGATGTTTTAAAATGTATACACCGTGTAAAGATCAAGACAAATTATGCACATCTATTTACTCAAATATGAATTTTTAGGGTGCAAACATTCCCATCTTTTCTTCCTTCTGAGACACATAGGGCAAAATCCTAGCCTGGAGTCTCCTGGGGGCAACAGGCAGAGCGTCAAATGTGGAAAACTAAGGGAAGGAGATCTTAAAAGACCGAGAAAAGAGCAAACAGGCATAAAATATCAGGTTTGAAGAACTGAGATAAAATTAGGCCTCTGATTATACGTGATGATCTTTTTGTGTTACAAATATATAATATATACTGAACTTTTACCATATCTCCAATAATCTTGTCCATGCTGGTCATCAAGCTCTCTCCCATAGTGACCTAGTCACTACCTGATAAACAATAATACAGTGCTGCATAGGTTCTCTTGAGAGTTGGGTAAGATGATGCCACACTCCAGTTACTTTTTCCAGATCTGTAAAGAGAAATTAAATCAGGTCCTTTGTCACTTGCTCCTTGCAGGATCTCTAGCTTATTACCATGTGTCTCTCTACAAAGCCCACATTCTAAGGAGCATACCACCCTGCCCATGTTCTCTGGGACCGGCTCCTCAGGAGCAGACTGTCTAGGAAAGGGGGTGGCCATATAAAAAGTAGCTGGTATCCAATTCTGTGCACTATGTGCCACAGTAAATGGAAGGGATAAAGTGAAGTCTTCCCATTCCTGATTTGGGGAGTTCCAGAGGAACGTGATGCCTCTCCCTGTGTAGCAGGTCCTGCTTTCAGCCCCACACGTGGACTGTTATGTGAACTTCACAATACGTCTACAGTGAAGGCCCCATGAAACTTGGACACTGAGGCTAATTTATCCACGATGACACCAGGTCAGTTGGGTTCCAAGTCCAAGTTCTAGGTGTCCAGAGAATGGAGAGACAACCTGACTTATTGCCTAAGGTAATGTGGACCACAAGCTGCCTCCGAAGTTTCCTCTTGAAATCTGAGACTGAAGAAAGAGCCTCTGCTCAGGCTGCCATTATCTTTACATGAGTGCCTTTGCTCTGTCTGGGAAGTAAGTGCAGGCTTCCAGCGCTAAAGTTCTAGTCACATGTTCAAACTTCACATTTTCCATAAAACTCAATTTGGTATCCTTTGCACAAAAATGGATGCCCCCCTTTTAAGTTACCAACTACGACATAGGAAATGTTATCCATCAGGCTGTGGGCAATACTAACTGTCAGTCTAGCCTCACCTATTTGGAGAACAGCCCTGGTGGTTGGCCAGAACGTGATGAACACCAGCCCCTGTCCCCAGCATTAAACACAGCTGGGTAATAGCACGTGTCTCGAGGGATATTTTAATTTACCCACCCCATATGGCTATAACTCCTGGAGTTTTCTTCTCAGGAGCAGTGACTCCTGCCAATACCAGGGTGACAATGTGGGCAGTCATGCTCTGTGATCCTTAGCAGACTGCCCCACAGACTGAAACAAGGAAGCTACAACAAAGGCCTTTTGCTTCTCATTTCTGAGGCTCGGTGTTCGAAGATGGGCTGAGTGGTAACACATCTAAGTGCAGCTAAGGTCAACCATCGTGTAAACAGTGGAAAGAGAAAGACAAAAACTGCTTCTCAAGAAATGTTAGCAAAAGAACAAATAACAATGACATAGCCAGTTTCAAATGCTTCAGCAGTAATCAGCGGAGGATGGGACAAGAGAAAGTGAGCCCAGCCAGCACAAGTTCCATAGAGGTCCCAGCCTTCCCACAGGGAAGGCTCCAATCCAAATACCAGCTCCCAGGAAACTTGTTCCAAACTCCTAATGAAATAAACTGGCATTATTGAGGTTGATATTTTAATTTAAAATGTTGTATCCTAAATGTCACATGATCTTTCCAGTATTCTCCAATGTAAATTGTCCACCTGCTGCTGCCTTTGTGTCCATCATTCCCCAGAGCACCCATGAACATCTGTCCCCCATTATTTCCATCTCCAACAATGCCAATGAACCACAATAGCCTTCAACACAAACTACAAACTTTGAAAGCAAACTACACATTGTGTGGATTCTTCTTTGAGAAAAGGAATTGGCCTTTGTTCTCTTAGCTAACAAACAGCCATGGTCTCACAGTCAGCAATGGTCAGTCACCATAGATCTTAAAGCACAGCAAAGGGGCAGTGGCTAGAAGTGGGTTAGAATAAAAGTAACAACCAACTTTTCATTTGGGTTCTCAGTTCTTAGAACTTCACAGGGGCTTCTGATTGCTAAATGAATATTAATGGTGACTGTATATTGAATTAACATGAGTTCTTGGACCAAGTTTTGGTTGGACACTTCACCAATGCACAGGGCAATCACTGACTCTCCATGAACAGGTTCTCCAGTACCTTCTCAGTTGTTGGTGTGTGTTTCAACACTTTCCAGAAAGGTTTATTGGTGTAAATACCCTGCAGTCCAATTCTGCCAAGAAGCCACTTTAACACAGGAGCCAAAGGCAATTTTTAAAAGAAATTACTGGATGATCTGCTGAACTGCACATATCTGATATCTACACTACATAATCACTGATATGTGAGACTTTATTATTTTTAATTTAAAATCGGATAATGTCAGCTACTATGTATTAAAAAGATATTTCCTATGGATATTAAATAAAGTAAATGTGAAATATGTAACTACTAGAATCATAGTTAAAGAGAACAGAGATAGAGATATGACTTCCTGATTCAAATATTTCATCCAAATCTAATAGCAGAAGGAAATGCTAGTTATTGCTCAGCTGAAAGTATTCAGCCCTAAATCCTCATCTTACATAACTGTACCAGACCACAAGTTCCTTTATCCCTCGAATGGATCCAACATCATCACTCCAAATCCACAAAAGCCCCAAACCCTAACAAGTAGATATTAATAAGAACATTTCAATATGCTAATAAACATGCATACAGAATACATACGCAGAAATAGGTGTAACATACGACAAAATATTAGAGCATAGATTCAGGTTTCACTTTCTGCCTTTCAGATTTAAAAATATATATATAAATACTCTAAAATATTTTAAAAGGACATTGATTCATGTATTGCTGTGTGACTATCCTATGCAAAAACCCAGGTAAGCAATTTCTTTATAATTACGACCTAAATCAAAGCTGAGAAAAGCGAGAAGAGAGGGGGATTGGTGGGCAAGGCCAAGGAAGCCTGGGCGGTGCACAAGGTGCATGGGCAAGTCCTGAGCCTAGGAAGCTCTTTTTTTTTCCCCGCCTGGAAGTAGACTTGTCCAGTATTCACAATCCCTGCACACTCTGGTTCCACAAGGGTTCCTCAGGCATTGCCCGTCCTACTTTCTCTGGACCTCAATAATTTCCTGGAAAAATTCCATACACGACTTTGTCCATTAAAGTTAATGAAGTACGTGTCCGCCGTGCAGAAAAGAGCTGCCTCCTGGGAGAGAGCGCTGCGAGCTTCAGGGACACCTCCTCTGCAAGCTCGCCCCCAAGGGATTTGCAGCCATGGACCCTCACCACAGACTTCTCTCCAGTAACTCGTCAAGGGGGAAACAGCTGTGTCTTCCAGACACGCCCAGGACGCCCAGGGTAGCCACAGGCAGGTGCCCATGCAGAGCAGGGTGGCTGGCTGTGGGTCCATTACACATCTCACATCTCGCAAACCACGATGGCCAAGCAACCTTCTAGCTGAAGGAGCGTGCCTAGGCTGGGACCCGGCTGGGACCTGCGGACAGACCCGTGTCTGCTCTGACCTGCAAGCTAGCTGGCATCTCTTCTCACCAGCACCTGGACCCTCCACCCACTCTCCAGACACGCACAAGCCCCCTCCGTCGATCGAAGATCCCTTACCTTGTGGCCTTTCCCGAGGGGACACCTGATGTTATTGGAGGCTCCAGCTGTTTAATTCATGTCCAGAGGAAGTTGGGGGTTCCAGATTCGCTACCTTAAGAACTTCTTGGCAAGTGGAGGCTGGCGGCACAGGTGCGCACCTCTGGTGAGGTGCAAGGTAAGTCCTCCCTCTCCAGGTGGTCGCGGCGAGGGCGAGGGCGAGGGGAGTCTTCACGCTGCGTGTTTCTGTTAGGCTCCTCACCTAGGGACGACAAAATCCGCATCCCCATGCTGGAGGAGAAGCAGCTGCCTGGACCCCGGAGGGAGTCCAGGCCGGCGCCAGCGGCTTCAATGGCGCTCTGACCAGTACTACCTTCCTGGGAAACAGTCCAGGACTCAAGACCAGAGGCCTGAGCAAACCCAAAGGAGCTCAGAGGAGGGGCGGGGAGGTGTGTTCGGGAGCGGGGCGTGTAGGGCTGAGCTATTCCCTGCGAAAAGGGAGGGGAAAGCCCAGAAAGAGCCGCGGGCCTTCATGCGCTCATGTCAGGCTGAGGGGCAGCGCCGAGGCTGCTAGCGACTCCGGGGCTGGCCCTCCGCTCCCGCATGGACCTTTGCAAACCCCTCCACACCCCAAAGGTTCCAGCGGCGCGTAATCAGAGCGGATACAGGCACACCCCTCCGGCCATAGGGGTAATTGAGATGGGCAACTCCGAGGCACAGGCTCCCACTCTGGCATGCAGTGCCTGCTCAGGGCTTCAGTCGCTAAACCTTCTTGGGATGGTCGGGAGGTGGCACGCGAGGCCCTGCCAGAGCCACCGCACCGACAAAGGCGAGAGAAAGTGGAGAGGAAGGACGCTGTGCGCCAGGAACCAGGTCTCCTTTGGGGCAGCTCCACCTGCTGGACTAAGGCTTTATTATTATTTAGTGGAAGGCTACAGGGTAAATCTCCGCTTTGTGCAAGAGAAGTCTTTGCTGGTCCCCAAGGCTTACCCTGCCTTCCCCCGAAACCGGCCCTGTGGTTGGTCGGTTGGTGTTTTGCCTTGTCTTTCTTTTGGCAACTGTGAAGTTATGATCTAATTAGGCAGCATTTGGACACAGGTGGAAGGAATATTTACCTGTGAGAAAGAAGAAAGAAAAATCAGGAAAGAGCAACTGCTTCATGAAGACTGCATTGCAACATTACAGAATGAGTCTGAATGGTGATCAGCAGCACATTAAGATACAGCCATATTAATGAGCATGAGGTTAAATTTTTCTATTTTTTTTTTCAGGCAGAGAGAGAGAGATTACATATTCTGGATGGAAAATCAAGGCATGCAATTCAATGTCTACTTGCCAGACCCGATTCCTCAATTTTATCATGTGAAAAGTGTAGGAAGAAGTTGGGATACTGGATGAGGACCCCAGACTCACTCACCTGTGCTTCAGGCACATTGACTTTGTGACATAAGCATCCCATTGGATGCCTCATTAAGAATAAGAGGAGATTAATTTTAATTATTAAGTTATTTGCTGCTGTTCATCATTTCTTGATGTTCCCATTTCCAAGTTGAAATAATCCCCACTTTGTGAGACACATTTTCGCATTTGCTTGCTTCTGCCAACTGAAGTCAAAAGCATCTCCACATTTCTGCTGGGGGTGGGCAGATGTTGGTTAGAACCCTGGCTTGGCTCCTGCTAATTTGTATCTTTGTGCAAATTATTTCTCTCATTGGTTCTTAACATCTCTGAGGCAGGTGTTATAGCTGTGTTTTCCAAGTAAGAAAACCAAGGCTCAGAAATGTGGATGTATGGAGGGCCACTGGCATAGTAGCAGATGCTCATAAATGGCAGACATTGTTATTGCCCACCGTCTTGAATCCACCCACTTCATGTTAATCCACAGACACTATCACTTGACTCCACTCTCTCTCTCTGGAGTGTCTGCGCATGTGCAAGGACCCGTGTGGTCACGCGTGCATTTCCCACTCCTCTTCTAGACCAGGCTCTGATGTGGAGGAGGAAACCAGTCCTGGAGAATGATTCAAGGGAGCAGTTGTCAGTGGTCCAGAGAGACTTCCTCTGACCTCCAAGCTGGATGGTTCACCTTGTATAGAAAACATATTTTATTAATCAAGCTTGAAAAATTACAAAGAAAAAGACAGGAAAGCCATTGATGCCTAATTGATTTTATGTCACTTGCATAAGGTATGTTTGACTTTGACATAGTCGATTGTGCTTTAGAAAGATGATGTTTTTTCTACATGCCATGAACAGTTTTATTCCAAAAGATTCCAAGACTTTGAGTTTCACTATTTTTCTTTCATTTTTGAATCCCATCTGCTTTTTTATTGTTTTGTATTGGGTCTGTCTGTACAGATGCATATGTTGGTTAGCCCTCACCCTGTGGGATTCATCCTCACCATCCTCAGAGGGGTGCTTCCTGCCACTTGGAAACCTATGTCACAAGCAGTAACTTCTGATTTTATCACCCAGGTTTGCTTGCTCTAGAATTTAATATAAATTAAATCATACAATTTGAACTCCTTCACTGAACAGCATTGATGAGTTCCAACATGTTTTTGCATATTTTACTAGTTCCTTCCATAGATGCACCATTATTTATCTATTCTCTTACTAATGAGTATATTTGTGCTGATCCTAGCTTTTGACTTAGGAATCAAAATGAACATTTGTGTACAAGTTTTGCTTGTGAACATGTGCTTTTATTTCTCATTAATATCTAGGAGTTGAAATTGGGGATCCTGAGGTGGATGCAGGTGTAGCATTTTAAGGAAATTACCATTTTCCAAAATATCTGTACCATTTTAAACTACTTATTAATATTTAGCAAATAATCTGAAAACAAGAAGTTCCAGACAAAACACATTTCCTTTCTGAGTCTCTCAGGATCTGGGATCCAGGCACAGCTTGGCTCTCTCTTCTGCTTCAGGCTCTCTCCCTCGGTGGCAATGAAGTGGGAAGCTGGGACTGTGGTCCCATCAGAGGGTTGTGCCGGGAAGTATGGCTGTGGGCAGGATTCAGGTCCTCCACGACTTTGCATGGAGCCTCAGTTATGTGATTCTCCCTACTTTCCCTTTCTACATGGGTAGGCTTTATCAGGCAAGTACTCAAGAGGAGCCAGAGACAGTGCAGGCAAGATGGAGGTCACAGTCTGACAGTTGCATCGTGATGTGACAGCCTTCCCTGCACTACATTCCTAAAATTAGGAGCAAGTCATTAGGTCCATTCATACCCACAGGGTGTGAGCAACAGGAGGAAGGATCACTGAGAGCCCTGGGAGAAGCAGTCTGTCAGTCTGCCCTCCAGCCCCCACAGATCTGTGTCCCTTCCCACCGGAAGTCAGTTCACTCCCTTTCAAGTTCCTCCAAAGACACCCCGCTCATCAGCAGCTCAGAGTCAGATTCCATACCTGGATCAGATCCAGGTGTGAATGAGGTTCCTGGGTGGCACCCTTGGAGCACAGCTGCTCTCCATCATTAGAACTGTGAAGGTAAGGAGGCAAGGTTGCCAGCTGAGGTCTGGCTCAGAGGTGGAGCATTGGCCTAGCACAAGTGAACCCTGGTTTCCATCCTTAGTAGTGAAAGGGGTGGGGTAAGGTGGCTTCCCCACCCATTCATCTAGCACAGCAGTGGAACGGGCATGGGCACTAGAGGCAGGGATGCCTGTTCAGGGTGAGGAAGGTGGGAATTCTGAACCAGCAAGCACAGGGGGAGAGTCCTGGTCTGAGCTTGCTCCTCAGGTTCTTCACAGTAGAGTTACTACTGTCTTTCTTATTTTCAGGCTATCTTCTGTGGGCACTGGGAAGCTCTCCAAGCTTCAAGAAAGGAGAGTGATATGCGCCTTTGGAGGGCGGGTATGAGTCTTTGGTGTTCCTCTCCATGAGAGGCTGTGTCTTCTCACCCATTTATTCAGTAATTTAATAATATGGCCATGGACTTGTGGATCTTTATGTTTCACATTGTGTTATATAATAATGTAACTGTTTTGTTTTGGGCTGAAAATGATTCTGGCATTGGTCATTGGTGACCTTCAGTAGCTCCTGGGAACCTTCATCCTACTTCCATCAGCATGTGTGTGCACATGTGTGTGGTGGGTCCTTCCTTACTCTGTGGCAATATGAAGTGTTTCAGACTTATCTTTATATTTTCTGCCACTAGAATACTCCACTTCTCCAAGGACCCAGGAAGCAGAGAAAGAGCAAGATATAATCCCCAAGGGCACACCTGCACCTCCTCCAGCCACACCCCACCTACAGTTCTACCCATTGTCCCATTCAAATTAGGAATTCATGAGGTGGATAAATTTATTGCATATGTGGCAGCTCTTGACATCTGCTCATTTCACCCCTGACTGTCCCCGCGTTGTCTACCACATGAGCCTGTTGGGGGACACCTCTGATCCCAAACCTAACACACTGTAGCACCCTGTTATGGTGTGGCAGCCCTGAGGGTGTGGTGGTAAGGTGTGGAGGAGAGAAGCATTCTAGAACATCATAATCGCATCTCAGTCTTTCAGAGAGCTTGTGTCCCTCAGATGTAGTCTTCACAAGTGTCTCAATTTTATTTCGCCCCCTTAGGAGGGATAGGAAGGGCAGTGTAGTCAGAGTGTGAAAAATGGCAGGTGTTCCTCTGGAGAGCATTTCTTTGGAGGAAGCTTGGTCAGGTCCCAGTGATTACTCTTTCTCACCCTCTGCAGAGGCCATGGTGGTATCTTTCTTGCTCCTTGCATGAGAATTTGGCACGGTCTCTGGGGGTGTAATCCACAGTGTGGGGGCCCTAAGAATGTGACCCAGGAGGCCTCACTCTCGCACCTCTCCACTCAGTCTCAGGCAGGTCACCCCATTTCCTCTGAAGTGATTCCAAGGCTTTGTCTCCCAATAAGCAGAGCACAGCTGTGACTTCTTGAATTCTCCTGCTTTTGCATGTTCCTGAGTGACAGCCTGTCTGGAAACTTAATTCTTGACTATCCAGCAAATGCTGTTGACTTCCAGCTTACCCAGGCTTTTCCTGAAGGTGTGGAGGTATAATTTCTAAGCCATCCTCTCAAAGCTAAAACAGTGTCAGTTGGTGTCTTTTTTTAAACCTTTGCTTCTCCTGTTGTACTTTTGTTTAGTATTTTTCCCTCAATTTAAGTCTCTTGTCTCATGTTATAATATCAGCAGCAAGAGAAACCCAGGTGCCACCTTCCTCACTTTCAGGGAAGCTCAGCTGGAACCAAGACTGTTGGGTAGCCCTGTTTTCAGCACAGTTCCAGACCACACTATCACCAAGATTTTGTCATTTCATGAAAAACATCTCCCTTCTGGTGGGGTTGTTGAGAGCCATTCTAGAAGCAGCCTACTCTAACCACAATACATATTTTAGTAATTAATGAGGGCTAGAGCATTCAGAGTAGTGTGGCCAGCTACAATGATTAATTGTACTTTTTAATAGTAAAATTTGGAACTTATGCATGTGGTAATATTCATTAGAGGCCCACTATTCAACCCTCCACACAATAGGTTGCACTATATCAGATTTGAAGGGTCCAATTCGAGGGAGATAAGCAGAAACTTTCTCCTGCTTTCCCTTCTCCTCCACACAGCTCTTTCTTGGGACACTTGTGAGCTGTGAAATCGCTCCTGCATCCTGTAGGTCCTGTCTTTCAATTCAACTAAGTATCTTTTCAATGACTCTTAAATTAGAGCACACACACACCACCCCAGGATGAGCATGACAGAGGAATCCTGAGCTCTGGAAAGTACCCTACCCCTACCTGCCAGCTCCCTTTCCTACCAAGAATGAGGATAGCAACATTTAAAGCAGGTTGAACATTGGTTTTTCAAAGTAAAATGCAGCCACATATCATTGGCTTCATTTGGCTCCATTTTCTTGCTTCATAAGTGTACACTTTGCATTTCCCAAAATTTCATCAGGAATGTAGGCAAGCACAAGTGCTGATAGTGAGCATGAGAAGAAAGAATGAATATCGGGGAATAGCGCTTGCTCCAGCAAATAAGCTATGTGGTCACTGTTACACCACCAGTGCTGGGAGTTTTGGATTCAATTTGGGGGCGGGGGGCAATTGCATGTTTCTGATAGCAAGTTTAAGATCTGCTGACTTCGTAGTCCACCTTCCACACTGGGCTGAGCAGTATCAGAACACTAAAAGGTGAGGTTATGTGCCGCACATTATATTCTTTCTGGTCTCATTCAGAAGAGTGAGATAGTTGTATTTTAACCATGTGCTTTGCAAACTCATATCTGGCCTTTGCAGCAGAGGAAGAAAGAGGCACAAGCAATCACCATGGACATTTTTTTTGGCTTACTAAAATACTGTCCATTTCACTTAGCCTTGAATCCGAGAGAAAAGTGAACCAAATTTGTTGCCATCATTCTTGCTCCTCATTCTAGAAGAGGACAAAAAATGCACCAAGGGTAGAGGAGGTTGTCTTAGGACAAGCACCTACCATTCCCATGATTAATGTACCACTGGAATTCGTTCACATTTATTGAGCACCTGCTAAGCATTCAATGGGTGCTTCATGGAGCTCCTTTTCCTGCAGAACATTCATTTCCAATATGTATCTGTCACACTGGCATCTAGATAAATTCTGGAATACTCCTAAATCCAATAAGGTCATGAGAAAATTACTAGTAACAGGCTGGACACATAATCTGAAGGCTTTGTGCTCTCAGGACCTGTGATTGTTGTATGTGTATGGCTTTGATGCTTTGTCACTCTCTGCCATTGTTAAAGCCCAGTTGATTACATTACTCCATGCTAACTGTGAAGTAGTCCATATTGCCCTTGGCAAACAGACCCTGCAAGTCACAAGCTACCCTAAGCACCCTCTTCTCCAGAATCGATTCTACCCACCCCGAGCCCCATGCCGTAGCACCCCGACCAGGCCCTGGTGCTCCTCGCCTCCCTCGGCTCCTCACTGCACTGCAGATCTGCTCTCTGGAGCTGACCATCCTGGACCTGTCTCCTTGCCACAGGTCTGTTTTGTCTTCCCAATTGACTACCCCACTATTTAACTTTTAGGTAATTTTCTCAAAGCCTCCCATGAAGAAAAAAGTGCTATTAGAACTTAGTAGTAGATGGTGACCAGAATAAGTGCAGCCCCCCAACCCAGGGAAGGGACCTCGAGGTGCAGTGTTCCCACTGTCCTTCTGAGCGCCCCTACCTGTGCCAGGAGCTGATCAGCCTGCAGCCTGACTTGGCTTCCTTCCTTTGGGGTCACTGAGGGAGCCAGAGCGCCAGCTGTACAGTGTCACCTCGCCTGCTTCTGCCTGTTGGTGCCCCTGCCCCTGCCACCCACAGACGTGGCAGGAGTGCCACCCCAGGCTGTTTCTGGGGGTGCTGGCCTTGCTGTGTGACCCTCCACAGAGCTTCCTCACGCCGGGCAGGAGCGGTGTGCTCACATCTCACGTGGGAGGCGCAAGGCCCGCTCACGTCTCACAGGGGAGGAGACACCACCGCTCTGGTCTCATAAGAGAGAAGAAAGCAATCTGCTGGCCTCTCCGTCACAGCCGGCAGGAGCAGCGCACTTGAGGTGAAGACAGTGACACTGCCATGACCTGAATTTTGACAGAACTCACTCCAGAGGATTGGTACAGAGCGGTCCCAAGGAGCCGCGCCCCGCAGCTGTAGCGCTTTGTGAACCCTGTGCAGCGACCGGGACCTGTTGGTGCCCTGGGCCGTGAACCCAGAGGTCGAGGCAGGATGGGCTCATTTGTTCAACTGCGCACAACCGAGTTCAGGGTGTGATCAAGCTGCTGTTAGACTTGCCGAGGAGGTAACATTTTATTAACAAACATCTATAATTCAGTCTGTGTTCTCAGCAGAGCCTGCAAGGTTGCCCTCTCGTTCTTAAGTTACGGGAATTGCTTTGATATTTGCAGAAAGAGCATCATATAGGGAAATTCTAGAAAATGACCTGTCCTACCTCCTGATGATGCCGCCTGAGTAGGTGGGTCCCTCCATGCTGCCCTTTTCCTAGCTAATAAAATCCCACTCAGCCTTCAGCCCTAGCAGCCAGATTCCAGGGCACTCCTGAAAGCAGGCAGGTGCTGCTGAACCCACTCTAGGTCAATGCAATGGGATGAATTATCACTTCTCACACCCCACAAATGCTGATAAGTTAAAGTCCACTGTTTGTTCACTTCCTATTTTAATTAGATGTTAAAATCATCCCGGCAGAACTCAGCAAGTGACAGGGAAAATTGCCACATTTTTTTTCTCGTGATTTGTCTTGTCTGCCACTGCCCACCCTCCCTAGTGCCCCTAATCTACACCCACTCAGGTGTCACTGTACCTGGCCTGCACCCCTCCCATCCTAGGCTGTGTCTCAGGTACCTCTTTTCTGCACATGCGGCCGCCTCCTTCAGCAAACCATGCACTCTGCCCCTGTCCTCTGAATCTCAGTGGCTTGCCCCATTCTTCCATGAGACCTGCATGCTGTGGCAGAGTCAGTTCCACCAACTCCCATGGACTAACTTCCTTGGAATTAATATTGATGGTCAATATATATACCTCTGTCAAATATACTCTTAAAAGTTATAGTCTGCTTCTCTTAAAGTCATTGCTACTATGCAGATGGAAGATCTGGAATATTTTAATGAAGAAACATTAAAAGACTCTGTACATTATGCACTATGTATATTTTATATATATATATATATATATATATATATATATATATATGCATTTTAGGAAAATTAAGTGGATTACTATATTTAGAGGGAGGTTTATTACATAGAACCATATTTATTTGAGAATCTGCTGCTTTGTTTTTATATTCTCTATGAAGAGGGGTTGACTAAGTGGATCAATAGTGTAAATAAAACTCAACCACTTAAGGGAAAAATGGTCTTTAAGCAATTCAAACTATCAATTACCTATCAACATAAAGTTTACCATTTTAGCCATTTCAAAATGTAGGATTCAGTGGCATGAAAGTACACTCACACTGTTGTGTAAACAGCCCATTATCTAGTTCCAGAGTTCTTCATCATACCAAATGAAAATTCCATCTCTCTAATTGTAATGATCCTTATTTGAAAGCCTATTACAGCATTGTGTGCAATGATGGGGCTGGTAATAGCTCCTGTGTTCTTTACTAGTAGAGTAGAAAAGGAAAATGTGCAGAATGCCTATGGAGTGCTGTGTGCTAGGTCGACCAATGCAGGGGAAATGGAATGCATCCAGGCAACTTGGCCAGACAGGTGTCTGCAAGCTTCTGTGGGGGGTCCAGCACTCAGTACTCAGGCTATGCTGACGATTTCTGCTGCAACCATTCAGCTCTGCTGTTGTGTAAAAACAGCCATCGATACTATGTAAACCAAGGGGAGCAGGTGTGTTCCAATAAAACTTTATTTGTATGGATTGAAATTTGAATTTCATCATGTTTACAAATCGTGAAATATTCTTTTGATAATTTTAAAATGAATTAAAAATGTGAACAACACTCTAATCTCATAGTCTATATGAAAACAGGTGGCCAACTGGAGTTAGCCAGTGAGTCAGAATTTGCTAAACCCTAGGAAAAAAGAAAAGTATGTAACATATAATGTAACTTACCCATATTAAAAATACAAGCACCAAACCAATGATGTAGATTTTTTAGTATATATTTAAGGAGTCCATTTTGCACATTAAAATATTTGTCTGTGGAAGGGGGAAAGGAAGGGTAATATAGAGTGGCTAAAAAAACTTCTACACAGGCGAGGTGCGGTGGTGCTCCCCTGTAATCCCAGAGACTCCAGAGGCTGAGGCATGAGGATCATGAGTTCAAAGCCAGTCTCAGCAACAGTGAGGTGCTAAGCAACTCAGTGAGACCCTGTCTCTAAATAATACAAAATAGAACTGGGGATGTGGCTCAAAGGTTGAGTGATCCTGTACTCCCTACCACCAAAAAAAAAAAAAAAAAAGAAAGGACTGAAGGTGTAAAAAAAAAAGAAGGCGCTTTTATGGCTACTCTCATTTCTATCAAGTATAATACTTGATATCCTGGTCAGGTTACTAAGGCAAGCAAAAGAATTAAGAAGCTAAAAGATTGAAATGAAGTAATTCTTGTTATTTATGGAAGATATAAAGTAAATTAAACCCTAAAGAGTTTTAAAATAAAAGACAAGAGTTTAGAAGTGACCTTAGCATCATGGATTCACCAGGGCTCCCCCATAGAAAGCTTGGATTCCTCTCTGGGCTCTTCCTGCTTCCTAATGCTGCCTGCAGTTTCTGTGTCCACAGGCATGTGGTATTAGTAATAGGGAAGCAGGAGCTGCAGACAAGGGGGCTCCAATGACCCTGTGGAGCAATGGTGACCCAGAGGACACAGGAGGATCTGGGGAGATAAGGAGAAGGGTTTATGTTCCTCCAGACTGTCCCTGTAGGCTCAGAGAGGAGAGAAGACCTCCCAGAGCCTGTCTGGGTAAACCAGGTAGGTCAGCCTCGCCTTAGGAAAGGAGAAGCGGAATGTGAAGCCTGGCCTTTCTCTCTCATGGTGAAGAGGCAGGAATGAGTTTTATTGCTTTTGTTCTTAAAAGCAAAGGAGTGTGTTCTTTGGATTTGGCAGGATCAATTTCACTCTCCATTTGTATCTGCAGATTCAGCTGTAAAAACTTTCTTAGGTTCTAAAAGTTCAGAAGCCAGTGCTCTAGAGGTGGCTGGCTGTGTCTTTCTGTCTTGGGTTTTGTAACACTAACCACCCAGTGAATTCTGCAATTCCCTGTTAATGAGGCTCCTGGGTGGAGGACAAAGAAGGACAAAGGCAGCGTGTCAGGGCCATGATGTGGGGATGGCAATGCTTGCACCAGGGCCACCCAGTCTATTCTTGTGTGGCCCAAGGGATGGATAGACATCACTTTGATTTGCAAGAGTGCACCATCGTCTCCAGTAACAATTGTCCATGACAATATGTAAAGCTGAAAATCCACTGAATGCAATATTGCCCTGTCCTATAGATGCCAGGTGGGTGCTCACAGTGTGTTCTGCTGGCACCAGAGTCCAGCATTTGCTTTCCTGGGGCAGAGGGTGGGGTGCAATACCAGCTTCCTGCTTTGCCCTCCCCAAACCAGGGCAGGGACAGTACCATATCTTTTGGCTAGAAGAGAACAGGTATTACCACAGAATGTCCCTATTATCAGGCCACACTACTCCAGGCTCTTTGCCAGAGATGAGCAGGAGGGTTGTGGAGCTCCAGGTTGCATTCTGCAGTGCCTGTCTTGGGCAGATTAGTCGGCTTTCTTGATTTGTCTATTATGAGCATTTCATATAAATGGAATTATGAAAAATGTGAGCTTTTTGACTATCTTTTACTAAGCATGCTTTCAAATTTCATTCATACTGGAGCACATATCGGTATTTCATCTATTTTATGGATGCATAATATTCCACTGCATGGATATACCACATGTTTATCCCTTCAACAGTTGATGGGCACTTTTGCTCTTATGAATAACGCTTTTCTGAACATTCATGTACAAATTTTTGTTGGGAGACTCTTCTTCTGTTCTTTTGAGAATATACCTAGGAATGGAATTCTGGTCACAGGGTAATTCTATGTTTAACTTATTCAGGAGTCACCCAACTATTTTTTATAGCAGCTGCCCCATTTTTCATCACAGGTTTTGATTTTCATCACCTCAATCCACACCTCTCAAGATTTCCTTTTGAACAAGTTTAAAAAACCCCTAAGGCCAATTCTACTGCTTTCCAACCTTTTTCTGCCCATTGCTCCTACTGGACTTAGATGGACACAATCATAGTCAATTCAAATGCTATTAACCAATCACATGATCCTTTATCTGACTGTCAGTCCAAATCACACACTGCCAATCGATCAGCTTTCTACAACCCAACACTAGATTCAGAATTCCCACCCTACCCTCACTGCCAATCAACTAATGGGGAAACAATAACTGAGCTTTTTATACTCATTACCTCAGTCTTCACTGTGTTCCCCTCCAGGTATCATGCTCACCAGTAATTCCCTTTCCTTGGGAGTCTCAGATATCTGTTTGAAAGACCAGATCAGACTTCACTATTTTCATGAGGATACCAGTTTCCCCACTGATAACTCCCAGAGCCACCAGCCTGTGCCCATTGGTGCCCATTTTGCAGCTCTTAGCCTTACACCTTTTGTGTTATTGTATATATATTTTCTACAGAACACACACATGTTCCTTGCACACTGTGAGTGTGATACAGACAGAAAGAGTGAGCAGAAACCAGATCATCTGGGTCACTTACAGGCTGACCTCACATTCTGTTATCATGAGTCAAGCCCCCTGCCTGTCTGGGCCACCTCTCTTTTCCCTCCTATGAAATTCTGACATTGCATTTTTCCATCCTTAGAAATGATGCCTATGAAGTTCATGGGAGGTGAGCAATAATTCAGGAGGGTGCAGAACAACACCATCTATATTTTTACATCTATCTCTCATCTGTCACTGACAAACACTGCACATAGTAGGAGGTCAGAAAATGTTAGACTGTTGTCTTCACACTACACTCATTCACCACCCTTGGTTGGAGATTAAGAATCAGCAGAGCAATCCATTTCCTATTTTTTAATATTAATTCATTTTCTTATCTATTTATGCTCATCTCTTTCCCTCCCCAAAATTGATGGGACACATATATTCTCTTGTCTAGGTAGGCTCTTTCAAAACCAGTGAATGCTCAGCACAGCCCTGTGACTCTATTCAGCGGTACTACTGTTATTCCCCTCAGGTGGGGACACTGAGGATTGGGTCAGGGTTGGCCCTACAGATTCTAAAAAAAAATGGCAGAGATGAAGTTTGAGCACGCTGTCTGACTGCCTTGTCCTTGATCTTAACTCCTACACTATGTTGGGTCTAAAAGCAGCAGGTTTGTAGCATACACAATTTTTGTCTCATGGAGTACAACACAAACTTAAGAGAAAATACACACACACACACACATTTTTAAGGAGTAAATAGATAAAAAACAGATGATTTAACTTTCAGACTCATCTCCCACCAACACATTTCAACTTTAATAAAACCTGATAAAACACATTTCAACTTTAATAAAACCTGATCATACACTTTTTAAATCATTTAATCTGCCTTCATGGGTCATTAATCTGTATTTGGCACTGTGCTTGGTGTGGTATCCTTTTGAAATTGTTTAAAAAAATGTAGTCCATAAATTTAACCATTACATGTGCCCTGTGTTTCAGAGAGACTACTGACTTTGCTGAAGGCATTGCTCAGTTCTTCTGAATGGACCTGGAAATTAGTTACTAAGAACAAGTTTAAAGAGAAATTTGAGCTTTTATTAAAAACCCTAACAGTATCTTCATCAATATTATTAAAATTTGACTCATCCTTGTCACTTCTGTGAAAATTTAATGTCATTTAAGCCTAAGGATTTCACATAGTTAAAAAAAATTCAAGTCAACATGGAATGATTCAAGCATATTTTTAGCTTGAGACCACAAACACTCCATGTTCTCACATCTTTGCTTTTGAAATCAGAATAATGGCCCTTCAAAGATGTCCGCATCTTAATCCCTGGAACCTGTGACTGTGATACCTCACGTGGAAAAAAAAAAAAAAACACTTTGTAGTTGAGATTAAGTCTCTTGAGATGAAAGATGATCTCGGAATACCTTGGTGGGCACAGTGTAATCACAAGTTTCCTTAATAAGTGGGAAACATCAGATCAGGGAGACAAGAAGAGAGAGGGTGAAGTGATGTGGGGCCATTAGCCAAGAAATGTGGACAGCCCCTAGAAATAAGAAAGAGGAGGAAGCAATCTCTTCTAGAGCCTTTAGAAAGGATGCAGCTTTGCTGACACCATGATGTTGCCTCACTAAGACTGACTTAGACATCCAGAACTGTGATGTAATAAGTCTGTATAGATTTAAACCACAAAATTGACATAATTTGTTACAGTAGCAGTAAGAAACTTGCAGACAGACCTTTCTGAATCACATAGTAGATGTTAAGTTACCTCTGACTCCAAGATCTGACACCATAAAATTACATCATTAAAATAAAAAGTAATGACTCCTCATGCTACTATCCTTTTTGCAAGCACAAGAAAATTAAACCTAATTATGACATTTGCCAGTAAATGGATGGAACTGGAGAATATCATGCTGAGTGAAATAAGCCAGTCCCCCCAAAAAACAAAGACCTAATGTTCTCTCTAGTATGTAGATGCTAACCCATAATAAGGTGGAGGGGGGCGGGATAGAAGTTCATTGGATTAGACAAAGAGGAACAAAGGGAAGGATTGGGTGATGGGAATGGGAAAGTCAGTGGAATGAATGGAACAGAACTTTCCAATGTTTATATATGAACACACAACCAGTGAAACGCCACATCATGTCCAACCACAAGAATGGGGTCCTAATTAGAATAAGTTATACTCAATGTATAGAATATGTCAAAATACATTCCACTGTCATTGTACCTAAAAAAACAATTTAAAAAAAAAGACTAAATCTTGGCCTTTTTGTAAAGGTAAAGGAAACAAGAATGGTACAATGTCTAATTTGACCTTCCTCAGAGTTCAGTGTGTCAACTCTAAACACAAGAAATAATGGTAATTCAAAAGTCTAACCCACATAAAACCCCCAAACACCCCTACTGCATGGTCCAATCTTATCATCAGAGTCAAAATTCAGAGAAACAACAATCAGATTTAAAAAGCACAATTCAGAGCCACTCAAATCTTGCTTAAGAACATTCTAAAAGGAAAAATTCATACCATCAGCTGGGGAGGCTGAAGCAGGAGGATTGCTAGTTCAAAGCCAGCCTCAGCAATTTAGCAAGACCCTAAACAACTTAGTGAGACCCTGTCTCAAAATTAAATAATAAAAAAGGGCTGGGGATGTCCTTCAGTGGTTAAATATCCTTGGGTTCAATCCCTGGTGTCCTCAAACATATAAAAGAAAATTAACTTTTTTTAAAGAGAGAGAGAGAAAGAGAGAGAGAGAGAATTTTTTAATATTTATTTTTTAGTTTGTTTTCAGCAGACACGACATCTTTGTTTGTATGTGGTGCTGAGGATCCAACCCGTGCTGCACGCATGCCAGGCTAGCGTGATACCACTTGATCCACATCCCCAGCCCCAGAAAATTCACTTTTAACTGATAAATTCTTTTTTTTTTAGAGAGAGAGAGAGAGGGGAGAGAGAGAGAGAGAGAGAATGAGAGAGAATTTTTTAATATTTATTTTTTAGTTTTCGGCGGACACAACATCTTTGTTTGTATGTGGTGCTGAGGATTGAACCCGGGTCGCATGCATGCCAGGCGAGTGCGCTACCGCTTGAGCCACATCCCCAGCCCCTGATAAATTCTTAAAAGTCTTCTTGAGGTTTATCTCATTCTCTATTTAAAGCATAGCAATCACTCCGAATAGTTTCTCTTTCTCTCTTTCTCCCAGAATTGTCAACACTCAGATTTATCTCTTCTCTAGTCTTGTTCACATCCTCTCCAAGTCTCAACCCTTTAATATGTAGATCTGTGATTCTCAAGGAAGGGCTAAAATGCACAGGCCAGCCTCACAACAAATAACTGTCTGCATAAAATGTCAAATGTACCAGGTTGTTCCCTGACCAATGAGGTTTCTTCCCCACAGAAATGAAGGAAGGGGAGACACAGTATCTTATGATTTCAGTCTATTTTCTTTAATATCTGTGCCATAAGAGTTCTATGTGATAATATATATAAAGTTTCCAGAATGGTAGCTCAAACCATGAATGCTCAAAAAATATTAGTTCTCATCCTTTTTTCTTGAAGGGAATGAAGAACCTAATTTATTCTAAATACAGTATCCCTAAAATAAAATAGCATCTCACCCCCTGTGGTCTTCCACCTCATGGCTGTCTCAAACTTCTGAATATTTCAATATAAAAACTATTCACCTACTAAAAGGGAGTAGCACATTCCTCTGGAGAATTAGGTTTGGAGAATAAGAACATCACGAAAACAACAGATAAGAGGATTATTAAAACCCAGCATTTTATTGCTGAATACTGAAGACTCCAATTAATGCTTCAAACTTAAAATCTTTATCAAGTAGCATGCACAATTTTTTTTAGAAAGAAAATGGCTTCTACCTGTTTTTAAAAAAATGCCTCATTTTTATTGTTATGACCAGGAAGACCTTTGCACTTTGTTTAGATATATAAATTTTTAATTTCTCTGCATATGTTTTTAAAATTATGGAATATATGTATTATTAAATTTACCAATTTAACCATATTAAACTCTACTGTTCAGTGTCATTGAGTATATTTGCATTGTTGGGCAGCCATCACCACCATTATCTCCAGAACATTTTTGAATTTAGTTTCAAATCTGAAACTCTGAGCCCATTAAACAATAACTCTCCATTGCCCACTCAAGCAGCTCTCGGTGACCACCATTCCACTTTCAATGCTATAAGTTTGATTGTTTTAGGTCCCTCATACAAATGGAATCATGTGGTCATTGTTCTTTTGCATCTGGCATATATTATTTAACATGACATTTTCAGGATTCATTCACATTAGCAGGTGCTAGAGTTACTTTCCTTTTTAAAGCAGGATAATAATCCATAGTATGGATGTAGCACATTTCATTTATCCACTTATCCATCAAGATGCTCTTGGATTCCTTCTACTTTGTTGGTTTTTGTAAATAATAATTATATGAAGATGGGTGCAGCATGTATGTTTTATAAATACTCAAGTCATGGCAACTTAAAGAATCATCTTTATTTACTTTTGTTTGTATTATTGAATGTATTTGTTAGACAGCTTCGTATTGTTGGAACCAATACACTGAAAAGAAAAAACGAGAGGAGGAAAAGTTAACTTTCAGCTCATGATTTCAGAGATTCAGTCTATGGTCAGCTAACTCCACTACTCTGAGCCTGGGGTAAGGCAGAATATCATGGTAGAAGGGCTGGTGAAGAAAAGCTTCTCAGCTAATGGCAGCCAGGAAAGAGAGAAAAGAATAATGGATAGATAGATAGACAGATATAAAGACAGATAGATAGACACACACACTCACACACATAAGGAGGGAAATGGCACACCAGGATCCAGGGACAAGATGAAGTCCAATGGCAGGCATAACTTACTTTATTCAGCCATGGATCACCTGGCTACAGTTACACCTAAGTAGTCCATCCAAATTATTAATCTATCTAATGAATTAATCCACTGAAAATCTAATCATCTCACCTCTGAACATTCCTGGATTGCCAGATACATTCAATAATACTGATAACTTCTTAAAAGGCTTCTTGTGGTTTAATCTCATTCTCTATTTAAAACATAGCAATGGCTCCCGAAAAGCTTTTCAGGGGACCTTAACCACCATAAAAATGTGGAACTCAAATTTTACTTAACTAGTTTTTTTTTGCAGTTTATTTTACTGCAAAAAATAAACTAGTTAAGATTACTGAAGCAAAATTAAACAAAACAACAACAAACTCATTATTTTAAGGACTAAAGGTGCCATGCTCTTTTGTCAACCTAGCCATGTGCTACTTTAGGGAAGTAACTTTGTCTTCCAATAGTAATTTTCAATGAGTGTCTACTATGCACCAAATATTGAGGGGAGCACTTTTCATATATCACATGTATCAATTAATGGCATATTCATAATAACTTTATGAGAGACAGATCATCACTACCCCTAGTTCTTAGCCTAGCAATTGAGTGTCTAGTTTTAGTTAACACTACCCTCTATTTTTTTTTTTTGTACCATCTATTGAACCCAGGGATGTTAAACCGTGGAGCCACATCCCTGTTCCTTTTTTGGGAGTAGTACTGAGGATTGAATTCAGGGGTACTTGACCACTAAGTCACATCCCCAACCCTAGTTTTGTATTTTTATTTAGTAACAGAGTGTCACTGTATTGCTTAGGACCTCACTTTTGCTGAGGTTGGCTTTGAACTCATGATCCTCCTGACTCAGCCCTCTCAGCTGCTGGGATGACAGGCTGTGCCACCACACCTGTCCCTTTTATTTAATTATTTTTTTTAGAGACAGAGTTTCACTAAGTTGATTAAGGCCTCACTAAGTTGCTGAGACTGCTCTTGAACTTTTGATCCTCCTGACTCAGCCTCCTGAGCTGATGGGATGTCAGGCATGGATCCAGCTAACCCCTAAATCTTAATGCAATAATTTTATCAATTTATACTCCCACCAGCAGTGTATGGGTTTAGATCTTCCAACGTCATCAGATTAGCAATCTTGGTATTCTCTATCTTTTGCATTTTAGCTATGATGGAGCATCTACAGTGACGATGTGTTTTATTTTAGTTTTAGTTTGCATTTTTCTCATAATCAATGAAATTAAACTTCTTTTCTTGTCTGTGCATTTAAATATCTTTTTTTAATGTTCCTCTCAAGTATTTTTGCCCATTTCTCATTTGAGCTACCTATTTTTCTTTCATTTTTATTTTTAATAAATATTTTAGGGGAATATTTTGACTTACAGATACACAGGGCATTTCTGTATACCCCTCATGCATTTCTATTTAATGTTTTATATTATGGCACCTTTGTTAAAATTTAGAAACCTACATTGATACATTACTAACCAAACTTCAGGCTTGATTTGGATTTTTCTCATTTTTCCACTTCAATATTCTTCTTCACTTCTGTAATTCAAATTAAAATATTGTATTGCATTTAGTCAATATTCCTTCTTAGTCTCCTCTGGTCAAGAACAACTTCTCAGTTTTTTTCCTTGTTTTTTATGACCCTGACAATTTAAAAAATTATTCACATTAGCCAGATAGAATATCCCTGATAGAATTTATAGAATGTCCCTATTATGGTTTAGATATGAGGTAGACCCTGAAACTTCTTGTTAGAGTAGGAATGTTCAGAGGTGAAGTGATTAGATTATGAGGGCTATGAACTAATTACTGGATTAATTCATTTGATGGATTAATGTTTCTAATGGATTAACTGGGTGGTAACTGTAGGCTGTAGGAAGTAGGTGATGGGGGTAGCATGCCTTTCAGGTTATATTTTTCTGGTGACTTACTTGTGGGTTCTTTCTCTTCCCACCCCTGTCCTTCCTTGCAGCCATGAGCTCAGGAGCTTTCCTTTGCCCCTCTATTCTACCTCAATTCAGGTCCAGAGCAATGGAGCGCACTGACCTTGGACTGAACCTCTAAAACTGTGAGCCTGAAATACACTTTGTCTCCTATTACTTGGTATTGCGTATTTTGGTCACAGCTATGTAAAGCTGACTAACACAGCCCCTCAATTTGAATTTGATGGGGGTATGTGTTTTGATGGGAATTACAGGTTTTGTAAAGAACACCACACACAGCCTGAGGGCCCTTTTCATCTTATCCCATCAGGGTTACCAAATAGCCATATAATTCATCCTGATGATGAAAAGTTCTTGGTTAAGGTGATGTTTAATCAGGCTCCTGCTCCTCTGGAAAGTCATTATATTTCACTTTCCATACACTATTTCATGGAAGTAAGTCATTAAATCCAGTGAAAACTGGACATCATTACTTTTTGATCTATGGTTTTAATGAACTCAAGATATGGACCTCGAATTGTTCATACACATGTACTATTTATCTTCTGTATAATCAAAGAATATACTCCATATGATTTTAATCCTTTGACATTTGTCAACACTTGCTTGATGACCCAGCATATTGTTTTTATTTTAATTAATGTTCTATGTGTCCATAAAAAAGAATGTGGAAAGTTTTGCATTTTTTATACAATATTATATACCCTCACACATATACACATTGTTCACTGTATTTTTCAAATATTATATGCTTTACTGTACTGAGTTTTTTAACCTTTATTTTATTTGTTCATTCTTATGTGGTGCTGAGGATCAAACCCAGGGCCTCAAACATGCTAGGTGAACACTCTACCGCTGAGCTACAACCCCACTTTACTGAATTTTTGACAAGAAAGATATGTTAAAAAATCTCTCACTATGGAGCTGGGAATGTAGCTCAGTGGCACAGTGCTTGTCTAGCATGTGTGAGACCTTAGACTCCTTCCCTAACAGTATCATAAAATGAAATTTTTTTAAAAAAATTACTCTCACTATAAAGATTATAGATTTGTTTATTTCTCTTCTTATTTTTATCTGGACTTGGCTTTATTTTATACATTAAAAATTTTTCGTTGTTGTTGATGATGGACCTTTATTTTATTCATTTATTTTTATGGGGTACCAAGGATTGAACCTAGTGCCTCACATATGCTAAGCAAAAACTGTACCACTGAGCCACAACCCCAGCCTTTATTTTATATTTAGAATATTTTATTTTTAACCTGTTCAGGGTTTATAGAGCTTCATGACTCTTCAGTCTGATATCCTTGATCATTTCCAAAAATTATTTTTCCAGTATATCTTCAACTCTTTCTCTGTTTTATTTCCTCTCTCCTCTTCTTCAAGAATTTCAACTAAACATTCATTACCCTTACTACATTTTTATCAAGTTTTACATGCTATTATCTATATTTTTCTATTCATTTTTCTTCTCTGAACTTCAAATATAATATTTGATACTTACCAACTTCCAGTTTCTCAATTCTCTATTTTCAGCTCCCTAATTCTATTCTGTTGTCTCTTCTGCAGTTATATTTTGACTTTTTGTTTTTTTCTACTATAAAATTTCCATTTAATGGTGTTTTTGTATATTTTAATGTTTCAATGACATTTTTTTTGTTTTTAATCTACTTTCTTTAACTTACTGATTATATTTAAGAAAATATTTCTGTTAACCCCCAAATCTATACCAGCTATTTCTATTGCTATTTTGTTTTGTTTTTTCCTCTTAGCTTTTGTCATTTGATCCTGTTTCCTGGAACACATGGTCTTTTACATTGAGCACTGACATTACGCATGAGAGGTGGCAGAGATTCTGGATGATCTTATATTTTTTTCAGAGAAGATGTTACTCTCCTTTTCCTGAGAAACAGGAAACCCTGATAGAATCAGGGATTAAGATAATGGAAGTCTTTTATGGGGAGGGTACAGTGATTAAACTCAGGGGTACTCAACCACTGAGCCACATCCCCTGCCCTATTTATTTTTTTTTTTTGTATTTTACTTAGAGTCAGAGTTTCCCTGAGTTGCTTAGTGCCTCACTATTTTGAAGCTGGCTAAGGATCCTCCTGCCTAACCTTCCAAACCTCTAGGATTACTGGCATGAACCACAAAACCCAGCAATGAAAGCATATTGGTAAGACTTTGTGAAAGCTCCTCTATTACTGATTTATCCCTACCATCAGCCATAACACTTCAGAAGTCTCATCTAAAAGTCTGGAAATTTTACTTTTGGAAGATTCTAAATTATATTTTTGCTTGTTTTTTCCCAAGACTGCCAAAGCTCTAATAAGCTTTTTAGCCTCTTAACTTTTTAATTTTTTTTTCTGGATTTCTTTGCCTTTTACTCCATTCATGCATAGTTTAGGAATTAGCTAATGCCTTGAAGAGAAATTTTGTAAGGAATTTTAAGAGCACTCCTCTTCAGGATCTTGACTCCCTGTAAGTTCTTTCTCCTTCACTAGCCCTGAAGTTCAAATTTGATCTCTTCATCCTCGTGATATTGCTGCAAGTTTTAGTTCTCTGCTTCCTGTAAAATCCTTACCTGACTACTCCATTTTTAAGAATAAAAATTTCACTTGACTAAACAATTTGCAGAATAAAAAGATTTAATTTATAGTACATATGCATATCTTAATATTAATATTCCTTCTGTTTACTTGCATATCTGACATAATATTTGTTGGAAACCAAAGAAACTTCTATTTTTTAAAAAATCAAGATTTGCTCATCTTTAAATCAATTCAAATGTCTACCAACTTATCATTTCATGCATGCAAATGTAAATATACATTTGAATACAAAAGCCATTCACAAAAGTCAAATGTTCTTCTACATATATAATTTTCATAATATCTTAGGGCTAGAAGAAACTTTAAGGATAATTAGAGATTATATATGGAAATAGATGGATAGATAGCTATTTTCTCCCAATAAAGACACAGAGCTCCCAAAAGTTATCTTAAGGTAACCTAAAAATATATCCAACATCACAGGTAGATCCCAAATTCTCCAGACTCCCACTACAATACAATTTCTCCTTTACATACTCCCCAACACATAGTTTTCCCATAGCAAACTCCTATTGCAAATTATTCAAATTCCATATATAACTCCAACACTAAATTCTCCCATTTATAAAATATCCCTATTACAAAGCCCTCTCTTCTTCAGTTTCACATGGGCCATTCCTCAGCTCCTGTTTCTGTGGTATGTCTTCTTAGACAGGAAAGTATAACTATAACAAATGTGTTCTATTATAGTGCCATCTAGTGGCAAGGATGAATCAAAGCTCATGATATCTAAGTGGCCATGGTGTAAATATTAAACTTGAACACTGGCAAATTCACATTACATGAGATAGATAGATGTATTCAACAGCAGGCAATCCTACTACAATTCCACTGAAGGTCAAAAAGATAAATGTCTGTGACAGGATATTACAAAGTTGGGATAATTTTATGATGTTTAGGTAACACAAGCTAAGACAATGGTAAAAATAATCAAATCTCATGCATGAAAAGGCAAAAGCTAATCACCAACAAGGTCAGGTGGAGCTTTACCTCTGTTTTGATTTAGCTGAGCATGAAGCCATATTAAACAAACAAAGTTGTTTCTCACAGTACAGAAATCAGCCCCATTAGCCACTACTAAAGAGATCTTTAGATAGGAATAGAGTCCTACCATGACTAGCAACTACTATTTAATGAGTACATACTATATTCCCAGGCTCAATGCTAAGCATTTTATTCATGTGAATTCATTTAATTTTCACTATAAACCTATTAGGTGGTTATCACAGAAGTCCTCACTGTTTCAGGTAAAAGCAAGACTAAAAAAAAAATTGAAGTTCCTGAGGTCACATACTCAATACAAAGAAATGGGTTCCGAGTCAGGTCTATTTGGCTACAAAGTTGGTATTTTTTAACCAAATACATAATTCATACAGCATCAGAAATCATAACTAATTTTATGCCAAGTATACTGTTAGTGATCAATGTTGTCTCTAATAGAACCTCTTCATTATGTAGATGGAGGGCTGAAATAGGGCTGTTTATTCCTTGCCTTGGGTTATCTAAAAAGCAGTAGCTTGCATGAATTAAGTCTTTCTGATCACTGGAGTCCAGTAAAAACATATATTCTTTCTTTTGACTGACTTCTGCCAGCAATTAATTTATTACCTCAAGCAAATGATCTGATTGCCTTATCTTATATTGTATAACAGAAAATGCTATTATTAGATAAGATATTCTACAGAACTATGAAAAATCTCTATTCCAGAGAATTTAACTTGATTTTGTATTCTGAAAATGAGTCTCACAGGTTAGCTAAGTTTTGGGTGAATCAGAACTTGATGGTCAACATATATCATCCTGGCTCTTCATCCTAAAACAAGAATCAGGGACAAGATCTAATGACTATCACTGCTCATATGAGTCTGAAGATGATGACAGCATACAGCATCTCTGCAGCTAGAGACATGTCTCTCCCCTCAAGAAAGAAGAAAAAAAACTGTTGGATTCTGTGGAGCAAACTTTAGCAAACCCTTAGATAGAATATTTAATTTAAACTTTCTGAGACTTTTCATTGCATCTTTGAGTAAGAACAATAAAACCAAGTTCAGAATGGTAGGGAGGATTCATCTACATAAATAATCAAGGATGACACATGATACATAGTAAAACAATTTGCTTTTATTTTCTTCTTTAATTTAGTAAAGAATTTTGAATTTGCTTATGAAAATGATCTCAAAAATGTTACCTCTTCCTCCTTCTTCTGATCTAGTGAAGAAAAATCTTTATTGCAAGTTTAATGCTGTAAAAAACTTTCAAAATGAATACCTTTGAAATATTTGGGTTTGCTATTGGAGAACAATTTAGCAACATCTAACAACTTAAAAATTCAAATACTATTTGATCTAGCAGTTCTATCTATGGGAATTTAACCTACAGATAAATAATATATGTAAAAGGCTATTCATCACAGCATTAATTTCAAAAGGAAAGAAATTTTTTTAAATCTAAATGTCCATAAATAGAGGATTGGTTATATAAAATATAATGCACAGAAATCCATACAAGGGAAAATATACAATTAGACAAAATTCCAGAATATATATATATATATATATATATATACTTTTTCTTCAGTTGTAGATAAATGCAATATGTTTATTTATTTTATGTGGTGCTGAGGATCTAACCCAGTTTCTCACATGTGCAAGGCAAGCACTCCACCATTGAGCCACAACCCCAGCCCCAGAATAAATAAATGAATTTTCGTGTCATCCTTGCACATGGGCCATAATAATCTTCTCTGTGTCATTCTAATTTTAGTATATGTGCTGCTGAAGCAAGCAGGCAGAATATATTTTTAATGGAGAAAAGTATAGTATAGAACATTATAGCCAGATATTGTAGCACATGCCAGTAACCCCAGTGATTCGGGAGGCTGAGGCAAGAGGATCACAAGTTTAAAGCCAGCCTCAGCAACTTAGCAAGGCCCTAAGAAACTAGTGAGACCCTGTCTTTAAATAAAATATCAAAAGTGAAATCGATGTGGTCAATGGTAAAAACACTCCTGGGTTAAATCCCTGGTACTAAAAACAAAAAAAAAAGCAAAACAAAAGCCCAAAGAACATGATGTATAATATACTTCCTTAATATTCCATAGGAGGAAAGATAAATATATATTAATATTACTTCCATATTCATAAAGAAATTAAAAGATAGCCAAAGAATTTGTGGTTCTGGTGGGAAGGGTGGATGAAACTGAATCCAAGTGTAAGATGGGTGGGGAGATTTTACTCTATTTCACATTTTTTTTAAATGGCAAATTTTAGTAAATGTTTTAAATGTTCAAAAATATTTTAACTGGACTTTTATCTGCTTCTTTCCACTAATGCCCTTCTATCTCAGACAGCTTCTAATAGACAAATGGATATATTGACAGAATCTACCAGATTTTTTTTACATAAAGACAATCGTCCCATCCTGGAGACAGAGCTACTGCACCTATGCCTATTTATAATCTTTCAATTTTGGTCACTATTTTCATATTCTTATGCTTTTCCAACAGGACAATATGGTAGCCAATCAGAGGTGGAGTGGTTGCACCACTGGCTTTTAGCAAAAATAACAACACATGCCATATGCCCTTCAGGTCATCTTCAGGAAAACTCATGACACTTAATTGGACTGTGAATCACATTACTGAATTTTTTTTTTTTTTGGTGTCAGGGATTGAACCCAGAGACACTTAACCACTGGGCCACATCCCAGCCCTTTTAAAAATTTTATTTAGAGACAGGAACTCGCTAAGTTGTTTAGGGCCTCACTAAGTTGCCGAGGCTCAATTTGAACTTGTGATGCTCCTGCCTCAGCCCCCCAAGTCACTGGAATTACAGGTATGTGCCTCCACACCCAGCTAAGAATGTCAATTTTAACCATAACTTAAAGATCTTCCTGCAATCAAAACTCCAGATCCGAATTATTACACACACACACACACACACACACACACACACACACACACACACACACAAATTCTATCAAACATTTAAGGAAAAGAAACCAATCTGAAACTCACAAAATAGAAGAGGAGTGAACACTTCACAACTCTTTTTTATCAGGCCAGGATTACTCTGATACCAAAACCTAGCAAAGACATTTTGGAAAAAGAAAATCCAGGCAAATATCCCTCATGCCTACAAATGTCTAAATCTTCAACAAAATATAGATGGTCTCTGACTTAAGGATAATTTGACTTAATATTTTTTTTTTTATTTTGTGATGGTACAAAAAAGGCTATGCATTCAGTAGAAACCATACTTAGAATTCTGGATTTTGATCTTTTCCTGGGCTGGCGATATGCAGAATAGTGCAATAGTCTTCTGTAATGTTGGGCAGCAGTAAGGAACCTCAGCTCCCAATTGGCCATATGATTGTGAGGGTGCTTTGGGACATTCTGCAGTGTACCATGTTGCTTATCTGGGATGGTCAGTAGGTTAGAAACAGTAGATGCATTTTCAACTTACAATTGATTTATCAAGACATGACACCATCTGTATTAGTAAGTTGAAACTAGAAATACATTTAAAAAGTCTATGCCAGGCATGATGACTCACACCTATAATCCTAGAGACTCTGAAGGCTGAAACAGGAGAATCTCAAATTCAAGACCAGCCTCAACAACTTAATGAGGCCCTAAGCAACTTCACAAGATCCTGTCTCAAAATAAAAAATAAATAAGAACTAGGGATGTAGTTCAGTTGAGTGCCCCTGTGTTCAATCCCTAGTACCAAAAAAGGGAGAGGGGGATTCAATATTCAATTATTAATCCATTCAATCAATGTAGTTTACCACATTAACACAAATATAAATCCAATGATCATCACAAAAAATATACAAAAATTATTTGGTATAAAAACACTCAAGAAAATTATTAATAGATAGAAATTTATTTATTTTGTAAAGGCTGTCTATGAAAAACAAAGAGCTGTATTAATATATTGAAATTCTTTTTTTTTAAATAAAGGGTATCTATGAAAAATGCAGCATGTATTAATATATTAACACTTTGTCTGTAAGATCAGGAAGAAGGCAATGGCTCTCTTGCTGATTCTGTTAAAGCTAGTACAGAATGTCTTGGTACAATTAACCTACAAAAAGATATAAACATAAAAGTTGAAAAGGATGAAGTAAAAGTCTTAATTTACAGATGAGTTCAGCATCTAAACTGAAAATCAAAAGCAATCAATTTTTTAGAAAACTAATTACTAAGTGAAGTTAGTAAGATTATAGCGTACAGGTCAATATACAAGAAAAAATTATATTTCTATATACTAGCAACAATCAGAAAATTATACTTTGAAATGCTATTTATAATAGCAACAGAATATAAACATTTAGGAATTAATTTAGAAAAAAAGTAAAATCTTTACACTGAAAACAGAACAAAACTGCTAAAGAAATTAAAGAAAATACAAATAAATGGAGACAGAACTTCATGGATTGAAAGAAACAGTGATATTAAAATGTCAACTTTTCAAATGGAGCTATAGATCCAATGTAAACTCAATTTAATCTCATCAATATTTTTTATACAAATTGAGAAAGTAGTTCTAAAATTTACATGGAATTTCTATGGTCTTAGAATAATCAAAACAACAGTAACAAAAAAGAAAACTAAATTGAAAAATTCATATCACCTGATTTCAAGATTTACTATAAACCTGTAGTAATTAAGACAAAAGTGGCAAAATAATTCAAGAGAAAGAAGGATTCTTGCAACAAATTGTTCTGGACTAAATGTATACTGTATAAAAAGTTAAATAAAAATCAACCCCTGGGGTGGGGGATATATCTCAGTTGGTAGAGTGATTGCCTTGCATGCACAAGGCCCTGGGTTCAACCCCCAGCACTACAAAAAAAAAAAAAAAACCTTAGACATGACCAGAAAATCATGACTCACACTATAAAAATTAACAAACTAAATTTTAAAATATCAACACTTCAAATGACCTTGGAGAGGAATTAAAAAGGCAGATGACTGGATAAAAATATCTGATTAAGATATTGAATCAAAAATTTATAAAATGTCACTGAAATGCACACTTAAAATGATTAAATCATACACTTTATGTTATATATGTTTCTCGAAATAGAAAGGTAAATATATATATAATGCACTTTAAAAATATCAATTTAAAAAGACAAATGGGCAAAAAAAATTGAACAGACATCTCACAAAGAAGATATACAGAAGGCCAATAAGTACATGAAAAAAAGATGTTCAATTGCCAGGTGTGATGGTGCATGCCTATAATTCCAACAGCTTGGGAGGCTGAGGCAAGAGGATTACAAGTTCAAAGCCAGCCTCAGAAACCTAGTGAGGCCCTAAGCAACCTTGGGAGCCTCTGTCTCTAAATAAAAAATTACAAAATAGGGCTAGGAACGTGGCCGCTGGATGGAGTGCCCCTGAGTTCAATCTCTGGTATCTCTACACCCCCTCCCCCCAAAAAAGTAAAATGGGCTGGAAATGTGCCTCAGTGGTTAAGCATCCCTGAGTTCTATCCCTGGTATAAAAAAAAAAAAAAAACAAAAAATGAAAAGAAAGTTCAACTAAAATAATCAATGATGAAATACACATTAAAACCATAATGCATTATCCTTGTAAAGTGGCTAAAATTAAAAAGACCAACAATACCAATATCATGGAACACCTCTCATGATCTGCCAATGGGAATGCAAAATTGGCTATTTAGAAAACATTTGAGGAGTTTCTTTAAAAATCAAACACAGACTGGTGGTGTAGCTCAGTGGTAAAGCATGTGCTTAGCATGCATAAAGCCTTGGGTCCAATCCCTACCACCCAGAAATAAAGAAAGAAAAAAAGAAAGTTAAACATACAACTAACTCAAGTTTCACAACATCAATGCTATGGACACTTTAGGCCTGATAGTCTTTGCTGTGAGGAGTGTCCCATGCACTGTAGGATATTCAACAGTATTCTTGGCCTCTACCTACTAGATGCCAGTAGCACCCTCACAGTCATGACTAGGAGGAATATCCTCTAACATTGTTAAATGTCCCTGTTACTTTGAAATTTTAGAAAACAGATGCATTGAACTACATATTTGTGTCCCAGCAAAATTCTATGTTGAAATCCTAACCTCCAATATAATGGTGTGAGAAGGTGAGGCATTTAAGTCATTAAGGTGGTATATCCTCAGGAATGGAATTAGTGCTCTTATGAGAGGGAACCCAGAGAGCTCTCGTTCTCTTTCCAGCATGTTAGGATACATGAAAATGTTAGCAATCAACAACCGAGAAAAACGACCTCACCGTGCTCTTGCTCTGTTGGCACCTTGTTCTTGGCCTTCCACTCTCCAGAGCTATGAGAAAGAAATGCTGTCTAAGTCACTTAGTCTCAGGGACATTATTACAGCAACCTGAACTAAGACAGAGATTTTTGTACAAATATTCCTGTGAATTCTAGTCTGGGGCTAGGGATCTAGCTCAGTTGGTACAGTGCTTGCCTCGCAAGCACAAGGCCCTGGGTTTAATCCCCAGCAACACACACACACACACACACACACACACACACACACACACAGAGACACCAGAAAAAAGTTTGAATTGTAGTCTGAATAACTCAAAAAAGCTGGAAACAGCCCAAATCTCCCTCAAAAGCTAAGTGAATGAACAGATTTTAGTAACTCCATACAATGAAATAATGAGTATATTTTTTCACTTTTCTCACTTGTCACCCCCACCTAATCCCATGCATAAATTAAATTTCCATGAGAAAAAAACATGGCCAGTTTTCTTCATCAGTGTGTGTGCAATATTACAGTGGTGCCTGGAACATTGCAAATACTTATTAATTAGTGAATGAGTGGATCAGCTGTAGCCAATGGTATGACTTTAGTTAATGCTTCTGTCTCCTTCTGGACTTTGTCCCCTCTCCTTCCTCTGCCTAGAGGCTTCATGGTTCTCAAAGTCTGTGGACCCCTGGCAGTCTATAAGGTCAAAAGAATTTTCAGGGTTGGGGTTGTGGCTCAGTGGTAGTAGAGTACTTGCCTAGAAGCAGCGAGACCCTGGGTTCGATCGAACTCTCAGCACCACATAAAAATAAAATAATTGAAATAAAGGTATTTTTTAAAAAAAGAATTTTCATAGTAGCAGTAGGACATTTGCTTTTTTTATTAACCATAATGATATTGGCTCTGATGGTGAGTAACACAGTGGTGGGTAAAGCCACAGGTGCTACTACATGAATTAAGGCAGGGGCAACCATCTACACTACAAGTTGTTGTATTATTATTCAGTTGTAGTTTTATTAAAAAATACCAGTGTCACTTGATATCTCGGATGAAAGACCATAAGCAATTAGTTTTATTAAATCTTGACCCTGGACTAGATATCATTTTCATAGTCTATATGACAAAATGTGAAATAGGCACAAAGTACTTGGCATAACAATGTTGAGTGGCCATGCCCAGGATGGGGAGGTGTCATGGATGGTTTGAATTGTAAGGTGATCCAGATGCTCTTCTCATGGAATAAAGTATAGAAGTGAACAATCAGAATTTTGGAAAATCTGTATCCACCATGGGGAGCTCAACAATTTCCACCATTTAACACCTATTCTGATGAGATTGATGGTCACTATTTTTATATGTTATATTTTTTTATTGACATATTAACATTTGGAAGATCTGCAAAAGCTAATGATCTACCTCCCCAACTACTCCATGCATGATATTATAAAAATTATCAAAGTACAAAGTAGATCAATAGACTTTAGTTGATTGATAAAAAAATATTTGAATCTACAGGACCACTTTTAAAAATCTGACCCTTGTTCAGTTTTGATATAATATCCAAAAAGAATGTTCACGGCTCTCTGAAAGGCTTCTTTTCCACCGAGGCAAGGCTAGAGTTTCTTCTTGTACTTCAACAAAAACAACATAGTTCAATAAACTGAAAACAAAAACTGGAGAAAAACAACTGGATTAAGCCTCAACCTTACAGAGATTTGAAGAAATATAAAGCAATACCATTCTTCTCATTATTTATTTGTTTTAGAAAATATAGTTATTTTCACAGAAAATGTTAACATGCAAGGAGTTTATTATTTCTTTTTAAAGACAATAATAATATTTTTTTCAATTTGAATTTTGAGTACAGGCAAATATTTGTCTAGGCTGGAGACAAAACCTGAGGAAAGGGTGTTCTAAGTCCAAGAAGTGATTCTAACTGTGAATGGGAAAAGACCCTGTAGGAGTTCGCCTGGGCTTGCCTTCCAACATTTAGGGATCAGGAAGACATCCGAAGAAGTCTAGGGAGTGAAGGCTCAAGATACAAGGTGTAATAAGAAGAGGAAGGAACAGTGACCCCTGGATTAATGGAGGTCTTTGGAGATCCCAAGAGGAATGGAGTACAATTTCATGGGCTCATTTTTGTATACTCCTCAGGATGCCATGCACTTCATGGGAAAAGCCCTGGTGCATACCTGGCGTTGTGTGCATAAGTTTGTATCATGCAGGCCAATGGCCTGGCTGAGTCCCTCAAGACACAGGAGCTAAAGTCCAACAGCTCAATGGCACAAGCCATGAAGGGCATTACCAAGGCCATGGCTACTATGAACAAATGTGTGCACCTCTCCCAATCCCCCTTTACACTCCCACTGATATTGAGAGACCAAACTCACCTTTCCCTAATTCCAGCTGAAATTTTCCCAAATCCAGAAGATCTTGGTGGAGTTTGAATGGCAAGCAGAGATGATGGATGTGAAGGAGATGACAGAGGATGCCATTGAAGATTCCACAGGTGATGAAGCAGATGAAGAGGGGAAGTGTTGGGAAACAGGTGGGAAGGTGGGATATTCTCCTAATACTCAACCCCTGCATAGCCCTCATCAAGTTCTTCCTCCTCCCTAGGGATGCTGTTGTGTCTCAGGTTCTGGACAAGCTGGACTGAGCCAGTGACAGCTTCCTCATGGTTATTTCTGTGAATGATGTTTGTGAATCCTGGTATATCAGAATCTATTTACATGTGTACTCTTAATACTTTGGGGTATTTACCTTAGAGTGGAGTTACTGGATCATCTAGTAGTTTTGTTACACTTTTTAAGGGATCCTCAGCAAAGGGGGGACACCTGGAGGTTATGGTTCTGTGGTAGAGCGCTCACCTTGCACATGCAAGACATTGGGCTCAATCCTCAGCACCACATACAAATAAACAAGTAAAAATAAAGGTATTTTGTCCAATTAGAACTAAAAAAAAAGATTGTAAAGGGTTCCAAGGATTTTTTTTTAAAAAGTTGATGACTTATTCTAGAACATTCAAACTTTGCCTGGATAACTTCTGTTTGTTAAAAACAGGCATCCTCTATAAAGAAAAAACATGTAATTTAGCTCCAGGTTATGAGGCTGTCCTAAATATATATATATATATATAATTTATATTATATTTATATTTCTCTTTTAGTCAGCTTTTTTGCTGTTGCAACTAAAAGGAGACCTGACCAGCACAATTGTAGATGAGGAAATGTTTATTTGAGGGCTCATGGTTTCAGAGGTCTCAGTCCAAGAACAGCAGGCTCCATTCCTCAGGGCTCAAGGTGGAACAGGACAACATGGCAAAAGAGTGTGGTGGAGGGAAGCAGCTCACATGGTGATCAGAAAGCAGAGAGAGACTCCACTCTCCAGAGACAAATAGAGACCCCCAAAGCAACGCCCCCAATGTCACATCCTCCAGCCACACCCACTTGCCTCCAGCCACCAGCCAGTTAATCCCATCAGGGATTGATTCACTGGTTGGGTTAAGGCTCTCACAACCCAATCATTTCTCCTCTGAACCTTCTTGCTTTGTCTTACACGTGAGCTTTTGGGAACACCACATCTAAACTATAACAAACTCCATCATTTCTTTTAGTACACTGTGTTAAATCCCATTGACTTCTATTTTTCTCTTCCCAAACAGAAAATCCTTTGAAGGCAAAATTCAGATCTCTTGTATTTGGGTATATGCCCAATATCTGGAACATATGGTTCATGAGAAATAGTTGTAACATAGTTTTGAAGGAAATGAAAGATGATTATTTGAAAAGTTCCGTAGGAAGATTAAATAAAAATTTCAATTTTATGTCACCTCTAATGGTCTATTAAAGCTGCCCTGGAGGGACTGGGTTTGTGGCTCAGCAGAAGAGTGTTTGCCTCACCCATGTCAGGCAATGGGATCCATCTTCAGCACCACATTAAAATAAATAAATAAATAAAGTTATTGTGTCCATCTACAAATAAAAACTTAAATTAAATTATTAAATTAAATTAAAAAGCTGCCTGGAGCACTGTGCCAAGGGGCATTCTGAGGTCATATAGAGGCTTACATGAAGGAGTGCAGGGACTAATTAGCAACATAAGTGAGGTGTGGAAATATCTCTTCCTAGAATAGATGCTAAAGCTCTTGCAGTTCTAATATTCCATGTAGGGAAATATAATTAGTTTTGTCTTCAAATCTCCTCTTTAATACTTTATCCTAAAAATCTGATTGCTCTTTTTTAAGTAAATTAGATGTGACTATGTTGCAGAATCCACTGGATTAAAAAAAAAAAAAACTTAAATATTCCCCCTTCAGTCAGTATCCCTACCCCTGGAATCCTCCAAGATCAAAAGTTCCTTATATAATTCTTCATGGGTTTTTACAACTACATCAAAGCAATTTTATAATAATATGAGGCTGTTAGATTTGAAATGACACACACTGCTTTTATCTTGGGACTCATTTCTTATTCAAGCAGCATTCAGAGGCAAATATATACAGCCCACATTTTCATTTTATTTCTAGTTTCATGTCTTTGGTTTTATTTACAAAAAACTATACATTGTTCGAAAATAAAAACTATTCAAACATGTATTATTGCATTATTTCTTCAATCTTTCTTTTGTAAATAGACGGCTGTCTGATATCTAAGAATTTACTGGCTAGGCTTTAAAAAAAATTAATGATGCCTCAGAAGAAAGACTAACGGAATACATTTGAATGAGGCATCTGTAATCATTTCAGCCTCCATCTCAGAAAAAAAAGACGACATCTATAAATTAAGTGCAGGTACATTACTATCCATGTGGGTGACAAAATATGTTGTCATATCACTGTATTAATTTACCCACAGATTGATACATGGAGTTGGAAGTGGACTGCAGATGTCACTTCCAGAGAAATCCTTTCATTTGTGCCATTTAGATGTGTTCAAAGATTATAAGGCTCCAGAGAGCACATGATGTACTTATCTTAAGCCCACCCTGAAAGGTGTAGAAACAACAAATGAGAAATTAAAATTTTTATTAAAATCTAAGTGATACTACCTTCATAAAGAGAAGAAATTCCAATTTCTCAAGGAGACTAAAAAAAAAAAAAAAGAACTATGAATGCTCTTTTTCATATGCATATATGTGGAGAAGAGTCAATAAAGAAGACAATGGAAAATAATATTGCAACCAAGGCATACAAAACTACTATACCAAATTTTATAACACTTTTTTTTTAAAAAAACAAGCTCACATCCATTATTTCATGCTCTCCTTTCAAGAAACCTGCAAGGTTTGTATGTCAGATTTCATTACTCCAAGATTTATCTAACACTCTTTCCACTACTATTTTATGATAGGGTTCATGGATCCAGAGATAAATACTATTTGTGCGGTGGCTATATCTGGTGACTCACAAGAATAAAAAAAAATGAATTAACAATATTCAAGAGCCAGAGACACTCTTTCTTACCTTGGCAGTAAGATTTTCTTTATAAATATTTAATCAGAAAAAATAGCAATAAATACATTTGTTTTACTATGTTGAAATGGGCATTTTCTCACAAATCATTTTTGACTTGCGAGGATAAGCGGTAACTCTAAGACACGATCCCAATGACTATGTGCAACATTCCACTTTTGTCATTTATTTAAAAAAAAGAATAATAAAATCAAATTTAAAAAAAAGAAACTTCCACTGTACCCACTCAAGTTATAATCCACATGGAAGTAAGAATTTTTCTGATTTCCATAGATTTTTTTAACCTTATTCAAAATACTATCTGGTAGAATTTAATAAAATAATACAATATTAAAAAATAAATAAATAAAAGCACCACTTTTAATTTCCTTATCACCTTATTAATTCTCATATTTAACCCTCTCCCTGGCCTTCAAAAGATCAAGAGTCAAGAGGAAAGGATAGGAGAGAAATTGTCCTGTTTAGACAGAGCATGTGTTTCTATTTAACTTAAAACTAATACATGTGCGGCTGGGGTTGTAACTCAGTGCTAAAGCGCTTGCCTAGCATGTGTGAGGAACTGGGTTCAATTTTTAGCACCGCCTATAAATAAAAAAATAAAATAAATGTCCATTGACAGCAATTAAAAGATATTTTCAAAAACTAAAACATGTGTTATTTATTCTAGGTCTTATCAGTAATACAAATAAAAAACATTTATTGAATGCTAGCAGTATACTCAGCAGAGTCAATAAATTTGCATATAAAGATACTAGCTGGATCTCAATGTGTGCTCTTTAATTATGGAAAGCAGAAGCATCCTCTAGGGGTACAGGGTTCACACTGGGCCGTGTTGATCAGGGGAACGTTTCAATTCAGCTTATGAAATGAAGTGGACACACAGAATCAGGAGTCCCACAAGATTCTGAACTCCCAAAGTCCCTCTCACCATGTTTAGACCTTGGGCTATCTAGGCTAAGAATCTGGCCTCTGTACTGAGTCTTAAGTCAAAAATCAATTCTTCCAGTCCCAGCTGACCTTTATTTTGAGACAGTAAGAATATGAGACCATATTACTTACTAAGATACAAATTTAAATATTTTCATCATGCAGGGTGGCTCTACTGATTGTTGTTTTACAGGTAGTAGACCAAACCTGAACAAAAATTTTTCTCCTTTGCTATTTTCTTGCTCCGCCATTTTCCCTTTTGATTGGAAAACAGTTTGGGGTCCACCGTTAAGTTAGAAGTGTGTTCCAGTTATCTCCGATATACTGTTCAGTAATGAGAGGGCAACTCCTTCTCCTCTCCTGGTTCCCAGTAGTCACATGAGCTGGTATCTGTACCATGATCCCTCCCCTTTCTGAGTGACATTACAAAAAGTAATTTACATGAACAGCAGTGTCCTAAAATGTAAAATGAATGTACTAAAAACCTACTTCAGAGGGCAGTTGTCAGAATAAAATGAGGTAAACTTAAGAACATCTTCCAAGACCCCTACTTTCAAATAAGCTCACAGCCACCGGTTGCAGAGCTTGGAATTTCAACATATCTTTTTGAACAACACAAATCAACCTACAGCACTATGTTTTACTTTTAAACTATTTTAGGTGTTAACGAAAGAAATCTGAGTAATACACCTGAATAGGTCATTTTCTTTTCATATTTATGCCTTGTTTATTATTCTAAATCTAACTATCATCATATATATACAAAAATATAAAAAATACAGATATCAGATGGCACACAGAACCCCATATATTTACAGTTATATAATAATTAGTGCCTTGTAACTTTCTGTCCTGAATTACTGAGATCTCTATTCCTGAGTCACTGTCCATCTCTTTCTACCCACCCTGTGTGGTGGACTAATTTGTGCCTTCAAATTTACATACTGAACAGGGGGCAAGGTGAATGGCTTAGTCAGTTAGGGCAAATATTTTTAAAAAATGGACTGAATGGCTTCAATCCCAAACATATGTTTCTCAATTTCTCACAGTTCTAGAGCTCAGAAGTCTCAGATCAGAGTGCCAGCATGAAAGATTCTGGTAAGGGTCCTCTTTCAGGTGACACAGAGCCAATTTCTCCTTAATGCTTATATAGCCTCAGAAAGATAAGAAAGCTCTCCAGTGTCCCTTTTATAAGGGCACTAATCCCATTCATAAAAGTTCCACCCTCATGATCCATTTTTCTTCCAAATGCCCCCTCATAATAGCATTGGGGTTTAAGATTTCAATATGTGAATTTTGGAGGCACATAAAAAAATTAGTCCATTGCAGTGATTCAACAGAGGACCTTTAAAGAGGTATTTCAGTTTAAATAAGGTCAAAAGAATGGAGCCCTAATGCAGCCGTCCTTTTAAGAAGAGAGAGAGGGGCATGAGTGTTGTTTGCACACAAAGAAAAGGCCAGTTGATGACATAACAAGAAGACAGCCATTTGCAGGCAAAGGAAGAAAGTTGCAGGAGAAACCAATCCTATGGGCACCTTGGTCTTCTAGCCTCCAGAACTGTTAAGGAAAGTAACTCCTTAGGTTTAAAACTTTTGCTATGATATTTTGCTATGGCATCCCTGCTGTGTTTGCATGGTTTTATTATTCTCATGAGTTTAGTTTCTCCCTCTGTGCTAAAGTTTCCCACATTAACATCTCTAGTCCCAACCTCTCAATGGGTTCAAATGTGCTACCAGACAGAAGGATAATTTAACATGTCCACAAAAAAAAAAAAAAAATATCAAGAGCTTTTCCTTTTCCACTCCCATCCTGTCTTAGGCTGCTCTGCCCAGGAACACCCCATTTCTGGGAGTCCTTCTCCCTCAGACCTCACATCCAATCACCACCCTGCTGATTCTGCCTCATTAATAACTCTCAATCCAAGTCCTATTCTCCATCCTACTGCCATTGCTTAAATCCAAGTGCTCATTATCTCTTACCTGAGCCACCATTAATTGGTCACCCTGCATACAATCTTGACCCCTTGAGTCCATCACTTCCAGGTAACTGGAGTGATTTAAAGTGCAAGTTGGATCTTGTTGCTTTGCTGGTTAAAACTTGTGCTTTGCTACCCCATCCCTCCAGCCCCTCAACCTGCTCACAAGACCATCCTTCATCTGTATTATCCACTCCTTCAATTTGATATCTTGCTTCTCTTTTCCTTTAACGCTATGCTACTGATATCAAATTGTTTGCAGATACTAGTTCATGTGTCTCTTCTTCTGTTGGATTAGTCCCTCTGCCAAGAATGCCCTCTCTTCTGCTGCCTAACTTTTATTAACTTTAACCTGCAGTCCAGGTAGACATTATGTCTTCTGGAAAGCCTCTTTGAATTCCAGATGAGGCAAAGTATTCTTTGTCTGTGTCCCAAGCTCTTTGAGCATCCCAAAGCATGCTTAATTTGTGTCTTCCTCCCTGAATCTAAGAACCTAAGTGACAAATACTGTGTATTTTGAACCATGTATTTGTATTGCATACCCTAGTCCCTGGCAAGAAATAGTTACTAAAGAAATGCAGGTTGAGTAAACACAGGAAGTCTTCTTTTATGATTCAATAATTCCTGTAGCTGGGCACATGCCTGTTATCCCAGCAATTGGGGAGGCTGAGGTGGGAGGATCACAAGTTCAAAGGCAGCCTCAACAACTTTTCAAGGCTCTATGCAACTCAGTGAGACCCTGTCTCTAAATAAAATAATTTTTAAAGGGGGCTGGAGAAGTGGCTCAGTGGTTGAATGCCCTTGATCCTTGGTACCAAAAAAAAAAAAAAAGAATTTCCATAAACTGTTCACACATGAAGGAATAAATGACCATTTCTTTGTGACTTAATAATATCTTAATCATCATTTTATTTGGTACAGACCAGGGTTTCTCACCTTGAAACTACTGACATTTGAGCTGGGTGACCCTTTATGACAAAAGATGTCTCCTTGGCCTCTACTCTCCAGATGCCAGAGGCTCCCGACTCCCTTATTTGTGATAATAGAAAAAGTTCTCCAAATTTGGCCAAATATCCCCTGGCCAGGTCAGGGATGGAGATGAGAGGGCCAGGGAGGGGTGGGATTGCCCACTGGCATAGAGTGATGTTTAACATCAGTTTTGAATTTCATGACAGCTCTAAAGGCAAGAATTCCTAGAATATTTTATTTAATCCCCCAGGATATCAATTATTCTGTGTAAGAACAGATCTTCCATAATTTATTACATGTTTTTAAAGACACTTTAAATCAACTACGTAAAACTTTTAAGAGTTTTTCTAACATAATTACCTTGTAAAAAGATGAGATCATGACATTTATTGTTCTATAAAAATGTAGGTATGTAGGTTGTTTAATATATATATATATATATATATATATATATATATATATATATATATATATATATACTGACTCTCATATGGAAAGAAAAGAGGTCTATAATCTAGTTTGAAAACCGCTCTCCTTCTGTCTAGGAGAAAGGGAGGGTTTGAAGGAAGAAGAAAGAGGGAGAGAGAGAGAGAGAAAAGAAATGAGGAGTGTTTAAATCTAAATGAGGGGAGGGCCTTTTTCTGTTAACCCCCTATTTCCTTTGCTTGCTGCATGATTTTTACCCACTACTATTGGTCATTTTGGTCAACATTAAACAAAGAACAACGAACTCAATTACACAGCCTGGTCAAACAAAGGTAAATCCAATATTCTGGTTGACACAGTTTACAATATTCAAAGTTTGCTATGAAAACTGAACTAAAATATTTTAGAAATTCTTTGAAATAAAGGGACCACCTCTTCAGTGCCAGGAAGTATGTACTTTAAAAAAATGAATCACACAGTCATGAACTGTATGCTCTGACAGTTTATGATCTAGTTGGGGGATATAAAAATTAATGAAAGAGTCACACTGATGGGGGTATAATTACAAGTTGAATAAATGCTGTGCAGAAAAGTAATTAAGGAACATGACCCAGACTTGAGGAGGTGATACTTGAATTGAGATCTGAAGAAAGAATCTAATAAATTAACTAAAAGAGACAGAAGAAAAGCCTCAGGCTGCCCTGAGCTTGGGGGTGCAGAACTGGGAAATGAAACTAGAAGTCAGGAAACCTAATGATTGTGAGGTCAATCAGGATCTGGGGGGTCATGCTAAGGGCGTATGGATGGCCATCCATGGATGTGCAGTATAAGAAATCATTCTGTAATGTGGGGGATGGATTGATTAAGCAGTGTGGAAGAGATTCAGGGAAACTCTAGCCTCCCTACTATATCAAGGTCCTTTAAGATCAGGCAAAAAAGAAAAAAAAAATCTCTTTGTATACCATGTATAAATTTTAACAATACTATGCTAGGAAAAAAAGCCAGTCACAAAAAATACTCCAATTGTGTGATTCCATATGTATGAAATATCCAAATAGGCATATACATATAAGAATTAGTGGTAGCCAAGGTGGGGGTGAGGGGGAATAGGAATCCACTGTTCATGGGTATGAGGGGAGACGAAAATTACCAAAATTGAGTAATGATGGTTGCACAACTTTGTAAATGTATTGAAAATCAAAATGTGACTGATGATATGATTTTCTGGCCTACTTAACTGCCTAGTTCAGGGTCATGCTACCTATAGGCACAGATGATACAGGGCTCTTGGGTCTATTTTCTGCTAGCATGCTAGGTTTTTATGTTTGTACTCAAATTTGTCTTTCATGACTGTAAGATGGAAGCAGCAGCCCCTTTTTCCTCTCCTGGGATTCTTAGCAACACACTCGCTGTGTCTTAGGACTTCTACTTGAGCCATGTGCTTAGTCACAGACCTATAGCCATGGCTGGGACAACAGGGCAGCATGACTACTTGAGACAAGGACACATGCTCACCCTGGAAGGACAGAATTCCATTTGAAGCATACAGAATGAGCAGAGGGGGTGGATGGACCCTTAGATGAAAAGTAGATATTATGCCTAGGAGAAATGAGAACAGTGGCTGTCAGGAAAAACAACAAATATCATTAAAATTTCCAGTGAAAAGACAGGATATCAAAAAGAGAGGGAGGGAGAAGAGGATGGAAGGAAGGGTTCCTTCTGGCTAGCTACATCAAAGACCAATCATCACAGTTTATTTTAATATTTCCCTCTCTACTTGAACTTTCACTCATGGCTTTGGTAACTGTTTACACCGCTTGATCTTTTACAGGTAAATAGTCCCTCTGTTTTACAACCTGGGGTACTCTGCCATTTGTCATGGTTTGAATCTGGAATGTTCCCCAAAGGCCCATGGGGTTCCCAGCTTGGAGCTTTTAAGAGGTAGGGCTTAGCAGGAGGTATTCAGGTCATTGGTGATGTGTCCTTGAAGGGAAATGTGAAACCTCAGTATCTTTCTTCTTCTCTCTTTTGCTTCTCACCCATGAGTCACTGGTTTTGCTCTGCCATATGCTTTCACCATGATGTGCTGCCTTTCCACAGGTCCAAATGTCACAGTAGCCACCAATCATGGACTGGAACTTGCAAAACAGTGAGCTGAAAAAATCCTTTTCTCTTTATAAGTTGATGATCTTTGGTATTTGTTATAGCGATAAAAAGCACACTAAAGCATCATTCTTTGTTGGTTTTCCTGAACCTTGCAGATAGCTTTGAAAATAATCCCTTAATTAAACCCTTTATGCATTATTGTAATTTGGTTGCACCATCTATTTCCTGCTGGGACTATGACAAACACACATACAGAGAATAGCAGTCATCCTTTTACTGCATAAGTTCACTTCATAGATTATCTCTAATACTTTCATTTATCCTATGAAACAGGTACCTAACTTCCTTTTTGACAGATGAGGAAACTGAGACTCAGAGAGTTTAAGTAACTTGCTTAAGGTCAGATGGCTAGTTAGAACCCAGCTGACAACAGAAATAAGGTCTGATTCCTCATTGTGTGTGTCCAAGTTCTATGATCTCCAGCCTGAAGCATAGCTTTCATTCTTGCCCTATTATATATTTTCTCTGCACAACAGCCAAAATATCATTTTCTCTGTAGATCTGGCAAGGTCAGTATAAGGAGCCAGGGTAATCATAGGCAAAGATAGCTTATATATGCGACACATCAGCTCACTTAATATCTAGGTAGATCCTCTGGTCACTTTTAGAATTTGATTCCTTGGGATTGGAGGATTTTGAGACAGTAAAAGATTGAATCTAGGGATCCAGTCCCTCTGAACTTAGCTTACCCATTCTCTTTTCCAGAACATCCCCCTGATACTCTGCATGTTGAGGCACCCACTCTACACTCCCAGAGTATTTATTCCTACCAAAGTATTCATCCCATGCAATGTTATTATTATTTGATTTCTCTTCCCTATCCCACATTCTACTCTAATTATCCATTTGTCACTCACTCTCTTACTGAAGGCAAGAGTGATACCTATTATTCGTGTGTCCCTAGTGCCTGAAACATACCTGCAGCTAGATGTCAAATGTGTTAAATCAGTGACAACAATGTTCTGAACAAAAACCCTTCCTGAATGGATCCCCTCTTGGCAGTTCCATCCTGCAAGATGGGTTGTCGAGGATATTAATAAGAGATCCTTCAATAGGAGGAGAAAGAGCCAGAACTGCTAAGATTATACGTTGTTATGGTTTAGACATGAGGTATCCCCCCAAAAAAACATGTTTGAGACAATGAAAGAATATTTGGAGGTAAAAATATTTGATTGTGAGAGCTGTAAACTAATCAGTAGATTAATTGAGGGGTAACTTTAGGCAGGTCGAGTGTGATTGGAGAAAGTAGGTCACTGAGGACATGACTTTGGGGTTTGTATTGTGTCCCTGGTAGGCAGATCTCTGTTTCCTAAATGTCATGTCTGAACTACTTCCCTCTGCCAGGCCCCTCTGCCCAATCTTGGGCCCAGAGCTATGGATTCAGGCAGCCATGGACTGAACTTCTGAAACCATAAGCCAAAGTAAATTTTCCTCCTCTAAGTTATTTTTGCCAGGTATTTTGATCACAGACACAAAGAAGCTGACTAAAACACATCCAAAATCTAAAATTCTGTTATTCTGGGTAACAGGGGTATAATTTTATGAGGAAATGAATTTCTCAAAGGGTATATGTCAATACACCTTAAACTACCTTATGTAGTTTCTAATAGCAGTGATCAAATAACTAAATATATCATGGATGATAAGAACCAGACTTCTCACTGTTAGAAATAAAGACTTTAGAAAACAAACTTATCAAAAAGAAGGTCTTTAATCTAATTAATAGCATCCTATCAAGGCCAATTTCTAATCATGGTTATGTAAGATGTTCACATTAGGAAAAGCAGGGTGAGTGTTACTGAGGAACTTCTGTACTATTTTTATAATTTTCCTGTAAATCTCAATTTTTTTAGTTCTCAATTAAGTGGACCTATGTCATATTATTTTAAAGCCAGGCTCTTAGAATCTAATATAGTTGGTTAAAAAAAAAAGAAAGAAAGAAAACTTCACCAAGAAGTTTAATGGGGTGCAATACCTTAATAGCTTGTTGTGTTACAAAGGATCACAGGCTATTTGAGCTGGGATGTCATCTTGGCAGTCACAGTCCATCATGATGCTCTTGAGGGAATCCCCTCAGTATTGTCCCTGACAGCCTAAAGTCATTGCTGGGACATCTTCAAATGGAAAGCTAGGCACCACAGCCCCAAAATGAATTGCTAGAAACATCTTTCTCCTTCTATACATCATGAGAAAATTGTGCCCTTGGCTGATTCCTCTGGACTCACATGGTAACCCTTCCAGAAGTCCAAGGAGAATTGGCATTGTCTCTCCTGAAGCTTCTCTGCTTCAAGAAAAACAACCCCAGTGTCTTTTCAGATGACATAATGATGATTTAATAGGGACTTCTTTGCTTTTTGGAGTTTCTGAATTTTTTCCTAAGTCATAAAACTCGGTCAAGGAAATGCTCGCATGAGAGGCAGACTGTAAAACAGATATACCAGTAAAAGGACTCCACCAGAAGTGGCAGGGGAGGACTATCTGCTCTCTGACACCCCCCTTTCCCTAGGGAAGTACAACCTTACAACCTTAAAACTTCCCAGAATAAAATTCAACAAGCTTTAATTCAACCAAATGTATGAAAGGACACGGGAGACTTAAATACCCAAATAGTTTGTGGGAAAAATGTTCTAGTACATTCCCTCTACTGTCCACCAGGGTTGGTCACATGTATAATTCCTGACATAGCCATTTGTTAAGTCATACATGGGGATAAGCATATAAACAACTACTAAGACTTCATATGTATTAATTGAAAAACCTTATGATATGGATGTTGGGATCATCTCATTTTATAGATGAGAAAACAGAGACTGAGAGGTAAACCAACTTATACCAAGTCAATAGAGACAACAGAGCTATGCTTAACTTGATATCAAACCCTTCACTATTGTGCTCTCCTTCCCATTGGGAATGGGGCTAGAGAAGAATTGATGGAATGTAAGCACTCTCACCTGTATCCAAACCTACACTACTTATCTTTCAACCTGGAGATCCTTTCAGAGGAGATTAAATAGAGAATCTGTTTTAAAATAGTGTGTGTCCCTAAGACCAATTCTCTCCAGATATAATGCACAGCCCTTCCTTCATATACACCTGAGGTCTCATTTAAATAGCATTACCTGAGAAAAATGGCTCTGAGGTCCTGAGGATAAAGCATTCTTAAAATGGGAGACCAGCTCCTGAGGTGGGGTCATCTCAATACACTCACGCTGCTGTCCTGCACAGCCAGGGGCTGAACTGAGCTGGAATTCTACTCTTGCCTGTGACCTGTGGCTGCTCTTTCCTTCTGTGGATGGCAAATGTTTGGTTAGCCTCTATCAGCAGCCTCCATTCTCTAAGTGAGAACTAGGGTGGTGGCCATGTGATCACTGCTGGTCCAGCACCCATCCTCCCTTTGCTGAAAACACATATGTCCTTTTGATGGGACCCCTCCTGCTACCTTCAGTCCCTGTGGTTTGGGTTAGCAGAGCTCACTCATGGGAGGCCTCCATGTCTTGTGACCAGTTTTTCTCCTCTCCTGATTGGTTTGAGGCACTGTCAGTCATCCCACCCTCCCATGATCTGTCTGCTTTTAAGTAGCCGTAGACAGTAGCCCCTATCTTGATGGTAGAAATTTTGCAACCAAATGTGTCTTCATGCATGGGCATGCCTTCCTACATCCCCAGGGATCAAGCTATGCTCACCTGTTCTTTTGTGATATTACCTCTTTGCCCTATTTAGGATAGAATGTTATGTTCCATGGAAACACCCTTTGTGTGTCCCCTTCTCTTACTCTGCCCTTGGTTGTGGCCTTCCTAGATGCCAGTCATCCTGCTGACAGTGGACATCAGGAAGCTAGACTCAGCCCCTTGAAACCTGACTCCTTGTCTCATTGAATGGCTTCTCCTCAATAAAAGGGGTCAGCACCACACATGCGCTCTCTCTCTCTTTCTACAGACCCTTAAGGTCAGAGGAGCCGTCACAGCACCCCCCCCCCCACCAAAAAAGGTAATTCTATCTCTTGTGTGATTATTTCACACAACCCAGTTCCCCTGGAGTGACCCCTGAGCATGCAACATGACAGGTGGCGTCCCTGGGTGGGCAGGTTTGAGTGTCTAAATCGCTCGGAAAATGACACATTTACCAGTCCTAATCCAGGAGCAGATACCTGGATAAGCCTGATTATCAGCACATTTCCAGGTTCATGTGACCTAAATCACATCAGTGAGACTCTACATTAGGACTTGTGTTGGAACCAGTGGGGAAGATGATCTTTCTTCCCTAGAGATTGCCTGTTGAGCAGTTGCTTGTCACTGGGAGGGAACCAGTCATGGGTTGAAACCAAGAAAAAGAAGACAAAGCCAAAAGAAGAGACAGAGATCAGAGAAGTTCACTCTAGCCCTTGCATGCATCTGGCTCTTCAGAACCCTGATGTTAGCTTGACCCAAGTTCTTCTGCTGTGCTTTTCCCTTCTTCTTCCTTCTTTCTCTCCCTCTTCTCTGCCTTCTTTTTTCTGCATCCTCTCTCCCATCCTTCCATAGCTTCACTAAGTTATTTAAAATTCAATTTTATAAGTTTGACATATGTATACTCCCATGAATAAATTGCCACAAACAGAAGAGCATGTCCATCACCCCCAAGGTTTTGCAAACCCCATCTTTTTAATATTTATTTTTTAGTTTTAGGTGGACACAACATCTTTATTTTATTTTTATGTGGTGTTGAGTATCAAATCCAGTGCCTCATTATGCAAGGCAAGTGCGCTACCACTTGAGCCACATCCCCAGCCCCATGCAAACCCCATTTTAATCCCCTCCTCCACCTTCTCCATCCTGCCCACTATCCCCAAGCAATTATTGATCTGCTTTTTGTCATTATAGATTAGGTTACATGTACTAAAATTTTTAATAAAACAAATCACACAGTATGTACTACTTTCAACTGGTTTCTTTTACAGAGCATACCTATTTTTGAGATTCTTCCATGATATGGTCTGTCTTGTATTCTACTGTTTCATACTGATGAGTGGTTGTTCTACCCCCAATTTCTTTATCCATTTAATAGCTGTAAATTTTTAAGAAACTGACAAACTTTTCCAAATTGGTTGTTCCATTTTACATTTCCATCAGCAGTGTATGAAAGGGCCAAGCACTTCACATGCCCACCAATACTGGGTGTGTCAATCTTTTTAAATTCAAATCATCACATGTTAATAGGTGATTTGTTCATGGATTCAAATTTGCATTTCCCTAAAGAACAATGATGTTGAGCATTTTTTATGTACTTGTCTGCCATCTTTACAACTTCTTCAGTGAAGTCTCAGTTCAGATCTTTTGCTCATTTTTATAAGGGTTGTTTGTTTTCTTATTAATGTATTTTGCAAACCCTTTTAGGTATAAATCTTTTCTAAGGTATGTGATTTGCAAATATGTTTCTCTAGTCTGTGGTTTATCTTTTCATTTTTGTATAAGTACCTTTTAAAGAGAAGTTTTTAGTTTTGATGAAGTCCAACTTATTGATTTTATTATGGATTATACCTTTGGTGTTATATCTTAAATGATTTTGCTTGGTTTAAGTTCATAAAGATTTTCTGTTTTCTTATAGATGTTTAATAATTTTGGTTTCATATTTAGGTCTATGACTTATTCTGAACTAACTCTTACATGTGGCATGAGCTATGAATTAGAGTTCATTTTGTTTCCCATGAATGTACAATTGTTCCAGCACCAATTGTTGGAAAGGACTATCCTTTAGATAGTCTTTGTCAAAAAATCTATTAACTAAATACATGTAGGTCTATTTCTGGAATCTCTGTTCTGTTCCATTGATCTATTTGTCTTCCTTAGTACTGGTACCAAGCTATTGTGATTACTGTACCTTTAAAATAATTCTTTCTTAGCATCAAGTAGTGTTATTCCTTCAACTTTGCTCCCCTTTTTCAATTTTAGTATGTGGGCTGCCAAAGGAAGTCTGCTCCCCATTTTCAAAGTATTTAAGGTTATAAAAAAAACAAAACAGCCTGTTGGCATTTTTGTTTGGAGTGTTGGAAATCTACTGATTAACTTGGGAAGAATTGCACCCTAATAATATCAAGCCTTTCCATCTATCCAAGAGTATACGTCTCCATTTATTTGTATCTTAAAAGGTTCTCTTATATTGTTTTATAGTTTTCAGTATACAGGTATCAATTTTTTTGCAAAGTTTATCCCTAAGCAATTAATCATTCAGGTGTTGTTATAGTCTTACTTAAGGAAAAATTTTATAAAGCCAGGAAATCTTTTGAAGTGCTAGCTTGAGACCATGCCATTGTCCAGGAATCAGCCAGTTCAATTGTCTATAGCTGAGTCCAGAGTCATAGGGCCTAGGTCATGTTCCCATTGGCTAGGATCAGCTTAGAGTCCCCAACGCTCTGTAGGGATGGCCCTTGATTAGCCTATTTACACACAGGGTAAAATTAGCACTGGCAAATCACTAAAAGGGTTTGAACCAAATATTGATGTTATGCTTCTAGATTTTGCAGTTAAAAAAAATACCTTATCTATGGCTGTGGAGGAGGACCATCAAAAAAGAATCCTGGGATCCAAGATGGTGGGCCAGAGGGAGGCATTATTCTGTGTTGCTCTGTGATCTGGGACTCAAGTAGTGAAAATACTGCTTCTCTGCCAGTGATATTCCTGCTCCTGCACAGGAAGCATGGCCACTGTGTGGTCCAGGGCTCCAGGCCTCAGTGTCAGAGTGGGTCTCTCAACTACTTGCCCAAGCAGGACTACCAGGTACCTGAGTGGTACCATCAGCATCAGCACCTGCGCAGAACTTTAGGCCACACACCTGAGCAGAAATCACTGTTGTCACTCCCATGCAGGACACCCAGCAGCTTCCCACATACAGGAACTCCAACCGCCACTCCTGTTGGGACCCTCATATACCAATGTGGGGCTCGCCTAGTCACTGCCATCTTGGCACTCTGCAGCAGCAGAGATAGTCCCCTATGTGCAGTAGCCTGCCTGCACCCGGGAACCTCACACAGGCTCTGAAGTCAGCCAACAGCCACACACTGCAAGCCACAGAGCTCAACTCTGAACTCACCATCTAATACCACCACCTAGGTTCCCCCACCCAAGCTAACACCCCACTGCTGAAAGAAAGCACCTTCATCTTGGACCACCTTCATCATCATCTTCAGTGGGGAGAACTCCCAGTTTGTAACTCCAGCTGGCCAGATAATCAATTTCTGACTCCCCCTCTCCCCAGCAGCCACTACCCCCACACAGTGACACCCTGGTTACCTTCATCATCCTAAGGGCAGAGATACCAGTTAACAACAGATGACCCCCACCTCTTGGATGAGAAAGGAAGCAGGAAAGATACTGATCTCCAACCAAAACAAGATATTCCCTCTCCCTCTCTATTCTCTCGCCCTCGCATCCCCAATATATATGAAACCAAGCACTTTGCATGAATTAGGATTTTGAGGACTGCCACATCTGAATAGTATATTACAGTTGTGTTGCATATTCTTTTTATTTTTCCATACAATATCTGCTATTTTAACATTTTTTCCTAATATATATGTGTGTTTGTTTTATGTACTCTAGTGTCTTCCCACTTACTTGTCTACCCAGAATTACTTTCTCTCCCTTCTCCTGCTAACCTTATTCCCTTTAGATTTCTCTTTCACACTTCCTAAGATATAACAACTTTATATTCTCACCTCCTACCTCCTCAGCACATCATCCTACACCTCACCCTTGGTTCTGTGTCCACCATTAGAAACTGTAAACCCTTTTACGAACCTACTGAGTTTATTGTAGATAATAATTGAATTCACCATTTCTGTATATTGTGACCAAACTGTAAATGTCTTACTAGCAAACATTTGTTTGATTGGATAATATTTTCCTTAATCTCAAGGGAGAGATATTGGATTCCTACAGAGGCACCATAAGCCTATAGGGTAAAAATAGTAATGCCTAGATCCACAGTGCTAGAAGGGAAGACACAAGCACCCCAAACAAATCAAGATACCACATTATTAAAATCCATGGCCAGCACAGCCCAAGAAATAACAGAAAAAGTTCAGGATGTATATAATTAAAATGTTCTGTGAATTAAAGAATGTTATAAGAGAGCAAATACAGGCAGTAAAAGATGATTTTGACAAATAGCTACATAAGCAAATACAGGAAGCAAAAGATTACTTCAATTGGGAGATAGAGGTTTTTAAAAAATTCTTGAAATGAAATAAACAATAAACAAAATTAAAAATTCAATTGAAAAAAACACCAACAGATTAGATCATTTGGAAGACATGACCTAAGACAATGAAGACAAAATATATAATCTTGGAAAGAATGTAGACCACACAGTGAAAATGGTAAGAAACCATGAGCAGAACATTCAAGAAATATGGGATAGCACAAAAAGACCAAATTTAAATTTAAATGGGCTAGAGGAATGCCGCAGTCTCTGGCTGGGCACAAATCACAAGTCTCCACACAGCTTGTAGATTCAAACAGCAATTCTTTATTCCCGAACTCACACCGGCCGTCTACAAACACGTTCTGGGGGAATCCACGTTCTCTGCCCAAATCCACTTCTCCCAAATCCACTACTCTGCCCAAAATCCACTCTGCATGGGCTTCTGTCTCCCAAAATATACTGTCTGACCCTGAGCACTCAAGAGGAACTCAGCAGCAGGATACGCCCTATTCTAAAGGGGGAACACCCTAATCTCCTATTATGCTAAACTTCCCTATTCTAAAGGGGGAACACCCTAATCTCCTATTATGCTAAACCGCCCTATTCTAAAGGGGGAACACCCTAAAGGGATCCTGCCCTGGTCCTTGAGCAAGGTCACCTTTCAGAAGTCCTTCCACTAGACAGCATGGGAGTAAGCTGGCAAGGAATTTGTCATACCTACTTGGCTGATGGCTCCCAGCAGAGGAAGGCACAGAGTTCCAAATCAAAGGAATGAACAATCAATTCAATGAAATAATATCAGAAAATTTTGCAAATATAAAGAATGTTTTGGAAAATCAAATTCAAGAGGCCTACAGGATACCAAATGTACAAGATCACAACATATCCACACCAAGGCACATTATAATGAAAATGTCTAACATACAGAATAAGGAGAGAATATTAAAAACTACAATAGTCCGAAATCAGATTACATATAGGGGAAAACCAATTAGGTTATGTGCAGATTTTTCAACCCAGACTCTGAAAGCTAGAAGATCTTTGAACAACATAAATGAAGCTCTAAAAGAAAATGGCTGCCAACCAAGAATCTTACATCCAGCAAAATTAAGCTTTAGATTTGATGATGAAATAAAAACCTTCCATGATAAAGAAAAGTTAAAAGAATTTATAACTTGAAAGCCTGCACTACAGCACACCCTTGGCAAAATAGTCCATGAAAAAGAAATAAAAAACAACAATGAAAATCAGCAAAGGGAGGTGTTACACTGAAGGGAAAACTAATCAAAGGAGAAAACAAGTCAAGTTAAATACCTAAGATAAACAAAAATGGCTGGGAATATAAATCATATCTCAATAATAACCCTGAATGTTAATGGCCTAGAATCACCAGTCAAAAGACATGAACTGGAAGATTGGATTTTTTAAAAAAAGACCCAACAAAATGCTGCCTCCAAGGGACTCATCTCATAGGAAAAGACATCCACAGACTGAAAGTGAAAGGTTAGAAAAAAATCATAGCACTCACATGAAAATCAAAAGCAAGCAGGGGTTTCCATCATCATATCAGATATAGTAGAATTCAAGCCAAAGTTAATCAAAAGGGATAAAGAAAAATATTTCATGCTGCTTAAGGGAGCCATCCATCAACAAGACATAATAATAATAAATTTATGTGCCCAAACAATGGAGCATCTATGTTTATCAAACAAACTCTTCTCAAGTTCAAGAGTCAAAAAGACCACAACACCATAATTTTGGATGATTTTAACACACTTATTTTGCCACTGGATAAACCATGCAAACAAAAGCTGAACAAAGAGACTACAGAACTCAATAATACAATTGATAACTTAGACTTAACTAACATATATAGAATATTTCATTCTTCAATGAACAAATACACTTTCTTCTCAGCAGCAAATGGATCTTTCTCTAAAGTAGACCATATTATCCCACAAAGCAATTCTTGGCAAATATAAAAAAGTAGAGATACTACCCTGCATTCTATCATATCACAATGAAATGAAATTAGAAATCAATGAAAAATAAAAAATAAAAACTACTCCAACACCTGGAGACTAAATAATATGCTACTGAATTAACAATGGGTTGCAAAGACATCAAGGAGGAGATTGAAAAATTCTTAATGGTAAATGAGAACACTGATACAACACATCGAAATCTCTGGGACACTATGAAGGCGGTACTAACAATAAAGTTCATTGCACAGAGTACACTCCTTAAAAGAAGAAAAGGTCAACAAATAAATAAAGTAACATTACATCTCAAAGCCCTAGAAAAAGAAGAACAAATCAACACCAAAGGCAATAGAAGATAGAAAATAATCAAAATCAGACCAGAAATCAATGAAATCGAAACAACTGAAAAAGTTGACAAAACAAAAAATTGATTCTTTGAAATAATAAATAAAATTGACAAACTCTTAGGCATGCTAATGAAAAGAAGGAGAGAGAAAACTCAGATTACTAACAAAAAATGATGAAAAGAGAAATATCACAACAGACATTATAGAAATACAGAATATAATTAGAAGTGACTTTGAAAACTTGTACTCCGATGAAATAGAAAATATCAAAGCCATTGAAAAATTTCTAAAGTCATACGATTTGCCCAGATTGAATTAGGATGTTACACGCAATTTAAATAGATCAATATCAAGTGATGAAACAGAAGACACCATCAGGAGCTTACCAACCAAGAAAAGCCCAAGACCAGATGAACACACAGCCGAGTTCTACAAGACCTATAAAGAAGAACTAATACCAATACTCTTCAATTTATTTCAGGAAATAGAAAAAAAGGCAGCACTTCCAAATTCATTCTATGAGGCCAATATCAACCTGATTCCAAAACCAGGCAAAGAAACATCAAAAAAGTAAACTTCAGACCAATACCTCTAATGAACATAGACACAAAAAATTCTCAATAAAATTCTGGCAAACTGAATACAAAAACATATCAAAAAGATTGTGCACCATGATAAAATGGGATTCATCCCAAAGATGTAAGGTTGGTTGAACATACGGAAATCAATACATGTAATTCATCACACCAATAGACTCAAAGATAAAAATTATATGATTATCTCAATAGATACAGAAAAAGCATTTGACAAAATACAGCAGCTTAACATGTTCAAAACACTAGAAAAACTAGGAATACAGGAATATATCTCAACGTCATAAAGGCTATCTATGCTAAGCTTCAGGTCAACATCCTTCTAAATGGAGAAAAATTAAAAGCATTTCCTCTAAAAATTGGAACAAGACAGGGATGCCCTCTTTCACCACTTCTATTCAACATAGTTCTTGAAACATTAGACAGAGCAATTAGAGAGTTGAAAGAAATTAAAGGGATATGTATAGGAAAAGAAGAACTTAAATTAGTACTATTTGCTGGTGATATGATTCTATACCTAGAAGACCCAAAAAGCTCCACCAGAAAACTTCTAGAACTAGTAAATAAATTCAGCAAAGTAGCAAGATATAAAATTAACACCAATAAATCAAAGGCATATCTGTATATGTGACAAATCCTCTGAGAAGAAAATGAAGAAAACTACTCCATTTACTATTACCTCAACAACAACAAAAAATAAGATACTTGGGAATCAACTTAATGAAAGAGGTGGAATATCTATACAATGAAAAATACAGAACTCTAAAGAAAGAAATCAAAGAAGACCTTAGAAGATGGAAAGATCTACCTTGCTCTTGGATAGGAAGAATTAATATTATCACATGACCATACTACCAAAATCACTATAGAGATTTAATGCAATTCTGATCAAAATCCCAATGACATTCCTCATAGAAATAGAAAAGGCAATCATGAAATTTATCTGGAAAAATAAGAGACCCAGAATAGCTAAAGCAATCTTTAGCAGGAAGAGTGAAGCAGGTGACATCACAATACCCAAACTTAAACTCTACTACAGAGCAATAGTAACAAAAACAGCATGGTATTGGCACCAAAACAGGCTGGTAGACTGATGGTACACAATAGAGGACACAGAGACTAACCCCATAATTACAATTACCTTATATTAGATAAAGGTGCCAAAATAGGCATTGGACAAAAGATAGCATCTTCAACAAATGCTGCTGAAATCCATATACAACAAAATAAAATTAAACTCCTTTCTCTCACCATGCACAAAACTCAACGTGGATCAAGGACCTAGGAATTAAACCAGAGACTCTGCATCTAATTAAAGAAAACGTAGGCCCTAATCTTCATCATGTGAGATTCGGCTTCAACTTCATTAATAAGACTCCTATAGCACAAGAATTAAAACCAAGAATAAATAAATGGGATGAAATCAAATTAAAAACTTTCTTCTCAGCAAAAGAAACAATCTGTGAGGTGAACAGAGCCCTAATCTCTGGGGGTATATAAAGATTTCAAAAAGCTAAGCACCAAGAAAACAAACAACCCAATCAACAAATGGGCCAAGGACCTGAAGATACAATTCTCTGAAGATTATATACAATTAATCAACAAATATATGAAAAAATGTTCATCATCTCTAGCAATTAGAGAAATTCAAATCGAACCTACTGTAAGATATCATCTCATTTCAGTCAGAATGGCAGCTATAATGAAGACAAACAAAAATAAGGGTTGGCTAGGATGAGGGGAAAAAGTCCCACATTGCTGGTGGGACTGCAAATTGGTGCAGCCAATATGGAAAACAGTATGGATATTCCTTGGAAATCTGGGAATAGAACCACCATTTGACCCAGCTATCCCTCTCCTCGGACTATACCCAAAAGACTTAAAAACAGCATACTACAGGGACACAGCCACATCCATGTTTATAGCAGCACAATTCACAATAACTGAATTGTGGAGCCAACCTAGATGCCCTTCAGTGGATGAAAGGATAAAAAATAATGTGGTATATATACACAATGAAATTTTACTCAGGAATAAAAGAAAATAAAATCATGGCATTTGCCAGTAAATGGATGGTTTTGCAGAAAATAATGCTATGTGAAGTTAGCCAATTAAAAAAAAACAAATGCCAAATGTTTTCTCTAAGGAGGCGGACTCATAGTGGAGTAGGAAGGAGGAGCATGGGAAGAATATATGGATTCTAGATAGGGAAGAGGGGAGAGAAGGGAAAGGGAGGGGGCAGGAGATTAGCAAATATAGTGGAGTAAAAAAGGGAGTAAAAAAGGTGGTGGAATGAGATGGGCATCATTACCCTAGTACATGCATGAAGACATGAATGGTGTGAATATACTGTGTATACAACCAGAGATATGAAAAATCGTGCTCTGTATGTGTAATATGAATTGTAATGCATTCTGCTGTCATATATAACAAATTAGAATAAAAATTTAAAAAATTAAAGAATCCTTCATTAAAAGTCAAGTATTTATTTCTGTTGCCATCTCAGAATACAACCATATGGTCTTAGAGGCCAGAATGTTACAAATTCCACCTACTACAAGAAAGTCTCCATTCCTGGGAGACCACATGTCTAACAATGTGTCCCAGCCATTTAATTTATACTTTGGCCTGTCAACAATTCTGCTTTTATCTGGTCTGCTGAGCATGGAAGGCAGTATATTTCAAGGAACACTCAGAGAAAATAATACGTATCTCTGATGAATGCCTGTCTTTTAGGAGAATTGGAATTTTGTGACTTGTCCACCACTTGCTAAAACAATACATCTGAAGTCTGCAGCAATTTTAAAGACTGCATTTGAAAGCTGAGTTTACTTGGTTAATTATGATGGTGTTCATATAACTCCCGATTCCTTGATTTTTAAAAATTTCCTTTCATTGCTTCATTAAACAGGTATTCACGAGGATTGACTTTCAGTTTTGATGCCAGGGTGAGAGTAAGGATGGAAAGAAATATAAAGATTTGTAGTAGAGGATTCTTAATGATAGGGGAAAGACACACTTATACACCATATATAACGGTACAAAGTGAGGTTAGTCGCTGTGATTTGTTACATATAAAGCACACTCCATATTTGTTATGTTATTACTCAGAAGATAAAATGGCTCTACAGATAATTGAGGGTAGCCTCTCATAGGATAGAGTGTCAGGTGAACAGGTCTTCATTCTTTCACAGGGTGAGAAGATAGGGAAAGAAGCCTTTGTTTTATCTGTCATCTTCTCCAGAGAGTTTAGTGAATTATAAAAAAAGGAAACTTGAGAATAATATCTGGTAGAGGGGTGTGGTAGACTCTAATTTTCAAAGAAAGCCAAGTCCTCCATCAAGAGAACAAATGGGAGTTCATAACCCACTTGAATCTAACGTATGAAATGTGATATGTCAAGAGCTTTGTAATGTTTTGAACAACCAATAAAAAAAGGGAAAAAAAAGAGAACAAAATCTAACATTTATAACTTCATCCAATTGAGTACAGCAGACATAACCTTGCACTTAGTCCCCTTTCTATTGCTATAATGGAATGGCTGAGACTAGGTAATTTATAAAGAATAGGGATTTCTTTAGGCTCATGGTGCTGGAGGCTGGAAGTCCAAGTTTGGTGTCTGCATCTTGTAAGAGAGCATGGTAACTGGAAAAATATCAGAAGGCCAAGAGGCCACAGAATGGGCATTTTAAAAGACAAAACCCAAGGGACAGCCTTACTACCTGCATTCACGATAACAAATCCATTCCCGAAAGAAAGACATTTGTCCCTCTTAATCACTGCTTAAAAACCCCCACCTCCCAACATCAACATAACAATCAAATTTTAACATGATTTTTCTATGATCAAAGCAAAGCATTTTCTTTTTTTACACAGTATAAAATAAATTTGAATATTATTATCAAAATATGTAATATGTATTGAAAATATACACTAAAATAAATCATGATTATAATTATGTCCACCTGAAAAAAAATTTTTCAACATGAAATTTACAGGGGGCAAATCACAGCAACTTCTTACAAAGGATAAATCATCAAATTCTGTGTTTTAACCAGAACACTCATGCAGGGGCCTCAAGATACCATGTAAGCATTTCCACTGTCCTGAGGATGTATTGTTGTGAGGAAGTCCAACCTGGCCCAGCCAGAAACCACACAGAGAAGCCCCAAGCTGCATAAGAGAGGAATGCCTGGCTAGTCCCCAGCTGTCCCAACCACCCTCTGGTGGCAAATGCACACAAGACTTCCATACAGAACTGCTCCGCTAAATCTTTCCACACTTCTGCCCCATGGAAGCCATGCAAGATAAAATAACTATTGTTATTAAACTCAATGAGTATCAGGATGATTTGTTCCATAGTGACAGATAGCCAGAACAAGCAAATGGGAAGTGACTTGGATATTTCCACTTTTCTCATCTCATATCAGATGAGATTTGGTGTAATCAGACAAGGTCACTTAAATAGAACCTAGAGATGAGCCTCACCCTGCAGTGCAAGAGAGGCTGTCAGGGGAAATCCAAGAGCAGAAGCAGAATCTAGGTAAGTGGGCATGGAGACAGTAGGTGACCAGGTCCTGCCAAGCCTGGAGGTCAAGAGAGAACTACCCTGAAGCAGGCTGCTGAATAGACACTCAAAGCAGGGATACAAGCACCAGGCAAGGGCAAGGCCCTTGCTCCACTAATAAGGTGACATGAAAATAAACAAGAAGTGAAACTTGAACAGGAATGAGAAGGGTGACTTAACACAGACTTGTGAAACTTTGTTGCTCCCAACTAGGGAATTCAGATGTTCTCAGAACCTGAGATAGGGTGGGAGATGGGGCTGGTAAAGCTATTTTATTCTCTGCCTTCCCTGATAACTGCCTAACCTTTTCACATGCCCTTTAACAAGAGGAAAGAAAAGGAGATCACAAGAGCCATCTAATAGAAAAAACAAAGTGGGCCCTGCGTGGTGGTGTGTGCCTGTAATCCCAGCAACTCAAGAGGCCGAGTCAAGAGGATCTCAAGTTTGAGGGCAGCCCCAGCAACTTAGAAAAGGCCCTAAGTGTCTTAATGAGACCCTGTCAAAAAATGAAAAATAAAAATGGCTGGGGGTGCAGCGTAGTGGTAACAGACCCCTGTGTTCAATCCCCAGTACCAAAAATAAAACTAGGAATAAAAAGATCACTGAGAGTGCCCTGGAATTGTTTACATCCACTGAAAAATCACTTTAGGAGCCCACCCCTAATTTGGCAACATATATCAAAATATGCTTGAAAATATTTTTAAAAGACAGAACAGCATGAAATAAGTAATACAGAAGGATGATCATCCAACAATGTTTACAATGGATACATCCATCCCAATATAATATTCTCTAATTCTGAGCAACTGAACTAAAGAATGCTATTCAGCCTGTTTTTTTTTTTTTTTTTTAATAATGTTTGGTAAAGTGAAGAAATATTGCCAAGATATTTTTAGTTAAGAAAGTTCCTTATAAGCACGTTTTAGGACTCTGTATCTTTAAACCTGTCTGTCACAATTCCTTGACCTCAACACATGTTGGATATCCATAAAAATATTTCACATGTATTCTTCTGGGGTCTCCTGCTTCTGGATGCATGTTCTCTCCTTACTTAAATGTACACATTATGTCTTAGCCCCAATTACCCAGGCATCGTTTGTTATAAATTCATTTATGTCTGTTAAGGAAAAATCTTATCATCAAGAATGAAAAGGAGAGGAAAATAGAGAAATAGAGGATTAGCCTCCTTCTCAAAAAATCTTGTCTCCTAAAACTTCTCAGTTATTTCCAGCCTCAGTTAAGACCCTCCAACTCTGAAGCCGAATTAGTGCTGCGTGCACATTTGCAACTTGAATTGGGGACAGTGCCTGTGAATCGTTATTTCCCTCCCACTCCTCCATTTTATCCTACAGCCCTGGTAATTCAGACTGATTTGAAGTGTGGGTGGTGGGACAGTTGGAGGTGTTAATCAAAAGCCCCCTCCTCCAACTTCTGCATCACACAGAGCTGCTGCAGAGATCACACCACCTGGCCTGCTCTCCATACTGTCCAAGGTGGGAACATATGAAGATTCTTCATGTGTTTTCTCTGATTTCTACCTCCATCCTCATGCTCAGAAGGAAATCGGTAAGGTTAGATAAAATTGTTATTTAATAAGGGGTTACTGAGTGTGTAATTGCTCCCAGAGTGTTTTTAGAGTGATAGTTTGCTGGTAAAAGCCAATCTGCCTATAAAGAATCTCACTAAACTGCCCCAAAAATGTAATTCCATTCATTCATGGTTATTTGAGTAGCACATCAAAGATTAAGGAGCATCATTTACTAAAAAATCTTTTCCTCCCACCTCATCTCAAATGAGTCAGGAAATTCAGAAGTTCAAGGTTTCCATCCTTGAGCTACAGAATGATCAGGTCCTAAACTTAATCCTGAGATGACCCTAGAATCTTCCTTCCCACAGAAGAATATACTAGCAAGTAGAAAGTGTTCTTTGCTAGAGTAAAAGACAGAATCACTATACAATAAAATTTTCATAGAGCTTGAGGGATCTTCAGGACCATAATCATAGTCATGTGCTCCATTTCACAAACTCGGTCACCAAGCTGGAAGTGGACGTTCTGCTGTGTGCTAACTTACTCTTCTTCCCAGGACAGAGGTAAGGCATAACCTGATCTCTGGTAAGGTGGTTCCAGAGCACTGGGACAGTCTGACTTGGTAGGTAGTTTCTGCCCAAATTGCCCATGGTCCTGTGTTTCCCTTGGTGGAAACTACCAATTTTCCATTGTCCCAGAATTGGTGTGAGGTGTCCCCAGCACCATCCACCTCATTGCTAGCCTCCTCCAGGCTTTGCCTTCAATGCTATGCCCTGGGAGTGTCAGGTGGACACTGTCCAAAGTCCCTCCCTTTTCCATAGGTGCTCATGGGATCCTGAGCTGTACACTCCTCTCTTACATGGTTCAGTCATAGGAACCCATTTCAGGGTATCCACCAAAAAGGGCATCGCCCACCCAGAGATGAATGTGTTCAGTTCCTGTTATCTCCTAACATCCAGTCTCAGAGTTTTAGCTTCTTCTGGGAGACAGATGAGTCAAGTCAAACCCAGCTCACCTACTTTCCCAGCACCACTTCAAACCTATTGTGGTCAGAAAAGCATCTCCTCTTCAGGCCATTGGAGATGGAGTTCCATAAGAATTCTTTTTTTGTTGTTGTTTTGTTTTTTGTTGTTGTTTGGTTGGTTTTTGGGGGGTGGGGTTTTGGTGGGTTCTCAATTCAGCTTCTTGAGGAGTAACACAGGTTTAGGGGATAAGATTTCTGCCTGTCCCCCATTCCTTCTCTCCATGAAATGCTCTAAAAATGAACTAAGTACAATACATGCTACAGTGGAAGAAAACCACAAGTATGTCCTGCTGAGTGAACGAAGTCAAATATAAAAGACCACGTTATTATATAATCACATTTATAGGAAATGTTCATAAACATCAAATCTACAAAGGAGATCAATGGTTGCCTGAGAGTGGGCGTGGAAAGTGGATGTGACTGCAAATGAACATTCCTTTGGGGAGTGATAAAAATATTAGCAAATTAGATTGTGGTGGTGGTTACACAACTGTAAAATTTACTGAGAATTATTGAATGGCACACTTATGATGAATGAATGTTATAACTTGTCACTTAGACCTCAATAAAACGGTTTTTTTGAAACCAGTGCAACCAAAGACAGCCATATAGATTACCTTAGACAACCAAGACCTCTTCACCCATCATTGATTTTATTTTCTTCTGTTTTCTGAAGAGATTTACGCCAATCTGCTATTAGTTTCACATCCTCTGTACCAGCTAGCTTGTACAAAAATGATCCTAACAGAATCAGAGTTGTCAACTTATTCATTTGAGGCTATGATGAAGAACAGAAATAGAGCTAGAAAATATCACCAGCTAAAGCTAAGGTAGCATTGATTGTGGAAGCCTATTCATCTGCATGGCTTGCACAACCAGTAAAAACATTCCACCCAATACAGACAACTTACTTATCTGGGGAGGTATTACATACTGCTATGACATGGGTCATTTGCTTGCCTGAGAAAATAGAGTGATCTGGTCATTTTAGGCATCGGTTAAAACTATAATATAATTGCCTGGTGCGGAATGTAACATCATGGTGTGGAGAATGCTTAATGCAAATTTCTTCACCCAAACATATTATGATGTTCCTCTAATCTCTGTAACATAAATAATCTTTCCATGTGGGAGGGGCTAACATGACTTGACATAAAATACAGAAAGAGCCAAAATATTTCTCAGATACCAATAACCTCCTTTTCCCCTGAGTTGTAAAGGATATATAATAGTGAGGAACTGGTAATTTTTAAAATAACAATATCATGGCGAGGTCTTTATATTTTATAGAAAGTTTTCCAACTCAGTAAAAAAAATTTCCTTATAACCCCAGCGCAGTGGATAGCGGGTCGGGCACTTCAAAGGTGCCTGCACTGCACCTCCAGCTCCGCGTCCAGACGGCAGTTGGGTGAAAAAACGGGAGAATCACTAGAAGAGCCCACAGTCCTTAAGCCAGCGAGAAGGGGCGCAGGGTCTTGGGGCAGAGAGGAATTCGCTCCGTACGAAACTTTGGCGGTCAGAGTCTTGAGTGGGGCGACCTTGCGGAGAGGGCGCAGCAGCCCCCGCACCTCGCTCCTCGCTAGGCGCCACCAGCACCTCTGCAGCGTCAAGGAAGGGTCTCGGGTCAAGGACAAGAATCTGTGGCCATGGCTGAGGCTACCGAGCCAGACGGTGGCGCTTCAGGTTCCCAGGGGCCGCCAGAGGACCCAGCGCTTCTGGTCGAGCGACCGGCGAAGCCGGGGCCCTAGGCAGGGAGGCGGAGGGGCGGGAGGCTAGCGAGGGCGCCGAGGAGGCGCCCGGGGGAGAGGGGGCGGGCGCAGCGGCGACAGCGGCGGACCAGGAGGAAGAAGGCGGCGGGCCGGACCCAGGGTGCACGGGGGAGCTGTCGCCGGGAGCGGGCAGTGGCCCAGGGACGGAGAAGCGCGGCCCAGGGGGAGCGCAGAGCGAGGCGGAGAAGGGCGAACCGCCCGGCGCCGAGGCTCCCCAGGGAGGGGAGGTGGCGGGCGGCGCGGGGCAGGTGGAGGAGGCGGGCTCGGAGAGCGGGGTGCAGGGCGAGGCCGCAGGGGAGGCTCAGGGGGCGTCGGGGAGTCTGGGGACCCCGGGGTCCCAGCGGCGCCGGAGGAGACGGAGCACGGGCTGGAGGCTCCGGGGGTCACCATAGACGCCCAGGGACTTTCGGGGGACAGCATGGATGCCCAGGGGCTGGCGGGAGGGGCGCTGGAGGCAGACGGTGAGCTCCAGGACCAGGACCGGGAGCAACAAGGTCCCCAGTCCCAGTCCGAGACCACTGAGGTCGCTGTCGCGGAAACCGGGGGGCCCAGCCCGGAAGAGTTTGCAGGAGCCATGGGGGAGGTGGGGTCCGAAGAAGCGGTGCCTGGGGACGGGAAGGCAGATGCTGGCGAGGATGAGGACTCGGGTGGGGGCCAGAAGGCGATGGAGGCGGAAGACAGGAGGCGAGAGCCGACCCCGAGGGAGGACGCCTCGGCAGCTGGGGGAGAGGAGGAGCCCCCGGACGGCACCCAGGATCGGGAGGTGGCCGAGGAGACGGGGCCCGAGGAGACGGGGCCCGAGGAGCCCGAGGCCAAGCTCAGCAACCACCTGGCGGAGGAGAGCAGCGCGCAGGGCAGCGACGAGTCGGCGCCGGTGAACGGCCGCCGCGAGAACGGCGAGGCGTCGGAGGAGGGGGACCCGAGGCAGGAGCACGACATCACCCTCTTCGTCAAGGCCGGGTACGATGGGGAGAGCATTGGAAATTGCCCATTTTCTCAGCGTCTCTTTATGATTCTCTGGCTCAAGGGCGTTATATTCAATGTGACGACGGTGGACCTGAAAAGGAAACCCGCGGACCTGCAGAACCTGGCTCCCGGAACGAACCCACCTTTTATGACTTTTGATGGTGAAGTCAAGACGGATGTGAATAAGATCGAGGAGTTCTTGGAGGAGAAGCTGGCTCCCCCGAGGTACCCTAAGCTGGGGCCCCAACACCCTGAATCCAACTCAGCAGGAAATGACGTGTTTGCCAAATTCTCGGCATTTATTAAAAATACCAAGAAGGATGCCAACGAGATTTATGAAAAGAACCTGCTGCGGGCCCTGAAGAAGCTGGACAATTACTTGACTAGTCCCCTGCCGGATGAAATCAATGCCTACAGCACGGAGGAGGTGGCTGCTTCCGGGAGGAAGTTCCTGGACGGGGATGAGCTCACGCTGGCCGACTGCAACCTCTTACCCAAGCTCCATATCATAAAGATTGTGGCCAAGAAATACAGAGATTTTGAGTTTCCTTCTGAAATGACCGGCATCTGGAGATACTTGGACAATGCTTACGCTAGGGATGAGTTCACCAATACGTGTCCTGCCGACCAGGAGATCGAACATGCGTATTCAGATGTTGCAAAAAGAATGAAGTGAAACGGGGGTGTTTCCTGTCTTGTTTCTCAGAGGAATGAGCTAGGTTTCCAAAAGAGCGTGTTTTCATGCATTTCCCTCAATAACTGTCTTTTGCAAAGTAACGTCTAGAGCGGGATCCGCTAAATGGCAAATGATACGTGGCCTCATGATTTGTCAACTCATTGGCAAACTTTAATATGCCAGTGCCTTTTGTTAAACACACCAGTTGCCTAGTCTACATTAATTTATATCTTTGGCATTCACTGACCTCATAATCTGTGACATTTAGGGAATGCACTTTGCAGTTGAAAGTTTCAAAGCAAATTAGATTTGGATTCAGTTCTTTCAAATTTTAAAGACTTGGTTTGTCTTTGATACTTTTCATAATCATTTGTAGTCGGTTTTTCTTAACTATTAATTTAATAATTAAGTATTTTCAAGATGAAGATACTGTTTTTATAATGCAAAAATGATACCCTCCCATTTTAATACTTCAAGATAATATCAGAGAATATAAGGAAGGAAGTAAAAACAATCTCCTATAATTTTACTCCACTTCATTACTGATAAATTATTGGTGAACATCTTCCAAATTTTGTCTTCTGTGCATGTAGACATGTGCATTACACACACTTTCGTTCATTTTATATGGTATTGTGTTCATTTTAAAGTCTTTCCTTGATGGTCAGTCATAGAGGACTTGAGACACACAAAAAGATTCAACACTGCAGAGCTAGAGAGGACACTTTTGGTCAGATTTTAAAGATATGGGGACCCATAGAGGCTGTGGAGTCACCGTCTACCAAAATGAACCTCACTACCTTGACCTCCGGGTGCTGCTGCCTCTGAATCTAGTAGGGCCACAGTAGGAGAATGCTCATCTGAGCCCTTGGTTCCCTTCCAGTACCTCCTTCTGCTCCGGCCCCTCTTGCAGAGACTGTGCCTTCACCGGGACTCTTTATTCCAGCTGCAACTTGGAGACTCCCTGCCCTGTGCTGCAGCGTGAAGCCGGCACACCTTGATTTTTTCTCATGACTGTGCTCTCTAAGCTCCAACACGGCCCTTCTTTGGTGATGATGCTATGGTGGGGGCTAGCCCAGTCACTGTCCTTTCTCTGCTTTTTAAATTTCATTTAGAGGTCAGGCAGGGGAAACCCAGGAGATTAAATTCATGGTAACTACTCTTGGGCAGTTCTGGTAAATAGTCCAGTTAGGGAGGAAGTGGAAATGATTGACTCAGAGAGTTCCTGGGCGGTCTGTGGCTTTCTCTCCACCACCCTGTAACCAACACACATCACAGCTGTGGGTGTGGGGCCACTGCTGCACCCCAGCCTCAGGCACAGAGGACAGAATGGAGGGCCGCTTACATATTCACAGTCCTTTCAGGTCTGTTGCTGGACATTCACATGTATCTTACAAAAACCCTTCTGGTACGGCTGGTTGTATGTGGTGGATGCTAAGATGCTCATCTTTCATGCATGCACCTGCTCTGTGGGTGATTTGTTTGAAAGAGAATAAAATGCACTAAGGGTCACAACTTTGGAATTTGGTGAAAAATGTCTCATAAAAAAAAAAAAAAAAACAAAGCCTTCAATATGGTAGCCACTCTTTCCCCACTTACAGGATGCTGGGATCTCATCCCAGAAGTCGGCTTTCTTTGTCAACGTTGAATTTATGGCAGTTGTGTCTAGATGTATCACCTTTGTCCATGTTGTCCCACAGCTGTTAGAAATCAGATTTTTAAATCTAGTTTTGTAATGTTACATGTCAACTTGGCAAATGAGTAGACTACCAGTGTTACTAGTGCCTTTTAATACTTCTAGATGTTAATGTGATCATAAACTCCATGTGCCTTAAAAATTAAACAGATTATAAAAACATTAAAAAAAATTTCCTTATATATATTCAAGTGACCATCACTCCAACCTGCCATTCACAGGGTGCCTGAATGCATGATTTGAAGTGAGGCATCACGAACTGCTTCTCTGTATATTCTTTTCCAAAGAGACAGCTGTTCAAATATACTTTAAGAAAAAAAAATTAGCTTTTTTGTCAATCTCCAGTATAGCTCATAAATTATGCCCAGGTATGCTTTAAAGAAAACTGACTTCCTTATTTAAAATAAATTCTCCTATGAATTTCTTAGGCTGATTAGTTAAAAATAATAACCATTTTAAATGCATATGTATATGTAAAGTTCATATTAGCTTTACACAGCTGCTCTGGATGGATTAATACCTCTAAAATTTTTTTTCTTCTGATTTTTTTTCTTCAATGAATGTTCAATGAGTCCCTGTGTTTCACATTCCTCCCAACAAAAACACTCAGGGTCACTCCAGGGGAACTGGGCTGCACAAAATAACCACACAAGAGACAGAGATACCTTTTTCTTTGGGGTCCTGTGATGGCTCCTCTGACCTTAAGGGTCCAAAGAAAGAGAATGCTGAACCCTTCTTTTGAGGAGAAGCCATTCAAATGAGGCAAGGGGTCAGGTTTCAGGGGGTTGCATTTAGCTTCATGATGTCTGCTGTCAGCAGGTTGACTGAAACCTAGAAAGGCCACACCCAAAGGCAGAGCAAGAGAAGGGAACACACAAAGGGTGTTTCCATGGAACATTCTATCCCAAACAGGGCAAAGGTGCAATATCACAAAGGAACAGGTGAGCATAGCTCAATCCATGGGGCTACAACCCTACATCTGAAGACACATTGTGCTACCTGGAGGATCCCAATATCCAGGACACTACAAAATGACTGATAGAGCCTGTCCAATCATGGGAAGGAGTATGCATATTCATTCAGACTGGCTGCCCACACCTGTGGTGCACTCCTTCCACCATAAAGTGGAGCCATTTGTGGGTAGGGTAGTGATAGGAACCCATAGGTACTGCTGGTATTGCCAGAGCAGCTATGTAAGGCAATTTTGCAAGAATTGCATCAGATGGGAGGGAGGGGGAGCCTAAGCACCAACAGAGCAACCCCCCCACCCCAGTGAAACACTGATGAGAGTCTGTGGATGTGCAGCAAAAAATGGGTTAAGAATTCTTTTCATGGAAAAACAAATGATTAAATGTTTCCTAATTAACCAGAGCACCTTGTATGTATTAATTATAACTTAGGAAAATAATAAACCAGTGCATTATAAATCAAGCAGAATATATTTCTTAGGGCATAATGGATGGAAAACAATGGATTGAACTTATTAAAAGTACACTGCAAAAATAAAAGGATTTTGAAGGTCAATTGTTTATACTTCCTATTTGTCATGTGATCTTCCTAAGTGAAATAGATCTTGAAGCACATTTTTAAGAAGCTGAGATTCTGATCTTACAGCACTAATAGAAAAAAAGAAAAAAATTAATCACCCCAAAATATTACATGATCCAATATCTGAGGGACATAATGGGATTATAAATAATGGACATTTTGGGGGGAGCTGTAAACAAAATAAAGTCTGAAATTTAGGTGTGTGTGTTTAAGAATTTATTTGCAAGGTATTTCTTTATTATGATGCATTTAAAAAATACCTGAGCTTAAAATGGAAGACTGTGAAAAAACTCTTATTTTGGGTAAAATAAAGAAAATAACTTTTGAGTAGTGTGTAAACAAAGGAATAAGTATTTCAGAGTGTGTGTACTGTAAAATCACACTAGTGTGTACAAAGCCAGTGTATATTAGTAAATTGTGAATAGAAAAATATTTGAAAAGAAAACAAATGCTGTTGTTTTTCTAGTTCATGCCTCATAAATTGAAAAAAAACAAAGCCAACAAAGTGCCAAACTTGATGTTAGGGGCTAGTTTTAATTAGTGTATAAGAATTATTTGCACCTAGATCAACAAGCACTCACTGAGCGACTCACTGCATGCCCACCCAGGTGTAAAATGCTTGGAAGGACACTGAAGATAACTTAGGATGACTTCATAAATTTGGCTTTCCTAGGAAATCAGCAAATTTATTTAAAGCATGTCCAGTTAGAGACCAGTATAAATTTTTAAAAAAGTCAGAAAACCTTCATTATTACAAAATAATGTATTTCATAGAGGGTCATTATGGGGAAATTGGGGCAATTTGTTGTTGTCCTTTCCTGTTATCCCGGGACGTTTTTCAGTGACCAGTGAGAACAAACAGTCCTTCAGTTATTCTTCAACCCAGGATCTGCTCCAAGTGCTGCTGGTAATCCTGCCATAATGATCCTGATCCTTCCATTTTTTTCTTTTCTTTTCTTTATTTGTTCTTTTTAGATATTCACGACCGTAGAATGTGTTTTGACATATTATACAGCCATTCTTGTGGTTGTCCATGATGTGGAGTTTCACTGGTCATGTGTTCATATATGAACATAGGAAAGTTCTGTCCCATTCATTCCACTGTTTTTCCCATTCCCACCCCACTTCCCTTTCCTTCATCCCTCTTGGTCTAATCCAAAGTACTTCTATTCCACCCCTCTGCCTTATTGCGTGTTAGCATCGGCTTATCAGAGAACATCCAGCCTTTGGTTTTTTGGGTCCCTTCTAATTTAAGGCTTATCTTTGCCATTATAATGGGAAACCTAACCACTATTTTTATTATAATCATTTTCAAGGTAGTAATTATAATAGCAAACATTTCTACATGCCAGTTAATCTGCTCAGGTAGAGACCTGATTTTTTGCCTACTGGTATCCAATTCCCCTTCTTTGGAAATGCAATCCAGATCTTACTTTGAGGAAGTCCTCCTTCCCTACCTCTCTTTCCTATCTTCCCAAAATATGTGGTTGCGATCAGTGGTTCTAGGACCAAGGTAGGATTCCTCAAAATATTCCACCTCCCTAACTATGGCCATGGGTCAAGATGACACAGACTGATATAATGAAGCCTAGATCTGGTTTTGCTGGAACTTTACTAATTAGATGATAATAGTGCAGATCTAGAGAGATCTCTTAAGAATCAAGTTGATAGAGAATAAAACAAAATAAAAACTTGATATCTGCATTTAGTAAAACCTGAAATTCATTTCTAGACCTTTCAGTTACATGATCATAGCCTCTTTTTTGCTTGTGCTATTTTAGGTTCTGCTTCTAATCCTTGCAATGAGAAATATCTGCCTAATAGACATTCCATTTCATTTGACTTGTATAGCAATCCTCTGGAGATGATACTGGTATGCTCTACATTTTATACATCAGAAACCTGAGGCTAGCTGTAGTCTCAGGTTCTGAAGTAAGAGACTCACCTGAGCCCAAGAGGACCAGGCCAGCCTGGGCAACCTAACAAGACTCTGTCACTAAAACAACCCCTTCCAAAAAAATCAAAACAATAATAAATACTCTAAGGATTACAAAGATGAAGAAATTTTCCCTTTGACACAGACATGAAATGATAGAGCTGGGTCTCATATCTATGTTCTTCTAACACCAAAGTCTTATCCCCTGTAGTTATTTTCTCCTATGCCTCATTTTTCTCTGTGACCCCACACTTAACACAGACTCCAACTCTACTAGCTAGGTGCCCTGTCAATGTTTTATGTCTTAGTTGGCATTAGAGGAGAGAGGAACAGGCTTTCCTGCTCAGTGAATAAAGGCATAAAATCAAAGATCTGGGAGATAATAGACCAGGGAGCGGGGTTTTTTTCCAGGTAGGGGAGAGGAAATGAGATAAATTTGACTAGAATAAAAGATTTTGGAGAATTCCTAGAAACTGGCCAAGTTAAATCCTTGATAAAAACAGTTAGTTCTCAAAAGCGGTTTAAACATTTACCTGAAATATCTTATGCATTGGGTGCATTTACTTAGTAACCCACACTCCATAGGTAACACAAATTGTTAAATGTGCTCAGATTCCTAATGAACAAATGTAGATCAACATATTCTCCACGTTTAAGCAAGCTTTTCCACTTTGCTACTCTATCATTTCTTTTTTGAGTCACACGGGTCAGTGATCCCAAAAGAACCCTGTTCTGTTCATGTTCCAAGAGCTGTGATGCTGATCTGAGGACAAACCCCTTGCAGAGTTCAAAGGGAACCCTACCCTCAGATATGCTCTGTGGAATTGCATAGCAAGACAAGAAACAACCTCTTACATGGGAATGCAGACATGTTTGTATTAATTAAATAATACCCTGTGCAGCCTCTGACTTAATCATATCACAAAACGTGTCCCAAATGCCATCAGCCCCAATGCACACCCAGGCATACCAGGGCCAGGACTACAGGGTGAGGCAAAAAATGCACAGTGGAAAAATGGCTTCTGAGTTATATCCATGCCGTGGATTTTTTCCAAGGATGGCTGCCAAGCCTCACCTATCTGGTTTGCTCATCCTTTGCAGGTCTGAGTTCATTAGGCAGATGAAGGGGGAGTAAGGATAAGGCAAACTGAAGACATTAAGACTCTGTATGTCCCTGCCAATGGATGACTGCACAGAGATTCCATCCCAGGCGATAGCCCAGGATGCAAGAACTCATTGAGAAACTCCATAAATTGTCCTGATGATTTAGCATATGTCAAATATGTGAAATCACCCTAATAGCTTCAATTTGCTGAAGTCCTGCTGTAGTTCAAGCACTTGCTAAGATTTCTGCAGTCCTGATCTCATCCTCATAACCAGACCCACAGAGTTTTTCCTACTGTTATGCCAGTTATCAAGCTAGGGAGTGAGGCTTGGTGAGCTCAGTCACCTGCTCAAGGTTCTATGGCTCCTAAGTGAAGTTCAGTTTGATGGCTGGCCATCCCTGGAATTAGGGCGCTTAACCCACTGTGTTCCACCACCACCACCAGAGATCACAAGGAATGTTATGGATGTCCTCTGTAATGTTTGATTCAGTTGCCTTTCTTCTGATATTTTTTAGGGTGGCTAACTATTCATGACATAAAATCTGCCAGTATAGCCATTTTTAAGGGTCCAGTTTGGTGACATTAGGGACATTCATACTGCTGTGCAACCCTTATCACCAGCCATTTCCAAAACTTTTTTATTGTGTCAACCTGAAACTCTGTGTCCATTTAACAATGACTCCCATTCTTTGTCCCCCCTGTCAGCTGCTTGTAATCAGTATTCTACTTCATGTCTCCATAAAGTTGACCACGCTAGGCTCCTCATATAAATAGAAACATAGTATATCTGTTCTTTTGTTGTCTGGCTTATTTCACTTAACATGATGTCTTCAAAGTTCATCCACGTTGTAGAATATAACAGAATTTCCTTCCTTTGTGAGGCTGAATAGGATTCCTTTGGGCCAGTCACGGTTACACAGTTGTGATTCCAGTGGTTCAGGAGGCTGAGATAGGAGGATCATGAGTTCAAAGCCAGCCACAGCAATGGGGAGGTGCTAAGAAACTCACTGAGACTCTGTCTCTAAATCAAATACAAAATAAGGCTGGGCATGTGGCTCAGTGGCTGAGTGCCCCTGAGTTTAATTCTCAGTACCCCCTACACACACACACACACACACACACACACACACACACACACACAAGATTCCTCTGGGCTGACACAGAACATTTTGTTTATCCATTTAGCTAGTGATAGACATTTGGGTTGTTTTTACCTTTGTATATTACTAATAATGCTGCTAGGAATATCAGAGTATAAATATCTGTCTGCATGCCTTACTGTCAATTATTTTCAATATATACCCAAAAGAAGATTTACTACAGTATATGGTGATTTTATATATAATTCTCTTTGAGGAACCTCCATACTGTTTTCCATAATGGTTGCTCCATGTTGAACTTCACCAACAGTGCACAAGGGTTCCAATTCAAACACATCCATGACAACACCTGCTATTTTCTAAGATTTCTTTCATTCTTTTTTTATTGCTGCTGAGGAATTGTTATTTTTCAAAATGACCATCCTGATGATGGTGGAGTAATATATGATTCTGAGTTTGAGTTGCATTTCCCTAATGATTAAGGATCATCTTTCCATGTATTTCTATGTCACAAATATGTCTTCTTTAGAGAAATGTCTGAGTCCTTTGTCTGTTTTTTAATTGGGTTATTTGGATTTTGTTTTGTGTTGTTGTTGAGTTGCAGAAACTCTTTATATATTTTGAATATTAATCACTTATTAAAAACATGATTTGCCAGTATTTTCTCCCATGCTGTAGAATGCTATTTCACCCTGTCACTATTGTATTTTGATCCAAAAGTGCTAATTTCAATTGCATTTTAATGAAAAGCTGTCACCTGTGCAAACCGCATTGTGGTCAGGAAGAGATATGAAGATGAGTGACCGAGATCTTCTACATCAGAGAGGGAAGCACATAAGAGGCTGAAGGTGATTAAAGACACAGGGACATTGAAAAATGCTACGCACAGAGGACGGAAGGAGAGGTGGCTCATATCAACAACAGAGACCTGGAAAGATTTCCAAATAGGAGAATGTGGGAAAGAGACAGAACTATGATGACCACCTGGAAACTCTTTAAGGGAAAAGGATCAAGACATAGCCAGGAGATTGAGTAGTTAGAAAAAAAAGGAGAAGCATCTGCTGATTGCTGTAAGATATCGCTAGGTACATTGGGAATTTTTTTTTTAAAAAAAGGCCCATGTGTCAGAATACCAGCATGAAAATCCCAGCTCTACCCAGATACCAAATGTGGGGTCAGAAATAAGTCATTTAACTTTTCTAAATGTCAGTCTTATCTCTAAAATGGGGGTAGAAGGAGCTGTCCTTTCTAAATTCATATCTGCTCTAAGGGTTAGGTGAGTTCAGGTCGTTGTCATAAACTGCAATGAACCACCCTTGTAGAATTCTAAAAGCCAAGAGATATCAAGCAGAAGGGCATATTCAGTTGTTTAAAATTTGACCTAATATGTGAGAATTTAAGACAAAGATGATGTGGCAATCTGGAGGTCCTCAGTGTCCAAGCAAGTCTCCTTAGGGGCAGGGAAAGAATAGATGCCATTTTTTTTTCTTTTTTTATTATTAGTTGTTCAAAACATTACAAAGCTCTTGACATATTATATTACATACATTTGATTCAAGTGGATTATGAACTCCCATTTTTACCCCGTATACAGATTGCAGAATCACATCGGTTACACATCCACTTTTTTACATATGCAGAAAAATCATTTGACAAAGAACAGCATCCCTTTATGTTCAAAACACTAGAAAAACTAGGGATTACAGGAACTTACCTCAACATTGTAAAAGCAATCTATGCTAAGCCTCAGGCTAGCATCATTCTGAATGAAGAAAAATTGAAGGCATTCCCTCTAAAATCTGGAACAAGACAGGGATGTCCTCCATTACCACTTCTATTCAATATAGTTCTTAAAACACTGGCCAGAGCAATTAGACAGACAAAAGAAATTAAAGGCATAAAGATAGGAAAAGAATAACTTAAATTATCACTATTTGTGGATGACATGATCTTATACCTAGAAGACCCAAGAGGGTCTACAAAGAAACTACTAGAGCTAATAAATAAATTCAGCAATGTGGAAGGATATAAAATCAACACGCATAAATCAAAGGCATTCCTGTATATCAGTGACAAATTTTCTGAAATGGAAATGAGGAAAACCACCCCATTCACAATATCCTCAAAAAAAAGAATTAAATAATTGGGAATCAACCTAACAAAATAGGTGAAAGATTTATACAATGGAAACTATAGAACCCTAAAGAGAGAAATAGAAGAAGATCTTAGAAGATGGAAAAATACACCCTGTTCATGGATAGGCAGAACTAACATCATCAAAATGGTGACATTACCAAAAGTTCTCTATAGGTTTAATGCAATGCTAATCAAAATCCCAACGGCATTTCTTGTAGAAATATATAAAGCAATCATGAAATTCATATGGAAAAATAAAAGACCCAGAATAGCAAAAGCAATTCTAAGCAGGAAGAGTGAATCAGGCAGTATAGTGATACCAGATTTCAAACTATACTACAGAGCAATAGTAACAAAAACAGCATGGTACTGCTACCAAAACAGGCGGGTGGACCAATGGTACAGAATAGAGGACACAGAGACCAATCCACAAAATTACAATTATCTTATATTTGACAAAGGGGTTAAAAGCATGCAATGGAGAAAGGATAGCATCTTCAACAAATGGTGCTGGAAAAACTGGAAATCCATATGCAATAAAATGAATCTGAATCCCTTTCTCACCATGCACAAAAGTTAACACAAAATGGATCATGGAGCTTGGTATCAAAACAAAGACTCTGTGTCTGATACAAGAAAAAGTTGGCTTCAATCTACATATTGTGGGGTCGGGCTCCAAATTCCTTAACAGGACACCCATAGCATAAGAGTTAAAAACAAGAATCAACAAATGGGACTTACTCAAACTGAAAAGTTTTTTCTCAGCAAGAGAAACAATAAGAGAGGTAAATAGGAAGCCTACATCCTGGGAACAAATTTTTACTTCTCACACTTCAGATAGAGCCCTAATATCCAGAATATACAAAGAACTCAAAAAATTAAACAATAAGAAAACAAATAACCCAGTCAAAAAATGGGCCAAGGATCTGAACAGACACTTCTCAGAGGAGGACATACAATCAATCAACAAGTACATGAAAAAATGCTCACCATCTCTAGCAGTCAGAGAAACGCAAATCAAAAACACCCTAAAATACCATCTCACTCCAGTAAGATTGGCAGCCTTTATGAAGTCAAACAACAACAAGTGCTGGCAAGGATGTGGGGAAAAGGGTACACTTGTACATATCTGGTGGGACTGCAAATTGGTGCGGCCAATTTGGAAAGCAGTATGGAGATTCCTGGGAAAGCTGGGAATGGAACCACCATTTGACCCAGCTATTCCCCTTCTGGGACTATTCCCTAAAGATCTTAAAAGAGCATACTATAGGATACTGATACATCATTGTTCATAGCAGCACAATTCACAATACCTAGACTGTGGAACGAACCTAGAACCAACCAATCAATAGATGAATGGATAAAAAAATATGGCATTTATACATAATGGAGTATTACTCAGCACTAAAAAATGACAAAATCATGGCATTTGCAGAGAAATGGATGGCAGTAGAGCAGATTATGCTATGTGAAGCCAGCCAATCCCTAAAAAACAAATGCCAAATGTCTTCTTTGATATAAGGAGGGAATCTATGAACAGAGCAGAGAGGAAGAGCATGAGAAGAAGACCACCATTAAACAGGAACGAGAGGGGGGAGGGATCGGGAGAGAGAGGGGAAATTGCATGGTAATGGAAAGAGACCCTCATTGTTATACAAAATTACTTATAAGAGGAAGTGAGGGTAAAGGGGAAAAACAAGAGAGAGAAATGAATTATAGTAGATGGGGTAGAGAGAGAAGATGGGATGGGAGGGGAGGGGAGGAGGGATAGTAGAGGATAGGAAGGGCAGCAGAATAGAGGCCATTTGCTACTGAGTGACTGGGAGAGGAGTCACCTCTGCAAAAATGGGGTGTGTTTTCAAGATATTTGACTGGCAATTGGGGAGGTAAAAAGGATCTTGGTAAAGTTGCTTTCCTCCATTAGTGGATGAGTCATCGCATATCCAACTCAGTTGGAGTGATAGTAGGACCCTTTTCTTTAGAACAGCTTTCTTTTCTAAGGAACAGCTTTACTGACATTATAAATTCACATACAATAAAAAAAATCATTCTTTTAAAGTCTACTCCTATACAATTCCTAAAAGAATATGATGTCTTTATTGCAACCTACTGTTTTCCCTTCCACCACCCCATAACCAAGATCATTAGTTCTGATGGGGATGGCAAATGTATAGAATCTACTCTCCAGTGATATTCTAGGGGCAGGTAGCCATAAGAGTTAGGGCTGGTGCATCAGAATATCCTGTCCATTTATCTACAGTGGTTGACTCAGGATAAACACACAGGCCAAACCAATCCAGTCAGTGAGGACTGTACTTGCTTACACTGGAAGACAGAAGAGGCACTCCTTCCTCAGAGGCAACCCAAGTGAACTGGTAATACTGTAGTTCTCCCTGTGGACCTCACTCCCTGCCCCTCCTTTACTCACCTGGTCACATGGAGGAAGTCCATCTGCACCGAGCAAGTAGGAGATCAACCAAAAATAAAATGGACAGAGCCAGGTGAGAAACACACACAGAGACAGCAATACGTAATGATCAGTTTCCATAACACAGTTCACCAAATCAACACCCGCCATGGAACCCAGCCCTAGCCCTGTTTTTGCACAGTGAAAGAGCTAAGTGTGGTTATACACATGTATGTGGCTAGAAAAAAAAATCAAAATAATTTTAATAATTCATGACACATTAAAATGATACAAAACTCCTATGAGTCTTGCCCATTAGTGAAGTTTTACTGAAAGACCACGAGGTTCATTTCTTCACATCTTGCCAGTGGCTGCTTTTGTGCTACAAAATCACAGTTGGATAGTGACAACAGAGGCCAGAGGGCCCACACAGTTAAAACATTTACTGCCTGACTATTTCAGAAACAGTGCACTGATCATTGTTCTAGAGTAAGGCCAGTACAAGCCCTGAGACCCCCAAATTCTCTTTATTGTCTATACAAGTAGGGGTTGGATCTCTGCCTGAAAGATATCCTTTTGGCTTTAAGGATGAGGATATAGTCTGGCTTCATGGATATGTACTCGGAGTAGCCATCCAGGATCCTGTGCTTAGAAGGGTCTGTGCTTGGTGTAGTGGCCTCTTATCACAATCTTGAGATTCTTTTAAAAATTTGAACAAGAGTTCTTGCATTTTTGTTTTGCACTGGGCTCTACCAATCAACAGCTGGTCCTGGTGCTACCCATGCCATCTCCCCAACCCTTACAAACCTTTCCCTATACTAACCAGATTCGACTTCAACATTATAATTTTCAATCACCCTAACACATTAATATTAAAGAAACTGATGTTAGAGCAGACTGCGTGTTTTAATTCCAACATAATTCATAGTCAAAAGCACACGTTTTCCCACCTTTATAACCAAATGAAGATTCTCCAAGGTTCACGTAAAATAGCTACAATTTTCTTTTTCATGAGATTTAGTCATTCTCCTTTGTAACTGTTTTGTATTTATTTTGTATTTAACTTGTTCCCTGGGAGTGGTGTGACAGTGATTATGCAAGTTCATAAATTGTGAACAAGATCTTAAGGATGGTGCTTGTTATTGAATCATTTGGTTTTGGTGATACTTGAAATGAAACTATATATAATGTGCTTAGATATCCCCAGAACAGAGATATGTTTGGGTCAAGTAATTTTAACACAGGGCACACCACATTGTTTAGGTGCTTAGTCCAACCTAAATCTCTGTCCAAAGCAATTTACTCTGCTAAAAAATAAAGCTAAGAAATACAAGAGGAAGGAGAAGTTAAAACACAAGGGACAATATTGCATTTTCTCCAACATTAATTTATTCAGTTTATGTTAGATTTTTCATGTTACCAGTGCTCTTCATTCGTCTTAGACTTTTAACTAGCTTTTACTTCCTTCCTTTTTGAGGGGGGGATGTTTACTATTTTTATAAATTTCATTGCTAACATTTAGAATATGTCTTTTCTGATTGATTTTCTATGTACACAGAAAACTTTCAAAATTGGAAGTTCATTGTATTCTTTATTAGGAAAGAGTTTGTGTTTCTTTCCCCACTTCTTCATGAGTGTTCTGTATTCTCAGCTTAATGTCTTCATTCTAGGGCATCTGTTGAATAAATCCCTATCATTTGACATTGGGGTTGAATCTAATTTTCAGACATTCAAAACAACACTTCAGAGAATTTCCTGACAGTTATATTGATGGGTACACCTGTTTATTTCTTTATTTCATTTTCTATTAGAAACTAAGAGAAACAATCTTATAGATTCTGTAATTACACAACTTCTCATTTCCATAATTCTATTGACAAACAAGCATGGATAAGAGTGTGTGTGTGTGTGTGTGTGTGTGTGTGTGTGTGTGTGCAGGATCTCAAAACAGTTGCATAACATACTATCTGCATAGTATCTATTGCTTGCTCCAAGACAGCATAGCTCTATGACATCAAAGTCTAAGGGCAGTTTATCTTAGCTACCATTTATAAACCTCAATGCCACCTTGTCAGAGAGATTTAAATATCCTTGTTGTACCTTCCCATAGAGTATCAGTTCTACTACTTTTGCAGCCATATTAAAAAAAACAGAGAGAGAATATCCTTTGATCTTACTTATTTTTTTTAGTGTGGTCCTCCTTGTACCATTTTAGAATTATATTAATCCATCTGAACTAAAACTAGACACAAAATTTACAAACTCATAAGGATATATTTATATACAAAGCAGTTCAATATGTTCTTTTCTAAAAAAAGTGTAATAGTTGTAGAAACAAAGATCCAATCCCAACTTAACAAAAAATAATGAATGGAACTCAAGATTTTCCATTTTTATGTTTAATACATCTAAGCTATTTTATTATAACTGGCAGGTAATTTTAATTTTAAAAACTAGATTAAATACTAATAAAAAGTGGATTAAATTTCTTCCCTACTCGGTTCAATATTTTACATGGCACCAGTCTCTTTCAGACTTTCCAGTAACCAAGCTTTCAACCTAGCAAATTTTCATTTAGTTGTCAACAGTGATGTTCCGCATATTGTAGGTTTTCTATGAAAGTCTAAATAAAATAGTCATCACTCCAAGCACACTAAAGATGGCTTTGGAAAGTGTAGCAGTTGTTTCTCAACTAAAAGCCTGGCATATAGATTACAACAAAGTTTTCACTAATCAATCAATGCCATCAGATATTGTCTCTATTGGTACCATTCAGGGTAACTTTTACTTCTCTTTCTTTTAATCACCATTGATTCATAACTTCTCTTGATCCTCTCCTGTGTAAAATGAGAGTAGTAATCGTGCATCATGGAGTTATTGTGAAAATTTAGTTTATGGAGAGCGCCTAATGCCAAACACTGCACTTAATCATTCCTCAATGAATATTAGCTATTCCCACTAAGAGCAGCGTGCTCGCCATCATCACTAAAAGTAAATGCCAACTGTCCTCTTTTAAGCAAGATTTCTTTTCCCCTTGAGAATGTTATTCTGCTCTAGTTGTGTTTCCAATATATTCTTCCCCTGGGGGTACCATGTGGAGAAGAGTCAGGGAGTGGCAATGGAGGGATAGAAGGAGCCAGTTAATTTGGGGAAAGCAAGATATCCCAGGAAACCTTGGCCTAGCATAGGAGAAAATGGAGTTGGCAATTACAGTTGTTATAAAACTTGTGTTATATGAAGCCAGAGGCTGGAACTCTACAATAAAACAACTCCAAAATATCCAAAGACCACTTTGGGTGGCCTACCAGTGGATTATAGACATGACTTTAATACTGAGAGGAGAAGTCTGGCATTGAATCAGAGGAACTATATGGTTGGAGCAGCAGGATATCGGTAGCCAGTTTGGGTTTAAATAAAAAATCAAAAGTGGCACATTGACACAGCATAAGCAAAGCCTAAGAGATTTGTTGTGTATGGTGTGAAGAAAGCCGATTCTGTAAACATTAAACTCTGGAGGAAAATGCTGCAGATTTTCCTCATATCTCTCAGTGCACTGAAACTTTTCATGGACTTAATTGATTTTTAGGAAGACATTTAGCATTACAATCTGGATGAGAACATCCTTCAAGGTAATGTAAGAACAAATTCATCATAAAAACTTTTTTTCTAATTATTGAAGGGAGAATTTAAAAGATGGCAGGTTGGAAAGAGACATGTCAGAAGAGAGTTGCAGAGGGGGCCAGGGGGAGATCTCTCTAATTTCCTATCATAAAAAAAGGGAAGGCAAAAATTGCCCTTTGTTGAAAATCACACCTGCAAATGCTAATGGGAATATGACATCACCATCAACATGTCTGTTAATTGGCAATGACTGAAAAGTAGCTAGTCTTGTCAAAGCTATCTGTTCAACATGGAAACCAAAACATGCACCAGTTTTAGCTCCAACTTGGTCAGACTACTGCTGATTCCAGAACTCGGATGCTTGCTGTTCCCTCCCTTCAAGACAGATTACTGATCCACATGTAGTTCAAGTTCTAAATTCATTTTTGCAGCAACCACCACCATTTCTCATCTGTCAGAATGCAACATATACCAAATGCACAAGCCCACAAAATGGAGTTATGTTTTAGGCTGTTTAAGAGTTAAGTCCTCAGTGAAAGCAGGTAAATTATGAAATAGAAGAAAATCCCAGTGCTAAAACTGAATACAAACAATCTATCATTTCTTCCTTGAAACATCTGGAATGTTTTTTTTTTTCCAGTGAGTTAATCCATACTAAGGAAGAGGAGACTTCTGGGTATTATAAATGATGTTGCTTTATCTGCAGAAAGTATCTTCCAGAAATGGATTGTTAGAATATTAACAGATTTTAAGTGTTTGTGTTTAGAGTATGATCCACGTGCTAGGGTTAAAAACAGAAGGCTTATTTCTGTTACACACTCTGATGCTACAATGTCCTGCAAACAGGACCTGTTTGGCTGGAGGTCCTGCCATTGGCCTTCCAGTGGTTCTACAGAAAATGTCTGAGACCTAGATTGCAGCTAATTAGCTCAGCTCCAAGCAAGGTGTTTAAATGTACCACCGGTGCTGGAGTTTCTCCTCTCTCTCTCTCTCTCTCTCTCTCTCTCTCTCTCTCTCTCTCTCCTATTATTTATTTATTTATTGATTGATTGATTGTAGCTATAGATGGACAGCAAGCTTTTATTTTATTTGTTTGCTTTTATGTGGTGTTAACCTCAAACCCAGTGCCTCACATGTTGTAGGTAAGTTCTCTACCACTAAGCTGCAGCCACAGCCCCTGGAGTTCTCTTGTTAAGCTCAGACTAATCTTGCTGCTCCCAATTCAATCAATCCTCCACCACACCATCAGAGACACCTTTCTAAAACATAAATCTAATATTGTCATTACCCTGTTTTAAAAATCATCAGTGGCAAACCTCTTTCGTACTGGATTAAGTCCAAAATTCTTATAATAACCATTTTTAAACTATGTGATGGACACTTTGTGGCATTCCATCTAATAGTATAATAATTATAATATTTCAAAATTCTTAAAGGCTTTTGAGGCTAGGCATGGTGCCTATAATCACAGTTACTCCAGAAGCTGAGGCAGGAGGATCCAAGTTCAAGGCCAGCCTTGGCAATTTAGCAAAACCCTGTCTCAAAACAAAAAGGACTAAGGAATATTGCTTAGTGGTAGAGCAACCTGGGCTCAATCCCCAGGACTGATAAAAATATTTAATTTCCCTTAAATCATCCATCCTATGCTTTCATCTACTGAGTATACAGTTCTAATTTTTCCTGAGTAGAGTAGATATACACCATAGTTGTGGGTTTTAACCAGGAATAGTTTGTTCTCCAGAGGACATTTGGCAATGTCTGCAAACATTTTTGATGGTCACACTGAAAAAGGATGACTGACATCTAATGGGTGGGGAATAGGGGTACCCCTAAACATCCTTACAGTGGCACAGGATAACCTATTATGACAAAGAATCATCTGGCCCCAAAATGAAGAGTGCCAAGTTTGAGAAACCCTGACATAAAACAATAAAAAATACTGCTCAATCTATGACCATGAAATTCAGGTTTAGAGTTTCAGACTATAGAAATGGACCTTCATGGCTGATAGATGGCTGCCTCTAGGAATTGACTGTGGCTTCACTTAGGACTGCTGTGAACACTCAAGAAGGATATGGGATTATATTGCACCAATATATGTATTGTTTACATGGTGGGCCAGACGGTTTAGATGAGTCAGGCAGAGAAAGGGATCAGGATGTGTTACAAATAAAAATAAAAGAATGACAAAGGAATTTCACTATCAGATATCTCAGCACTGGCATAACATTCATTGCTGGAAGCCCCTAGGAAGAATTTAAGAGACCTGAGAAGCCATCCGTCTGAGGCCAAGCAATGACACATTCTGCTCTAGCTAACCATCTTTTTCTATATTCTTTGCCATTTAAGATTCTCACATTCTCCAACTTCTACTGTTGGTGGCTCCATTAGACAAAATCATGTCAGGCAAACAATGATCTTGAGAGCCAGACTGAGTTGAACAAGAAAAAAAAACGTGATTCTCCCCTTAACATATCAAAAATGAATAAGATTTGCATATATTTTGCCAAATCTGCATATATTTTACCACAAACCAGGAAATTGAGATATAAAACAATTTCCCACCTTCCCAGATGGCAAGTAGGGGAGGTTGTTTACACAGTAGGGGTCTGAGAGGAATGTGGAGGAAGGGGAAAGTTAGGCATAAAGATAGTGACTTCCCTACAGGCCCAAGAACCTGGGTGGGGCCACTGGAGGGGTGGTAAAATAAAAAAATTCCCTAGTGCAACTGAAACCTTTGGGGATTAAGGATCAAGATTCCATTTGTAATTCTGGAAAGGGAGGGCCTTTCAGAATGCCTCTAACAAATATTCAATAATTAAGGAAAAGGAAATGTGGTAAGCTGGGGGCAAAGAGATAGCTTGGAGGAATCCAGATGTTTCCACACACACCCAATAAGGAATGCAAAAGTTAGCTATTAGGTTCAGTCAGCAGTTGAAGGAGACGTAACCTTAGAGTAGAGACTGAGTGGACAACCAGAGCCTGGGCCAGAGGCAGGATGCAATTGAGAGTCAGGGGATCTGAAGAAAGAACACCCATGTCAACTCAGGAAGGAAGGAAACATATCATGGAAAACTAATCCAGAAAATAAAAGGTTTGTCATCTCTGAAACCCAGCACTATTGACAAGTGAAACCAAACACATCTTCATGAGGTCGGCAAAGACCTGGAGAGACCAGCAGTGTGTTCCACTGGACCTGCACCAGGTCAGGGACAATATGTGTGTATTGTCAATACATGTCATTGACAATGTAATATGTATTGTAACAGGCACCAGCTTAGGAAGAAGGCAAACTTGCTGAGAGAGGAAAAATGGAAGGTCATTCAACATTATGAGCAATAGAAAGAAATAGACACTCTTGAAATTGAGAAATAAAGAAGCTATGACATTTTTGCTGTCCTAAAGGGTAGTATTTAAATGGTGATGCTTGTTTCAATAGGAAACTCCTAGATACACAGCATAATTCCAAGGAAACCAAAACACAAAAATAAATTAAACTGAACTCACCCAAGATCACAGAACCAAGAATAGGGGGAGCCCTAGCTTCAAAGACAATGACCTTCCCACTGTGCCTCTCCAGAGTCACCACATAGCAACACACCCTGGCCCCACGCTCAGTTACTGGCCTGCTAGACCATTGCCTCATACTCTCTTTGTTTTAGTCACAGGATTAGTTCCCAAACAGGCCATGTGTTTTCCTCCACAGTTTTCTGAACAAGTTTCTCCTGTCCCATCCATGTACTCCCAAGCCACCCTCCCTCCCTCCCAGTTGACTTTTCTCTTCCACCCAACTTAACAACTTTTTTTATAAGCTGGAGCCCTCTTTGTTGATACTAAAGGTGGGATATACGGAGGAGCAAGTTGGGAAATGGCATTATCCAAGCCAATTCCCAAATAAAGAGCTCTATTGTCTTGCCCTGTCTGCTATTCCTCGGGGCAGAGAAGCTGCCAGGTTCAACAAGCCAGGTGGTGTGAGTTTACAGTCCGTTACTTGATTTTTGATGGCTGCAACCATTTCGGCAGTTACACCATGAATCTCCTAGTCTCTGCTCAACCACCCTCTGTACAGTTCCACCATCCCCTTGACAGCCATACTTGTCCCCCATCCCCACCTCCAGCACACCACCTTCCCCAATTTTTGCCCTACTTTCCTCTACACGGAAGATAGTCAGCCCATCCCAAATTTCTGTTTATCTTATTTGCATGTGGGTTTTCTTAGTATCATGTCATTTAACATGAAATGAAAATCCCTCTAACCAAGATAATTGGAAATGTTTCTGCCGAATCCTCTGACTCATCTAATTTTGTGGTCCCAAGAATCTCAATACCCTGCAACTTCTTTCCTTATCAACTTTTACTAAGGTTTTCCTAAAATTCCAGGTCAATAAAGTTAAATGAATTACAATTAAGTAAAAATTTAAATTCACTTCTTTAGTCATGCTAGGGAAAAAGGAGGCAAGGAACCAAAGATAGCAGGAAACAGTTTTTATTTGGCTGGAGCCAGGTTCAGGGGGCACAGCTTTTGCTGTAATCAATCAATCCCCTGAACCCTGAGTTCAGGGAGTTTCAGAGTTTTATACCCAGCATGTTAGAGGAGGGGCTCAGAATTTCACAGTCTTCAGAAGTTCACATAAAAGCAGCTTTTTCTTTCACTGTTTTGGGCAAGTTAATTCTTCAAGGACAGTACCTGAGAAGGGGAGAGCTTCTTTTCCCCTTTCTTTCCTCCCCCTGCAAACTGTTACCATGGAGCTCATTTGTAACTTATCTAAAAATGTAGGCATCTCTATGAAGCCCAGCTCAAGGCCAGAGGCCTTGTTTGCACATTTCTTCAAAGTACTATTCTGGATATGTTCGTGAAAAAGTAGTAAGGGGGTGTCCAGCACCTGGAGTGCTGATATCTTCTCTGCCAGAGGCCAAGTAAACAGGGTGACATGAAAATAGGAAGTTTATCTACATTGGACTTTTTCACAGAGATTCTTTTGCTTACAGTACTAAAATCAGCCATGGTGAAGTGGGCTTTTCTGTAGAGAAAGGGAGTGTCACTTCACTCTTAAAGCCAATTTAAGGATACTACAGAACTTTCCAATAGGATCTTGGATGATGATGGAATATTCTACATCTGCAATGTCGAATATGGTCCCTCCAAGTCATGTGTGGCTACTGAGTCTTTGAAATATGGCTAGCATTACTATAGAATTGAATTTAAATTTTTACTTAATTGTAATTCATTTAACTGTAAATGTAAATCAACATACATAGCTGGTGGCTACCATATTTTGCAAGGAAAGGTTATAACATAGTGTTTCTACCAAAGCAATGTACAGAATGTTCTCAAACATGTATTCCAAGTACACCATATGAATATATACGTAAATATATACATGGCCAGGCACAGTGGTGCATGCCTGTAATCCTAGCTGCTCCAGAGGTTGAGACAGAAAGATCATGAGTTCTAAGCCAATCTCAGCAAATTAACAAGGTTCTAAGCCACTTGGTAAGACCCTGTCTCTAAATAAAAAAAAAAAATTAAAAGGCTGGAAATATGGCTCCGTTTTTGAGCACCCCTGAGTTCAATCCCTGGTATCAAAAAATTTATATATATATATATATATATATATATATATATATATATATATATATATATATATATATACACACACACACACACACACACACACACACACACATACACATGTATAGACACCTATATATGTGTATGTATGAATATATGCTGATATATTCATATGCTACCTACTAACAAAATTCATTTTATATACTTAATACTTAATCTAAAGTACAATAAAAACTACCACCTATTATAACCAAGAAGAGTTCCTCCCTGACAAAACTTTCTCTTGTCACCTCTATGAAAGCCATTGTCACTTACGTGTATTTCTCCCATGCACATCATGGAACCCATTCCTGAGTATAGGTTCATCATTTACATCTTGATCTCCCTTCCTGTTCGAATGGAAGGAGAGATGGGATTCTGATTTACTTGACTCACAACACCTAGAGCAAGAATAGTCATAGGTACATAGTAGTAGTTTTGTAAATAAACAGTAGAAGTTGGATAAATAAATGAGTGAAAAATTATAGTAGAAACTCAACAGAAAGGTTGCAATTTCTTTGTTTTTTAATGAACATAGGAATGATAAAAATTGGCTGGGGCAGAGAGGATAAGTATATTATCACCCGGGGTCTTTTTCTTTCACATTTCTTGTAATGGCAGTAACTGTGATCTATTTGAGAGATGATACAGAATTCTAATTTCTAATAAGGCCTCCATAGAGGCCAGCATTAAGCAGTATTTGAGTTGTCAGCTATCAAATATTGGGAGACAACATGCCTGGTGGAACAGTTCTCACCACAGTTGTCATCTGCTAAGCACACCAACCCAGGACATATTTTTGCAGGCTTCTGAGTCATAATTACTATGCAGAGTGTTGCTCTCACTCAGTCCCCTCCTATCTTTTGCCAAAGCACAGTTTTGTTCTTGTTTTAAATGTAAATGATGTTGGGTCAAGCCCAGGATTAAAATCCATTTCCCCCCAACTCCTTAAGGTGACCTATAGGACCCTGAGTTCTCTCACACCTGCCCCTACTGCCCAGTGCCATCTCACAGCATGCCCTGCGCCAGCCATGATGGCCTTCCCTCCCAACATCAAGCTCTCCATCATGACCTCCACCATGTTCCTTCTAGGCCCCAGAGCAGGGTCACTTTCTACTCATGCCCCCTGGAGCTCTCTCCCCTCTCTTTAGGCACAGTTCATTATGGCAGCTCATTCATCAGCTCTTAGCTCAGGACCCACTTAATTGGGGAAGCCTTTCCTGATGTCTGGATGAGGCCAAATCTTCCCTTTATCAATGACATACACCACTTCAAAACACTCATCACAGAGAGTTTTACACCTTTTCATGAGTACTTGATACATATCAGTCTTCACCCTCAAATGCTGAGTTCCAGGTGGATGGGAGCTATGTTTACTTTTAATTACCATGTGACTCCCTGGCCCTTAGCTCTGTCCGGATAGAGTATTATACATATTCACTGTCCAGATATGGTCCCCACAAGTCACATATGGCTACTGAGTTCTTAAAACATGGCTAGCATTACTAAGGAAGTGAATTTAAAATTTTGATTAATTGTAATTCACTTAACTGTAAATGGAAATCACCATATGTAACTGGTGACTACCATACTAGGCAAGGACAGGGTTAGAAAACCAGAAGATCAATAAATAACTGTTGGATGAATGAGATCAGGAATTACTGGTAAAAGTACAAATAATTTTTCTTAAGAGCATACACCCAGCTACTAAATATTATTAAAGGTCACAAATTGCAGTCCCCAAAGCTCAACAGAATTAGGTCCCCAACAAAGAATAAACACATTGATTACAGGCCTAACTTTCTCAACAACAATAATGACTCTCAAACAAAAAATAGGATACTCAGATCAGTTAACAGATTCTTTCTTATTCTAGCGCCCCCATATGGAAGTGACTAAATCATCACCACATATAGAATCTGCAGTGACAGGCCAGCTGCATCCAGGGATAATTGGAAACAGTGATATTAAATTATACAGAAGCTATCTTTGTGAAATTTAACACAGAGTTCAAGGATGATGACTTTTTAGCTTAAATGTTTTTCTTATAACTAAAAGGAGCTAAGGGAAATGGAGAGTTTTGCTCTACACATTTTGGGTCTGGTTTTAGGTACTTCCATGGTTTAGATGTGGCTCATGCCCCAAGGACTCATATCCTGGAGGATTCCTGTGCTAGAGGGGTGGCCCTCAGTTTCACGGTGTAGAGGTGGTAGGGAACCTTTAAGAGGTGGGACCTCATAGGAGTTCCTGGGAGGGGCTATTGTCCTCAGAAAGGATTAAGGTAGCTCTCTTGGAACCCCAGAGCTCTTGCAACAGCATGTTGTTATAAAAGCAAGTTGACCCCTTAGTTGGACCCCCCCTTCCAGGTTTTTTTTTTCTAATTAGTCATACATGACAGTAGAATGCATTTATGCACTTTGATATATCATACATAGATGGGCTACAATTTCTCATTTTTCTGAGTGCACATGTTGCTGAATCATATTGGTCATGCAGTCATATATATACATAGAGTAATAATGTCTGTTTCATTCTACTGTCTTTCCTATCCACACATCCCTTCCCCTCCACTCCCATCACTTCCTTCTACCTAAACTAAGGTAATGCTATTCTTCCCTAGTGCCCCACTCCCTTATTGTGAATTAGCATCCGCATATTAGAGAAAATATTCAGTCTTTGGTTTTTTGGGACTGGCTTATTTCGCTTCCAGTTTTGAGGCATAATCTCTTCCTCCTGCATGTGCCCCTACTGTTTGTGATACCATTCATGAGTTCATCACAGAGCCAAGCAAATTCCAGGATCATACCCTTGAATCTCCAGAACAATGAGCTAAATAAACCTCTTTTCCTTATAAAGTTACCCAGCTTCATGTATTTCATCAGCACAAACAAAAAACAGTTTCATGTCAACGTACTTCATAAATGTACAATAAAACACTTTGATTAAAAGCTAATAGTTACTGAGTCATTCATTGCTATTTTGTGTCTGGCTAATATGTGCCTGGCAATGGTGGATAAACCTAGACACAACATCTGATCTTATGGAACCCACAATTCAGTGAATAATAATAGCTAATATTGATTGTGTTGCTATTCTTGTGCCAGACACTGTATTGAGAGTATGACGTGCATTATCTCATTTTAATGCTCACAAGAAGCATATCAATTAGTGTATCATGCATTTTTTTTTAATTTGGGGATTCCACAGAAAACAAATAATTGTGTGTGTATGTGGTGTGTGTGTGTGTGTGTGTGCGCGCGTGCATGTGTGTGGTGCTAGGGACTGAATCCAGCACATACTAAGGAGGCAGTCTACAAATTGAGCTATAATCTCAGCCCAGAACCCACAATTCTTAACTCACTGTTTTCCCTTTTGCATTATCCTTCCCGTATGATACTCCCTAGTAGAGACTGTTCCACCAACTCCCCACCTTCCCTAGTGAAGTTCAAGATATATAAGTGGTGAGGCCAAACCTGCTCCCTCTTGGAATCTGGATATTGGGCAAAAGGAAAAGAGACTGAAAGTGGAATTTAAACCAGACTCCTCTGTCCAGGAGACCCTTTGTGTAGTCCTTCTTCCACACTGCCTTAAAACCTATAAGTCCCTGCTACCCTAAAACAAAACTAACAAACAAAAAAAAACTGTTCCTGCTTAAGCTAGAGTATACATTTCTGATACTTATGGCTTAATAAAATTGTCACTGAAATGATGGCAAAAACAAGTTTAGGAAAAAGATCATAGAATTAGAAAATGGTAGAATTAGGATTAGAACCCATAAAGCCTGATTCAGAATTGTTGACAAACAAGGCAATATGTCCCCACTAACATGACTCCATTGAGTTAATTCCAGAAGGTTCTCTGCCATCCCACTTGGAACAGGGCTTTATTAATGGGCCAACATCAGCCCCCAACGTGTCCAAGTTTTGTTTTCTTTATTTGAAGGGTTCAAAGGACCTCCTAGAGCAGAAATGGAAGGGTTTCTGACAAGTAATGGGTTGGTAGAGGTGCGTACATAGAATCTGTTCCCAGACAACCACAACTATCAGCTCAAGCTGGAGACGTAGCAGAAGGGCTGGCCCATGGCAGTTAGAGGTTCTCCCTGCTTAGTACCCCCAAATGAGCCAACCTGAGTTGCCTTTAAGTTTGAATAGTGTTCCCCTTTTCCCAGCTGGAAGCTTATCTGTTGTGTGAAAAAAAAAATAAACACTCACCTCTTCAGCATGCCTCTGAAATCTTTGGGCTAGAAGCCTCTTTCAGGGAGTCTTCAAGTGAATGTGTTGATGCTTCAAAGTGAATGACACAATCCTGGGGGAAGAACAAGTCCCCTTGGGAACAAGTGAGACAGCGGTAGGTAGGGACACTACCCAATTAGAGTTCTAACTGTGCCTAGTGACCTTGCCCCAAAGAAACATGCTGATAAGTGTTCCCCGTAAATTCACAGGAGAATAAAATGTATAGAAAGACATTCTTGTGTTCCAGTGAATAATCGAGAGCATTTCTTTGACTATGTTGGTTATGGATTTCTCACACATAAAATAACAAGTTTCTAGTTTCCCCAGCACATATGTTTGAGCAATGTGTTGCTGTATCTCTGACAGTTGGTGACATTTCCTTTGCAGTCAGCAAGACTTGTACAGAGGCTGTGGGTCCAATGAAGAAATTAACATCCTGAGTCCCTCTATTTGTTATCAGTCATCAGTGTTCCTCTATTCAAAAAATTGTCCCTGAATACCTACGATGTGTTCAGCCCCCGCAGACACAGAGATGAATCCCAAGTAGTCACCTGTGCCACAAGGAAAGTACACATGGGCCTAAATAGTTGTATTACCCTGTGAATTTGTTAATTAGAACAATTGCAATTGACATTTATTAGAGGCCTGACTTTGTGCCAGGAACTGTTCTAAATATTTTGCATGAAATAGCTCCTCTAATATACTTTAAAGAAAAGGAACATAGAAAGTTTTATATCCCAAAATCATATTAGGATCATCATAACATGGCAAAGTGCTTTCAGGTTTCAGGAGAAGGGTCTTGGTCCCTCAGAGGGGTGCCAGGAAGATTTAGTAGCAGAGACAGTGTGTGAGCTCATCTAGTTACTATGCAATCTGTGAAGTCTGTTTGAAGGAAATGTGAGCACATGTCTTTTGTGAGTCTCACCTTCAGGAAGCATTGTTAACCTGCATCCTTCATCCCAGTGTAGCTTACGAATCTGCAGGTCCTGATCACAGGCTTAACATGAAGACCTTGGGCTTATATTGATCTCTTTTCAAAGCTTAAAAAAGTTCATTCTATTAGTCTATTGTATTGGAGAGCTGCGACTTCAGTAAATCGATTATACACAGGGAAAGAAAACTACTACTGAGTTAGGAAATCAATTGAACAAACTGATATCTTGATAAGTTACCTATTGGCTGAAAAGGTCATTATATACTCACAATTTTTCAAATGGGTGAGACCTGAGACATAACATAATCTATTACTTTTGATTTAAAAATGAAAGAATGATCTGGGCACAATGGTGCACGCCTAACATCCCAGGTGCTTGGGAGACTGAGGGAGGAGCATTGCAAATTCAAATCCAGCCTCAGCAACTTAGTGAGACCCTAAGTAACTTAGTGAGACTCTGTCTAATAAAATACATAATAGGGCTGGGAATGCAGTTCCGTGGTCAAGTATCCCTGAGTTCAATTTCCAGTACCTACCCCCTCAAAAAAAAAAAAAAAAAGAAAGAAAGCAAGAAAGCATGAAGATACATAGTGATAAAAAAGGCCTATCCAAGATTTGTCCAAGGGCACAGCTGTCTTTGTATAAAAGTCAAGTTGGCAACCTCATCTTCTGATTCCTGAACCAATGTGCTTCTTACTTAAGAGAATCATTCTATTGAGCTGAAATTGATTACACTAAATCACATGTGTCTGAAGTATATAATTTGATACATTTTTCCATATGTATTCAACTGTGAAATCATCATCACAATAAATATAAATGCTTTCATTGCCCCCCAATTTTTTCTTTTTTTAATAATCCCTCTGAATACCTCCATGCTTAGGCAACCACAGATCTACTTTCTATTCATGTAAATTTATATTTTTTACAAATTTTATATAAACCGAATAACACAGTGTATACTCTTTGGAGCTGACTTACTTTACTGACATCATTATTTAGATATTCATTCATGTTATGTGTACCATAGTTCATTTAGTTCATTCCTTTTTCTTGTTGAATAGTAGTCCACTTGTTCAGTTATTTGATCACAGCAGCTACTATTTAATTAAAACTGACCACATGTCAGGAATTCTACTAAGAATTATAATTACAGTTCGATCTGGATGACCCCCACCAACTCAGATGTTGAAGGTTTGTTCAAAGTTGGGGCTTATGGGAAATGATTGGATCATAAGGTCTCTGACCTCATCAATGGATTAATCCATTGAGGGATTCATAATTTGATTCAATTATGGGGAGGTGGTAGAAAATGTAGAGGTGGCACCTAGTTGATGGAACAGGTCTTTGGGGGCATGTCCTTAGGACTTTGGACATCCTGGGTCCTTTTTTCTCTGCTTCTCAGATGCCACAAGGTAAGCAGATTTCCTCCACCACACCCTCTCAACCATGATGATCCACCTCTCCCACAGGCCCAGAATCAATGGAGCCAGCAGAAATCTCTGAAACCATTAATGAAAATAAATTTCTCCTTCTTTTAAGTCACCTATGTGACTGTGACTGTGATGAATAGCTGACTAACACAATTTCACATCAGTGATCTCATTTTAGATCTCATATAATAACCATTGGAAGTCAGTATTACTAGTTCTGCTTAACACATGGAAAAAAGTGAGTCATCGAGATGATAAATAAGTTGTTCATGATCCCCAAACTAACTAGCAGAGACCTACTTGCATCTAATTCTGTCTGATTTCAAAACCCAAACTAGCCAGGCTTGAAGGTGCTCACCTGTAATCCCAGGGGCTTGAAAGGCTTAGACAGAAAAGTTGTTAATTCAAAGCCAGCTTCTGCAAAAGCAAGGGTCTAAGCAACTCAGTGAGATCCTGTCTCTAAATAAAATAAAAAATAATTCTGGGGATGTGGCTTGAGTTGCCCAGTGGTTGAGTGCCCTGAGTTCAATCCCCAGTCTCCTCCCCATCCCCCCACAATACTATTTACAAATAAACTCTACTACCTTTTGAATAACTGAATATGAATGTGAATGTAAGTGAACATGAAACCCCTTTCAACCCTCAATGAGTCTACCCCATAATATCATTAATGGATTGCAGACATTGCAGCAATTGACATTGAAATTATTCAAGAAATTCCTGCAGTCTTTAAATGTTCCAAAAGGAATAGGTCCTCCATGCTCCTGAGAAAATTCTGGAAGGAAGAAGGAATCCATATGTAGAACTTTAGTTACTAACTCTACTAACTTTTCCCTTTTTTTTTCTTTTTTGCCAACCCATGCAAGTTAATGTTTCAGCAGTTAATACCCTTTCTCATAGATATATAAATTTTATTATAATTTTTTTCAGAGATAGATGAATGTATGTATCTACTATGGTATGTATCTACTATGGTTTGGATAAAAATCTTCCAAAGACCCATGTCTTAAAGACTTGGTCTCTAGCCCATGGTGCTATAGGAAGGTGGTGGAATCTTTAACAGATGGCACCTAGTTGGAAGTCTCCTGGTCATTTTGGGGCATGCCATTGAAGGAGATATCAGAAACCTGATTCCTTGTCTTTCTGCCTTTGCTTCTCAGCTGCCATGAGAGTAACAGTTGCTGTGACACATGCTCCACACAATGGTGCACACCTAGCCACAGTCTCAAAAGCAATAGAGCCACATGACTGGAATCTCCAAAACTGTAAGTCAAAAAAAACTTTTCTATTTTTAAGTTGATTTTCTCTGGGATTTTGCTATACTAATGGAAACTGGACTAACATAATATTCTTCCCCACAATGTCCAGTGTTTTCTCGCCTTTGCTGTGTGCAAATCTCACCTTTGGAACTTATTAAAAAAGAACATCAGGGCCTTGCATTCTGATAGTCTGGTTCAATAACATTGATTCTAAGCCCAGCATCTGAATTTTCAACAAACACTACAGTTAGAACACACAATTTTACCTGTAAGTTGCTTATCACTCATTCTGTGACTTAAAATCAACACTATTTTATTTGTAAGAATTTCTATCAGGGCTTAGGAGTGAAATTCCAGGAACTTAGTTCCATAGAGGCCAACCCCTCCACCATCCATTAATCTAGGTAAGAAATTGGTATGGCGGGGGCTGGGGATGTGGCTCAAGAAGTAGCGTGCTTGCCTGGCATGCGTGCGACCCGGGTTCGATCCTCAGCACCACATACAAAACAAAAGATGTTGTTTCTGCTGAAAACTAAAAAATAAATATTAAAATTCCCTTGCTTTCTCTCTCTCTCTCTCTCTCTCTCTCTCTCTCTCTCTCTCTCTCTCTCTTTCTCTCTCTCTCTCTCTCTCTCTCTCTCTCTCTCTCTTAAAAGAATTTGGTATGGGACCTAAACTGAGCCAATCTTACGTCCTCTCCCAAGACTTTTTGATGCAGCTCAAAAAATGTCATCCTTTTACAACCACGCCTTCTTTTTAACCACAGCCTTTTCTTGGTACCTACCTGGTTCTCTCAGGATCCAATCAATTCTACTTTCCAAAATATTTTTCAACAAATATCTTTCTTTCCTCAAGTTAACTGGTCAGTTTTTGAGGCTTGCAACCAGATAGTTGCACAAAGATATCTGAAGCAATTCTGAGGCAAGGGAGCCAAAGGCCAACACCAACATTAATTTTTAGTGAATCCTCACTTTACATCATTTTTGAAAAGGGCTTATTACCTCTGCGAGCTATATCCAACTATCATTGATACAGAAAAAAAATTCAAATGTTTTGGAAATCATAAGGGAATCCTATTATAATGTTTTATTCTTCCTTATCGCACACTATGCATGTAATCTCTACATGGAATAAAGATCTCTTTTGGACCAGTACATTGGAAATCCAGAAGGTGTTTCTTGGGCTGAAAAACCCAGAATCATTTTCACCAGCTTTTTCTTTATGTGTGCACCTCAGGGGCCTCTGTTACAGTGGAAGGAGAGTTGGGAGAACCAAGTAGACATCTGACAATCCACTAATTAATTTCCTGGTAGTGTGCTGATGTGGGCCATGACCTCAGGGAACTTATTACAATGTGAAGATCCATAGCAAAGCATGGAAAAAAACAAAACACCACCATTATTAGAAACTCCTGATGAAATGATGACATTCCAATGATAACAACAGATGCTAATTGTCCCCTGAAAGGAAGTTTCTATGGTAATAAGCCCTTGGTCACAGATTCATGGCTAAAGAGTTAATTATTGTAGAACAAATTATAGCAGAAAAAAATAAGGGTCGTCACCTTCTTTTCCCAACTAAGGCAATCTTTGTTTACTTTGGTGTTATGTAGTGTTGTTAGAAAACTAGTTCTGGATGTATCCTTTATGTTGATCTTCAGAAGCATGACTTCTGGTTAGGTGTGGATGTCTTAGGCTTTTGACTATCCAGTATTGTTATTACCTCTCTCCTATTATTATTTCTCTTTCTAAGGATGGCATCCTGATATGTCTCAAAGAAACCTCCATTTCCCATGGTAGTCGATGTCATTTCAGTGGAATTGACACATCTCCTTAGTTTAAGGTAGGCACAGAACACATTCCGTTTCTCTGTGCACACTGACCGAGGCAAGGTAGGCAAACCAGACAGGTGAGACTCAGAGCTGGACTTTTCCTACAGCTATTGAGAAAAACCTGCTTTCTGCTGAGTTGCTTAACTTACTTTATCTAGGCCCATTTTGCTGCCATTAAGGGAAAGTCCATTTAAGAATTAAGCCAACTCAGGAGAAAGCAAAGCCAGGAGACTGAAGAAGACAGATTCTTGATCCCATTGTGGGAGCCCTTGAATCTGGCCATGACGGACATAGCACTACCCTCTGGCCTGTTCAGACACAGCAGCCAATAAAGTCCCTTCTGGTTTTACCAAAGTTGTTTCTGAATTGGGTTTCTGTCACTTCCAACCACCAACATCTTGATGAATCCACACAGGATGCAGGAAATTAACCTCCACATAGGTGATTTGATCAGTTCATTAACCCATTCATCTGAAACTTTCTGATCTACTCTTTCTGGCCTAGGAGGGAAAGTGATATAGTCATAAGAAAAGAACACAAAGCTCTTATAATTGAATCCTCCTGTTATAAACACTTTCCCACACATTTCCTAAGCAATGCAGCAAAAATCTTGTTTCCCTGCCTTCTTTCTGTACAATGTTTCCAAATTCAGAACATACACTGAAATACTCCCAATGAACTTGACTTCTGCTGTTTCTCTTTCTTCAGGAAACCATTTCACCAATGGAGTGGCATGGCCTCTCCTATCACCTCGATGTCTTTCTTCCAGTTGTGATTTCTTAAAGAAACGCTCTGAGGTCAAGGTCATGAGCTCTCACTCTGCCACTCAGTATCTTGAGCCTGCTCTCCATCAGAATGAATTCAAGAAAAGACTGGTCAGGCTCGCCTGCTTGACTCTGTCCACAAACTCTTCCCCTTCACAAATTCACACCCAGGGAGGAACTATAGACCATTAATATTTAATCGCATTTTGGATGTGATGAGACAGAACTATTGAGTATCCCAACGCACCTCACTAGCATGAAGTTATAAAGTCAATTTGCAGCTTATTACCATTCTTGACTCATCACAAGCAATTTATTACCAAACCCTGTGACTTATATCCACAAGGAGCTTAAAAATGAAACTCAGATTAACTAAAATAAAACTCAGGTTTTTCAACATCACCAGGTCAGGGTGTGGATAACCCCATGATCAAGTGCATTCACTACATGACAAAAATAAGGTCTAAAAATCTTGTGGAGACCAGCCAGGAACAAAGGAGAAAATTAAGAAAATGTGACTCAAATCAAATCAAATCTCTGGATGGGTAGATTCAAAGGAAGAGACAAGTGGAAAATGATTCTGGAGTTTTTTGCTGAGGAAATTAGAAAGCAGAAAGTAGTAAGAGATGAAAGTCTGAAAGTGAAAAAGTATTACATTTTTGTGCAAAATAATACTGTTTGATTGTAGAATTGGAAATCACCTGAAACCACACAGTCCAAGTATAAACACAATTTAAAGTTTAATGGGTTTCTTTCATACCCAAATACATGCTCTGATTTAGAAAATCAGCATGATATTGTTCGTACTATTTATTACAACCTGTTTGCTTAGACATAATATCTTATGATTATTTTGACACATCACTAAGTATTCTAAACATGATTTTTTAAAATTTCATTTTTCACCTAATTACTTAATACTTTAGACATATCAAGAGGTATAAAGAATGAGATAATAGGACTGGGGATGCAGCTTAGTGATAGTGTGCTTGTCTAGTGTGCATGAGGCCCCCAGGGGGGAGGGGGAAAAGCATGAGATAATAAACGTCCAGCTCAAGAAAGAAATCATTACAAACACGGCTGGAGCTTTCCATGTGTTCCTCGGGATTCATTCTCCTCTTCTCCAGGTGTAACCACTTTATGCATTAAGAGTGATATTGTCCTGGTTGTAAAATGCTCCATCAGAGAAATGTATCATAAGCTATTTAACCAATTCTTTACAGTCAGGCATTAGGATGGTTCCGAGTTTTCCATTGTGATAGCCAACACTGCAATAAACATCATTGTATATACATTGTTGCACACACATCTGTGATTTTTTTATCCTGAAGACAAATTCCTAGAAATAAAAATGCCCTGGTCCAATGGTTAGCACATTTTGCTGGAGGGCAACATTGCCTAGTTGCTTTCCAGGAAAGTTATAACCAAGTGTACCCCACCCCACCCTCAGCAGGGTTAGGAGGAAACCTATCCAACAGCAGCTGCATGAGGAAGCCTGGGGAAGTGTCATAATGTGTGCTTCTAATCCACCTTGTCAACAGGCAGACAGTATCTGCTCTTGGCCCTGGGCTTTCTGCCAGGTACTGAGAATACAAAGGCCAGTAAGCCACTGACCACTCCCCACCCCGCCCCACTCCCATGGATAGAGCTGAGGATGGTGTTGCTATGGAAACAGAACCGTGTGCAGTAGAGACACAGCCCGGCAAAGTGCTTTGGAGCACTGCTGCTGGAGCAGGCCTTGACCTTGGCAAACTATTTCACTTCTCTGTTTCCTTATCCATAAAAATAAGAGGCATGAAACTTGCTCAACTTCATCCGTAAATCTGAGGTTCCAAAGATGCCATGCACAGAGCAAATCACTTGAAACATAATGTTTTTAACTCTTGATTTTGCATGAGGTCTTAGAAAAGCATGAAAAGAAGGTCAGAGTAGCAGATCAAAGAGTTGAGATGCGTCAGGGAATCTGCCGAAGCCCATCTCATAGAAGGGAAGAGTAAAAAAGTGGTTGTCAAGGGCTGGAGGAGGGTGGAGGGCAGGGAGGAGGGATAGAAAGTGACTGAATGATTGAGACAGAGCTATGGTTAGACACCAAGAATAAGTCTTTGAGTTCTATTGCACAGCAGGGTGACTATGGTTAATGATATCATATCAAATATTTCTAAATAGTGAGGAGTCTGAATGTTCTCACCACAAATAAATGATAAATGTATGAGGAGATGGGTGGGCCAAATACCCTGATTTGATTAGTACACAATGCGTATGTGCATCAAAACTTCAGGATGGGGGTTGGGGATGTAGCTCAGTGGTAGAGAACTTGCCTCCTATGCATGAGACCCTGGGTTCAATCCTTAGCACTGCAAGAAAAATTAACAATGTTCCCAATAAATATGTTCAATTATTATGCATCCATTAAAAATAAAATTAAAAAATAGAAATAAGGAAGAAAGACAGTTAGGCAGGAGAGCAACGAGATTTGGGCTCATGGCACAGAATACAATTACCATCCTAAGTAAGAAAGCCCAGTAAATGATCCATGCCAGGTTTCCTGTGTTCCTGCTGGTGTGTCACCCCCAAAATGGATTAACAAAATGCTTCCTGAATGTGTTCCACTCCACTTGGCTGTACAGAATGCCAGTTTCTAAGAGGGCCTTGGCTACTACACAGAAGGGTGTGTTTTCCGTGGCCAGAATGAAAAATGCTTTCTCTCCTCATACACTTCCTAGTTTATGTGTATTAGAACATACAAGAAAGCACACTGTGGGGGAGACAGAGGTAGGAGGATTGGAATTTTGAGGCTAGCCTTAGCAACTTAGCAAGATCCTGTCTCAAAATGAAATATAAAAAGGGCTGAGGATGTGACTTTGTGGTAGAGCACCACAGGGTTTAATCCCCAATACCAAAAATAAATAAATAAATAAAAGAAAAGAAAGAAAAGAAAAAGCTACTGCAGAATAGTAGGTTGCAAAAGATACCATAGACACAGATACAGTATGCAATAGTTCATTAAGAAGTATTATTGGGGAGACAGGCATGGTGGCACACACCTGTAATCCCAGTGGCTTGGTAGGCTGAGGCAGGAGGAGTTCATGTTCAAAGGTAGCCTCAGCAAAACACAAGGCTCTAAGCAACTCAGTAAGACCCTGCCTCTAAAAAAAATACAAAATGGGGCTGGGGATGTGCCTCAGTGGTCACGTGCCCCTGAGTTCAGTCCCTGGTACCATCCCCCCAAAAAAAGAAGTATTAGTAAGCGTTTACTATGCACCAGGTCCTGTGCGAAGTGCAGGGGATAAAACAAGAATATGGTCCCTTGCCCTCAGCAAGTTTCCAATCAAGTATCAGAGGCTGACATGGGGTATATTGCCTTAATATTTGACTTTTCCCCCCAAGGACTAGATATTTCTTGTCTAATAAAAATACATAATTTTTGTTTTTTAGAATTGTGAATGAACCAGGCGTGATGGTGCACACCTAAAATCCCAATGGCTCAGGAGGCTGAGGCAGGAGGTTCAAAAATTCAAAGGCATCTTCATCAATCTAGTGAGGCCCTAAGAAACTTAGCAAGACCCTGTCTCAGAAACAACAGCATCAAAAATGGGCTGGGGATGTGGCTCTGTGGTTAAACACTGCTGGGTTCAATTCCTAGGCCCCCCCCCCAAAAAAAAAAAAAAAACACCAATAGTGAGATTCCAAAACAGCCATAAAGACAGAAGCAGACAGACTAACAGAAACAGAAAAGTAACCAAATAAACAATCTCAAAGAAAGCTAAGAAAGAGCCAGGGTGAAAGGGGAAACACAGACACTCCAATACCAGAATGAAACCGTTCTGCTTAATAATCTCATTTAATGATCTGTTGGAGACAGAGGTCAGCAAACTTTTTCTGTCTGGGGCCCAACAGTAAATATTGTAGGCTTGGCAGATCTTCAGGTCCCCGCCACAACTACTCAGCTCTGCCATGGCAGCCTGAGAGTTGCCAGGGACAACACAGAGATGAAAAGGCAGGCTGTGTTACTACAGGACTTCACTGATGGACGGGGGAATTGGAATTTCACAGCACATTTTCACCTGTCATGAGATATTATTGTTCATTTAATATTTTTTCTTGACCATTTAAAACAATGAAAATTATTCCCTATTCTTGGAGCACATTTGGCCCAGTGGTCATAGATTGCCAACCCTGACTGAAAAAGCTAAAGCTACATGTAAGTCCATTCATGGATATTCCCATATATTTTTTTCTTTTTCCTCTAGTCCCCAGAATTGAACCCAGGGGCACTATAACATGGAGCTACATCCCCAGTTCTTTTTAATATTTTGTTTTGAGACTGGGTCTGGCTAAATTGTAGAGACCTGTGTTGAATTTGCAATCCGCCTGCCTCAGCCTCCTGAGTGGTTAGGATTACAGACATGAGCACCTGGCCCAATATGCTCTTTTAAATATTTTTTTAAAGGAGAGAGAGAAAGAGAGAGAGAGAGAGAGAGAGAGAGAGAGAGAGAGAGAGAGAGAGAGAACATGAATCTTTTGTTTTCTAGATGGATAGAACGCAATGCCTTTATTTTTATGTGGTGCTGAGAATCGAACCCGGTTCACCCCCTTGCTAAGCGAGTCCTCTACCACAGAGCCACAATCCCAGCCCCCAATATGCTTTTAACTAATTCCAGACTGGTGATGTTAAACTGGTTTCTAGTTTCTAGTTTCTCCCTGTAACACACAATGCTGCAATGAATGTCCTTGTATGTGCAACTTTGCATCCTTGAATGCATAAATGCGTGTCTTCTATCTCCCCGTCTCAGTCCTTACCCATGTCCCCAGCACCAGCTTACTGGAGAACATTAGATGGGAGGGCTTCCTGAGACAGTCCCGATGCAGTCCACATGCTGAGGCTCACAAAGGCTCTTATTCACCACGGTAATAATTCTATTTTTAAAGGGCTGTCAAATTGCCTGACATGAGTTATTCTTTATGAACCCTGCTGCTTGTTTTCAGTGATTCATCGTCCTCAATATTTACCAAAAGGTTCTCAAGATGGCCTTTGCTGTTTCTCCAGGAGGTTGCTAGACTCACTGTAGAGCCATTTGCCAGGCCACCCTGCCTCAAAGAGAGAGAGACTCCTCCTCCCAGTGTCTTCAACAGGCTAACTAGCTCATTTTTTGCTTTAGATCCTGAATTTGATGTAGGATTTCTTTCCCCTGCTGCTGGAACTCAGGCACTTGGATAGAGGTTGGGTACATTTGTAGTTTTTTTTTCTACTTATGCATGGCTATCTCCAACATATTTTGTCCCCTTCACATTACTTCACATTTTTATTTTTAGATCATTTTTGCAAAAAGGATACATACTTATTGCAAAAATAAATAAATAAATAAATAAATAAATAAATAAATAAATAAATAAATACAAGCTAATTAAACCCCATAAAGTGGACAGTGAAAGTCTTTTTTCCTAAGCCCAACCACTAACCTTATCCAACGTCCCCTGCCAGCTCTTTTTCATACACACTGAGATTCTAACTGTGGAACTGCTTATCTGTGTGAGCTTAGACAAGTCACTGAACTTCTCTGAACCTTAAGTTCTTCATCTTTAATGTGAGAATCATGCTTATGAAGCATTTAACATTTAATAGTACAGTTCCTAACCATGTTAAATGTTCAATAAACAATTGATGTTAGTACTATTATCAAGAACATTTCTTATCCTTTCTCTTTTTTTTTTCTTTTTTTTTATTATTTTTTAATTAATTTTTATTGTAGGTTGTTCAAAACATTACATAGTTCTTGATATATCATATTTCACACTTTGATTCAAGTGGGATATGAACTCCCATTTTTACCCCATATACAGATTGCAGAATCACTTCAGTTGCACAACCATTGATTTACATATTGTCATTCTGGAGTCTGTTGTATTCTGCTGCCTTTCCTATCCTCTACTATCCCCCCTCCCCCCTCCCCTCCCCTCTTCTCTCTCTACCCCCTCTACTGTAATTCATTTCTCCCCCTTATATTTTCCCTCCTTTCCCCTCACTTCCTCTTGTATGTAATTTTGTATACCCCTGAGGGTCTCCTTCCATTTACATGCAATTTCCCTTCTCTCTCCCTTTCCCTCCCACCTCTCATCCCTGTTTAATGTTAATCTTCTTCTCATGCTCTTCTTCCCTACTCTGTTCTTAGTTACTCTCCTTATATCAAAGAAGACATTTGGCATTTGTTTTTAAGGGATTGGCTAGCTTCACTTAGCATAATCTGCTCTAAAGACATCCATTTCCCTCCAAATTCTATGATTTTGTCATTTCTTAATGCAGAGTAATACTCCATTGTGTATAAATGCCACATTTTTTTTATCCATTCGTCTATTGAAGGGCATCTAGGTTGGTTCCACAGTCTTGCTATTGTGAATTGTGCTGCTATGAACATGGATGTAGCAGTGTCCCTATAGTGTGCTCTTTTTAGGTCTTTAGGGAATAGACCGAGTAGTGGAATAGCTGGATCAAATGGTGGTTCCATTCCGAGCTTTCCAAGAAATCTCCATACTGCTTTCCAAATTGGCCGCACCAATTTGCAGTCCCACCAGCAATATACAAGAGTACCCTTTTCCCCACATCCTCGCCAGCACTTGTTGCTGTTTGACTTCCTAATGGCTGCCAATCTTACTGGAGTGAGATGGTATCATAGGGTGGTTTTGATTTGCATTTCTCTGACTGCTAGAGATGGTGAGCATTTTTTCATATACTTGTTGATTGATTGTATGTCCTCCTCTGAGAAATTTCTGTTCAGGTCCTTGGCCCATTTGTTGATTGGGTTATTTGTTATCTCATTGTCTAATTTTTTTAGTTCTTTGTATATTCTGGATATTAGGGCTCTGTCTGAAGTGTGAGGAGTAAAGATTTGTTCCCAGGACGTAGGCTCCCTATTTACCTCTCTTATTGTTTCTTTTGCTGAGAAAAAACTTTTTAGTTTGAGTAAGTCCCATTTGTTGATTCTAGTTATTAACTGTTGTGCAATGGGTGTCCTATTGAGGAATTTGGAGCCCGACGCCACAGTATGTAGATCATAGCCAACTTTTTCTTCTATCAGACGCCATGTCTCTGATTTGATATCAAGTTCCTTGATCCACTTTGAGTTAACTTTTGTGCATGGCGAGAGAAAGGGATTCAGTTTCATTTTGTTGCATATGGATTTCCAGTTTTCCCAACACCATTTGTTGAAGATGCTATCCTTCTTCCATTTCATGCTTTTAGCCCCTTTATCAAATATAAGATAGTTGTAGTTTTGTGGATTGGTTTCTGTGTCCTCTATTCTGTACCATTGGTCCACCTGCCTGTTTTGGTACCAGTACCATGCTGTTTTTGTTACTATTGCTCTGTAGTATAGTTTGAAGTCTGGTATAGCTATACCGCCTGATTCACATTTCCTGCTTAGAATTGTTTTTGCTGTTCTGGGTCTTTTATTTTTCCATATGAATTTCATGATTGCTTTCTCTATTTCTACAAGAAATGCCGTTGGGATTTTGATTGGCATTGCATTAAACCTATAGAGAACTTTTGGTAATATCGCCATTTTGATGATGTTACTTCTACCTATCCATGAACAGGGTATATTTTTCCATCTTCTAAGATCTTCTTCTATTTCTCTCTTTAGGGTTCTGTAGTTTTCATTGTATAAGTCTTTCACCTCTTTTGTTAGGTTGATTCCCAAGTATTTTATTTTCTTTGAGGATATTGTGAATGGGGTGGTTGTCCTCATTTCCATTTCAGAGGATTTGTTGCTGATATACAGGAATGCCTTTGATTTATGCGTGTTGATTTTATAGCCTGCCACTTTGCTGAATTCATTTATTAGCTCTAATAGTTTCTTTGTAGACCCTTTTGGGTCTGCTAGGTATAGAATCATGTCATCTGCAAATAGTGATAATTTGAGTTCTTCTTTTCCTATTTTTATGCCTTTAATTTCTTTCGTCTGTCTAATTGCTCTGGCCAGTGATTCGAGAACTATGTTGAACAGAAGTGGTGAGAGAGGGCATCCCTGTCTTGTTCCAGATTTTAGAGGGAATGCCTTCAGTTTTTCTCCATTCAGAATGATGCTAGCCTGAGGCTTAGCATAGATTGCTTTTACAATGTTGAGGTATGTTCCTGTTATCCCTAGTTTTTCTAGAGTTTTGAACATAAAGGGATGCTGTACTTTGTCGAATGCTTTTTCCGCATCTATCGAGATGACCATATGGTTCTTATTTTTAAGCCTGTTGATGTGGTGAATAACATTTATTGATTTCCGTATATTGAACCAACCTTGCATCCCAGGGATAAATCCTACCTGATCATGGTGCACAATTTTTTTGATATGTTTTTGTATCCGGTTCGCCAGAAGTTTATTGAGGATTTTTGCATCTAGGTTCATTAGAGATATTGGTCTGTAGTTTTCTTTCTTTGAAGTGTCTTTGTCTGGTTTAGGAATCAGGGTGATGTTGGCCTCATAGAATGAATTTGGAAGTTCTCCCTCTTTTTCTATTTCCTGAAATAGCTTGAAAAGTATTGGTGTTAATTCCTCTTTAAAGGTTTTGAAAAACTCTGCTGTATACCCATCCGGTCCTGGGCTTTTCTTAGTTGGTAGTCTTTTGATGGTATCTTCTATTTCCTCAATTGATATTGGTCTGTTTAGGTTGTCAATATCCTCCTGACTCAATCTGGGCAAATCATATGACTTAAGAAATTTATCGATGCCTTCACTATCTTCTATTTTATTGGAGTATAAGGATTCAAAATAATTTCTGATAATCTTCTGTATTTCTGAAGTGTCTGTTGTGATATTGCCTTTTTCATCCCGTATGCTGGTAATTTGAGTTCTCTCTCTTCTTCTCTTTGTTAGCGTGGCTAAGGGTCTGTCGATTTTATTTATTTTTTCAAAGAACCAACTTTTAGTTTTGTCAATTTTTTCAATTGTTTCTTTCGTTTCGATTTCATTAATTTCAGCTCTGATTTTAATTATTTCTTGTCTTCTACTTCTTTTGCTGTTGTTTTGCTCTTCTTTTTCTAGGATTTTGAGTTGAAGTATTAGATCATTTATTTGTTGGTTTTTTCTTTTTCTAAGGAATGAACTCCAAGCAATAAATTTTCCTCTTAGAACTGCTTTCAATGTGTCCCATAGATTCCGATATGTTGTGTCTGTGTTTTCATTTATCTCTAAGAATTTTTTAATTTCCTCCTTGATGTCTTCTATAACCCATTGATCATTCAGTAACCTATTGTTCATTCTCCAAGTGATGCATGATTTTTCCTTACTTCTTTTATCGTTAATTTTCAATTTCATTCCATTGTGATCAGATAAGATGCATGGTATTATCTCTACTCCTTTATATTGTCTAAGAGTTGCCCTGTGACATAATATATGATCTATTTTTGAGAAGGATCCATGTGCTGCTGAGAAAAAAGTGTAACTGCTTGATGTTGGGTGGTATATTCTATATATGTCAATTAAGTCTAGGTTATTAATTGTGTTATTGAGCTCTATAGTTTCCTTATTCAACTTTTGTTTGGAAGATCTGTCCAGTGGTGAGAGAGGTGTGTTGAAGTCTCCCATGATTATTGTATGGTGGTCTATTAGACTCTTGAACTTGAGAAGAGTTTGTTTGATGAACATAGCTGCACCATTGTTTGGGGCATATATATTTATGATTGTTATGTCTTGTTGGTGTATGGTTTCCTTGAGAAGTATGTAGTGTCCCTCTTCATCCCTTTTGATTAACTTTGGCTTGAAATCTATTTTATTTGAAATGAGTATGGACACTCCTGCTTGTTTCCGAAGTCCATATGAGTGATATGATTTTTCCCAACCTTTCACCTTCAGTCTATGTATGTCTTTTCCTATCAAATGCGTCTCCTGAAGGCAGCATATTGTTGGGTCTTGTTTAGTGATCCATTCTGCTAGCCTGTGTCTCTTAATTGGTGAGTTTAAGCCATTAACATTTAGAGTTATTATTGAGATATGGGTTGTTCTTCCAGCCATATTTGTTTATTTATGTTACTAAACATGGTTTGTTTTCCTCTTTGATTATTCCCCCCCACCTTTACTGTACTACCTCCCGCTGTTGGTTTTCATTGATATTTTCCATTTCCTCTTCCTGTAATATTTTGCCGAGGATGTTTTGAAGAGCTGGTTTTCTAGCTGCAAATTCTTTTAACTTTTGTTTATCATGGAAGGTTTTAATTTCATCTTCCATCCTGAAGCTTAATTTCGTGGGATACACAATTCTTGGTTGGAACCCCTTTTCTTTCAGTGTTTGAAATATGTTATTCCAGGATCTTCTAGCTTTCAGAGTCTGTGTTGAAAGATCAGCTGTTATCCTGATTGGTTTTCCCCTAAATGTAATCTGCTTCCTTTCTCTTGTAGCTTTTAAAATTCTCTCCTTATTCTGTATGTTGGGCATCTTCATTATAATGTGTCTAGGTGTGGATCTCTTATGATTTTGCACATTCGGCGTCCTGTAGGCTTCTACGATTTGGGATTCTGTCTCATTCTTCAAGTCTGGGAAGTTTTCTCGTATTATTTCGTTGAATAGATTGCTCATTCCTTTGGTTTGGACCTCAATACCTTCCTGTATCCCCATGACCCTTAAGTTGGGTCTCTTTATGTTATCCCATATTTCTTGAATGTTCTGCTCATGGTTTCTTAACAGCTTTGCTGAGCTGTCTATGTTCTTCTCCAGTTGAAATACTTTGTCTTCATTGTCTGATGTTCTATCTTCTAAGTGTTCTACTCTGCTGGTAGTATTCTCAATTGAGTTTTTAAGTTGGTTTATTGTTTCCTGCATTTCCAGGATTTCTGTTTGTTTGTTTTTTATAACCTCTATCTCCCTGTATAATTGATCTTTTGCTTCTTGGATTTGTTTATGTAATTTATTGTCGAAGTGGTCGAAGTGGTCTTTCATTGTCTGATTTTGCTGTCTAATGTCTTCCTTGAGACTCCAGATCATCTGAAGCATGTATATCCTGAATTCTTTATCTGACATTCCATCTGCTGCAGATATTACCTCTTCTAAAGTTGAGTTGACCTGCATTGCTTGTGGTCCTTTCTTTCCTTGTCTTTTCATACTGATCGCGTTTCTTTCTGCTTGGTGAAACTGTTGTGTTATTGATTTTTCCCCCTATATATTTATATTGCTCTTGTATAGCTGCAAAGTCTCCCTTGCAGGCTTTGGCGGTGGCTCTGCCCCTCCTCCAATTGAGGCAATGTGCCTTCCACGCCAGGAGGCCGCTGTACCTCTACTTACGATGGGCCTGTTCTTTCGGTGGTCACAGGTCCGCCTACCTTGCAGGCGTGAGCAGCGGCTTTGCCCCTCCGCTGGCCACTAGGCCTGTTCTGTCTGTTGGTTGCAGGTCTGTCTACCTAAAAGGCGCTGGTGGCGGCTCTGCCCCTCCCCCGACCGGGGCGATGTATCTGGCGGGCCACTGGGCCTGTTTTGTCGGTGGTCACGGTTCCGCCTACCTTGCACACGCGTGGAGCAGCTGTTTCATTAGTGCCTGGGCACACTCTCCTTGTTTGCCTCCCTCAGGCCCTAAGTTTGTAGAGCTTGGGGCTGAGAACCCCCAGCAAATTTGCTTACCTTCTGGTAGCCACGCCCCCGTATCTGGTGCAAGAGACCTCAGTTGTCAGCACTGGTGGGAGCTGTAGCTGGGAGACCCGCGCCGCGCGGCTCCCGCCGGCTCCTGCGTCAGCGCCGCCTCAGCTCCCGCCGGTTCCCGTGCCGCTGCCGCGGTTCCCGCCAGCTCCGGCCGGCTCCCTCGCCGCTCTAATTCTCGGCAGGTCTCCTTTCAACGGAATTTTGCTAGAAGATCCTCAGTAGGTAGAATGTAGCTGTTTTAATTGGTGTTTCTGATCCCGTTAATGTGGAGATATTGAAAGTGCAGCTTCCTCGCCGGCCGCCATGTTGGATCCCTCTGTCCTCAAGGGATTTTTATACTATCTTCTTTTCAGATGTTCCGCGTACGAGCCACCAAATGCCGCAGTCTCTCGGCTGGGCACAAATCACGAGTCTCCACACAGCTTGTAGATTCAAACAGCAATTCTTTATTCCCGAACTCACACCAGCCGTCTACAAACACGTTCTGGGGGAATCCACGTTCTCTGCCCAAATCCACACCGCATGGGCTTCTGTCTCCCAAAATGTACTGTCTGACCCTAAGCACTCAAGAGAAACTCAGCCTTCTTATCCTTTCTCTATTGAAAATATATATTCCTAATTTTAACATAATATATAAGATAAATGATATCATTCTATGCATAAGTTTGGTATTTTTTGAGTCAATTTGTCTTCAATATCAATTTTATTCTTTGTAATGATTATAGAATGCCAAAGTACTAGTACCCTGCCGTAGTCTGGCTGCAGCAAAATAGCTGGGGGGGGGAGGGGTGTCGAGCAACTTATGTACATTGATATAGCAGGAGTAGGAGCCATTTATTGTTAAGGATTGGAGTGGTATTTATACATTCCACACAGCTTATCTAATTATCATAAACTAGATACAGCAGTCAACCAATCAGGAATCTCCACACTTAATGGCATTACTTCACAAACCACTCCCTCTGGCATTTTGCCAGCTGCAATCCAGACTTGTTTACAGACTCTAACATTTCTCTGGAAAAATGCCAGGTGCTATCCTGACTTGTTTACAGACTCTAACAGTACCCTATTATTTATTTAATAATTCCACTATTGATGGTCATTCCAGTTTTCAATTCAGATTTTCAAGGCTGAAGAGAAAAATCCTTGAACGAATATTCAAGGCTGGGTATTGATGGGAGTATTTTCATAGTATGAATTCTCACAAAGGGCATTGTTCAGTAAATGGGTATAGATGTTTTGATTTTAATAGTTATGGCCCAATGGGGCTGGAGATGTGGCTCAAGTGGTAGCGTGCTCGCCTGGAATACGTGTGGCCCGGATTCAATCCTCAGCACACATACAAACAAAGATGTTGTGTCTGCCAAAAACTAAAAAATAAATATTAAAGAATTCTCTCTCTCTCTCTCTCTCAAAAAAGTATTTAAAAAAATAGTTATGGCCCAAGGTAGGCATCTGCCCATCTCTAAGAATATTTCCAGTTTTCTGCCTTCCAGAGCCTCATAGAGCTGCACCTCCTTGTCCCCTTGCCAGTAGAATAGCCACAAAACTCAGTCAAAACATCATGTTTATGAGCGACGTGTACCTTTACCATGTTATTGCCAATTTGAAGACTTCCCACGTCTCTTTCAGCTTCTACAACAGTGATCCTCGACATTCCAGGGAGTGGCTTCTTAGAAGCCTGAGTTCTGTAGTGATTTAAATATGGACCAACACCTCAGCTGACCTGCCACAAATACTGAATGAGGAAGAAATATGTTTTAAAGCCACTGTCATTGGGTCATTGTTGGTTACTGTGGCCTGACCTGATGGACACTGCCAAATAATTCTCCAGAAAATTTTCTGCCAGTTCACACTCCTGTTTTCTCACATCCCTTTTGCAATTTTTTTTCTGAATTTTATAGATTTCTCTCTTCCATTAGACTTATTAGAGATGCTCAGAGAAAAAAGGTGTGTAATGTCTCTGCCACTTACTGCGGCTTTATTAATTTTATACACCTTATCAGCAAATCCCATTTTCTCAAAAATATCCCATCATGCTAATATGCAACTAAAAGCCTTTCTCATGCTTTTTAATTCCTTGTCTTTTTTTCAACACCTCCTAATTCCTTTTCTGCTGGCCTCATCTTAGGCCCAATAGTCTTAACAAGTATATTATAATCCTATCCATTTCACATATCACTATCTTGTTTGTTTTTTTTTTTAACCTCTCCAAAGAGAAATGAGCACTGTGCTTTATATATAACTGGCTTTAATGTCTGTTCTAAAAATCACATTGGGACTGGGGTCATGGCTCAGTGGTAGAGTGCTTGCCTAGCATGTGTGAGGTACTAGGTTCGATTCTCAGCACCACATTTAAATCAATAAAGTCTATTTTAAAAAATCACATAAACTACTTTCTATCTTTTCCTTTTTTTTTTCTTTCTCTTACAGCCCTAGGAATTGAATCCAGGGCCATATAGTACTGAGCCAAGTCCTCAGTCATTTTTATTTTTTTTCTTTTGCAACAGGGTCCCCCTAAGTTGCTGAGGCTGGCCTCAAAATTGCAATCCTCTCTCCTTGGCCTCCCGAGTGACTGTAACTAGAGGTATGATCTACAGCACCCAGTCTTCTACCTTTATTTAACAAGAGGAAACAAGGATGGACATGCATCCCAGCCCTAATCACTTTTTTTAAAATTTGTTCTTTTTAGTTATACCTGAGAGTAGAGTGTATTTTTCAATATTTTATACACTTGGAGTACAACTTCCTGCTTTTCTGGTTGTACATGATGTGGAGTTTCAGTGGTCTTGTATTCATATATGAACATTCTTATATAAAAACCCAGGAAAGTCCTGTTCATCCCATTGTCTTTCCTATTACCATTCCCCCTCTCTGTCCTTCATTCCTCTTTGTCTAACCCAAGGTACTTCTACCCTCCATACCCCTCCGCCCTTATTGTGAGTTAGCATCCATATGGAGCAACCATTTCATAACCCAGATGTAATATTGCTGAGAATGGAAGTTGAGAATCAGCCTAACCATTCTTTAAGGATCAACTCAAGTGTCACCTTATTCATGGAGTTATTCTTTGTCATTCTCAGATTAAGTAAGAGTTCCCTCTTCTAAAGTCCTATGTATTTATCTTTTTCACAACACTTGCTTTAATGCATTGCAGAGAGAGGAGCTGCTTTGTGAACTCACTCTTCTGTTTTGTGATCACATTGTTGATTTACACGGAACACATTTTTCTGTTCTTGAATCATCAGTTATATCATTAGGTAGCAGCTCTCCCTGGGAGCCAAGAAGGGTGTGTGATCAGAGCACTAGTATATAAAGCAAGACCTCCCCAAGAAGGATTTGGAAAATCCTAGAAGCCTTAAAGTAGCTCAAATTCTTAAACCCCAAGTGCATTCTTGTACTTTTTTTTCTATTAGTAATGACTCTTCTACTGACAAAACTCAGGACAAAGGGATTTATGATGACGTTTGGTATCTGAATAGTCTCTCTGATGGGATGTCTCTGGCTTAGAAGGATCTAGCAGGACAATGTGAACTAACTGGATCAAGCTTGAGCACAACTACTAGGTTTTTTTTTTCTGTTTTTTTTTTTTAGACTATATATTCCAAGAGGGAACATAATAGTTGTTCATTTATTGTTGAATACATACTTGGAGGTTAATCTGTGTAAAATACCTCTTCATTCTCTTTTTGCAATAAAGCCCAACAACAAAAGCAAGTCCAGAATCAAATTCTATCACACACACAAACATTTATTGAATAAGCATTTATCAGCAAGCAGGTACAAAAACAGTCACATGACCTCCAAGCTCAACCTCAGCTCACCTTAGGTCTCTGATTTTTTGTGTGCTCTGACCATTCTTGCAGAAAACTTTCCCTTGAGATGGACACACCCACATTCTTTTAAACACTGAGCCACATCCTCCACCCTATTTTGTATTTTATTTAGAGACAGGGTCTCGCTGAGTTGCTTAGCACCTGGCTGTTGCTGAGGCTGGCTTTGAACTTGCTGTCCTTCTGCCTCAGCCTTCCAAGCTGCTAGTATTACAGACGTGCACCACTGCACCCAGTTCACACCCATATTCTTTTTTATTTATTTACTTACTTATTTATTTTTAGTTGTAGATGGATGGCATGCCTTTATTTTATTATTATTTTTCTAATGTGGTGCTAAGGATAGAAGCCAGGGCCTCACACATGCTAGGCAATGCTCTCCACTGAGCCACAATCCCAGCCCATGCCCACATTCTCAAGGCACAATTCAGTGAACCTCAGAACCAGCATCAGGCAACCAGAATCATGTGTTTGTGAACAGAGGTAGGACCAGTTTAGAATCAAGCCTCAAGCGCCATTTTGAACATCAGAGATTAAAAAGAACACTCAAGTTTTGTGTCCTGTTCATACAAGATTGAGAAATGTCTCTAATATATTTTAACCAATCTACATATCCTGAAAACCTGCCACTTTACAGTTGAAAGCCCACTTCTAATATTTGTTATAGTAATTAACATGACCTTAGGTACTGGACAAGCGTGAATAGAGCTAGGCTACTGTGGTTAAATTCATCAGCATTGTGGTCTTTCAAACAAACAGGTGCAAATGTCCATCTCTGGAACATATTCCCAATTAGGCTGTCGGGCACTAGGGTGTAGCTTAAAAATGATCAATCACTTATTTAGACCATCATCCCCACCACTGGAATAATTTAAAGTCAGTTACAATCATCAAGACACAGCTGTTGCTCACAGAAGATTCTATAGCACAAAAATTAAGGTAACAAACCCAGGTCTGGAAATGTGGGGTGGCAGAGAACAATAAGTTCCATAGGGATCTCTCTGTGTATTTGCAGTCACATTAACTTCTGTGACAATGTGAAAAAATGGAGAATTTGACCCACCAAGAAGACATCTCTTCTGGTACAGTGATAACAGCTGTCAGGTAAGGCTCAGCATTCCAAATCTATCAGAAAGACAGAAGTCTCATTCCAAAGCTCCTACACCAACCTTGTAATGCTTCCAATACATTGTTTTATTCCTTTTATTAAAAAGATTTTTCTCTTGCCAAGTGCTGTGGCACAGGTTTATAATCCCAGCAGCTTGGGAGGCTGAGAAAGGAGGATCGACAGTTCAAAGCCAGCCTCAGCAGTTTAGCAAGGCTGTAAGCAAATCAGTGAGACCATCTCTCTAATAAAAATACAAAAAATAAATAAAGAATAAATAAAGGATTGGGGATGTGACTCAGTGGTCAAGTGCCCCTGGGTCCAATTCCTGGCACTAAAAAACAAACAAAAAACTTTTTTTTTTCTTTAGAGCACTTTTTGATTTGTGGAGAAGAAGGTAGAGAGGTTTCCAAACATCCCTTTCTTCATGTGAACAGCCTCCCTCATTATTGAATCCCCTACCAGAGGGGTCCATTAGTTGCAAGTGATGAGCATGCAGTGACCTGCCCTTATCACCCAAATCCGTAGTTGACATTAGGGGATATTCTTGATTTTGTACCTTCTATAGGTTTGGACAGCTTTGTAATGACATGATTCCAACATGATTGTTTCATAAAGAGGAGTTTCACTGCCCTAAAAATCTTCTGTGCTCTGCCCACTCATCCCTCCCTGAAACCACTAGCAACCATTGATCTTGTTACTGTCATCCTTGACCAGTATCAAAGGTCCTGTTAATTAGCAAAATAAATATTGGAAGTGGGTTTTCATTGGTAAAATGACTAGTGTTCAAGAGATGTAGGCTGTGGCTGGGAATGTTGGTGCACAACTATAATCCTGGTGGCTTCAGAGGCTGAGGCATGATGATCATGAATCCAAACCAGCCTCAGCAATGTTTTTTTGTATTTTATTTTTTTATTGAAAGTTGCAGTTTATATATATATATATATATATATATATATATATATATATATATATATATATATATACTGCAGATGGACACAATACCTTTTATTTTATTTTTATGTGGTTCTGAGAATCGAACCCAGTGCCTTCCATGTGTGAGATGAGCATTGCACCACTGAGCCACAACCCCAGCACTGCAGAGTTTATTTTTATATATTATTTGCAAAAATTTTCATTTTTTAAATTAATTTATTTATTCTAATTTGTTACACATGAGAGCAGAATGCATTTCAATTCATAGTACACATATAGAGCCCAATTTTTCCAGGCTCAGCAATTTAGCAAGACCCTAAGCAAATTAACAAGACCCTGTCTCAAATTAAAAAAAAAAAAATGCTTGGGGATGTGGCTCAGTGCTTAAGGATCCCTGAGTTCAATTTTTGGTACCAAAAGACAAAAAAAAAAAAAAAAAAAAAAACAGATGTAGATTGGCTGAAAATATTTTAGAACATATTTCTTTAAAATCTTTATGGATAGAACTGGATTTTAGTTGTAGCTGAACACAATACCTCTTTATTTTATTTCTTTATTTATATGTGGTGCTGAGGGTCAAAGCAGTGCCTTACACATACTAGGCAAGTATCCTACCACTGAGCCACAACCCCAGTCCCTTTTAGATACATTTCTCAACCTTGCAAGATTATGATGTAATACTCGAGTATGTTCCTCAGTCTTCTTAGTGTTAACTTTTCAAAAATGACTTACAGTTGAAATCCTTCAGTAGTAGTAGCCTTTCCAGATGGGCTTATTCCTTCTGTATTGTTTTAAAGAAGAGTATAAAGGAAGTGAGAACTTCCCTTGGACGCTTACTAAATTGCTCCTACAAGCCCCCAGTCTGCATCTCTCCTCCTCAGTCTATATGTGGAGGTGATGCAGATTTAGACACAGGTGGATCTGACCATCTTGACTCTCCCCCACCTCTTCCTCATTATCACTCCCCTGTTTATGGCCATGGCATTTTGCACAACATCTTATTGTTTCCCCATTATTCCTTCACCCAGCCAAGGGTCAGCATTTAAAGGTACAAATGATGGTACTTGGCCTTCTATTATTTCCTCAGTATTTATATAATGCCTCTTAAGTGTTTTTAAAATGTGTTTTGGGTCAGTGTTAATGGATAAAAAGTGTTGGATGATATGGCTCAAAATATGTATCTTCATGTACAATAATTCTTATGAAAATAATTTCCCATTATAAGTTCAATGAGTTGCATTTTTTTCTCCCCAGGAAATAGCTTTGACATGTGATATGGACCCCTCGTGTTTTCTGGCAAATTTCGTCTCCACATTAGATACTCTGAGGTCAGAATCTGCATCTCTTTAATCTCTGCAGGTCCAGTATTTAGCTCAGAGCAGAAGAACATAACAGGACTTCAGGAAGCATTTCTTAAGCGGGTGGATGGGAACTTGGGTGCTCATGAGCAACTGGTGGCTATTTGAGCTTGATTTCACTGTGCTTTTGGCAGTATTGAGACCTACATTGTTCTGAAATTCTGTTAAAACTTCAATGTATTTAATTGTATCCTAAGCACATATAATAGAAATTTAGAGTCTAACTTATTTTATTTTCTGCTGGAACTAATTCTACATTTTTACAGAAGGATGGTAGGCATGGTGGTAACTCTGCAGAATTTTTGCTTAAAATTAAATCAGTAGTTGCCATTTTTTAAAAGACTAAATTGTGGGGACAAGTGGTAGCTAAGCAATTTTCAAACAAGAAGAAACCTTGTAGATTATTCAATAATACTGGTTTATATTTACTGTAGACTTACTATGTGCAAGGCTTGGTGCCAAGTACCTTTCAAGCATGATCTCATTTAATCCTTTTCCCTTTTGCCTCAGGCTGCAGTATGGTTTGGCACAGCACTGTCACTGATTTTGTCTTTATTGAAAAATGTGGATAGTTTTTTCATCGTGAATTTTTTTGCATTAATTTTGACTTTTTAAAATATGGTGTTAAAATATTATTTATCTTGATTGCTGAGCTTTGGGGCACCTGCCTACCTTTTGTGCCCTATTTGCAGCAGCTGTCTTAGGAGGTGGGGGACTTTTAATTTTTTTTCCCTTTAGATATGATAAAACTGAGGGTTAGAGTGGTTGCATTTGCCTGAGGTTTACAGGGGCTAATAATATTGGAGTATAAAAATCAGAATCCCCATGACCTGGCGTATTATCCCCCAGCACATAATTTCACAGATGAGGGAACTCAGAAGCAGAAGGTCTGGAGGATTTTCAGAGTAACTCAACAGCTTTGGGGCAGAACCATCCAAAAGCCCAGGATTCCTCACCAGTTACTAAAATGTAGCAAAAGGAGCCATTCATTGTGATTCTGTCATTCTAATTCTCCAGGCAGCACCAGGCTAAAGAATTCATTCTTTCCATAATTGTATTAATCATCTCCTAGGAGCAGGATACTATGTACCAACTGCTTGCTGATCAACTTCTTGGCAAAGAGGCTTGGGGAAATGTAGTCTTGGAAATCACTCCATCCTTCTGATAGACCCAACCTGATCTTTTCTTAAAATTGTGGTGAGCCATCTCACCACAATGCCATGAAAAGATAATTTCGGCTTTACTATAAATTACTACAAATTGTGAACCTGCTTGGAATGCCTGCCTGTGCCTTGAACTCATCCAAGCCTGGCTCTCTGACCAGATAGCAGCCCTCTCTGAAACTTTAGTGACACCTCATAAATGTTGGCATTCCCTGGCCAGACAACAACCCTCTCTGAGGCTCTAATGGTCCTCATAAATTCTGATGTTGGGGCCAGCAAAAAATGTAAACTACCATTAGTGTGATGCTTGTCAGAGTTCTGTTATCTGTAATCCCTCTTTGTGTAACTTTCTGGGCTATAAAGCAGGGCTGCAGGAAAGCTGGGGTTGCTGTCTTGTTCCTACAGTTTTGGGAAGGAGAGGCAGCCCAGCAGGTCAAAATAACAAGCTTGCTTTAATTTGATTTTAATTGTAGTCAGTGGTCTTTTCTTGCATCCTGTCTAACACTTCATTCACTGTCTTAGGCGGAAATACACAGCAGAACATGATTCTAGGAGGTTCACTGAAAAAAAGGAGGATACAGATATAAAAGATGATAAGGTCACATGTAAGAAGTGCTCAAAAGTTACAGATCCCCTGTTGCAAATTCTGAATGCTGAGTAGACTAAGTTTAGCAAAACAGCGCTATGTGCTTTCAGAAGAGAATTCATAAAAATGTAAAGTAATGGGCTGAGGCTGTGGCTCTGTGGTAGCGTGTTTGCCTGGCATGTGTGAGGCACCAGTTTCGATTCTTAGCACCAGATATAAATAAATAAAATAAAGATCTGTCAACAACACTAATTTTTTTTTTAAATGTAAAGTAAGCTCCCTTTCTTTCGGGCATTTATATTCCACTTGAAGAAAAATTCATACACATTTGACATGTCCAGCATTTAACCAACCCCCTACTTAGGCAGGTGGCCCTTTTAGAATTCTCGTAGTATACAGATTTGTCTGTTGTATAATCATTCAATTCTTCATTCCTGAAAAATGTGTTGCCTGCCTACCATGTGCCAGGCATTTTTCCAGATGCTGGAGAGGTATGTGTGTAAAAGGTGTTGCTGATATAAGCAAAGAAAGTAACTTCATAATGAAAAAGACCTAAGACAGGTTTGTTATCAAAAGGTTGGTCCTCAGCCAGGCACAGTGATGCATGCCTGTAATCCCAGTGGCTCAGACAGGAAGATTGTGAGTTCCAAGCCAGCCTCAGCAAAAGCAAGGCCCTAAGCAACTCAGTGAGACCTGTCTCTAAATAAAATACAAAATAGGGCTCCAAATGTGGCTCAGTGGTCAAGTGCCCCTGAGTTCAATCCTCAGTACCCCAAAACAAAAACAAAAACAAACAAACAAACAAAAAAACAAGAGCTTAGTCCTTGTCCCTGATGCCAAACCAATAATAAGGACACTGTTTTGAGAAAAATGGAAAAAGAAGTTTTACTGCTTTGTTAGCAAAGGAGAAATACAGGGGACTGACTCTTGTCCCAGAGGTTGTGATTCTGCCTATCATGGGGAACAGGTGGGTTTTAAGAGATGAATCAAAGGCTACCCTCCCCATGTTCTGTGTCAGAGTAGTAAATCACTTATCAATTTGGGAGACAGTCATTTCTGAGATCTTCTGGTGCCATTCCCAAGTCTGAATTACTTTGTTCCCGTGGTGAGTGTGCAAACAGGTAACTCTGCCTAGGATGGGGAAGAAAGGTAATCCTGTTTTCCCAAGATGGGGGAAGAGGAAAGGAAGAGAAAAAAACAGGTCCATTTTTAAAATAAGCCACAGTGGCAGAGCAGGAAGGGCTATATTCAAAGCGCAATGTGGATTATTGTTACACGGTGACTGGATAATGTACAGAGGAAGGTTTTTCTGACATTCTATCTGAGATGTGAATAAGAAAGATCCATTAGAGATGATGTGGAACCAGGCATGGTGGAGCACGCCTGTCATCCAGCACCTCAAAAGGCTGAGAGGAGGACTGCATGTCAAGGCCAGCCTCAGCAACTCAGTGAGGCCCTGTTTCAAAGTAAAATTCAAAATATGCTGGAGATGTGGCTCAGTGGTTAAGGGCCCCTGGGTTCAATCCCTACTACAAAAAAAAAAAAAAAAAACAGAAATGATATAAAGGCACAGCACATGGTAGTAGCATGTACAGAAGAGATTCTAGGTGGGAATGACCTTCGCTGGGAAGGAAAGACGGTTCAAGACAAAGTCAGAGACAAGCCACACCCAGATCATGTTAAAAAGAATAATTTTAATCTAAATGTACTCTTTTTGTAATTATTTCACAGCTGTCTTCTAAATGAGGAGAGAAGTCTCCCCAGGGCAGGGGTTTTACTGCTTTTGTTCTCTAGGCCTGGTCCAAATGGTGGAGAATCAGTATTCAAAAGGTGTTTTGGAATGATAAGAACTGCAGAAAGAAACCCTTTAGGAACTGTGTCATTTTGGACACATGTTTCCTTAGAAGTTCATTTTGATGGATTTATTTTTAACATCTTCTTCTTGCCCTGAATTACCAACTTTAATCATCCATCTGTGCTCTGTGGGCACAAGCTATCACAGATAGATGGAATTGGGATTAGAAAGGATCCCTGACAAAATGTTTGTACTGGAACTCCAGTGACTTCTTTAACTTGAAGAATGGATTAATGAACTAGAACTAACTTCAATGAAGCTGCTTTGGGGGTGATTTTGAGGGTTACCTGGGGTAGGTTTTTTGTTGTTGTTTGTTGGTTTGTTTTCCCCAGTGCTTTATATCAAATCCAGGGCCTCACACATGCCAGGAAAGATCTCTACCACTGAGCCACATCCCCAAGCACTTGCTTGTTTTTTGTTTTTTTTTTTGTTTGTTTGTTTGTTTTATAATAAAAGACTTAAGACAGATTTAGAAACTATTGCTGGATATATAACCTTATGGAATCCAAGAGTCAGATTATTTGTAAACAAACCTTTGAAAAGACCATTTTAGAAAGCAATTCAGGGCTTTCCTGTCAGCAGGTCAGTATCTAGATAAACAATACTGCTGAACAAAACAAGTAAAAACGCTGGATTAGAAACATAAAATTGTCTGTTAAAGTGCTTCACTCTACTGGGAGGGAAAGAAGAATTCCCCAGAGGCCAAGAACAGAAAAGCAAAGTTCCTGGGAAACATTCTTCTGAGATGAGTGACCTTGAACTTGGGCACACGCAACTGCTCAGAGTTGGCACCTGAGCTGTAAGGGTGCAGAGGGTGCTCATCGGACATCCCCACACAAAGTTGAAACCCTCTGTGCAAGAAGCAAGGAGAAATAAATCTAGAGTATTGATAGAAACCAAAAGAAAAGAGCTCTGGTCAAAGATAGGAAGTAAAAAATCCTTTCCCTGAACATTTGTAACAAGGCAACCTTCACCTTCCTGGGTGTGCAGTCTGCATTCTACCTGTAGGATCCTAAAATACTTTCAGAATAAGATTTAATATAAAGTAGAATGAGAGAGTTTAAGGTTGTGCCTTTTTACATGTTGAAATGCAATTCTTTAAAATCCTTTCTTTTTTATTATACAGGTACATTTAATTATCATATATGAAAAAAAAACAGGAAATATAGAAAAGAAAAAAAAAACAGGAGCAGATTTAACAGCTCTACATGTTCTAAATTAATAAGAAATTGGAGAGTTTTAAGAACCACAGGCAAGGAGTGCCATGGTAACAAAATACTTAAAGGTCACACAATCTAAAGAGTGACTTATTTTAATTATTGGCCTGTCTTTTTTAAATCTTTTTTTTTTTGTCTTTCATAGGAGAAAAAGGAAATGAAGCTATGGGTGGATACGTTGAAACCAGGTGATGGGATGATCCTCATTAGTTTGCTAAATTAATAACAATCAATAGTTTTTTTTTAAATGATATCAATATTCAAGCTCAGTAGGACTGATACTAAACTCTCCCTGGTTTTAAGTCAAACATTGAACACTGGGGCCTGGCACAGTGATACATGCTGGTAATCAAGTGGCTCAGGAGGCTGAGTCAGGGGGAAATCAAGTTCAAAGCCTATCACAGCATAAGTGAGGTGCTAAGCAACTCAGTGGGACCCTGTCTCTAAATAAAAATACAAAAAAGGGTTGGGGATGTGGCTCAGTGGTCGAGTGCCCGAGAGTTAAAAAAAAAACAAAACACACATTTAACATGGAAGATCTAAAAAGCTACTAGATAAATGGGAAAAAGCATCAGATCCTGGTCCGCACTGATGTCACTAGGGGAGAAGTAACATAAAGGGAACAATTATCTTGACATATAAGTGTTTTCCTCTGACAGTCAACCTCAGCCTTCCAGATGTTCAAATTTGCTTTATTTGTCCAAAGGGAACCAAGGAAGTCCACAAAGCACATTGTTTTATAGGCTCCGTATTTTATCCAAATTGATTTTTCCCCTATTCCATTCTTTGCCTGATCTATATTTCTTCTTGGAAACATCCCTCCTACATAGTATATCACTGCCATAAATTTAGCTATTGAGAGACAAGGAGATGAGACTGATACTTACCAATGTCTAAATAATTAGTAGCTTGATGATTTTTGGTAGTGAGACTGAAACTATTTTCAATCTCCAATCAAGATGTCTCAGCATGACTCCTTTCAAACTATGAAAATAGGTCTCTATCTTATTTTATTAACCATAAAGGCACTTGTTCCACAAGTTAAAATGAATCTCATTTTTCTGAAGGATGCCTTCAATAGAAAGAGCTAGAGCCCATCTTCTTATTTCTAAGCCAGCCTATAATAAGTGGGAGGATGATTATTACTCTAACTCAAGTTATGCTCACCAAAAACTTGTAAAAAAATTATACTGCATTGAAATTTAGAAAATAACATAAAAGGAGTATATCTTAAATTATAAACATTTTTGAGAGAATAGTTATTGGCTGCCTCCCCTGAATAAGTTCTCAACCTTCTTTCTTTTTAACAGGAACTCAAATTTCTCAGTCAAAAGGTCTGGCTGGAATTGAACTCTCCCAAAAATTCAAGGGTAGGATTATTATGAAAGATTATTAATCAACGCTTATTGACATAAGCCTTGAATAGCTCATGTCATGCATTCATATCCCAGCCAGTGTGAATGGTCTTTTGGAAGAATTTTGGGGAAAAAATTTCTTCTCTTTTCTGTGGAAGCTGCCAAAAGAATACATTCTGCAATGTGCTGAAACAGAAAAAAAATGGAGCTTCTGTTTCTACCACCAGCCTTTTGAAACCATGAATAATTCCAACCTTTAAATGGAAGATATTATGGAGAAAAACAAAATGCACTCTAGTGATATGGGTAAACCACTAGACCAATCTATGCCTGAAGTCGTAACCTATCATGGAACTTCTTGGTTAAATAAGCTGATGATTCCTCTTATTGTTGTAGCTAGTCTGAGCTGGGTTATCTGTTATCTTGTAAACAAATGAATCCTGTCAATTATTAATGGAGGTTGAAATCTCCAAGGTAGGTAGGTGTTCTTTCAAAAGTCCAGACTTGAATATAATTATCCAGGTATCTTAGGGATTCACAACTTAATTAGACAGTGTAGGGCATCTTACTCAACTGTAGCTTGGTGTTTAGTAAAGTTGAATCTATTATGAAGAAAAGATTTCTAACAATAACATGTAGAAAATCTATTACTGCTGCCAGAGTGGCAGATTTTGTTAAAAACAGTTCACTGTGAGAAGAGTGAAAGCTCATACCTCTCCGTCCATGCTAATGAATACGCAATGAAGAAAGAAAGAAAAAAAGACCAAGTATATTATTTCCTTCATTATCTCCATGGTTCTTTTCAAAGTCTCTATCACAAAATGTTTAATCCAAGAACACAGTTGTCTGGTTGATGAAAATATTGGTTGGTTAATTGGAAGATTTGAAGAAGAAAGGAATTCACAGAAATAGTCTTTGCACATTCAAGTTAAAGCAAAGAATTCTTTCCCACTTTTCCTTCTGAGTGCCAGAAAAAAAGCAGCACATCTAGAGATTTTCTCCATGTACTATAGACTTCTCCATTGCTCCAGGTAGTGCCTACCCCCTGGCTCAGTCCCCGTGTCTTTCATGCACGTGGTAACACTGGATTCCCAACAGCCATGATTATTTACAACTAGTCTGTACTTACTGGATTCTATTTATTGCACCAGGAAAGAACTCCTATTCCAATGAGCCAGCCAATATCTTTTCTAGAAATTTGGATTTGAAACCAAGAGGTTGTCAAATTACCATACCTACTGAAGCTGAACTGGGACATACAAAATCTATAGGACTGAGCAGGTAGGCTAGGAAGTTAAGAAATCAAGCATACAGTGGTATATTATAATAAGAAGAATTCAAAGAGCTATTAATCACTCTGATGAGCCCTTTTTACATATGTAACCTGCTTAGGGCTCAGAATTACCAGTGTGGACACTACTGTTATGTCCCCTTTACAGATAACAAATGGAGTGGTTAAGTAAATTACCTAAGGCCAGAGGGCTAATGTCAGAGCAAAGGTTTAAATTCCAACCATGTGAATTTAGACCATTTGTTTAGAATTTCTAAGTCTCATCCCTGGTGCCATTTTGTGTCTGAGTTTCAGATATAGCTTGGCCTTTCAATCCTAAAAAAAACTATCTAGGTTATTGTTGTTTGCTTCTTGTTTTGTAGACCTGGGGATTGAACCAAGAGGTGCTTTACTGAGCTACATCTCCAACCCTTTTTTATGTTTATTTTGAGACAGAATCTCAGTAGGTGGCTGAGGCTGATCTAGAACTTCCAATCTTTTTTCCTCAGCCTCCCAAATTGCTGGGATTACAGGAGTGCACCACCCTGCTAGGCACCATCCAGCATTTCTATGATAAAGTTTCTCTTTTAGCATAAGTTGGTTTCTGCTTGGGAAAAAAAATGTCTTAAGGAGAACTTTACTAACAATCAGGGATCCACATTTATAGTTCCCAGGAACTCAATAAGCAGAGAGTAAATGGGCAATCAAACACCACAGAGCACCCTCTGCAGTAGTCTTCTGGGCATCTTAATTCATGACAACTCCGGACTCTGAGTCACTGAGCAATGCATCCTCTTTGTGCTCTGTAGGCAGCAGATGCTCCATCGCTGGGCATTTTGGTGGTAGGTGGATAATTTCCTGGAACTGGAAGCACAGACAATACCCTCCTCTGCAGGCTTGGCATTTTGAAGGACAGATGTAAGACTCAGTCATTAGTTATTATCCAGGGGAAAATTGCATTGAGATTAAATTTTTGAAAAACAAGGCTGAGAATTGAGCTTTGATGTCAAGCAAATCTGAATCCCAGCCCCGGTCAGTTCCACTCTGAACAGTTTTCTGACATTAGCCAAGCTGCTGAATGTTTCTCTAAATTTTATGGATTTTTAAAATATTACCTTGGGAATTGAAAAAGTAAACCAAGAAAATTAAAAACAACAACAACAACTATATTCCCCCAGAACTAATTGTCAATACATCTCAGCATATTTACACTTCTGTACCAATTATTATTATTATTATTATTATTATTGCTTATTAGACTACTTGACTAGAAAATTCACACAATGCTGTTTATAAAAATGATACATGTTCATTACAAGGATTTTAAACAATGCAAAAATTAAAAGGAAGACTTATTTTTATCACCAGAATTCTGCCATCCAGAAATTACTATTATTTATATTAGAAAATTACAGAAAATTTTCTAGGTATATATGTACGGATAGAGGGTTGACCACATAGATAACTCATTGTTTGATGAATAGATTAGATAGATGGATAGAAATATTTTGCTAAAATCTGATCTGCTTTCGATAGTTTTTAAAATAAAAGGTTAAATTTAAAAAATTTGGCTTTCATTTAAAAGGAATAATATATTTTAAAACATGAAAACATTTCAAAAAATAATATTAAAAAACAATGAACTGCAAGGATACTAAAAGCACTAGTACTGAAATTTTTTACTTCTAATTTTTTTCTGTGGTTTTCTTTTTTCTTTTTTCTACTTTAAGCATGCATATCCTGGCTGATGGTTATGCAAAACTTCTCACACTCCCCCTACATCTGGGTTGCTTAAATTTCAGAAGGAAAATCCAGAGATAACGCATGTTCTTAAAACTAATAAAATATGTAGAACATAAAATTTTGTCATTTTAACCATTTTGAAGAATACAATTCAGTGGCACCTAGTATATTTACATGTTGTGCAAACACCTTTATCTGGGTCCAAAACATTTCACTACCTCAAAAGAAGATTCTCTATGAGAATAATAAATTCTCTCCTCACTCTCTCCTTCCTCATTTCTGAAAACCATTAGTCGGCTTTCTGTATTTGTCTATTATGAGCATTTCCTATAAATGGAATTATGCAATATGTGAGCTTTTTGAATGTCTTTTACTAAGCATGCTTTCAAAGTTTATCCATACTGGAGCACATATCAGTATTTCATTTATTTTATGGATGCATAATATTCACTATATGGATATAACACATGTTTATCCCTTCAACAGTTGATGGGCATTTGGGTTGTTTTCACCTTTTTTTGTTATTATGAATAAGGCTGTTTTGAACATTCATGTACAAATTTTTGTTGGGAGACTCTTCTTCTCTTTTTTTGAGAAGATACCTAGTAATGGAATTCTGGTCACAAGATAATTCTATGTTAAGTTATTCAGGATTCATTCAACTATTTTTGATAGCAGCTGCCCATTTTTCACCAAAGGTTTTGATTTTCATAACCTCAATCCACACCTCTCAAGACTTCCTGTTGAACAAGTTTAAAAAATCCCTAAGGCCTGTTCTAATACTTTCCAACCATATTCTGCCCATTTCTCCTACTGGACTTAGATGGACACAATCATAGTCAATTCAAATGCTATTAACAAAACACATGATTTTTTATCTGACTGCCAGTCCAAAGCACACATTGCCAATTGATCAGCTCTCTACAAACTAGCAACAGCTTCAGAATTCCCACCCTACCCTCACAGCCAATCAACTAATGGGGAAACAATAACTGAGCTTTTTATCCTCCTTACCTCAGTCTCCACTGTGTTTCCCTCCAGGTATCATGCTCACCAGGAATCCCATTTCTTGGGAGTCTCAGATGCCTGTTTGCAAGACCAGATTAGACTTCACTATTTTCATGAGAATACCAATTTCCCCACTGAGAACTCCCAGAGCCACCAGCCTGTGCCCATTAGTGCCCATTTTTCAGCTCTTAGCTTTACACCTTTTGCTTTATTTTATAGATATTTTCCACAGAACATGCATGTTCCTTGCACACTGTGAGTGTGATACAGACAGGAAGAGTGAGCAGAAACCAGGTCATCTGGGTCACTTACAGGCTGACCTCACACTCTGTTATCATGAGACATGCCACCTAACTGTCTGGGCCACCTCTTTTTTTCCTCCTATGAAATTCTGACATTGCATGTTTCCATCCTTATAAATAATGCCTATGAAATTCATGGGAGGTGAGCAATAATTCAGGAGGGTGTAGAGCAACACCATCTATATTTTTATATCTATCTCTCATCTGTCACTGACAAACATAGTAGGAGGTCAGACAATGATAGACTGTTGTCTTCACAATACACTCATTCACCACCATGGTTGGACATTAAGAATCAGCAGAGCCATGCATTCCATAGTTTTTAATATTCATTCATTTTCTTATCCATTTATGCTCATCTCTTTCCCTCCCAAAAAGTTGATGGGACACACATATTCTCTTGTCTAAGTAGGCTCTTTTGAAACAAGTGAACTCTCAGCACAGCCCTGTGACTTGATTCAGCAGGTACTACTGTCATCCCACTCAAGTGGGGACACTGAGGATCAGGTCAGGATTGGTCCTACAGCTTCTCATACAAATGGCAGAGGTGGAGTTTGAGCACGCTGTCTTACTGCCTGTTCCTTGATCTTAATTCCTACACTACCTTGGGTCTAAAAGGAACAGGTTTGTAGCATACAGGATTTTTGTCCCGAGGAGCACAACACAAACTTAAGTGAAAACACACACACACACACAAACACACACACACACACACACACACAAACACACACACACACACATTTTTTTATTGGTTATTCAAAACATTACAAAACTCTTGACATATCATATTTCATACATTCAATTCAGGTGGGTGATGAACTCCCATTTTTACCCCAAATAGAGATTGCAGAATCACATCAATTACTGGGGATGTAGCTAAGTTGGTAGAGTGCCTGGTACACACATATTTTTAAGGAGTAAAAGAAAAATAAAAAAAACAAATGATTTAACTTTAAGTCCCATCTCCCACCAACACATTTCAACATTGATAAAACTAGATGTGATCATACACTCTTTAAATCATTTAATCAGCATTCATGGATCATTATTCTATACTAAGCACTGTGCTTGGTGTGATATCCTTTTGAAATTGTTTAAAAAAATTAGTCCATAAATTTAACCATTACATGTGCCCTGTGTTTAAGAGAAACTACTGACTTTGCTGTAGGCATTGCTCAGTTCTTCTGAATGGACCTGGTAATTAGTTACTAAAAACAGGTGAAAGAGGAATCTGAGCTTTTATTAAAAACCCTAACAGTATCTTCATCAATATTATTAAAATTTGACTCATCCTTATCACTTCTGTGAAAGTTAAATGTCATTTAAGCCTAAGGATTTCACATAGTAAAAAAAAAATTCAAGTCAACATGGAATGATTCAAGCATATTTATAGAATGAGATCACAAACACTCCATGTTCTCACATCTTTGCTGTTGGAATCAGAATAATTGCCCTTAAAAGATGTCCATATCTTAATCCCTGGAACCTGTGACTGTGATACTTCACATGCCAAAAAAAAGCACTTTGTAGTTGAGATTAAGTCTCTTGAGATGAAAGATGATCTTGGAATACCTTGGTGAGCACAGTGTAATCACAAGTGTCCTTAATAAGTGGGAAACAGATCAGGGAGACAAGAAGAGAGAGGGTGAAGTGATGTGGGGCCATTAGCCAAGAAATGTGGGCAGCCCCTAGAAATAAGAAAGAGGAGGAAGAAACCTCTTCTAGAGCCTTTAGAAGGGATGCAACTTTGCTGACACCATGATGTTGCCTAACTAAGACTGACTTAGACTTCCAGCACTGTGATGTAATAAGTCTGTATAGTTTTAAACCATGAAAGTTGTGATAATTTGTTACAGTTGCAGTAAGAAACTTGCAGACAGACCTTTCTGAATCACATAGTAGATGTTAAGTTACCTCTGACTCCAATACCTGACACCATAAAATGACATCATTAAAATAAAAAAGAAATGCCTTCTCATGCTACTAATCTTTTTGCAAGCACAAGAAAATTAAACCTAATTATGGTATTTGCCAGTAAATGGATGGAACTGGTGAATATCATGCTGAGTGAGATAAGCCAATCCCCCCAAAAAACAAAAACCTAATGTTCTCTCTCTGGTATGTAGATGCTAACCCATAATAAGGGGGGGCATAGAAGTTCATTGGATTAGACAAAGAGGAACAAAGGGAAGGATCAGGGGATGGGAATGGGAAAGTCAGTGGAATGAATGGGACAGAACTTTCCTATGTTCATATGTGAACACACGACCAGTGAAACTCCACATCATGTCCAACCACAAGAATGGGGTCCTAATTAGAATAAGTTATACTCCATGTGTGGAATATGTCAAAATACATTCCACTGTCATTGTACCTAAAAAGAACAATTAAAAAAAACACTAAATCTGGGCCTTTTGTAAAGGTAAAGGAAACAAGAATGGTACAATATCTAATTTGACCTTTCTCAGAGTTCAGTGTGTCAAATATAAACACAAGAAATAATGGCAATTCAAAAGTCTAATCCACATAAAACCCCCAAACACCCCTACTGCATGGTCCAGTTTTAACACAGAGTCATATTCAGAGAAACAACAATCAGATTTAAAAAGCACAATTCAGAGCTACTAAAATCTTGTTTAAGAACATTCTAAAAGGGAAAATTCATACTATCATACTATCAGCTGGGGAGGCTGAGGCAAGAGGATTGTTAGTTCAAAGCAAGCCTTACCAATTTAGCAAGACCCTAAGCAACTTAGTGAGACTCTGTCTCAAAATAAAACATTTAAAAAGGGCTGGGGATATCTTTCAGTGGTTAAATATCCCTGGGTTCAATCCCTGGTGTCCTCAAAAATAAAGTAGAAAATTTAATTTTAACTGATAACTTCTTAAAAGTCTTCTTGAGGTTTATCTCATTCTCTACTTAGAGCATAGCAATGGCTCCCCAAAAGTTTCTCTTTCTCTCTTTCTCCCAGAATTGTCAACACTCAGATTTATCTCCTCTCTGGTCTTGTTCCTCATCCTCTCCAAGTCTCAATCCTTTAATATGTAGATCTGTGATTCTCAAGGAGGGGCTAAAATGCACAGGCCAGCCTCACAATAAAGAACTGTCTGCACAAAATGTCAAATGTACAAGGTAGTTCCCTGACCAATGAGGTTTCTTCCTCACAAAAATGAAGGGAGGGAATACACAGTGTCTTATGATTTCAGTCTATTTTCTTTTATATCTGTGCCATAAGAATTCTATGCAATAACATATATAAAGTTTCCAGAATGGTGAATCAAACCATGAATGCTCAGAAAATATTAGTTCTCATCCTTTTTTCTTGAAGGGAATGAAGAACCCAATTTATTCTAAATACAGTATCCCTGAAATAAAATAGCATCTCACCCTCTGTGGCCTTCCACCTCACAGCTGCCTCAAACTTGTGAATATTTCAATTATAGAAACTCTACACCAACTAAAAGGGAGTAGCACATTCCGTTAGGAGAATTAGGTTTGGAGAATAAGAACATCAGAAAAACAACAGACAAGAGGATTATTAAAATCCAGCATTCTATTGATGAATACTGAAGACTCAAATTAATGTTTCAAACTTAAAATCTTTATCAAGTAGCATGAACAATTTGTTAGAGAGATAATGACTTTTATGTGTTTTAAAAAATGCCTCATTTTTATTGTTATGACCGGGAAGACCTTTGCAATTTGGTTAGATATATAGAATTTTAATTTCTCTGCATATGTTTTTTAAATTATGGAATATTTGTATTACTAAATTTACCAATTTAACCATATTAAATTGTACTGTTCAGTGCCATTGAGTATATTTGCATTGTTTAGCAACCATCACCACCATTATCTCCAGAACATTTTTCAATTTGCAAATCTGAAACTCTGAGCCCATTAAACAATAACTCTCCATTGCCCACTCAAGCAGCTCCCGGTGACCACCATTCCACTCTCAATGCCTATAAGTTTGATTGTTTTAGGTCTCTCATACAAATGGAATCGTGCAGTCATTGTTCTTTTGTATCTGGCATATATTATTTAACATGACATTTTCAGGACTCATTCACATTAGCAGGTGCTAGAGTTACTTTCCTTTTTAAAGTGGGATAATATTCCATGGTATGGGTGTAGCACATTTTGTTTATCCATTTACCCATCAATATCCTCTTGAATTGCTTCTACTTTGTTGGTTCTTGTTAATAATACTTATATGAAGTTGAGAGTAGCATGTATTTTTATAAATACTCAAGTCATGGCAACTGAAATAATCATCTGTATTTACTTTTGTTTGTATTATTAAATGTATTTGTTAGACAGCTTTGCATTGTTGGAACCAAACACACTGAAAAGAATAACTGAGAGGAGGAAAAGTTTACTTTCAGCTCATGGTTTCAGAGATTCAGTCCATGGTCAGCTAACTCCACTACTCTGAGCCTGACGTAAGGCAGAATATCATGGTAGAAGGGCTGGTGAAGGAAAGCTTCTCAGCTAAAAGCAGCCAAGAAAGAGAGAAAGGAATGAATGGATAGATAGACAGGCAGGTAGACAGACAGATAGATAGACACACATACTCACACACATAAGGAGGGAAATGGCACATTGGGAGCCAGGAACAAGATGAAGTCCAACAACAGGCATAACTTACTTCCTTCAGCCATGAATCACCTTCCTACAATTACTGCCCAGTAGTCTATTCAAATTATTAATCTATCCAATGAATTAATCCACTGAAAATCTAATCATCTCACCTCTGAACATTCCTGGATTGCCAGATACATTCAATAATACTGATAACTTCTTAAAAGTCTTCTTGAGGTTTATCGCATTCTCTATTTAAAGCATAGCAATGGCTCCCAAAAAGCTTTTCAGGGCACCTTAGACACCATAAAAATGTGGAACTCAAATTTTACTTTTTCCAACCTGCAAAAATAAACCAGTTAAGATTTCTGAAGCAAAATTAAACAAAACAACAACAAACTCATTATTATAAGAACTAAAGGTCCCATGCTATTTTGTCAACCTAGCCATGTGCTACTTTTGGGAAGTAACTTTGTCTTCCAATAGTAATTTTCACTGTGTGTAAATAGATAACGTCTTGGACACATGTAACCTACCAAGATTTAACCATGAAGAAAATGGAAAACGTAAGTAGACCAATAATGTGAGACAAAATTGAATCAGTAATTAAAATCATATATGTATGTGTGTGTTACATATACATATATATGTGTATATGATATAATACACATATATATATATATATCACACACATATATATGTATATATATATATACATATATATACACACACACATACACACACAAAAGAATAAAACTAGACATACTTTATCACATACAAAAATTAAAATTAAACTAAATTTTAAAATAAACTGAAAATGTGTTTAAAAATAACTTACATGAAACTAATAGAAGGAAACAAAAGAGAAATGCTTCAAATCTTTGGTCTCTACAAAGATATTTATGGGGTTATGACCCAGAACACAGACAGCTAACACAAGAAGTATCAAACAGAATTGCATCAAACTAAAAATTTTCTGCACAGCAAATGAAATAGCAGAGTAAAGAGACAACCTACATGATGGGAGAAATTACTTTAAAATACTTATTTAGCAAGGTCTTAATTTTCAGTATATATAAGAAACTCAATAAACTCAAAAACAAAGAACAAATAATAAAATTAAAAATGGGCAAATGATTTGAATAGACATTTTTCAAAAGAAGACGCACAATACACCAGCAAAGTAAAAAATGCTAAATATCACTAATCATTAGAGTATTTTGGTTTAGATATGACATGTCCCCCAAAAGCTTATGTATGCAATAATGCAAGAAAGTTTAGAAATGAAATGATTGGGTTATAAGGGCATTAACCCAATCCATGCAGTAATCCACTGATATGGATTAAATGGGAAAGAACTGTAGGCAGATAGGGTATGGCTGGAGGAGGTATGTCAGGAGGGCAGCCTTTGGGGTTTATATTTTGTCCATGCTTAGTGGATTTATCTCTGCTTCCTTGTTGCCAGGTCCCAATCTGCTTTTCTCTGCCATACTCCTTTGCCATATTTTGTATCATCTCTAACCCAGTGCAATAAAGTAGAGCATCTATAAATTGATATTTCTGAAACTTTGAACCAAATAACCTTTTTCTCTTCTATGTGCTTGTTCTCAAGTATTTTGGTCACAGCAATGCAAAATCTGACTAAAACATGAGGTTAATGAAAATCAAAATCAGAGTGAGATATCATTTCACCCAATTAGAATGACTAGCATAAAAAAAAAAGACAAAATTCTCTTGAGACTGCAGTGACAGAGAAACACTGTTGGTGTGAATATAACTTACTACAGCCATTAGGGAAAACACAATGAAGGTGCCATAAGAAAAAGGAAGGGAGCTAGGTAGAAATGCTGTGTCCTGCATGGCAGTTAATTAGGTTCCCAGACCGGGCATTGAGGGGATAGAGAAAAGACAAATAGATACACAAATAGAGAAAAAGTCGAGGTGTGGTGGATCCCTAAACCTTGATAGGGAAATAGTTACCACAAGCCAGCTTGGCAGGTTTATTATATAGGTTTAAACATCAAAAGGATTTATTATGAGAAAGTTTCTTCAAGATAAACAAAACCCAAGTTGAGGGTATAAACAGCCCAATTACTACTATCAGCTTGTACTCATATAATTCTCTATCCCTGGGTATCTGTGGTTTGAACCCAAGGAAAAGAACTGATAAGTCCATGGCTGGCACAGAATTTCTCTTTGAACAGGGAGGACATCACCACAGCTGCTGGGCAGTCTCAAACTGATACTTTCACACGGAGAGTTCCCTGGAGGAGTATTGCTTCTGTCTCTGGACAGTTCAAGAACCATAATTTGGGCTGACGTTGTGGCTCAGTGGTAGAGCACTCGCCTACAAGTGTGAGGTCCTGAGTTCTATCCTCAGCATCACATAAAAATAAATAAATAAAACAAAGGTATTGTGTCCAACTACAACTAAAAAATAAATATTTTTTTAAAAGAAGCATAATTTATTTGCTGCTCCTGACAGAGTGTGGGAAAAGAAAAGAGAAAAGATAAAACAGAACTACCATATTATTTGGAAAACCCATCATTGGCTGTTTATTCAAAGGAAAGGAAATCAGAATGTTGAAGAGATATCTGCATTTCCATGTTCTCTACAGCATATTTACAATACCAAGATATTGAATCATCCTATATTTCTTTTGTTGAATTAATTCTTAAAGAAATTATGCTATATATACACAGTAGAATACTATTCAGCCATAAAAGTTAATGTACTTCTCTCATTTGCATTAACTCTGTAGAACTATACAACACCGTGAGTAAAAGAAGCCAGGCACAGAAATTTAGTACGTTTGCACTTATATATGGAAGTTAAAAATGTTAATGTCCTAAATGTTGCAATTAAAATAATTTTTATCAGAGATTGGGAAGAGGTGTAATGGAGAGAGAATGGCCAAAGGTACAGGATACATTTAAGTAGAAAGAATAATTTTAAACATGTTCAAACACTAACACATTTAATATTTTATTTAACCTGTCTAATGTTCTGTAGTGCAGTAGGGTAAATACACTTGGGAACATTTAACTGTATATTTCAAAAAGAGTGGAGAGAATTTGGAATGTTTTCAACATATAAAAACTGATAACTGTGTTGAGTCCATGGATATAATGACTATCCTTATTTAATCTTTTACATTGTATACATGATTTGACACATCACACTGAAACCCATAAATACATATGGTTATTTGTCAAAAACATTTTTTTTTAATCAAACTATTTTTAATGATGCTAAAGAATAGAAGTATTTTACTACTTTTTAAAATAATAAAACTTCATAAAGGGCACAATTACCCCCAAATGAAGTGAAACAATTAAATCATATCCATTTTAATTGTAGAGCAAAGTCCATCTAAATTGCTAAATATTACATTTAGAAAAAGTAAAGATTCTTTTTTGATTCATATTCTATTTCTCTACCTAATGAAGCATTCTTATAACAATAATTTTATTTTATATTAAAATACTTATAAAAAGAAAATATATAATTTAATCTGAAAAAATTTACTTAATTACCTTTTACTTAATTGAACATCTTATTTCATATAAATTTTTTCTATGTACATTCCCATGATATTTTCCCTTTGTATGTATAAAAATTATCAGCAAAATGCAATCCAATATACAACTCCAGAGTTCCTGATTTTCTATGCCTACAGTGTTAAAATTTTTTTTTATATCATCAATGTTCATAGCAGCACAATTCACAATTGCTAGACTGTGGAACCAACCTAGTTGCCCTTCAATAGATAAATGGATAAAAAAAATGTGACATTTATACACCATGGAGTATTACGCAGCACTAAAAAATGACAAAATCATGGAATTTGCAGGGAAATGGATGGCACTAGAGCAGATTATGCTTAGTGAAGCTAGCCAATCCCTAAAAAACAAATACCAAATGTCTTCTTTGATATAATGAGAGCAACTAAGAACAGAGCAGGGAGGAAGAGCAGGAAGAAAAGATTAACATTAAACAGATACATGAGGTGGGAGGGAAAGGGAGAGAAAAAGGAAATTGCAAGGAAATGAAGGGAGACCCTCATTGTTATACAAAATTACATAGAAGAGGTTGTGAGGGGAATGGGAAAATTAACAAGGAAAGAAATGAATTACAGTAGATGGGGTAGAGAGAGAAGATGGGAGGGGAGGGGATGGGGGATAGTAGAGGATAGGAAAGGTAGCAGAATACAACAGTTACTAATAGGGCATTATGTAAAAATTTGGATGTGTAACCGATGTGATTCTGCAATCTGTATTTGGGGTAAAATTGGGAGTTCATAACCATCTTGAATCTAATGTATGAAATATGATATGTCAAGAGCTTTATAATGTTTTGAACAACCAATAAAAATTTTTATATCAAATGTTTTTTATCTTGCTAAAGAATACAAGTATTTTTCTTTCCATCAAGTTTTCATTTGGTGATATCAGCAGATTTCATTTTATTTAATCAGCCTTTTAGAAAATTTTTCAACTATCATTGTAAAACTGAGAGTTCTTAAAATGTATCATGAAATATGTATTTTACTATTAAGTGGAATCAGAAAACATGTCCTTTAGAAGACATCACCTGGTCTGAGAGGATACTTTAATATTCTCAGAACCAATTCTGTTTTCTAGCTTGATCACTTGTTAACCATCTTTAATGCCTCCCGTTATCTATGTGTTTTAGCCAAAGATTGAAAACACAAACTTCATAAGACAAATATCTGGCTGTGGCCACATACCAATGCTTGCCTGGAAGAAAGCTGTTATAGCTTTCTTCAGACCACATTTCTTTGGATTTATAGTTTGCACCTCTAAATTCTGCCTCTTTTCTGCCCCACACCAATGATTGGCTCTGGTTGAAGGTCCTGTTCCCTTTGTTGTGAGATGTGTAACAAGTTAGCTGTAATACCAGATCCATGTTGAAAAATATGCTTATTTAAAATGAGAATGCCAAAATTATACTAATATTTTAAAATGTCAATCTCCAGTTGCAACTATTCTTGCTTTCTCTGTAGAAGCTATCAAAGAAAAGAATCAGGAAAATATGCAAATTATTAAGAGTGTCTTGACCATAGAAGCTGACCACAACACATCAATGTAGAGATGAGAAATGCTGATAGAGATGTCAGAATATCTGGAGAAATCTACGCCTCAACAGTGAATGAATTTTTACAACTGACTCTTATCTAAAGGAACAAAAGTTTACATAGCATCAAACTCCAGACAGCAAAATTATTGGTCCTTCTCAGAGGAACCTAAATAGCCCAGAGTAGCACTGAATTTTTAAAATACAACTAGTTCTTTTATGTATGCAGGGGAAAAGTAATGCAAAATAATAACATATTCATTCCTTAAGCTCCCTTTGTGTAAGGAAAATGTGCATGACTTTAAAGGTATGTTATCTTTGGAGAATTTTCTTTACATATCCACTATATTATAGTTGCACAATTTTCTTCTGAATACCCTTGTTAACATACTCTGGCAGACATTCGATAGCAAACTGTGTTCCAGGCAATGAATTTATAATATTGTAGCAGGAACAATCTCTTGAATATTGTAAGCCTTTATATATGATGGAAAAATCAATAACATGGATAAATGTTTAGCAAACTAGCCTATGTACTTTCTAGGTGAAGTATAGTTCAGTAATATGTACTGAAGTTGTTTTTTTAGGGCAAATAATCCTGGGCTTATGTGGAATATTATAAAATATATTTAATTCATTCACTATTATAGACAAAATAATGGTAATACTAATTTATAGTATGTATACTAATGTATAATAGATTAATGTTAATGTATTAAATATATTTATATTATTATATAATACATAATCCAAATATTTGACTACTTTTAGTACATAATCTAACTTGATACAAAAAAATGTTCTGTAATATACAAATGAACTGTTGAATTGTTTATTCTCTATTTTTCTTTCCATTTAGAAAAATATAATAAATGTGTGCATATAGTACAATTACACAGGAAATAGCAATTTATATAAAATATTGTTCATTTTTCATTTATAAATAATGAAACAATAGGATGCTTTTGTAATATTGTTCTTCCTCTTTTTCTAGATAATCAACAGTTTCTGTACAGGACAGATTATGACAGCTTCTTTCTTAAAGTAAGATTTTGTGTCACAGTGGTATCCTTCTGAGAAGTCACAAGTTTTATGCAATATCAAAATATTCCATAAATAAAATTGTCTTTGAGTAGCTCCATCAGCCTAAATTGAGGTTATTTTCTCATTATTTTTAACATTTGTGATTGTTTTTGTCCAACAGTACTATTTTTACAATTAGTTCTAGAGGATGTTTCTTGGATATTTCCAAATACAAAGCATACAACTTGTTATTTTTATTAAACATAAATAAGATCATAGGACAAAAAATGAAATTTTCTGATTTACCTAACACAATTAAGGTATCTCCCAGAGGGTTCTGCAATTTATGCATGTTGAAATATACACACGTTAATATCTTTAATATTTTTTTCTAAAATACAAGCACATTAGACTGATTTAATTCTCATGAGTACCCCAGACTCTGTTAATGTTATATGTATATTTTGCTCTGTCTTCTTTATTATTCCAAGAGTTAGAAATTATTCTTATTGTATAATAAGTTAGTTATATTACTTTGACTCATATATTTACCAGTTTTTTCCCCATTTTCTTTTTATCAGAACTTCCATCTGATATATCTCATAGAAGTATGTTCTTTAGAATTGTCTTTAGTGATCATTTTTCAGTTTTTCAGTGAGAATATTTATACTTCTCTTCCTCTTGAAAAAAAAAGAAATTTCATGGACCATAAGTCTAACTCATAATTTTTCTTGTACCATTAAAGATTTTATTCCTTTATTTTCTGGCTTCCTATAAAAAGTCTATTTAATAGCTGCTTTGTTTTTTTAATTTGCTTTTTATAGATAAACATGACAGTAGAGTGTATTTTGATAGACTATACATACATGGAGTATAGCATTCTAATTAGGACCCCATTTTTGTGGTTGTACATAAGGTGAAATTTCACTGGTTCTGTATTCATATGTGAACATAGGAAAATTATGTGTGATTCATTCTATTGTCTCTCCTATTCCCATGCCCTCTCCCAGCCCTTCCCAGACCTATCTGTAATCCAATAAAATTCTATTCATGCCCACCGCTTAATGTGTGTTAGCACTCACATATCAAAGAGAATATTTAGCCTTTGGTTTTGGGGGGTTGGCTTATTTTACTTAGCATGATAATCTCTAGTTTCATCCATTTACCAGAAATGCATAATTTCATTTTTCTTTATGGCTGAGAAATATAACATTGTTTATATATATCACATTGTCTTTCTCCATTCATCTGTGGAAGAGCACCTAAGTTATAGTTCCATTGCTTAGCTCTCATGAATTGAGCTTCTAGAAACATTGATGTGGCTACAGAACTGTAGTTTGCTGACTTTAAATCTTTTGGGTATATACCAAGTAATATATACTCCTCAAATGGATCTGAGTCGAATGGTGGCTCTCTTCCAAATTTTCTGAGGAATCTCCATACTGCTTTCCATTGTGGTTGTACCAATTTTCAGTCCAACCAGCAATGTATGAGTGTACCATTTTCCCCAAGTTTGCCAAAATTTATTGTTGTTTGTATTTTTGATAATTGCCATTCTGATTGGAGTGAGATGAAATCTCAGTGAAGTTTTAGTTTGTATTTCTGTAATTGCTAAAAATGTTGAATATCTTTTTAAATATTTGTTGACCAGTTATATTTCTTCTTCTGTGGAGTTCCTGTTCAATTTCTTCACCCATTTATTGGTTATTTGTTTTTTTTTTCTTTGTTTGTTTTGGTGTTAAGTTTTTTGAGTGCTTTGTATATCCTGGAGATTAATGATCTATCTAAAGTGCAGGTGACAAAGATTGCCTCCTATTTTCTAGGCTCTCTCTTCACATTCTTGATTGTTTTCTTTGCTGTGAAGACACTTTTAAATTTGATTTCATGCCATTTGTTGATTCTTGATTTTACTTCTTGGGCTTTTGGCATCTTATTGAGGAAGTCAATTCCTAAGCTGACATGATGGAGAATTGGGCCTATAGTTTCTTCTATTAGGTGTAGGCTCTCTGTTCTAATGCCCAGTCCTCGATCCAATTTGAGTTGAATTTTGTTCAGTTTGAGAGATAGGGGTTTAATTTCATTTTGATACATATAGATTTCCAGTTTTCCCAGCACCAAAAAGTATGGTTTTGGGATATTGGCTTATTTCACTTAGCATTATAGTCTCTAGTTCCATCTTCTCTCCAAAGAATGTTTATGGCTCCTTTGTCTAGTACGAGATAACTGTACATATATGGTTTTTTCTCTGTCTTCTATTATGTACCATTCATCTTCATGTCTGTTTTGGTACAATACCTTGCAGTTTTTTTACTAAATCCCTAGAGTATAATTTAAGTATTATGATGCCTCCTATTTCACTTTTCTCACTAAGGATTGATTTGATTATTCTAGGACTCATGTTTTTCAAAATGAATTTCATGACTGCTTTTTCCATTTATATGAAGAACATCACTGGAATTTTAATGAGAATTTCATTCAATCTGTATAGCACTTTTGCTGATATTGCCATTTTGACAATATTAATTCTGCCTACCTACAAACATGGGAGATCTTTCCACCTGCTAATGTCTTCTTCAATTTTGTTTTGAGTGTTCTGTAGTTTTCATTGCAGAGGTCTTTCTTTTGTTAAATTGATTCTCAATGTTGTCTTTTTTTTTTTTTAAGGCTATAGTGAACGCAATGGTTTTCCTAATTTCTCTTTCAGCTGATTCATCACTGGTATATAGACATGTAATTGATTTATGGGTGTTAATTTTACTTGCTACTTTGCTGAATTTATTTATGAATTCTAGAAGCTTTCTGGTAGAGTTTTTTAGTCTCCTAAGTATAGAATCATTTCATTGGCATTATTCCTATTATCCCTAGTTTTTCTACTGTTTCAAAGATGAATGCATGCTGCCTTTTGTCAAATTGTTTTTCTGTATCTATTTAATCACGTGATTCCTGACTTTAATTCTAGGGATGTGTTGAGGCACATGTATTGATTTCCCTATGTTCAGCCAACCTTGCATCCCTGGAATGAACTCCAATTGCTCTTGGTACACTATTTTTTAACATGCTTTTGTATGCAATTTGCCAGTGTTTTATTAAGACTTTTGCACCTACTTCTAGCAGGGGTAATGGTCTGGAGTTTTCTTTCTTTGATGTGTCTGTCTGGTTTTGGGACCAGGATGAGTCTAGCTTCATAAAATGAGCTTAAAGTTTGAAAGATTTTTTTTTGTAGTGGAAATTTAATCCAGGGGAACTTAACCACTCCACCACACACCCCCAGCCCTTTTATTTTTTATCTTGATATAGGGTTTTACTAAATTGCTTAGGGCCTCACTAAATTGCTAAGGCTGGCTTTCAACTTGCAATCCTCCTTCTTAAGCCTCCTGAACTGCTGGGAATTTTAATATTTGACTGCTTTTAATACTTATGAAACTTCTCTTGATCTGTGATTTTTAGACTCCACATGAAACAGAAATAATATGCCATTTGTGTTGCTTTGCCTGGCTTATTTCATTTAAAATTCTGATCTATAGATTCATCCATAATACTGGCAATAACAAAATTCTATCCTTTTTTATAGTCTTTGGTGTTCTAAAAGTAGTTATGAAATGTCTCTATATTTACGTATCCCATTTTGGAGTATCCTGTATCAGAGTATAGATGTTTCTCGTGAATTCTCAAACTCTTTGGTCATTACCCACTGCAATGTGGCCTCTGAATATTCTTCTATCTTTCATGCCTCTTAATAATTCTTTCATGACATTTTATTGTTTCTCAATTGTTTGATCTATAACCAGGTCACTGATTTTATCAGCATTTGTGACTTATTTTAACTTAATCTCTTGATACTTTTAATCTTTATTTTTTTGTGTGAATGTGTTAAAAATTTGCATTTGAGTTTTTCAAAATTCAGTAATCTTTTCTTGTTCTTATGTTCAATGCAAGCTTATTTTAAATGTGCTTTTGACTTCAATCTCTATTACTGCTTGGAATCAATCAATTGTATCCCTTATGTGTGTGTTTTTTTTTTTTTTGCTATTATTGTTGGTTGGTTGTTTTAGTTATGATTTCACATATGTGGATTTGAAGTTCTACTCTTTAACTTATTCCTTCTACCAGTCACCCAGAAGGACTATCAATATCAACCCAATATTTAAATTAAATGCTTTGCTCTATGTTTTTGATCAAATAACATGAATTTAATCAGATCTCATATCTGTAATAAGAGCTTTATTTTCTGTAATAAGATTTATTTTCACAAATTCTTAATTTTGCTTTGCTTTTGTTTTCTTCTTATACCACTAGGGAAAAATGTGTATAATGTCTTTAGATCTTTCTCTACATAAGGCTTATTCTTATTTTAAGCAAGCTAGGTGAAAACTGTCTTCTATAGTACTTTCCACTATGAGAGGAACATATGTTTATCTAGCACTCTGTTCCTCATGAAATATTCAAAATGGAAGCTCAAGAGTTCTGTAACTTTGTGGAAATTATCATGCTGAATGCTGAATTTGATGTTTACTTGCTTATTACATCTCCTGCTTTACTTTGGTCTTAGGTATTGCAGATTTCTTTCTTTTTTTTCATGATTTATCAAAAAGTCTTATAAGGTACATACATGCATATGTATAACTAATTTTATTTAATTTTTTTCCATCTGGAAAATATCTACATAGTTTTGGCTATACAGATCCAATATACTAGCTTAAAGCAGAAAACCAAGGATTTTTGGCTTATAAAGATGATAACGCTTGATGTTTTAACATTTTGCAGATAGTATAAATAATGATATATATTTCTTCTTTTTACTTTTTTGACTCAACTTTAATAAGTAAACTGCTAAAACTTAATTTCATACTAATTTACTATTTCTACAACTCTCCAATCTTTTCCTTCCATAATTCTGGTTTGCTTCTATGACTTCTTTCTGTTCCCCAAAGCTTTATCACATTAATTGTACCTAACTATTCATATTTGTAAGAAAATGGGGATGATCTTTGCTTGAGTCTGCCTTTGAAGAAAGTAGAAATGCATAATCTCTGTCTCTCTTTCAGTCTTTTATATTCTTCAAAGACACCATATTAATTTTGTTGCCTTTGAGGTTCTTATAATTACCATTAATACATACTGTTTAACTAAATGGAGAATTATAAACCACCCATTCAAGTTTGTCAAAGAACTTTCCCATCAGGTTGTTGAAAAGGAGAGCTAGAATTGGATAGAACAATGCACAAACCTGTTCTTCTCTTTATCAATGTGAAAGAGGTATACATAAAGCAGCTATTGCGGGCATCTCCTGACATAAACATTTCAAATATTTCTATTGAGTAAGTTTGGATGTTGACACTTTCACACTGGTTTAAATCAGCTTGATTCATTTTTACAAAATAGTTCATTTACTATTTACTTTGTTCATTTACTATGTTCTTTACTAGAAAAACCTTTTTTTAAACTTTAAAATGCTTCACATGCTATTTTCTTTTTAAAAATTTTCAAAGAAAAAATGTAAGAATATCATGACAAAATATAGAATTTGTAAAATTTGAAAATGTGATTATTGAACCCATTTTCATAATCTATTTTTTAATTTCATTTTTACCAGCAATGTCCAGTAACAATTAGAATTCATGATAATCTATATCTTCCCAAATATTTGTAGTGTGTGGGATTCATTTTTTCTTTTGCTGTAATGATGGGTAAGATTCTGTACTTACATTTCCTTCTCCTCCATTTCCACTACTCCAGGTAGCCAGTTTAGCCAAAGATTTACTAGTAGCATACTAATTAGAAGAAACTAGTTTGTCTAAATAAAGTTGAATTAGTCAGTTTCACATGAAGTACTTTGGTGACTTGTTGTGCAATGAAGCTCGGATATCAGCCATGAAAATTTTTAACTCTTAGGTAAAGCTTTCATTACAGTAGATATGTTATCCCATATTGCCTGTCATACCTGATATGTATGGACTCCTCAGGAATTGAGCAGTCATCCTCTCATCTTTCATTTGTTTCTTTACATAAATTAATGTAGTAAGTCATTTTCAGCTCAAAATTTCCTACTTTTGATCTGGGTATGATAACATTTATGAGAAAGTTAATCTTTCCAAGTACATCATTACCACAACCACAATGGGATTCATCAATCTTCAACCTCATTCTAAATTTGAAAAACCTTTGAAAGGACACTCTCTATCTTAAAGTCTTTTGTTTGTTTTTATGTTCTATAGAAATTATGCTTTGGTGTAAAATTGGCAACATTTGCTTACAGATTAAATAAATGAATATTAATCAGTGTTTCTGTGTAGTAGAAATGAAGTAAGCTTCATTTTTACTTATAAAATAATAAGTCGGAAAATGACTTAACATTGCTTAAGAAATGAAAAGTATGTTCATGGTCTATGGATTTAAAGGCTATGATCTTCAGAGTATGCTAGATAAGTTATGTCATAAAGAACAAAGCAAAACATGGTTATTTTTCTTTAGGAACAATTTCTATTATTCTCAGAATGAAAATATGCTGCATAAAGAAAAAGTGTAGCAGTTTTCAACTTTCCCTCAGGGTCTTTTACATTCTTAACAAAATATAAGGACTCCAAAGAGCTTTGCTTATGTAGATTCTATGATTAATACTTTATTAGAAACTGAAATAGAAATTGAAAAGTACTTGTCATTTCCTTTAACAACAACAAAAACTCTTTATTTGAAACATAAATAGTATATATTTTTGAAAATAATAAAATTTAATAAGAAAGATAGCATTGGTATGCATTTTTAGCAAATGTTTCATGTCTAATTCTGTATTCACTCTTCGAATATCAAACATAATGCATTCTTTTGCAAACTCTACTATGCACTCTTTTCAAAATGAGAATTAAAAAACAAATAATGTCTTAATATCATTCTGAAAATATTTTTGAATTGCACTGTGCAGAAAACTTTTTAGAGATCTCCAGGAGACCCCAAAGTTCAGTTTGGTAACTGCTGACTCAATGGTTTAAAAATGCCATTTTCCTTCTTGAGTCTACAGATGGAATAGATCATTCTGGACTGGGCTTGACTGAGCTCATTTGATCAGCTGTTGGGTTGTCTAGAGTATGGCTGCTCTCTGCTGGCCTCTGTTGGGATGATTAGTGCCTCTCTATATATAATCTCTGTACTTCTAGTAGCCTAGCATGGATCCATTCCCATCACAGAAAGGGCAGTTTCCAGGAGAGACAATTAAAGCTCAAAAGGACTGTGAAGTTTAAATCTTACAATTGCACAAAATTAATTCCATCAAGTTCTTTTAACAAAAACATATTTAAAAGTCAAATCAAATTTATGTGTGGGAAACAGACTACCCCCACTTTTTTTTTTTTGTACTGAGAATGGAACCTAGGGGCATTTGACCACTAGTCATATCTCTAGCCCTTATTTAATATTTTATTTAGAGATATGGGACAGGGTTTCTCTGAGTTGCTTAGGGCTTTGTTAAATTGCTGAGGCTAACTTTGAACTTACAATCCTCCTGCCTCAATCTGGAGTCACTGGGATTACAAGCATGGGCCACCATGCCAGGTACCTCTTGATGTGATAAGTTATGAAGTCATATAAAAATTGTGTGCACATGGAAGCATGAACAATATAGAACATTTCCCTGGTCAATTTATCATATCATCTTAGATTTCCAACAAAAACATAAGATATTATTTTTCCCTTGCTTTTAATTGATTTAACTCTGATGTATATGTGATAGAAATCTGAAAGTGTCTATTTAGAAGTAATGGAGCCATTATTTAAATTCAGTAGTTTTGACTCTATATTATAAATGTTCATTTATAGTCGGAGCTTCAGCTATAAGCAGACCCTCAGAGAAAGCCTTATTTAAATACATGTATGAGACCTTGAAACTGATGACAACTTTGCTCATTTCTTAATTTGTAAAAATAAATGTGAATACTACATAAATTAAAAATACATATATGTGCATAATTGGAAAATCACTCACTATCCTCAGGTAATAATAAGCATTACTAAGGTCATGCCATCCAAAATTCGCTTTCACAGAGAGTAGATATATATAGCAAAATTTGAACATATATTCCCATTATATGCAGATAAATACAGGAATTGGAAGTTATGTTTGAGCCACTGAGTGAATGATAAACATTTTCCTCTATTTATAATATAACTGATTCTACTAGGAGACATTGCATAAATATTATTGCATCAAATCAATTTGAATTCTTGTCTCTCTTAACTCATTTATTTTTTTTTTCCTTAATGATGCTTGGTATTGATCCCAGGGACCTGTACAAGGCAGGAAAGTGCTCTTCCACTGAGCTGTACCTCCAGTACATAACCTGCTTTTAAAAATGCCAACCAATTCTTTGCACCTAACAGATTTCTTAATACGTGCTTGATTCAAGTGAACTTCTTCACTGTTTTTCATTATTGGTCTTTGATACTGTGAAGGGTTTTCATTTAATGTGCTTTATAATATGTAGTAAAATCTGTAAAGAAATTCATATTCATTAGTGTGAAGATATATCAAAATAAAAAATGTAGTCACTCTCACTAATATGAAGACAGTATGGATAGTAAAGATCATTTACTCTGGCATACACTCACATTTTTATTCCATAATCAAACTTATTTCAACTTCAGAATCTTTCTACAGTCATAAGCACTAACCAGATTTCTCAATATTTTTCATTGCACCAGTTCACATGGGAATTTAAGATGTATCGACCTAAGTAAAAATTGTATTTATGTTGTTATTTAGCATGTGTATGAACTTGGGAAAGTTAGTTAAATCTCTGATCCTTCTTTGTCTTTTCTGTGAAATGGAACATGACTTATTTTCCTTCCTTTACAAGTTGACATATGACACAATATTCCAACATAGGAAAAAATTAAGTTGATGGATTTTTTACTTTATTTTTAATGTGTTCTTCTTAAGAGGAACAACAAACATTTGCCCGAGTCAATTGTTCTTTGTAATTAAGAAGTCTGGTAATTATCGTTAAATGGCTGTTTTTCTATACTGTCTATCCAAATCGAGTTATATGCAATTAAAATTAAACTCAAGACACTCTCTGTTCTATAATCACTATACTGTCACAGTTCTTTTTAATGTTAATGAAAGCTAGACACATTCATCAATAAATAAATAGAAAATGTGAGGCAAGAGTCTAATTGCAATACATTTGGCCTACAAAGTTCCTGATTAGGTGTAAATAAGGTGTCATCACTACTATCACAGACAAACATATTAAATTAGACAAGCCATTCTCTCCTGGCCAAAGAAAATTAATTTAAAGAAAATGATAAATTAATTTATATTTTTAAAGAATTATTTAAGAAAGTTTTACCAACTCCTTTTCCTTTGGGATCCAGAATCCTGAAACTTTTTAAGGGAGAGAATTGTAATTGGCACACATTGAAGTGTAAGTATATATTTTTACACTATCAGAAGATTTTACTCTGCTGGCTTTTACAAAAAGATGCCTGTCCAAGTATTTTAAAAGCAGTTTGTGTTTCTTGTAATGGGCTATTTACAAAACATTCTAAAATCAGCAGTATATCTCCAAAATTTCCATTATAGCTGTTCTTATCAGTGAAATCATATCCAATCCCACAGTGGAACTGTCGTCTATACACTGACTTTCTTTCCCAAGACTCAATTATCAACTTTTTTTTTTTTTTTTTTTTTTTTACCTCATACTCACATACAAATTTGCCTTACTATGGCACAATCTAATGGGACTGGAAAAATTCTCAAATCCATTGATTCATTTTATTTAATTTATTGACTCTGGTCAAGAACAAATAGATTAGGAATTGAGGTAATAGAAGTTGAAAGGTTATGTAAGCACAATCATTTAACTCTTTATGACCAGTGATAGAGATTAGGGCTAACAAAGTATAGTGTACTCTTATTATGCATGATTATAATTTAGAGTTTACCTATCTATTCAACAATTACTTATTGAAAGTCCAGTTGTTCAGGACATGATTAGATTTTTAATATTAAAAAACACATAATTTTTCCAGGCACCAACGCACATAACTGTGTAATCCCAGCAACTGTGGAAGCTGAGGAAGGACAATCACAAATTCAAAGCCAACCTTAACAACTTAAGTAAGGCCTTAAGCAATTTAGTGAGACCCTGTCTTAAAATAAAAAATAGAAGAAGGACTGGGGATGTTGATCATTGGTTAAGCATCCCTGGGTTAAATCTCCAGTACCGTAAAAAAAGAAGCATAATTTCTAAAAATTCTGAAATAAAAATCAGAATTGGAAAGTTCTCTTCAGCTGATATCAGGATAAGGAACTAAACTGATACACAAATATTGTGTCAACCAAGCTCTGATTACTTTATCTCATTTAATCAAAGAAATAACCTTCAAAGTCAGGTATTAATGTCCAACTTTAATATTAAGAAACTAAAGAATGAGACCATTTCTAAGATCACATTAAGTAGAAAATTCAAGATGCAAACTCAGAGCTACCTGACTTCTGCATTCTCTCTCTACAAATGATGCAGAAAAGATGATATTTAGAATTGAGTCTTTAACTAATAATAAGAGTTAATTAAAAATCAAGGAGGAATAAAATTGCAGGCATGAAAAACAGTCCAAAAAAGGGCATACAACAGAAGAGAGTGGCATAATTCAGAAAGTGAGTTGGTCCTCCTAGCTACAATATTAATTTCTAAAATGGAATCCCTGCAAACTAAACTAAAAATGTAGGCAATAACCAAGTTGTAACACACCTGGTACCTATGACAAGAAGCTATAATTGTCACATTTCATAGATGAAAAAAAAATAAAGTACATGTGATCTTTACAAAGAAAGTGGTAATTAAAGCATGCAGAATGGACTAAAGGAATGAGAGTTGGAACATGGCAATTAATTAAAACTGCCACGACAATGATGGCAAAGATGAGCAAGTTCTGAGCAGTATTCGTCAAGAACAAGTTTTTTGCACCAATGTGCTCTAGAAGTGATTGAGGAATTCAATGTGGAAATTTTACAAAGCACTTGACTCTGGCAAATAGTGAGCCTCCAAATGTATTAGCTGTTATTTTTACATTGTTTTGTAAATAGTGTTAATGTGTTCATTTAGTAAACATTTGTTGAAACCTATCTATATGGCAAGAACCCTTCTAGGAAGTGGAGATACTGCAGTAAAAAAAAAAAAAAAAAAAAATATATATATATATATATATATATATATATATATATATATATATATATATATATATATATATATCTTACTCCTAAAAACTTGCTCTCAAGAAAGGGTAAAAGTGCCTGGGTGTGATAGGAAGGTAACAAAAGAGTAAAGAGTAAAAGAAAACTGTCACAGACATATCTGAAATAGAACTGACACACTGCATTGTCGGACAGTGGGTACCATAAGCAAGAGCAACAGAGGAAATTAGGACTCATGTCGAGATTTCTAACTTCCACAGGATAGAGACACTGTGTTATTGCCATCAGCCAAACTGAGACAGCAGAATGATTAATACTCACAGTATAATTGAGAAGATGGTCAGAATGTGAACCTGGTTTAGAAGATGCTGAATTACAGATGTCTATGAATCCAGGTAGAGTTGATGTTCTCTGAAAATTGCTTTTTAACAAGGGCTTGCATATGATATATAATTTTATTTGGTTTATGTATATTTATGTCCAACCACCATCAGAATGCTTGTGCATACCTATCTATATTCAAGTGATTTGTTGTGGAAAATAATAAACGTATATTTTGCAGAATATTCTTTCTGTATCTCTGTGGCTAACTTTCAACAATATTATTTTTAAATAAGTTCCCTTTATGTTCCCACTTTTATTGTTATTTCACTATGTCATCTGTCAGTCAGATGCAAGTGGCAAACCTTGTGTTGTTTGAATACCTTGTTAGGTTTACAGTTTCCCTGGGGTAGGGATAGTATTAATAGCCCTTCCTTTCTAATTTTCTCTGCTAAACATAATTACTATGAATTGATATTTAATTAGAATTGAAAAGACTCTCCAAAGCTTCTTGGGGGAAAATGATATAAATAATATATGACATATTCAGTAACATAGATACAAAGATGTGACAAATAAATTAACAAATAAGGAAGAAAATAAAAACGTTATGAATTAGGGAAATATATAAACAAAAGCTACATTATTTGAATTCTGCACATAATCTTATCTGAATACAAATACTCTGATTTCAAAAATCACTTCTAATACTTAAAGTTGGCTGTATTGAAAATAAGTAGCATATATTGTGTGATATTATCTTACATTTTGAGACCTTTATGTAAACAACAATGAACATCCTCAAATCAAATTATGAAAGTTGGAAATACTTGTTGTTGTTTGACCTCATAAAGGCTGACATTCTTATTGGAGTGAGATGGTGTCTTAGAGTAGTTTTAATGTGCATTTCTCTGATTGCTAGAGATGATGAGCATTTTTTCATGTGTTTATTGATTGATTGTATATCCTCTTCTGAGAAGTGTCTGTTCAGGTCCTTGGCCCATTTGTTGATTGGGTTATTTGTTTTTTTGGTGTTTAACTTTTGAGTTCTTTCTATACCCTTGAGATTAGAGCTCTATCTGATGTGTGAGGGGTAAAAATTTGTTCCCAGGATGTAGGCTCCCTTTTCACCTCACATATCATTTCTCTTGCTGAGAAAAAACTTTTTAGTTTGAATTCATCCCATTTGTTGATTCTTGGTTTTAATTCTTGTGCTATAGGTGTCTTATTAAGGAAATTTGGGACTAACCCCACATGATGGAAATTAGGGCCAACTTTTTCTTCTATTAGTCGCGGAGTCTCTGGTTTTATTCCTAGATCCTTGATCCATTTTGAGTTAACTTTTGTTCATGGTGAGAGATAGGGATTCAATTTCATTTTATTGCATATGGATATCCAGTTTTCTCAGCACCATTTGTTGAAGATGCTATCCTTTCTCCATTTTAGTCCCATTGTCTAATATAAGGTAGTCGTAATTTTGTGAGTTAGTCTCTATGTCCTTTATTCCGAACCATTGGTCTACCAGCCTGTTTTGGTGCCAGTACCATGCTGTTTTTGTTACCATTGCTCTGTAGTATGGTTTAAGATCTGGTATAGTGATACCACCTGTTTTACTCTTCCTTCTTAGAATTTCTTTAGCTATTCTGTGCTGCAGTCTGGCTGGGCACAAATAATCGAGCCGCCATGAAGCACTGGTAGGTTCAAACAGCAACTCTTTATTCCCGAACTCCACCAGCACACTCCACACAGGCTCCTGGGAAACACTCTCACCCTCCACTAGGCTCCGCACACACTCTCTCAAAACCCCGCAAGAACTCCACCACAACTCCAAAGTAGCATGCGCCTGAGCCAGCAGGAGCCGCTCTATTGCCGGACAGCAAAGGTCTTCTTCTATTTCTCTCTTTAGGGTTCTATAGTTTTCATTGTATAGATCTTTCACCTATTTTGTTAAGTTGATTCCCAAGTATTTTATTTTATTTATTTATTTTTTTGAGGATATTGTGTAAGAATGGCAGCCATTATGAAGTCAAACAACAACAAGTGCTGATGAGGATGTGGGGGAAAAAGGTACACTCATACATTGCTGGTGGGACTGCAAATTGTTGCAGCCAATTTGGAAAGCAGTATGGAGATTTGTTGGAAAGCTGGGAGTGGAACCACCATTTGATCCACCTATTCCTATTCTCAGCCTATACCCAAAGGACCTAAAAACAGCATACTACAGGGACACAGCCACATCAATGTTTATAGCAGCACAATTCACAATAGCTACACTGTGGAGCCAACCTAGATGCCCTTCAATGGATGAATGGATTAAAAAAATGTGGCATTTATACACAATGGAATATTACTCAACACTAAAAAATAACAAGATCATGGCATTTGCAGGGAAATGGATGGCATTGGAGCAGATTATGCTAAGTGAAGTTAGCCAATCCCCCCAAAACAAATGCCAAATGCTGAATGTCTTCTCTGATATAAGGGGGATGACTCAAAATGGGGTAGGGAGGAAGAGCATGGGAAGAAGATTACCTCTAGATAGGGAAGAGAGGTGGGAGGGGAAAAGGAGGGAGAAGGGAAATTGCATGAAAGGTGTAAAGAGACCCTCATTGTTATACAAAATACAGGTATGAAGATGTGAGAAAAAAAAAGAATAGTGTCACCTTAGATTGGGTAGAAAGAAGTGATGGGAGAGGAGGGGAGAGGATGGGGGGAAAGGAAGAATAGCAGAATGAAATAGACATTATTATTGCTGTGTGTATATACATGACTGCATGACCAATGTGATTCTGCAACTTGTACACTCAGAAAAATGAGAAATTATATCACATCTGATTCAAATGTATGATATGTCAAGGTCATTGTGCTATCATGTGTAACTAATCAAAACAAATAAAAAATTATTAAAAATTCAAATCCATAAATAACCAGAAAGAAAAAAATGTGATCCTTTACCTAATTTTTACAAATTTAATAAAAATAAATGTTGGAATGATCCAAAAAAAAGTTGGAAGCAATTTGGAAGTGAATGTACCATACTGCAGAGATGATTTCATTTAAAGGAGTATCTATTCATGTAGAACAAGATAATGTACTAAAGCTTTTGAACAGTTCAAACTGGTTTCAACAGTGTTTCAAAAATTCTTGGGGCTGGGGATGTGGCTCAAGCGGTGGCGCACTCCCCTGGCATGTGTGTGGCCCGGGTTCGATTCTCAGCACCACATACAGACGGGGATGTTGTGTCCACCAAAAACTAAAAAATAAATATTAAATACATAAATATATATATATATATATATATATATATATATATATATATATATATATATATATATATCACTCTCACTCTTTCTTTTAAAAAAAATTAAAAAAAAATCTTTGGAAAGGAAAAACTCCAAATTACTACTAGAATTCTGATTTTTTTCCCAATTGATTCAACTGGATTTAAAACTTATTATAGAGTCATAATTATCCCAGTTAAAATAAGAGACAATCTTCTGTAAATAATATACTTTATTTTTAAAATATTTCTCCATTTACATAATTTGGTTTCAAAAATTATATTCACATGTTAAATGGTTGCTCTATTCCTAACACATTGTGGATTTTTAAATTTTTTACCTATAGATTTCCCCTATATCTCTGTATTTGGGGACTAATTTACTAATAATTTCATCCCAAGTTCAAAGATAGATGATTATTCTCTAAAAGTGTGGGCTCTAAAATCAACTGTATGGGTTCAAACTCTACCTCATTTGCAATTTGTATATCTTTAATCTTTTAATCTCAATAGTCTTATTTCCATGTGTGCAAAATATCAATGATGACTATGAATCCTGTAGCATGTTTGCTGTGAGAATTAGATGAGTTACAACAGATAGCATATAAAGCCTGGCACATACTGAGAACTCTATATATCAGTTATGTTTGATGCTGAAAGTCATCTGATTTTGACATGAACATCATTCTTAATTTTAAAAGTATCAGGCCATTACACTACTTCTTGTCATTAATTGATTATCTTTTAAAGTATTTTGCAAATGTTAATCATGACTCACATAGTTAAATACTGCACATTATTGTTAGAAATTTGAAGATATTGTGCTTTCAATTTCAATTTTCAACTTCAATTTGAAAGATAAATAATGAAAAAATCTCACAATTACATGTAAAGTGAAAATATAGATAAATGAGAACTTGTAATAAGTGATTGTAGGCCTTTATTGATGTTGCTGTTACAATACGCATTTTCTCCTCTTATTTCCTTCTTGAAAGGTTTTTGTTAGTAGAATGATCCACAACCTCCACAATCTCCAGGCACTAGGATCAATATTTCACCCACACTTTTCCATACAATATAGCAAACAGAAGAGCAAAATAGCATCTTATAGTTTGAAACATTTTTTTAGAAATTCTACTAAAGATTTCTCGAGTCTTGATTAAAGAATGCTTTTGTCTGTGTTTTCACGTGTGAAATCCGACCACTGAAAATCTATTGAAAATTGCTGGGAAATGTCTCCGATGTATACAAAATCCTAACTCCTTGCCTTCAATGGGTCCATAGTTTATCAAGAATAAAAGAATGGGGAGGGAGTTGTGGCTTAGTGGTAGAGCACTTATCTGGCATGTGTGAGACCCTGGGTTCAATCTTCAGCATTTCATATAAATAAATAAAATGAAAGTTCCATTTACAATTAAAAAAATTTAAAGAATAAAAGAATGTGATAAAGAAATAAGAGTCAGAGATGGTTAAAGGTGATATGATGGACACATTACAAGTTGCTTTCTGAAATCTTGCCTCCAAATATTGATCAATTCTAATACAAAAGGATCAAATCTGGCAATGTTTCATAGTAGGAGCATTACTTGAGCTGCTAAGATGAAGAGTTTGGAGTATGTCAGCAGACATTTTACTCAGAATGATATTGGGTGTGGAGTGCTGTCAAGTATTTTGGAAAGACAAGGTGACAGGTGCTTGTAATGACATGCACAAATTTTGACATTAGTGCTATCAGCAGGTGGAATTATGGAATGTCTCGGGCTTGGGAGTGACATGGTCAGATTTGTTTAAAGAAGATTTTGAAAAGTAGTGTAGCAAAGAAATGTGAAAGATGCAATTATCATTTAGAGACAGTAGTCGATGGAACAATTTTAGAAAAATGTGTATGATACTTCCTTGACTAGATATATTTGCTTGTAAATGCAGGGAAAATTAAATACCTTAGGTCAGTGAAAAAATGTATAAAACCCAATATTATATTTATTATAAGCTATTAGTATAATATTTTATGTTGATAAATAATTGCTACATATGTTATTTTTCTAGAAAAAATGAAAAAACTCATAATAATTTACCACTGTCACATAAGAGATGAGTTTTGCAACGTGAAGTGAATTTTAAAATTATTCAGATCTCTGGAAAATGATAGTGAAAGCTGTAATGATGGCCATAGGGCAATGAAAGAACTCTTTTATGAATCATGAAATATTAAATTATGCTTAACATAGTTTCAGCCATACATGTATTTACATAAATTCTGAAATTTGATTAATAGTTAAAATAGTTAATTTCCCATTAAAAGGAATATTTTAATTGGACTATAAGTTCTAAGTGGATAGTAAAGAGTTAAACTATACATGTGTAACAACGTATAATCTATGCTAATGCTTTTCATTACATGAAATTGTGGACAAACTATGTATATTTAAAATATTTAAGAAAATTTCCTATTCCATTGTCTGGGCCAGAAACATAGAAAGGTACACTATATGATTTGATCTAATTAATTAATTTAACATTTACTATTAGAATAGAAAATGGAGCATGAATGAGTAACCAGATATTTTTAAAAATATAATTTTAAAAATGAAAGTGCAATAAAATTTTATGTGTGGATATTTCAACTTAATCACTGGAGGGTTTTTGAGATATAAGGAATGTAGGATAAATCTTTTGATATTCTGTATCAGAAGAGCCAATATCCAGGAAAATACCAATAAATATGCTGCCTACAGGTTTCCCTGAAACCCCTTTATCTTCTATTTATGTTGCTCTATGTTCCGTTTGCGTATGAAGCAAGGTATGCTATTGAAGTAAAAGATCCTTCATGTCCTGAAAATTTCCTAATAATGACCCATTATAGCTTTGTTTTTTACTATTTCTCCTTCAAAAATGTGGATGTATTTATAATATTCTGAGGACTGGTTAAAAATGATTTCAGGAGCCAAATCCAATGCAGATTGAAGCATGTGTATTTTCTGTGAGGATTTCCTTATACTTAATAAGTGACTCCAGACACAAATGCCTAGCTGTTGCTGTTTAATTAGGAAGGACCCCTTTTGGTAATGTTTCTAGACTCTGGAGGAATTATAAATACACAGATTGGAAAAGCTAAGAAAGCTTATTTAACTAAGCTGTCAGCAGCAATAACTCAGATCTGCTTAAATTTATTTGGGGGAGATCATTAAATGCTGACAATAAACACAGAAGCACTTATAATAATGTTACTTTCAATGCATGAGGATAAATCACAAGATTAAAGAGAGCTGGCAGTATCTAGCATGAATGTGCCTAACCTTTGACTCGACAGTTTTACTTATGGGATTATATATCAAAATATGCATAAAGGTGTATTTAAAGAATTTTAATTGCCACATTTTTGTAATAGAGAATAGCTAGAACAAAATTACATGCAATTATAGGAAAAGTTTTGAATAAATACATATTTTAACTGTTTCACAATTTTAAATAATGAAGTATATGTACCTGTGCTAACATGAAAAAAGATATCCAAAATATATTAAAAGATATGATGTAGTACAATTTATATGTGTTCTATTTAGACAGATGTGTGGGTATTACATGTGTGTATAAAAAGTCCTAAAATTTTACATTATGTTAAAGATGGTTTATCTCTAGTAGAATCTATAGAAATAGGAGTGAAGAGTGATAGTCACCCCTTTTATTTTTTATAATTATTGCATTGCTTGTGCAATTAAGCATAATGGTTCCTATTTTCTGTCTCAACTCCTTGTAAATACATTTTGGAAACTCTCTTTGCTTGTTACATTATGTGTTGTTATTTTATATTTGCAAAATTATAAGAGATCAAGATTGATGGCATAACATGCTATCACAACTGCCAAGGTTAACAATAGTATTATGAACAGGATCCTTCCTAATTTAGAATTGTACATTGGATATAATGAAAAAGTTTGATAAATAAATATGGAGAAAGGAGGAGAAAGATAAGAGGAATCCAAAACATTGGGATTTAGTTGATAATGAATTCATTTTACTATTTGAAAAGAAAACTTAGCATAATACCTAAGACCACAATTTTTAGAGTCAGATAAGCCTTAGGTTTACATTCCAAAAGCTATGATTTGCCCTCGTCCTGCACAGGTGATGGAATTAGGGTCCCTCTTCATGGAGTGGAGGTGGCTGTGGAATAAAAGCTAAGAAAGAGAAAACCGCAAAAAAAAAAAAAAAAAAAAAAAAAACACAGTAGACAGGGAGTAATTTTTTAAAGCACAGGTAGGATGGTTCTCCGATCTCAAGGATCAAGCCTCCACACTGGAAAGAGAGATGGAGTCTGGGCTTATTTTACTTATATAGGGGCAACATCAATGGTTTTCCATGGAATATTCTTTGCCAAATAAGGTCAGTGGTGGGCTGTCTAGTTCCCAGTGGGTTGTGCCCAATTCCAGAGCTAGGAGAGCTGTCTCACTAGAACAGTGAAGATAGAGATCTCATACCTTGGGCAGTGTGATACACATGGGAAAGCTGGGATATTTCCCAAGGAAAAACCTAAGTTTCCATCGTTGGGTACTGAGGAAAGACCCCTCACATAGTTCATGGGTGGCTTCACACACTAACACTTAACCCCTTAACACTTCATGTTCTTCTTATATAAAATAGGTATAAAAATAGATATAATAAAAAAATAGATATAATATCACATATTGGAGTTCTAGGAACTAAAATAGATAAAGCATTAGAATAACCCACCACATAGCATCTTCATACAAGAAGCTTCCATAAGATTTAGGTGATTTAGTATTTATTTCACAGCCTTTGTTAATTAGCCTGTTTTTCTCATAAATTATATAATTCTTCAAACATATTGGAAATATTGTTCTGTAAACCTCGCAACACTGGACATTTTTGCAAACCACTTTAATTCTCTAGAGATATCTTTAGCTACTGAAAGTAGAATTACAAGCATTTTAGTATGAGAACACCAAAAATTTGCCATGGGGAGATGTACTTTATATAATTCTCTCATTCTAATTGATTGTCTACATAATGTCCTGAATCAGTGATATTTTGGTTATACATGGGAAATAATGCAAAACAGATTACAAATTAATGTAGAAAAATTGTTTTTCAGTGGTGAAAATATTAATATTATTCTAAGATGAGTTTTTATTACAGATATTCATTATAAACTTACACCATAGTTTCCTAATCAATAAAATAATTCATATCATGGGGAATGAAAAAGAGGAGAGACTGGAAGTTTGCTATAAAAATCATGTTTAAGGAACTGGTAACGAATGCAGGTTAATATGTCAATTTTAAAATTCATTTTTTTAATTAGAAACTATTTGATAATCTACTTTTAAAAAATTATAACTAGGAGGACAAGCAAAATTTCAATTCTGTTTCTATGTGAGGATAAACCAAATGAATCATGACTCTTATTTAGTTTTTAATGTAGCTAGATTTAATTCTTGGGTCTGGAAATTGAAAAAAAAATAGATTCATTTATTAGAATTTTTTAAGGTTTCTTAAAAACCTTAAAAGGATGGGAATTGAGACTTTAAAATACATTTTTAAAAATGTGAATTATGTCATTTTTATAAATATCTCTAGGCCTCAGATGTTTATGTTTTCTCATTTGACCAATGAACTATGGAAATGTCCATTTCAATTTTAATAGACTCAGGTAGTAGAATGGTTAATGACATTTTTCTTCTTATATCTAAAAAACCACTGCTAGTCAATCAGAAATTGCTTCTCATTAATGTTCTATAAGATACATTTTTGTGGCCTGATTTGTCTATTCAAATATCATAATATAATTGTAAGTTTTTTATAAACAAATATTATATTTCCCATAAGGCTAATATATGAGCAATAATGTTACAAAATATGAAAAGAAAAAGAATAATTGAAATACTCTTAATCTCAGAACACAATCAATTTTTATCTTAGAAATACTCCTTCCTATTATTTTCACTCCATTTTTTTTGATCAATCCAATGAGAAGTTTATCAAACTTTTATTTATTTAGTTATACATGGAAGCAGAGCATTTTGACACATTATACACAAATGGAGCAGAATTTCTTATTCCTCTGTGTTTCGAGGGAACAAAATTGTGACATATGCAGTGGGGGGGGGGAGAAATAAAGAATGTGCATGTGCTTCTGCCCCTGTTCAATGCTTTATTCACTCAAATTACTCAATACAATTTCAATCTATAGGTTCTTAATCAAGAAAACTATAATCCTTAATGCTAGGCACTGCAATAGACATATCCATTCACAGCAAACAATTCTAGATTAATTAATTTACTGAAAACAATTCTAGATTAATGCTAAGCACTGCAAACACACTTAATCATGACAGACTAATGACAGACATTCCCTCTGCGTGCTAAATTCAAAAGTCTCAAGCCTTAGGCTTTATGTCTGACAGATGCATACTCAGACCGTATTGATCAGGTCCGGAACCAAGGCAGGCTTTTCTTGGTGTGGGGTGGACAATTGGTTGAGGAGAGGGTCCTATGGAGAAGTTGCAGCTCTTACCAGGGTCCAGACAAGGCAGTAGAGTTTGGGAGCAGTGAGGATCATGCAGAGTGCTGGGAGCCATCAGCCAAGTAGGTATGACAATCTCCTTGCCAGCTTACTCCCATGCTGTCTAGTGGAAGGACTTCTGAAAGGTGACCTTGCTCAAGGACCAGGGCAGGATCCGTGTTTAGGGTGTTCCCCCTTTAGAATAGGGTGGTTTAGCATAATAGGAGATTAGGGTGTTCCCCCTTTAGAATAGGGCAGTTTAGCATAATAGGAGATTAGGGTGTTCCCCCTTTAGAATAGGGCAGTTTAGCATAATAGGAGATTAGGGTGTTCCCCCTTTAGAATAGGGCGTATCCTGCCACTGAGTTCCTCTTGAGTTCTTAGGGTCAGACAGTATATTTCGGGAGACAGAAGCCCATGTGGAGTGGATTTGGGCAGAGTGAGGATTTGGGCAGTGTGAGGATTTGGGCAGAGTAGTGGATTTGGGCAGAGAATGTGGATTTCCCCAGAATGTGTTTGTAGACGGCCGGTGTGAGTTCGGTAATAAAGAATTGCTGTTTGAATCTACAAGCTGTGTGGAGGCTCGTGATTTGTGCCCATCCAGAGACTGCGGCATGTTATGGATTGTTTCCTTTGCTGAGAAGCTTTTTAGTGTGAATCCATTCCGTTTATTGATTCTTGATTTTACTTCTTGTTCTTTAGAAGTCTTGTTAAGGAAATCAGGTCCTAAGCTGAGATGATGGAGATTTGGGCCTACTTTTTCTTCTATTAGATGCAGAATCTCTTTTCTAGTGCCTAAGCCTTTGATCTACTTTGAGTTGAGTATTATGCAGGGTGAGAGATAGTGGTTTAATTTCACTTTGCTACATATGGATTTCCAGTTTCCCCAGCACTATTTGTTGAAGAAGCTATCTTTATTCCATTTTTTTTTTTTTTGCAAAATTTTGACAATGTAGTATATGCAGATATTCAGGTTCTTCTCAAATATATTGTTCTAAATATGTTACATGCTTGCATATTTCAGCAGATAGGAAATATATAAAAGTGTAAAAAAACCAAAAATCATTTCTATTTATTTTATTAAACAAATACTATCACTGTTAATTTGTCATTGTAATCTCTATTCATTTTCATATAGTTAAAATTTTGTATCAATTGAATAATACTAAATATTTACAGGTATTACATAAAAGGTAGCATGTGTAGGTTTTTTATTGATACATATTGTATGTGTTCTTGAAGATTTTTAAAAATACAGAAAAAAATAATATTTCTCAACTTTCTTGAACTTGAAGTAACATTCAGTTACCCAATTCAATTCATTCTGCCTAAAATGAACAATTATGGCAATTATTATTATAAATTCCCAAATATGTAAATATTATTCCTGTTGTCAGTAAATTCATAGATAGAAGAAATCTAGTTACTGCTTCAAGCTTAATAATGTAGTCTAATTGAATTTTGGATACAGTTGTAGTAACGTATTTCTTGATTCTGGAAAGTTCAAAAATATAAAGAGGAACTAAGCTTTCAAGTACTTCACACAAACTCCAGCCTCTCTGCTGAGATTAAAAAATCAACATAACACAAAATTCTCAGATATTTTAAATTCGGAAGCAAAACTAAGTAAAGGAAGAATTGCAGCCATTTTTCACCAGGTCTTTCTGTCCATTTTTGGTTCATAAGTCATCTCTGAAATGACTTTACAGAAATCCTTTCTTCTTTTTTTTTATACCAAGGATTGAAATCAGGGGCACTCGATCACTGAACCACATCCTTAGCTCTATTTTTTATTTTATTAGTAACATGGTCTCACTGAGTTATTTAGTACCTCCCTCAATTGCTGAGGCTGACTTTGAACTTGAAATCCTCCTGCCTCCCCTTCTGGAGCCACTGGGATTACAAGCATGCACAACCGTGCACAGCTGCAGAAATCCTTTTTTAAAAAACTGTTTTGTTTCACAAGAGGTTACATATTCGAATATAATATTTTATTTTGCCCCTGAAAAATAATGAGAATTTTTTTTTGAACTACAATAGTTCCCTTCAAAAGTTTCAAGATATTTTCTCCTTATGTGTCTTTTTAATAAAATTATCACAGACTAGAAGCTGGAAACCAGGCTGTTTAGTCATGATCTTTGTTTTAAGGACAATGGAAATAACAACTATTTTCAACTGAAACATATGTTTCTGTTGTTCTTCCTCTGTAACTTTTTTTTTTTCTGTTTTAGTTAACCTAATATGAGATTGCAATCATGGTGCCTCCTACAGTTACCTGATACCTAGTATAAACTCAATATATGCTTGAATGAAAGAATAAATAATAGTTATTAAGTATCTATAACAGTCTTATTGTTTTTTAAAAAAATTTTTTTAGTTGTTTATGGACCTTTATTTTATTTATTTATATGTAGTGCTAAGAATTCAGCCCAGTGCTTCACACACGCAAGGCAATTGCTCTACCATTGAGCTACAACCCCAGACCCCTTATTCTTTTTTTTAAATTTAATAACAAGCTTAGCAATAACAATGCTTACTTTAAAATATTCTGATACTGAAAATGGAAAGCTGGAAATGGAACCACCATTTGACCCAGCTATTCCCCTTCTCGGACTATTCCCAAAAAACCTAAAAAGAGCATACTTCAGGGATACAGTGTAATCAATGTTCATAGCAGCACAATTCAGAACAGCTAGACTGTGGAACCAACCTAGATGCCCTTCAATAGATGAATGGATTTAAAAAATGTGGCATATATACACAATGGAATATTACTCAGCAATAAAAAACAACAAAATCATGGCATTTGCAGGGAAATGGATGGCATTAGAGCAGATTATACTAAGTGAAGTCAGCCAATCCCTTAAAAACAAATGCCAAATGTCTTCTTTAATATAAGGGGGGCGACTTAAAACACAGCAGGGAGGAAGAGCATGAGAAAAAGATTACTATCAAAGAGGGACAAGAGGTGGGAGGGAAAGGGATAGAGAGGGGGAATTGCACAGAAGAGGGAAGGAGACCCTCATTGTTATACAAAAATACATATAAGAGGATGTGAGGCGAAGTGGAGGAAAAAAATAAATAAATAAGAGAGAGTGAGAGAAATGAGTTATGGTAGATGGGGTAAAAGGAGGGAAGGGAAGAGGAGGGGAGGGGAGTGAAGGGGAGGGGGGATAAGAAGGGGATAGAAAGGGCAGCAGAATACAACAGACACTTGTTTGGCAGTATGTATAAACATGGCTGTATAATCAATGTGATCCTGCAATCTGTACACGGGGGAATAATAAAAATTCATACCCCATTTGAAATAAATGTATGGTATATGTTATGTGAAGATGTTATTGAGATAATACAATATTTTTCTTTTATAGCATAACAGAAATTATGCATAAATACTAATAACATTGCTTTGGACAAAAAATAATCTTGTATATTATCTTTTTATATTAATGGTAGAAACATGATTGCTAAAGTTATTCATAATTATTGCTTTAAACAAATTTTACCCTGATTTGGAAGCACTTAATTTTTATTTCTGTTAGATAAGTTCTTTGTGTTGAATGGGGATATGTAAGAAGTCAGAGATTTGGAATGAAGACCTGAATTGAAATCCTCATTGCTACTTAACTATTCTTATAGAGCACATAGTTTTCTTATTTGTGATGAATCAAGAATGTTCATAAATAATCCAGTAATTTGAATGTAGTTGTCCCCCAAGGGTTTTTATGTTGGAAATGTAGTCTCTACTGTGTTGTTGTAGAGATGTTGGAACTTTGTGAGAGATCTTTTGGTTATTGGAAGCATCTGTCAGAAAGGATTAAAGTTGGTCTTGTGGAATTAGTTATCTAAAGAGAGAGTTGTTATAAAAGCCAGCCTAGCCCCTGAATCCCTCTCTGACCTTGCCACGTGATCATTCTCAAATATACTCCTATACAAGTTCTTGCCCTTGTAATGCCATTCACCAAGAGCGCTCTGCCAGAGATGAGACAGATGTGGCTGCTTGATCTTAAACTTTCAACCTCTAAAAAAGGAGTTAAATAAACCCTTTTTTTTTCTTTATAAAGCATGCCAGCTTAGATATTTAGTTATAGCAACAGAAAATAGAGTAATACAAATATATTCTATGTACCTCATGAGTTTTGTGCAGGGCTTATTAAAAAAGATTTTTTTTTTTGCCCATTGAAATATTTAGGTGTTATCATCAGCAGTATTGTTTCTTCATCAACATAACTAAAAACAGCATTCACTGATGTAATGTTTCTTAACATGAAGTCTGACATTTTGTTAACGTATTTCAATATTTATAGTATGGGTTCCACTCTAGTCAGGCCCTTTTTCAGCTCAGTAATCAAAACCTGAAATTTATATGGAATAGATATTCTAAAAGGGAAATTATTCTAAAGTAAGGTATAACATTGATTTTCATATTTAGCTTCAATATTGAAAAAGGTTGCCATTTCTTTCCAATTCTCATCTCACATTTTACTATATTATAGTGAATGACAAGGAAACTTCCATCATGCTGATGATACACATTCTCTATGTTGAAAATTAAAGTAAACCAGAAAATAAATCTTGTTCAGCATTGCTGTGAACCCTATGGAAGACTCTTACTTCCATAATTTTTCACTTCACTACCACCTATAGCTATAAATGGACAGTAAAATTTGGGACTGAAAATAAAAACATAAAATAGAAAAACAATTACATTTGTTCCTATCAATATCTGAGACCTTTGTACAAAATACAATGATAATCATGTTTTGAAAAACCTTTCTGAAGCTTTGCTATATCAGCAACTTTCTTTCTATTCATCAGAAAGTATTGAATACTGCCCTTAAGGCATGTTCAGCCTTCCACAAAGTAAAGTAGAGAAACAAATTGGGCATGCATTAAAAAAAAAGCAAGCCAAGCAAGTCCGATAAACACAGTGGCACATGTCAGATAGATAAATGTTAACTACAACACTTATTTCATGTTTTCCTTAATGTGGGCTAAGTCGCATACAATTCCATGTAATTTGAGGAATAAAATTTACTTTTGCATTGTGTTACTTTTAACACAAATAACATATAAAATACAATTTAATGGCTTAAAGTATATTAATGTAGACACATTGTTTTAGATGGGTAGAAATTTGCTTTTCTTTTTATTCAACATCCTTATTTGTCCATACTATAGTTTTCTTTAGAGAAGTGTGATTTTTTTTTTAACCTGAAAAGCTACAGGGATAGAACTGCGCTCATTAATATTTGGTAGTTTGTTGCATATGGTCCAAAAACATGAAGTTTTTTTTTTTTGGTACTGGGGACTGAACTCAGTAGCCACATCCCTAGTCCTATTTTATATTGTATTTAGAAACAGGGTCTCACTGAGTTGCCTAGCACCTTGCTTTTGTTGAGGCTGGCTTTGAACTTGAGATCCTCCTGCCTTAGTATCCTGAGCTGTTGCGATTACAGGTGTGAGCCACTGCACCCAGTTACATGAAGACTTTTTGATTACATACATACACATATGCATCCTAAGCAGACAGCTCTATAGTGTAATAATTCACTTGCCACTTCATATTAGCATCAATTCTTTAATAACTGAGATTTTTCTTGAGTTGATGAAAACTAGCACACAAATTTCCACACAGTGTCTTCCCAAAGAAAAATATGCAATGAAGTTTGTATACCTAATACATAATTTGCCTCCATAAACAATGAATGATTTAAGCAAAATAATAGATATTTATAGTGTTCCCGTAGAATATATCTATGTACATATCTGTATGCATGCATGTGCATTTATATACATAGTGAAAATAAGTTGATGGCTTAGTGGATTCTAAATAGTCTACCTAAATAGTCTGCTTAGTAAAACTTTGTACTATTTCTGAATTCTCATATTGCTGGATGTGGTATGTGCCTATAATTCCAATGGCTTAGGGAGCTAAGACAGGAGAATCCCAAGTTGGAGGCCAGCCTCAGCAATTAAGTGAAGCTCTAAGCAATTTAGACCCTGTGTTTCTAATAGACAATGGGGATATAGTTCAGTGGATGTAGTTCAGTACACCTGGGTTCATTCCCCAGCACTAAAAGAAAAAAGAAAGAAGGAAAGACACTCCTAGCATATACCAATGACCCAGTTCTGAATATCCAAAATGTCTATATTACTTGTATGTGAGTGCATTTCTTAAATATCCTAAAATATTTTGATTATAATAAAATATTTTAATTGACAATGAAACTAACAAGTGGCATTATCATGACATGTGTCCTCAATAAATTATAAATAAATTTTTAAAAAAGGCTTTTAGGATTTGTTTGTAGACTATATTAAATTTTATTTGTTTGCTTGCATTTTTGTAAGTAAAGCACCCAAAGATGACATATTAGGTCTAGGTCATGATGGAAAACCTCTTAAGGAAGTTTTAAGAATGCTGGAAATAAATGCAAATCTAAAGGTCTTGTATTTTATCTGCAACTCCAAATCCAATATTTCTGTGATATAAAACATCAAACACACATAGACATAAATGTGCACATATACACACTCAAATCAGGGCATTAATAGTCTGCTTTTATTTTAAACATTCCACTAATTACTCAAGTTATTTGATAAAAAGATTTGTAAAAGTATTAAATAATACTAACAAAATAATACTAAATAATAACAAAATAAATAAATAAATAAACAAATAACTAAATAAATAAAATACATATAGACAGCAATATTAAGTAGAAAGTATTAAGGAAACAAAAGAAAGCATCAAATTTGTAAGAGAGTTAAACAACAACTTGAGATTCATCAGCAAGACATCTTCAGCAAGAATGTAACATTTTGGAGACTTGAAAATTCATTTTTAAAATAAGAGAATTGGTAACAGAGGACAACAAATCCATGGAGATTACAATGTGAGGCAAATGTGGAGAAGAGTAATTTTCTTCAACCAATGCACAGAAAGTAGCAGACCTAACTCGGAAAGGAGTAGTGTAGGAAAAAAATGAGTGCATGCAAAGCAAAGGGTAAGAAGGCCTTTAAGAAATAAACTGTTACACCAAAAACATCCTTCTTGGCTTTGTGCATTTCTAAATAATTTAATCCCTAAACTCCTCTACAAATCTCTAAATTTTTCTAACTAGCACACAAATTGAATTTCACCTCCATGTTACTTGTTTACCTCTAATGTAGGGCTGATGTTACTCAATGTTCAATTTCAAATAGAGTTGTAACAGAGCTTTTTTTGGAGAATTGCTTTACCCCAGGAGATAGCTTTGGGCTCGAGGATGTTGGTGACAGGAAATGGCCCAGGTGCCTTGGAAGTATACAGTCTTTATACGTTTGTTTCCAGTGCGTGGACTTATCTTCTACCAGGACTTTTACCTAACAAGTCAAAGTCTTGCAAGTTCCTTTTTCCTGTTATTTAACCTGATTATTCAGAATCTTCTGGTCCTGAAATGGCTCAGTGGTAGGTGATTTCAACCCTGTGATGAAACTTGACACAAGGAAAAAGTTTTTTGTCTTACATGATAGAGAATTTAAAAAAAAAAACTGTATAAATGTTTGTTTCTAAACAAGGATTGTCTTGCTTGGCTGGGTGTCCCATATTTAGTAGATTTGTGGATTACAGCTCATCAAACATTTTGGACCCCATTCTAATCTCCCTTACTTTTCCTTCCCTTCCCTTCCCTTCCCTTCTTCACCGATCCATCCTCCAAGCACATTTAATCCCTTGAGTATTTTATCTGAACTGTCTGGAAGATTGTCAATCCTTCCACTGTGTTCAATGTGAAGTTACAGTAGTTTAAGGGCTGCATGTATAAGGAAGGGATGGAGTTCATTGCTGTGAAATTTATGCTTGCTACCACCCACAGTCTGGAGTTTTGAAAACACAGATGGTCAATCTTGCAAAGTTTCAAGGGAATGAAATTAGTTTGACCAAAGTCTTTGACTATGATGGTATGGTTTGCATTTACAAAAATGTGGAATTATTCACAAGCAAAACCCTAAGAGAAATAATTCTATGTCATTAAAAAATAGAGGAAGGCCATTGAAGTTGGAAGCTAGGATACACTGAGTAACCATTTGAAACTCTCTGATGAAGCAGAGAAAGTTTCATATTTCTTCCTTCACATTGCACCAATTGCTAAAGCTTCTGTCTCAGCAATCCAAGTCTCACTATGGTGGCAAATTTGCAGTGTGCTTCTTCATTCTAGATGGGTTTGGGAAAAATTACATGACCTGTATAATTTCAATATTGTCAGAAAGAAAAGAATGAAAGAAAGGAAGGAAGGAAGGAGGGAGGGAGGGAGGGAGGGAAGAAAGAAAGGAAGGAAGGAAGGAGGGAGGGAGGGAGGAAAGAAAGATAGAAAGAAAGAAAAGAAGGAAGGAAGGAAGGAAGGAAGGAAGGAAAGGGAAGGAAAGGAAGAAAGAAAGAAAAGAAGGAAGGAAGGAAGGAAGGAAGGAAGGAAGGAAGGAAGGAAGGAAGGAAGGAAGAAAACAGGGTCAGGTCTCCACCTTCCGTACAAACAAGAAGAGATACTGGATCACAGTGCTTTTTCTGCTGATCCTTCAGCTCCTCAGGGTCCAGTTGAGTGCATGCCACAGCCACAGCAGCTGGAAGAACAGTGTCAAAAGAATAAATGGCTCTCTAAGGCTACTGCCTTTGCCACAATGAGCCTCAATTGTTGCCTCAGTTGTCCTTCTCCTCTTCTTAATTTCCTGGAGAAGTTTTATTTTTACTATTGTTATTATTATTATGAAATATAAAACTACTTTCACAATTACAAAGCAGCACAAGCTTTGGATATTTTGCCAAAGGGGAAGTAGAAGTAAGACCTAGGATGAGACCACTATAGACCACTATAGTTTCCATCAAAAAAAAAAAAAAAGGTTCAGGCATTTTGCTTCTTTCCCTTCCCAAATGCTCCTCAACTCTTTTCAGAGTCACTTTCTCATTAATTATAAAGTACAAATAAAAATGCAATTAATTCAAGAATTTGAAAACACACATACATACACACACACACACACACACACACATTAAAAGACATTTGGTTCCCCATCCCCTTTTTGCAAAGAGCATGACTAAAAGGGATCTACTAGGTATGACCTCAATACAGTTTGAACAAATCTTGGGGTTCAGCCAGCAGAAAAGGCCCCGGGTGAAAGGCCCGCACCCTGGTACTTTTTACAGGGCTGAGCTTTCTGCTCACAGGTAGTGCCGCCATGTTGGTTTGTCATTGTGAACTGAGCCCATTGAGAGGCGACCTCCTAGTTTGAATCCCTGAGACATAGCAGAGATTGATAGTTACGTTTTCTCCATTAACACAGCCAAACAGGCATCTGCTGGCAACCCCCAGGCGGGAGCACATGTCCTAAACTCCCCTTAATAGCCAATCTTCCCACTTCCCTTTTGGGAGTGGAGGTTCCAAAACTAGCTTCCCTTTTCTGGCTTAAGGGCCCAATACTAAGGAAACAAAATGATAAAGAATGAACTTGTAGAGAACACCATGGGTATTTATTACTCTAGTCAAAGTTAAAGGAAGCATCAACCTGACCTTTGATTTTGGGAATGCGAACTATATGGAAGACTTTGTGTCAGGTGAGAGATGGGGGAGAGAGGCCACGCTGCTTCTCTGGGAGCAGAAGCTGTCATGTGTTTGGGGAAGTAATTTGAGGAGGGGACTAGAAAACCGAGCCTGCCAAAAAGGAGACACTGGAAAAAGCAGGCTGAAAGGGAAAAATCACACTAAGGTTTTATGTACATCGTGTTTGAGTGTTTAGCAGAAAAACTAGGAAGGGACAATAGTCACTATTCAAAAATAGGGAATAGCATGCAGGAAGAAGTCCTTGCTACAGGTCAAATTTAGATTTTTTTTCAAAAAGTTGTTGAGGGTTAGGTCCTGTAATGTCAACGGGTTGTAAAGATGAAAACAAAGAGAAAGTTGAATGGCAGAAACAGTGGGAAAGAACAATTTTATAGGAATAGGAGAAAGAAAAATTTATTAAGAAGGTCTTCTTAGATGGTGGTTTGTCAACTTAGGAGGCAGAATTCAGGTAAGACCAGTATTAAATATGGAAAATAGAATATTACTATGTTACTGATGTATTTATCATTGCTAGTGGATATAGTTTCATTTAAATTTGTATATTTGTGAGTATATGATGACATACGAATATATGTCACGTTATAAAAATTTTAATTGTATGTGAATACAGAATATTTAGTACCTGTTTACAGTTTTGAGACTCAAATTTTATTTTTAAAACTTTCAGCTTGTAAAGGATGGTGGGCTTATATCTGTCATATTCCATGTAGCAGTTTTCCCATGCTCATAAGTATTATTAACAGATTGTATTGAAATTTTTTTTTCTTTTTTACATTATGATCCTGGATGATTAATGTTTTACAGTGTCTATAGATTTAAAATCTCCATTCAGATGGCATCAATGACTACTCTGTAACTTTATCCTGCAATCCAGATTTCGCTTATTTTAGAATCTCTCCACTCTGTCCCTTCTCATTTCCACTGTACTATCATAAGCTTCCAACATCTCATAGAATGTGCTTCTCTCTTCCTTTGTTGGAATATTTTGAATCATAGTAGTTTATGGTCATATAGGAAAAATCCTTAAACTCTCTATATATCATATATACTTGGTTGATCAAAACACAAAAATTTTTAAATTTGAATTTTTAGATTCTTTTTGTTTGTGGTAATTTTTATTTACCCAAATTATTGATTCTGAGAAAAGGATACTAATATCCTCATTGTGTTTTTGCTTATAGTCTTAATTTGTGCATTTGTCTTCTGTTATATTGAGCAATTTTTGACCTCTTGTTTTGACCTGTGTTGGGCTGCGAATACAAAAGACTGCTCTCATTAGTTTTTACTTCCTGCATTTTTTAAAATGGTTTCTGATTTAAAAAGTGGCTTGTGTGTTGTTTGGATGCATTTTATTTAGAATTGTGGCATTTAGCATTATAAAGAGTAGTTTTATGCTTTTATCATCCATAGTTACCTACATTTTAAATCAGGAATGCAAATCATAATCTCTCATTTTACTTGCTTGATACTTTTGTTCATCCCTTGGTTGCTAGTTTTTATGAATCATTTTCTTTTAGGTATGTTTCATTTATACAGTTTAGAGTTAGGCTTTATGTGTGTTTTTGTATACACAAAATCTTTTTTTTTAAGTGAGCTAGAACCATTTGCATTCATTGATAATTACTGATGTGTTTTGTCTCAATTCTGTTATCAATGGTATGCTTTGCATATTATGGAATGTTTAATATATTTCTCTGTCAGTAGTTGTTATGGTTTGAATAGGAGGTATCCTCCAAAACCTCATGTATGAAACAATGCTGGAACAACTAGAAATGAGAGGATCGGATTATGGTTGTAATCTATCCTAATCAGTAGATTAATCCACTTGATGGATTAATAATTTAAATGGATTATATGGTAAATATAGGGTGGTAGGACATGGCAAGAGAAAGCAGGTCATTAGGGGCATACCCTTGGGGATATATTATCTCTGTCTCCTTGCTCTCTTCCTCTCTCTCTCTCTGCTTCCTGGCTGGGATGAACTGAGTGAGCAGTTTTCCTCTGTCACTGCCTTTCTGCCATGATGCTGTGTGTCACCTAGGACCCAGAGCTAAGGAGTTAGCTAATCATGGACTGAACCTTTGAAACTGTGAGCCAAAGTAAACTTTTCCTCCTCCAAAATTTTCTTTTCAGGTCTTTTGGTCACAGCAGCAAAATTCTGACTAGCACAGAAGTTTTTCAAGTATTTTTGTTTTACTTCTTTTAGTATTTTGGAAATTTTGTATTTTTGCTTCAGTAGCTACTTTTACTAATACTTTTAATTATACTATTAGTCTCATATTCTTAACTTTTGTATCTGACCCGTGCTTTGTCTCTTTTAAGTAGTAGTCTTTGACTTGTACCTATACTCTACAGTGTATATGAATTTATTCTACCTTCCCCTTTAGTATCTACTCATTTTCGATTGTTTATACTTTTCTATTTTCAGAACACAGAATAGTTACTTTCTATTCTTACACTATTTTTTCATACTTCTCTTTAAAAAACAGATCTAAAATTAAATTGGGGGTGGTCTGTTGCTAAACTTTCTTCAGTATTTTTAATCAAGAATGGTGAAGTTCAAGACATACCTGATTCTTTAACCCTAAAGTTAAATAACTATTTAACAAGCCTCTAGGCTACATGATTTAGTTATCTTTTTTGTTGCTGTGATCAAAAGACCTGACAAGAACAATGTAATTTTGGCTCCTGGTTTCAGGGCTTAGTTCCTGGTTGGCTGACCCCAGCTTTGGGCCTGAGGCAAGGCAGAACATCCTTGTGGAACAGTGTGATGGCACAACTAGACCTGATTATTAAATAAATTATAAGAACTTTATGATGAGAAACCAATGCCTGGGGAAGGGTTAATTCTCCTCTTCTTTTACCAGCCTTTCTTTAGGACTCCTAAATAACCAAGAGTCCCTACCTTTTGGATTGTAAATAACTGTCTCTAGGAATCTGACTACTCCCTCTTGAAATGTAAACACCCCTGTGCCAGGCTTTCAAGGCTAGAGAGTTAACAGATGCCTATGAAAAGAGTTTCTTCTTATCTTTCTATAGACATGCTTTATGTTAGAGACACCCCCCATACACACACAAACACACATACACACACACACACACACACACACACACACACCCACATACACACAAGGCTTTCAGTCATGTAATTTAGGATTTTTTTAAAGAGGAAAAAAATGCTAGGATGGGTCTAAATAACCAAATGACACCAAATAACCAATATAAATATTGTGAAAAAGTGTGGATAAGAGCTCAGAATTTGGAGTTTGTTCTCCTCTAGGCCCAATGGCATAAAATAAAGTAAAATAAAGTTTGGATTTCTTCTCTCCGAGTGCTGCTTTCTGCTTCTAGACCAGTTGGTTTCTCACGATAGCAGAGGAAAGGAGCTCAGGCCAGGGATACCAGGAAGCAGAGAAGAGCTTCACTGACCAGAGATAGAATATAAACCCTAAAGACACACCCCTTGTGACCTACTTCTTCAGCTACAACTATTCTGACTACAGTCAGCACCTAGTTAATCCATATCAGTGGGCTAACCCACTGATTAAGTTAAGGCTTTCGGAACCTACTCACTTCACTTCTTGCATTGTCTCATATAGGAGCTTTGGGGACACCACATTTCCAAACCATAGCATAATACAACTCATTTATTTATATTTTCAAGTTACTTATTGTGGAAAGAAAAGCAGGTAGAATTCGTGCCTCAAAGTAAAAAGCAAGACAATAATGGAGCAATATTTTTTAAGAAAATAAGGTTCGGCCAAAAAAAAAAAAAAAAAAAAAAAAATATATATATATATATATATATGAAAGTGCTGCTGATCATGATTGAGAAACAAGTACCAGGTTTGCCTCTCTCTTTAAACAATTAAAAAACTAGACTAAATATATGAAACAATAGTTTTCAGCAAATCAGACAACCATTTTTGCTGAAGGACAAACAATACGGTGATTGTGAACAGCTTCATGCCTAGAGTGTCTAGGTTGTGACTCAAGGAAAGGGAGCCCAAATGGCAATGTGCCTGAGTTGAGGAAAAATAGTTGAAATTTGGGTATTCATTGGTGGCTGGAATTCACAGGCAGATGCCAGAGAGAAGAAAGCTATATGGAGAATACAACTGCGGAGAGGAGCACACAGAGGGAAAGCTTCAAAGATCTCCAAAGGTCCTTCCTTTCCTCAACTGAACATTTATCACTTCATGTGTGTGTGAGTAAAATCTTACACAAAAAATAAAATAAAACTGGTAAAGAATCACTAGAAAGAAATTGCTGGAACAGTTTCTAGAATGTAAACAGGAATAATTCAGGTTTCTATAGTTTGATTAGTGCAATTGTAACAGCCTCAGGACCAGGAAAACCTGATACAAGTTCCAGGTTATCCTATCCAGTTAGCATAATATTGATACCACCAGTTATTGGTGATGAGTCCTGCTTCCCCACATGTTGAAGTTTGAACATTAGAGAAGCACACCGAGGCAAGCATATAAAGCAGGATTTATTTTACAAGGGGTAACCTAGACTTCTCCCTGGAGGGAGAAGGGGGCCAGAGCTGGTATCCTGGTATCAGGAGAAGCAAGGTGTTCTGCCCTTTTTGTGTGTCCTAGGCTTCCTTGTTTCTCCTGCCTTTTCCCCCTTATCTTTCTCCTTCTTGCATAAGTGACTAAGCCCAGGAGCTTGGAGGGATGGCCAAAAGGTGGGAAACAGGTGGGCTGAAGGGGGAAGGGCAGGATGCAGTAGCCAAGGACACATTAACAACCTTATAGCTCCCTACAGGGAGCAGCAATTCCTGGGACAGGTTACGTTGGTAACAGATTGGAGCAGGGGCAGGCTCTTGATAAGGGTGGAGGAAGGGCTCTGAAGGCATTAACTTGTCTCAGAAGACAGTCCTCAACTTCCCAGACAGACTTAAAATTTTCCCTCTTGATCAGACCTGACTTGATTTACCTATCTACCCTGACTACCTGTCTAATTCTGGCTTCAATATCATCAGTGTAATGGGCCAATGTGATATTGTGTAAGTGAAAAGATGATCAAGATCACTGTGCCGTACTTTATGACATATTGCTAAGAATTATTGTAGGTAGGACAGGGCAAATGTATTGCTTACTTTGCTGGCTCAGAGCAAACTACTTCATGGGTAAGTAAGGAGAATAAGGCATTTGCCCTCTCAATACCTTCATACCAGGTACCAAGGGATATGTTAATTTTCTCAAGCACTGAAACCATAACTGGTTCAACAACTGGAGTTGGGGTCATGCATTTGATTACTTTAAAAAAAAATCCACTGTTGTTCTCCTGGATCCATCTGTCTGTGGTTTTGTTTTGGGTTTTTCTATAGGCCAGATAGGAGCATTAAATGAAATTTTGGTATCACTACCCTTGTATTTTTCAAGTCCTTGTTGGTTGTACTAATCTATGACATCTCTCTGGAAAATTGATATTTCCTTTTGAGATATTCTTTTCCTGGACCCAGGCAGTTCTAATGCATCTATTTGTCATTTCTCACTACAATATCCTCATTCCACAGATTGGGCAACCAACATGGCAATCTTTCCAGCTGTTTATATTTCAGTTGTACATTCAACAACTGGGGAAATAATCCCAGTGTGTATTCCAGGACTCATGTGATGAACTGTAATTCAGACTTGACCTAAAATTCTGTTAGTCAGCTTTTTGCTTCAGTGACCAAAATACCTGACAAGAATAATTTTTGGAGGAAGAAAAGTTCATTTGAAGCCCATGGTTTCAGATGTCTCAGTGCATAGTACAATTTTATGGTGAAAAGAAGTGGTGGAAGAAAGCACCTAAAGACATGGGAAGCAGGAAGAGACCTCTGCTCAACAGGTGCAAAATATAAACCCCAAAGACATATCCTCAGTGACTGACCTCCTCCAGCCATACCTACCTACCTATAGTAACCACCACACAACTAATTCATTTAAGTTGTTAATGTACTGATTAGGTTAAGGCTTTAAAACCAATCATTTCACTTCCAAACATTCTTGCATTGTCTCACACATGAGCTTTTAGAACACATCTCAGATCTAAACTGTAACAAACCCCATTTATCACCTTCCTTTTATAAAGAACCTACTATGATTGGTGAGCCAAGGTGATGTCTGCTGTCTCCTAGAATCAGTACCCATTCAAGTCAGTATTAGTAGTCCCTGAAAGATCTGATTATTTTGTCCCAGTGCAAAGTTAACCTAGTAAAAGGCCATAGGTTTCTTTGGGGAAGGCTTGGGAAGAGATGACAGTATACATATTTTGGTTCAGTACTGGAGTTGCTTCTCAGAGGGACTTAGCCTCCCTTTCATTTAAGGGAGTCTGGGTTTTTTAAACTGGCTCAAGTCTAGAAATTGAAAGGCCATGAGGCTCTATTTTTTTATGATTAGAAAGAATTAGAAGCTTGTTTAATTGTCCTGGAAACTTTTTGGTTATACAGATCAAGTAAACATTTGATAATCTTTCTATTTCCTTTCTAGAAATACCACGATGAACTAGTCAATATTGCAGGTCTAGATGTGTCAGATTGGTATAATTGTTGCTTTATTTCTGTTGTTCATTATGGTAACTGTGTATACCTTACCTTTGGTGATTGAGTGTCACTACGTGGTCCCTGCTACCTTTGGATTCAATTATCCCCATTGCATGTAAAACTTACAGTTTAGTGACTAATTCCCACTATAACCTCTGGACTATGAAGAAGAGCAAAAATAAAGTTCCTGAAGGATACTGCCTGTCCCCTTCATAAATCTGTTTCTCAGAGTATTAGTGAAAGGTATACCTTATGAATCCTCCCTGTGCAGATGATTTTTATGTAGCAAATTCACTTTAATATTTCAATCTCTATAAACTTCTGAGTACTTTAATAAACCAAGGGAGATTAGTCATCTCTATCACATTTATGGTGTGCTTTGATCCTTGTTGCTGTCAACCAAACTGTTAGCCACCTTTCTAACTCACTGTGCTGCAGTATTAAATGTAGAATCTCTGCTTAGATGGCCCATCTAAGTCCAGTCTGATCCAACGTTATGTCCATTGCACTGTTTTTCCACATCCTTGATATCTATATACAAACACGTGTCCCTGGATTTCTGCTTGTGTAAAATAGAAAATTCAAGTAGTTCTTTTGGAGTGTAGCGCACTTCATCCTGGGTCACACTCTATACCAAATCTTTAAAGGCCTTCTGGGACTTGAGTCTAGTTATAGGTCTGGAAGTAACTATGAGTAGTGAGAGTGGGTCATGAGAATAGCAAACCGCTCTACCTGACAGCTGCCTCCTGGGAAGCCATTATGTTTCCATAACCAATACACAACTAATCCCCTTGAGCAGAGGTGGAAAAGTCAATAACACTGAAGGAAAGAGAACAGCTGCAGCTGGGGATAAAGAGGCCACTTCTACTGCTTAAAAAATAAATAAATAATAAATCTCAAAAATTTAGGAGTTCAATGTTTCCAGCATCATTGTGATATTCCCAATCATCTCCATCCTAACTTACTGAATCACATTCTCTCTCAATCCATTTTAATATAGTACACATTCTTTGAGGATGAGAGTGCAACTTCCATTGTAGTTCAGCCAGTCCTATGATGAGAACTTATTTTTGCTTTCAACCTTGCAGCTGGTAGAAAAGATTTTCCCTTAGGACACATTCAGAAGATGTGAGCTACTTATATCAAACTGGATCTGGGAATTTGAATCCCTGGGCTCATCCTTTGTCCAGTGACATTAACAGCAACCAACATTATTACATTCTCAGTTACCCACAATATTCAAAAGTATCCTAAACATAGTCACTAACATGGTTGCCTCTTAATTTGTTTGATTAGGACTACCCAATACAGGGAGATGGCTCCATTTTGCATAGCTCTATAAACAATTTAAGAATGGACTGTCAGTTTTCTCTGTATTATTTGAAGTAGAACACACACTTAGCTTGTTTAAGGCTTAACTCCTTCTCGTATGAAACTCTATGTCAGGGGTCTCCAGAGACAGAACCTATAAGAGAAAGATGATCTAGATCCACATATGGATCTACAAATAGGTGATTATTGACAGGGATATGAGAAGGGATTTACTAGGGCAATTATGAAGGCTGAGAAGTCCCACAGTGGGCCATCTGAAAGCACTAGAGAATCCATAGTGTGGAATAATCCAAATCAGAAAGCCTCAGAACCTGAGAAGACACTGGTACAATTCTAAAAGTCCAAAAGCCAAAAAGCCTAGAATTCTGATGCCAAGGGGAAGGAGAAGAAGGGTGTCTTAGCCACACAAGAAAGAAAGGATGAATTCACTTTTCCTCTGCTGGTTTGTTCACTCTGGACCTTGAGCTGACTGGGTGGTACTGACTCACACTGAGAGTGAAGCTTCCTCGCTGAGTCTGTCAACACATAAGCTGATACAGATACCCTCACAGATGCATCAAAATAACTCTTTATCAATTGTCTAAGAATCTAGCAATATATTAAAGTTGACACTTAAAGTTCATCATCACAATATTTGTCAATCCCTTGTCTTGATTGTGAAAAGAGGAGATATTTTTCTTTCCTTTGAACAACCTAAGTCCATTCTTGTTGGGTTGCCTTCTCTTCACTAAAGACCAACTGAACCATCTTTTGAGACTTTGTTAGTAGAGATATTTGCTGTTGAGTGTGTGTAGTTATAAATTTCATAAGGGAAATTTTGGTGAAAATTAAAAAATTAATATAGAAAACACAGTTTTTTATTTAATAGGGACGCCAAGTGAATGGTTTCTAGACTAGAAGAAGGTTGAGAGGGAGGAAGGATGGATGAGAAAGAGGAAATTTGTAATTTAAAAAAAATCATTCTATGTGCAAAAATAAATATATCACAGAGAATTTCACCTTTATGTATGAGCAGAAAGTCCCAATCAAAAATAATACATGAGCAAAAGAAACATCAGTAAAGGAAAGAGAATGGAGAGGGTCAGAGGAGAGGACAGGTATTGAAATGAAATTCCACACACATAGGATTTTGTAGGGATGAACACAACTACTATGTATAACTATAATTCTCTAATTAAAATAAACACATAGCTTTTGAAGCTAGGAGGACAAATCAAAAACTTACCATCAGATTTAATTTGCAGTAACTCTCTTCTTAGGTTCCCCAAAATATCGTAGGGTTCCCAACTTGCACAGCAGAGAATTTCCTTACTCACCTATAAGGCTGGGGAAAATCTATGCCTCTTATTGGCCAATCTTTCCAAGAGAACCTTGTAAAATTTGGCCCCATGAAGTCAACTTTCATTCTTTATATCAAGTCCTATGCAAATCATTCTCAAATATGACATCATAATCAAAGCCTCAAAAATATAATCATTATTTCCAATTTTATCCTGTTATAAGGAGAAAAGATTTCTATTGAACTTATACAAATAGCCATATTGTCATGAAAGTAAGAATGCTTACTATTTTCCCTTGTAGAGGGATCAGTCAGTGAGAAAGGCTATTTCATTTATATTCACAAAAGTATAATCTACTAATTGTTATAAGTACAAGGAAAGGAGTTCCTTAAATTCAGAAAATACAACATTAAAGAACCAGTTAAGTTTCAAACTAAACCACAGTCCCAAGTAAATCTTTTTCCACTTATTTAGTAATTTTACAAACCGATAGGTTTCTCTATTTGGTTCTGGAAATCCTTACTCAGTTCAGGGGTATGGTCTTAAAGTTAATCACAAGGCCATCATGAAGCATTCTGGCCTGTAACAAATTGAAAATATTTTTTGAGAAGGAAAAGAGTCAAACAATAACTATATCTGAATGACCAAGCCTTAAAATTATCATTATAATATAATCAATAAAGGAATTTGCTTAACAAATTTATTCACTTGTTTACATACAACACTAAATAATAATTGAAATTATGACTGGTGACATTACAACAGGATATATAGTAGACATCCAGGATATTGACACATTACTTGGAATTTCATACAGTTTCTAAATTTCTTTTGTAATAATATTTATACAAATGTTACCTAGGAAATTTTCAAAAGTATCTCTTTTTATTTGGCAGTGTTTTCTTATGCAACGCAAACCAAAAAAAAAAAAAAAAAAATTTAATGTTCTTTCATACTATGAAATAACAATCCTTTGATTTTTCCCTGACCTTCTGGGAAGGCTCAAGATCAGTTTGAGAATAAGATTTTATTTAAGACTTGATTTGAGAAGGGAATGTTGTCAAAAGTATAAAATATTTTTGTGCTTTTAGAAGTGAAAAATTTCAGTTCTCTTAAGGAATCAAGGATATGAAAAACATTAATGTAAAGGAAGTTATTCTAGGGGACCCCAAATTCTATTGTCTTAGGAAGATTACTTAAAAGGTAAAGAAAAACTTCTACAAATTTTTCTTAAGAGAAAGATTGCCTGGCCTATAGCACAAACCTGTAAGCTCAGCAATTGAGGCAGAAGGATCACAAGTTCAGGGCCAGCCTCAGCAATTTAAGCAAGGCCCTAAACAACTTGGCGAGATACTGTCTCAGAATACAAAATGAAAAGAAAGAGGGCTGGGGATGCTGAGGATGTAGGTCAGTGGTAAAGCACCCCTGGGTTCAATTCTAGGTACTAGGGAAAAAAATTTATAACAACAGGATGATAATTCAAGAAAACCTTTTCATTTTTGCATAGAGAAAAACAACCCCTAAAACAAATTCTAGTTTTGCATTAATACAGTATTGTGATTCTTAAAAGAAGAAATAAAATAAGAAATAACAACATTATGGGCAAATTCAGTCAATTTTACCTAGTTGACCACAAATAAAATTATTTTTCTGCAAACTTCTTGTAACTTCTTTAGCCATTTTCTTTGTCCTACTGTTTTCCTTTTTCTCATTCTGAAACACCCATTTTATTTTAGAAATAGTTTATTCTCTTTTTCCCTTAACAAAAATACATTCTATATTCCTTGTGTACTTTTCTTTATTGTATATTTTGAACTTTTCTTGCACACTCTACAAAAAAGGATTTTTATCTTTATTACTTCTAGTAGTTTTCATTGCTTGATTTGAACATAATTTTTAGCCATTAGTAATTTTTATTTTAACAGCAAATTAGGGAGTAGTTGATTGTGAATTGGGTTTTTTTCATTACCATTCTTCAGCACACTAGCAAATTTTATGAATATACTATTTCTCTATTTCTGATTAAGTTATTCTCCCTTATACTATAATTTTTTCATGTGTCAAAAATAACATGTTTATGAACAGACCCAAACACTTTTAATCTCTCTGTAAAAAGAAGAGGCCAAAACTATATAAATTTAAACTTTTAAATGGATGTTTCAATAACTTCTCTTGCTTAAAATAGTCTAGATATTTAATGAATATCTGTTGCTTAATTTAGCTTAGCATAACTTTTAAAATGCAAATTACCAAAAAGATTTTGGAAGCTGTTTTTCAGCAAACATCAAACATCAAACAAAGCTATCCATTATCTCAAGTTATTTCCCTGTTAACTGTTTTAAAATTACAAGCGTGTTATCAAGGATTCCAAAAGCAAAAGCTGAAAAGGTAAACAATTTGTTTGGGTTTTATTGATGTCCTTGATATACTTATTTTTTACATAAATCACTGACATCAAACAATTCTTTTTTACTGCATCTTGTAAGTTTGATTTTATAATTTTTATAATCATGAACATCTAATAGACATAATATCAACTTATTCAACAAGTAAACTTAAGTAAAAGAAATGTTCATGTTATGCTGATAACACAAAAAGCATGGCTCCTTTGATTAAACTAACAACATTAAAATAGTCTTAATTACCAAAGATATTGTTGACTCATTGAACTTGAAAAGCATTTGAGTTAGTTTCTATATGTCTAGGAGTTCTTGAAATATTTAGCTTAAATAAGCCCTCATCTATCTTTAGCCAATTGGAACAGTAATCCTTTATGGGATTTTATACAGTAACTTGGTAATACCATCTATCTATCTATATATATATATCATGTGTGTAATGTAATAGACAGATGGTACCAGAAGCAGAGCCTGCAAAGATTCAGCTACAAGCCACAGAAGCTGGGGGAGCCATACAATTGTAAAGACAATTGTAAACAGAAAATTTCCAAATTTTGTTATAAAATTTAGCCTTGAGTCAGACAATACCATAATAAACTCTTCTCATTGCTCACATTATATTTTACCCAATTTGTTTGTCTAAGAGCTGTAACAAATTAAGATTACTTCCTCTATATGAGGGTAAAAGCTTTGTACCAATTTTTGTGGAGGAGAACTAAGACCTTCTTTGCCCAGATAGGTTATCTTTGGGAGGATATGACTATATCTGGATTAAATATTTATTTAATTTTCAATTATCTTTATTTTTCTTTCTCAGCCTCATACAATTGCTTTCAAGGGTCCTTGAGTCTCTCAGAGGCACAATGGGAATAGAAATTCTAAAGTTCAAGTGATTAAGGCCTGAAATAAGAAGAAAAAAGTTCTGGCAGGACAGAGGAATGGAGGAAAAAGAGGTTTGAAGAGAAAAGTATCAAATAATTCAAGGAACTGAAGGTAAATTAAAGGAGTTAAAATGAGGAAGAAGTAGAAGAGGCAGTAAGAAGGAGGAGAGCTTAGAGGATCCAGTTTGGGGAGACTTTCTGTTCCCCAAGAACAGCTGAAGTTCCCCTTTATCCTCAGAAAAATCATTTCGAGAAGAAAGGAGTGAACAGAGTCGGTGGAGTATGTAGTCAGCAGGGGTTTGAGAAAGGGGTTTTAGTTGACTGAGAAGTTACCACAGGAGAAAGAAGATCAAATAGAGAGAACAGAGAGACCCCATAGAGAGATGGGCAATTTTCTAGGCTGGGAAATGAGGAAGCAACTTGCCACTTCAAAGAAAAGAGCCAGGAAGACAAACTTCCAACCCAGCAGGTACTTTTCAAACTAATGGACTCCAACCCAACTTCTTATAACTGAGAACCCCAGCAGTATAACAACCTGTTTTGTCTGTGGCTCTAACATAGCTCATATAGAATACTCTGAATCTTAAGAATCAAAATCTGTTCTTTACTGTTCCTTAACAGACAGTCATCGGAAGAAGAACTGGCTCAGAAGTTGAAACCATCAATGGATCCCCCATCAATCAGCCAGGAGTAAAGGTAAAGGATCTAAAGTTTGTACTTGGGGTCCTGTGTGAGAAGTCCAGGGATCCAATGACAGATCCTATTTAAGTCACAGCACCAAAATTGTTTAAGAAAACAGTATTTATGATAGTTGCCATGAATTTCAATATGTTAGGGTACACTATTCAAGGGCTTGGGATTTTGCGGTCCAGGAGAAAAACTCTGAACATAACTCCTGGTACTTCCATTTCTCCATTTAACCTTTCTAAACTTCCCTTCAGCTCCTTTAAATCATTTGATATTAATTTGTTCAAGCCCCTCACTGCCCCATTCCTCTATTCTGCCAGAACCTTTTCCTTTCTACTCTAGCCCCTCTGTCACTTGGACTTTAGAATTTCAACTTCCATTGTGGCTTCTGAGAGAGTCTGAACATAACAAGGGAAAGTATGAATTTATCACCAAGGATCAGGATCAGGATTGAATCAATGGATGGAAGATGACTAAAAAGGCAATTGATAAAGGAACCTAACAAATTCTGAAGACAGGCTGGAATGATCAGATAATGCCTGGAGGCTGATGGTGGATGATGAACTTAATTAAATAGTGATTACCATCAGATATGGAGGCAGGGATGGGGGCATTTTGGATAAACTGACTAGACAAGATTCTTGCTAAACTTACCCCTGGCAGACATGACAAAGAATGAAGCTAGTAGGGATAGAGACATCTGACTAAAGTTGGCTAAAAAGAAAACCTTTAACACAAAGAGATAGCAGCACTCTAAAAAAATAATGAAAATGCATCAGTATAACAATATCTTAGATTAACAGTTGAGTGAACAATATATGTTTAAGAAAAAAAATAAAATATTTTCACTTATAATATCATTTAGCAGGGAAAAATTCATCTCACTGTTCTGTGAAAAGAATCTAACTTCCCTATTTTGCTAAAAGATATGGAACAGTATTCATTCATCTTTTATGCACCAAAATTTGCTTGATAAGATTGTTAGCACACAATGCTGCAGCAGGTATGTAAACAAAAAGGACTGGAGGGAAGTAGATGATATAAAAATGAACTTACTGTATCCAAACCTAATAATGAAACGTATAGCAATTATGAGTCAGATAAGGTTGTCTTCTCTTCAACAAAATTAAGAGCCATCAAATTCTTATTGTGTTGAGTATAATAAGTGTAAGAAGAATCCAGGGAAATGGTAAACAAGAACCGACTGGAAAATTTCAATAATGTTTGTGTTAGCTATCTTTAAATTCTTACTAATATTTCTAATAAAGTTTTCACTATCATTTTCTATTTGAATAAATTATTCATAAAATGACCTAAAATATCATAAAATAAAAATGCTTTGTTAGATCCATAGAGAAGGAATTATTTATTCCTCTTCTATTATCTGTAAGATTTTGTGTAATATTTGTATCATTGTTTTTCCTTAAAAATATATGGGAGAATTTACTCATGAAACCTTATGGACATGGAGTTTTGGAGGTGTTTTTTTACTACAATTACAATTTATTGAATAGATATAGGATTATTATATTTCTTCAATGAACTCTGATGATATCTGTATTTCAAGGATATTACCTATGCTACCATTTTTATTTTTCAAAATACTCCTGTATTGTTTGATATCTGTAGAATTTTTGATGATAATTGTTTTATTCCTGATATTAGTAATTGATTCCTCTAGTTTTATTGTCTCTTGTCTTAGTCTTTGACTTTAAATTTTATCTTCTTTTCTGCTTACCTTTGGCCTAATTTCCTTTTTCGAAAGCTTACATTGGGATTAGTTTGCACTTGTTTTTCACATTTCTTGAGAAATGAGAAATTCTGGTAAGCCAGAAAAGTTACCTTAGACATTTCTTCTTCTCTATGAAAGCATTTAATGTTATAAATTTCTCTTCAAGCCTTTTGCTGCCTGCCTTGCATACATTTTATGTTATGTGTTTCAATTTTATTTGATTCAATATATTTTTCTAATATCTTCTTTGAAATATTCTTGGACATGTGGGATGTTCAATAGTGTGTTGTTTACTTTTCAAGAACTTGGAATTTGTCTGCATCTTTCTAATAAACTTCTCTTGGTTGTCAGTGAACATATTTTGTATACAATTTCAACGCCATGTCTTTATGGCCCAAACTGTTCTGTCTTGACTGATGTTCTCCATGCATCTGAAAAGAATTTGTATTCTGCTCTTGCTGGGTAGAATGTTCTATGAAGGTCAATTTGATCAATTTATTTGACAGTGTTGTAGGTATCATCTATAGTTACTGATATTCTATTTACTAATATTCAGTCAGTTACTGAGGGTTAAATACTGAAATCTCTCAATCAAATTTGAGTGTATTTCTCCTTTCACTTAACAATTTTTGCTTCATTTATTCTGAAACTCATGTTTGGTTCTTGCACGTTTAGGATAGTTATGGTCTTTTTGACAATTGATGCCTTCATCTATTATTAAATGTTTACTGTTGATGTTATTAATATCTCACTCCGGCTTTGTTTGATTAATGCTTGCATACTTTATCTTTTTCTTTTCCTCTATTATTAACTTACCTGGCATCTTTATACTTAAAGCAAATTTGCCATAGACAGCCATATAAAGTTATCTATTATTGCCTAAGAAACTACTTTAAAACTTGAGTGGCTGAAAACATTTATTGTCTCATTGGTTTTGTGGATCAGGAATTTTGGAGCTCTTTGATGGGATTTTTTTTCCTCTCTCTCTCTTTGCTTAATTTTGTCTTATTTCCACCACTGTATCTTCAATAATTCATCTTTACACCCGCTCTTCCTTATTTGTACTTAATACTAGCAAGTATATTGGCTTTTTAGATATTATGTGTTTTTCATTTAATAAGCTCAAGTTTTTAATATCCTTCATTTCTCAATTCTTGCCAACAACCCACACTGATGAGATAAACTGGATTTAAAAGAGCTGGCTCTGACATTAAGCTAAGAAAGCAGCGAAAAAGCACAGGGCACAGAAGTAATTTTTATACCTAGGGAGGGACAGCTCAGTGACTTTAAGGGTCAGCTTTCACACAGGAAAGAGCTCTGGAAAAGAGAGCCTGCACCCAGAATCTCTTTATTTTTATATGGGAACTCACAAAGGAGTTTAGATAGAATGTTCTTCACCAAATAAGGCAGGGGATAAAGTTTCAAGGGTGAAGTCCTGCTTCCTAATGTCTTGTGGTCAGCAGATTGATTGACATCTTGGCAAGTCACACCCATCTCAGGTGCTGTGTGGGATCACAGGCAGAGCTAAAGAGAAGGCACACTTGCATCACACAGCCCAGCCATCGCCAGGCCTGTCCCCTCACATGGCTACTATGTGCATAGTTCACACACACAGCCCATGGATGGCTCATGATTCTACAATTTTTGTTTTACTACATCTTACTCCTAGGGGATTAAGGACATGATAATGATAATAGTTTTAATACTATCTTCTTTTAATTTTAATTCTACCATTTAATTTTAATTCTGTCATTTGTTGATTTTTTTTAATGGTTTTATTGTAGCTATGGATTATATATATTGTCCTTTACATACCTGGTAATTTACAACCCCTGGGTGAATTCTAAATATTTTGAATTTATATTCTTAAGTTCCAATGATTTTATATAGTGTAAAGAGTGCTGTAATTTTTGTTTGTTTGTTTGTTTTTTATTTTTGTACTGAGGATTGAACCCAGAGGAGTTTTACCACTAAGCTACATGCCCAGTTCATTTTTATTTTTTCATTTTTTAAATTTTGAGACAGGGACCTGTTTGGTTGCTGACCTCAAACTTAGGATCCTCCTACCTCAGCCTTCTCAGTCACTGGAGTTACAGGTGTGCACCACCAGGCTGGCAACAGTACTATACTTTCTAGTGACATGGACTGAGTCTTACTGGATCATCTGATGCTAGCTTTTTTTCCCTCTGTGGTGCTGGGGATTGAACCCAGGACCTTGTGCATGCAAGGCAAGCACTCTACCAACTGAGCTACATCCCCAGCCCTGATGTTAGCTTTTAAGCATATGTTAGAATAGTCCTGAAACAACTAATTCCGCCCCAATATTAGAATGATAAGCATCTGGACTATTCTTAATGTCCCTCTATTCCTCAGATCTGTGCAGCTAGTGAACTTGGCTGATAGGTTAACCATATTATTGCCAACCCTTTTTAGGCTTCAAGAACTTCTGAGGCCTGCTGCTTTTTCATGGTTCTGTCTCTAGCCTTATGTAATTTCACCACACACATGACAGTGTTGAGGATAAAGAGGCCTGCTGCAGAATTCTGCCTCTTTTATTTAAGTTCCTCCCACTAAATATTCTGCCCTTCACATTCTAAATACCATTCTCTCCCTAAACTCATCTCTGTCTCAAGTCAGCAGGATCTCTGGCTTCTGTTTGGATTACTCTCCCTAACCTACCTTTTGGAAACTGCCTCCTTGCACTACACTAGAGAAATCAAGCAGCTTGCTTATGTGTTTGCTTTCCTTTCTTTCAGGTATAATGCCCTGTGTTGATCATTGGTCAATATTTGAAAATATCCACCATCATTAGGGATAAACATTGTTCTCTTAGAAATGCAGGGTAGAACATTAATATTTTTAATTTCCAATTTTGAAGGTCAGAAGACGGGCAGATATTACCTTCACTGTGGCAAATTCAGTTTCCTATTTTTCATTTCTCTTTTTAGCATTATCACCATTTCATCATGAATTTATATTTATCAGTATTTTACTATCAATCATAGTCATATTTTTAATCATCATTGTTCCCAAATTTTCTCAATGGAAGTGTCTTCACATTTGTTTTCTATGTCCTCAAGATACATTCCACCTCCCCTAAGAGCATCCTTGCTTTGTGGCACAACTAAAAGATGACCTAAAGGAAGGGTTTAGATATGCTTATTAGCTTCCTTGATTTTTTTTTTACTATGATGTAATCCAGTGTGGTTTGTTTAATGTGTGATACATATTTTGGTCTGTCTTCTGATGTTTTTCTTGCTTTTTGGGCTTCTAATCCCATTCTGCTTGTCCTGGGTGTTAATATTTTTGCTTTTATATGAATTGAAGCTCATGCTACTGTCTTCTAGTTATCCTGAGAGTGTGACTATGGAAGGTTTAGATGTGCTTTATGTTGCTGTAAGCTGATTTTGGAGTATAGGGCTATTAAGTGGCTGCCATGATTCTCTAAGCACTTTAGGAATTTTTCTTTGTAATCTAGAATTACATCTTTGAGATTTGTTGTTGTTTTGTTGTATTTTGCATTCTGGGGGACAAAAATGAAGACTCTCCCCACAAAGCATCATTTTTAATACTTCTGAGACTGGAATATCATCTATCACTCAATTACTCATATTTTTTGTGTGCTTGTGTATATATCTGTACACATCTCTCTCCCCCCTTGTCTTTCTCTCTCACTTTTCTTCTCTCTCTCTCTCTCTCTCTCTCTCTCTCTCTCTCTCTCCCCACATACACACACACACACACACACACACACACACACACACACACACAACGTAAAAGAAGTAACCCTTGAGAAAAATACAAATGAAGGAAAGGAATGGTTAATACATATAACATTTCCTTTTCAGAATTCCATTCTTCATGTTCGTTAAGCCTTTATTCCAATTCCTAATATTTTTTACTTTATAAGAAATTCATAAATTCTTTCTTGATCAGTTCATCAAAGAGATGTTATTTGCCTGTTGTCTTCTAGGTTTAGATCTAAGGATCTAGGATCTGGCCTCTTTTTTTTCCTGAAGTCCTTCTTATACATAAGTACTTCATCTTAAAAATGAACCCAGATAGACTACATAGCCACATAGCACCATTTACAGATTATCTTTCTGTTGATTTTAGACAAAATACAATTCTGCTGACATGACAGGATCATTCCATGTTGTATACATGCATTGTATTATAATATTGTACACCATCAAAAATACAAATATTGTATGTTGCTTAAATGTACTTCCACTAGTCTGTAGATCCTTCCAGATGTGTTTGTTCTTTTAAAATCCACAGTCAATAATCTAATGAATAATTTTTATAGTCTATCACAAAATTTAGGAATGAAATGCAAAAAAAATATTAGCTTTCCAATAGTTTTGTAATCTCATTTTGCTTTTGTAAAGTCCATGAATTATTCCAAATAGTCAACCTGCCAGTTAGATCAAACAAAGCAAGGTAGATATCCTATTCCAGGATTTATAATTATTTAAGGAGAAACTTTTGAAAAACACAAAAATTTTAACTCAGAAGTTCTCAATACGTATATGGACCTGTCCCTAACTTGTGGTTCTCTTTGTTCAGATTCCCACTGAGAATTTTTAGTGCCTCTTACTCTGAGACCCATATTTATGATTTCTTCCATTTTCATTACAATGTAAGTTAGGAGTTAGATTTTACCTTAATTCTATACCTCATTGATAACAATTGACATGTTTTTCTCTCTTTTATTTTTTGTTTTGTTTCTCATTGAAGGGCCTGTTTTATCTAACATTATTACTGCCAAAATTCATTTTTCAATCAATAATTTTAAGATTTTTTTTCATTTTGAATTATTCTACATAAATATAAATCAGTGCACTGACCTTAAGGTATCTGTGTCACAATATATAATCCATATAATGGTATATGTCAGCACTATGCATAAAACTTTAAATGAAACTTTAGTTCAAATATGTGAAGAGTGAGACTCTGTAAAGACTTTATTTCATACAGATATGAAATAAATAAATATACATGTGTATGTATTTTTATATATATTATATATATATATATATATATATATATATATATATATATATGCAATATTTATATCCAAAAGTAAATGTTAGTAATCTGTGCCTCTTTTCTATAGGAGAGAATGTTTAAATTTTATCAGATGAAACAGACTTTTCAAATACTGGATAAAATGAGATGCTTGCGAAAACGTTCTACAGTGTCATTCTTGGGAGTTCTTGTCATTTTCCTCCTATTTATGAATTTGTACATTGAAGATAGCTATGTTCTGGTAAGTTATAGAGGTTGATTATTTTTTGTTCGAAATAAAGCATATGTCAAGCTAAATTGGCATAATTGTAAGCTAAATTGAATCCTCTGCTGGACAGGTAGACTTAGCTTAAGCAAAATTATAATATATATATTTACTACCTAGAGATTTTTTTTCTATAAATCATAATTTTTCAATATTATACTTGTTTTAACTTATGTTGCATTAATCTATTTAATACTGTATATATTGTGTTTCAAATGTCTATCTAATTACAAAGGAATTATTTATCATTATTATGCTGAGTTAATAAGGACTATAATTTGAAATATATAAAATAAAGTTTGCTTCACAAGTATTATTCCTTACTTTCTCTACTTTTCTTATTGAAATTTTATTGTCTAGATAAAAATAGTATCTAATTGTGCTATTTTGTTTGTGTAATATTTTGTTATAATATTTTTGTTACTTTTGGATTTTGAATAGCTCTAAATGGCCACCATTATATATATAAAGATCTCAAGTGATGAACGTATTATGTGGAAATTATTCAGTGGTTAAAAATATATAATAAAAGTCAGTATATAAGAATATACCAATTTGTTTTATGCAAAATATATAAAATAGAGAGTTTATTCTGGCTAATAGTGAGAAATTAGTTTGTATTTTTCTTATTTTACTTATGGTTATAAATGTCACATAATTTCATATCTTTTGATAATAATATGAACATTGTTGTTTATTCAATTTTTTTCAACTAAGCCTAAGATATCTGCCCTAATTTTTATTTTGTTATTACTATTTGCATATTTCAGAAAATCAAGTCCTTTGCACTCACAGGGACTAAATAGTATTGTAGCAAGAAAGATTATAACAATAATCATAAAAAGCATTCCCAATAAAATGTCTTATTGTATTGAGCATGATTCATTAATTATGTACTCTTTGCCAGATAGTATACTATATCTTATGAATCCACCATAAAATCTTAGTACAGATTCTTTTAGTAGGTTCTCTGTAAAACATCTCATTTCCTTTAACTCTGTATTTTTTATAATGAAATTCTGCCAGAATCCTAGCTCTTGACATTTGGCCAGATTTTTTTGTCATCAAGCAAAGATCCTGATTTTTTAGACTCTTCATTCAACTATCCATGATCAATTGACAATATAGTGGAAATCACCAGAGATTGAAAAAATTTGACTAGACATCATTTATACAAGCATAGAAAATTGAATAAACTTTCTAGTTATGTGAATTTGGGAATTTTTTTAACCTGACTCAAGTTTATGAGAATATAATAAAGTTCATGTGATCTAGCTATATTTTCTTGATAGAATTTAAGATGATAAATTAACTAAAGAGTCTCCTAATAATGATTCAGTTTTTTAATGAAAATTAATTGCATTTTTGCCTACTGTTAAAAGTATATCAAATTTTATAAATCAAGAACATGCTATTGATTGGAGTTTACTATATTTAATGACTTTTTATGTTTATAAGAGAATTTCAAGTGCATTTCTTATCTTTCATTTTGACATCTCCATAAGACCAGTAATATGGAACATATACCACTTTTTGTAACAGAATCTCTATAAACTCATAATTTCATGTAAGAAATAATAATATAATATTTATCAATAATAAAAATCAAATGCTATTGCCCTGTTTTGTGAATTTTTACAGTCTACTGTAAACATTGATTCTAGCCTGCCAATGTGAAAAATAAGATTTATGGAAATAACTCTTCTACTAGAGTACTTTTTCAATGCAATTTCTTTGACTATATTGAGTATGTATTTAGTTATATTTACAAATTAATCCATGTGCAAAGAAGAGATATATTTCTCAGATTTGAAAATGATTATCAAAAACAAAACAGAAAGATAATTTTTAAATATTTATGTTAAGTCAGAAACAATGAACAATGAATTAATTGTGATCTTTAAATATCAGCACCCCTCCTTATTATAAATTCAATGATAACATTTTTGTTATTTAATTTTTTTAGTTTATCATATGATTTCTAAGTAAATTTCATTTTGAGCTCGCTTAATAAATATTTGAAACATCCAATCACTAATATTAAATTTCATTTAAGATAGTCTTCTGAAAATGTATAATATCTATGGAAATCTGACTACTTTCAAAATTATACTGTGGTTCTTTTTTAATACTTCTTTCTTTTGACTTTTTCATCTGAGTTTCATTTTTAAAATGCTAGCCTTGACCTCATGATTCTGTAATTATACCATTTCCTAACCATAAATTTTAGGAGATCTTTTTATTATTATTATTATTATTATTATGGTCTCCTTTTATTGCTGGAAAATAATTCTTGCAATTCAGAGGAATCAAATGAAGAGTTAGAAGTAGTAAGGTTGCTGGAGTTACTCAGCACATTATACTCTGCTCTTTTTGCTAGAAAATCCAGCTGTGGACTGAAATCGTAGGAATATTAACAGTTTAGTATATTAGCTTATGTATTAGAGACATATGACTTTCAGTGGGAAAGGAAGCTGAGCTCAGTGGAAGAGACAAGTAGAAGCTAAGTAGAAGAGAAGCTGCATGCCCAATCAACTTAGCCTCTTGGCTGTGAGCATCTTCAAAGTAGCCACTAGGGTATATATTTAGTCTGTAGCTAGTCCATTGAATTTCATAACCATCCAGAAAATGATTGTCATAAAACTTTGTCTTATTACTGAGAAACACACTATAGCATAGTAACTACAGAAAGAAGGTATCCAGGGACAGCCTGGCTGTTCAGTTAGATGCCTCTGGAAGCAACCAACAAGGCTGACTCAGGTGAAAGGTGCATTATTTATTTATGCTGAAAAGTGTAAAGAAGGTTGTACTTGAGAATTTAATTAAGTACTTTCATATCAGTTCCATTGCATTTTATATTCTGTTATGTCCTTCAATCAAAATGAATGTATTCCATCTTATCAGAGAAAAGGCTGAGATTTTTACACTTTCAGGACAGAATTCTTAAAGAGATATTAAATCCTGCAGTTTCTTTAGAATGTAACATCTCATAAGAACAAAATGATGATGTGAATTCGGTACTGTGACTACTGTGATTTTTATAGAAATTTCTTCTACACTCTATTGATTATATACACTGTTACATTGCTATTAAAGCAGTTCATACTAAACTGAGTCCATAGATACTTCTTGGCCACTTTTAATTTTGTTTATTTTCGTCTAAGGATTTTCATAGGTTTGCTTATGGATATGTGAAAATATTTATGTGTAAATAACTTAAAATGATCATAGATCAATGGATGTTGAATTGATATATTTAGCACGTAAGGTTTAATTTCAGGTATTTTGGAAGTCTAAAGCTTTTGTAGATGGCAAATCCATTATAAATCTTTTAAAGATCAAGTGTTTTCTTTATCCAAATTATCAAGGCAATATAAGATATAAAAATGCAGTATTAAAGGCCAAATGTAGATTCACAACATAATTGGATATGCAGAGAATATATTTAGAATTAATATTGATTTAATAAGGTCCATATAAAAAGACCTTTTAACTCTCTAGTCATACTTTATTCTCTTTAATTTTTATTCCAAGAAAAGTCCAGTCTGGCCAGACTTAAAATGTGAGCTAATCATCTTTTTCACATTTCAGTTTGAGACAAAGTATTGAATGTTCTCATCAAGGTAAAACTTGTATTTGAATCTTGTCCAATCTTTTAGAACAGAGGTTTAATTAAAGTTTTATTGACCACAGACAGGTAATATCAAGACTGAAGTTATTTAATGCATCGACTTTCTCTGCTTGATGACTTACACATAATTGGCCTTACATCCTGTACTGAATATTAGAAATAGACCCATAAAATGACACACCTTACCATAAAAAATTCTCCTTAATTAGGTTGCCCCAAAACATATATTAATAAACCATATACCCAAGCCAAACAAGTCATTGTTTTGCTAATAATGTTTAATCAATAAAGACTGATCAACTATGAGTTAAATAATCAATATTTGCCATTGAACTCATACCAAAGAAATGGAGGCAATTAATGGATAACAAGACATATTTTAAACTGAAAGTCAATATTTTCATACACTTTCATAAGACTTTCTGAAGATTTAATAAAATTTAGTCCACTATCATGTGTAAAAATGATCTTAAATATTGAAAAAGTATACTTACAGAATACCACACACACACAAAAAAACAAACACATGTGCCCTCCCATACACACAAGCAAAACTATCATAAGACTAGTATAAGGTTTGAACACAAATTCTTGACTTGGTAAAAATGTGTTCTTATTGAGGTTACTTAAAGACAATTGAAAAAATTTAAAAAAATTAAAACACACTACTATATCATGAGGACTTCAGTGGGCTGTTCTCAACATCTTTTAATTACAGCGGCCATATAAGTAACTTATTAAAACTACTTACTTAATAAATTATGCAAAATCCATTGGTTGTGTCTATGTTTGCATCTTCCTAATTATTCCTAAAGTTTTACAATCATAGGCATTATATGTGGTCTTTAATTTGAGATTGTTTAAGAAAGAATATTTTACAGGATGATATAGGAGACAAGAAAAAGTCGATTTATTATGGCTCAAATATGGAAACTCTGTGGTAACTGGCCTCAGATGAAACTAAAATAGATTACCATTGAATTTTTAGATTGGGGATTATTATAAAAATTTTGAATTCTAACATAAAGGTACTTGGAATTTTCTTTCCTTTTTAAAAAATATTTTTTAGTTGTAGATGGATACAATATCTTTATTTTTATTTTTTAATTCTTATGTGGTACTGGGGACTGAACCCAGGGCCTCACACATGCAAGGCAAGTGCTCTACCACTGAGCTCCAACCCCAACCCGGCACTGGGAATTTTCATGTAGATACTTGCTTATCAAGAGAATACCATTATTTTTGTGTACACTATAGAGAAGCAAATGAACTGTAATATAAAGAATGGAATAGAGGAGAGAGAAACTGAAACAAAGGCTGTAGTAGGAAATCAGTAGAGTGATGGTGGTCTTCAGCCTCTGAGTCCAGTGATTGAGATTTATCTAATGTTCTATGTTGTTGATAGTACCCATATCTTCATGGTGTAAGAAGAAAATTTAATACATGACCCTCTGTATTATTTATTTTTCTTGCCTCTTCCTTGACATTTAGGAGAGTGACAACCAGCTCATAAGGGAAACATCCACACATCAACTAAACTCAGAGCGCTATGTTCATACTTTCAAGGATTTATCTAATTTCTCAGGGGCCATAAATGTCACCTATCGCTACCTAGCTGCCACACCTTTACAAAGAAAATGTAAGTATCCTTAGACTTTTAAATTAAAGGATACATGAAATACTTTGTGAAAAATAATGTCTCATTTGTATAGCAATAGATGTTTGAGATTTATTAATTCAATATATATTTTGATAAGAACTTCAGTGTATCACAACTTGCAATTTTGTCACTGACCAAATTCCACTAATAATGAAAAAATTGTGTCTAATTTTAATGTGAACTTTTTGGCAGTCTGATACAGGATGGTATATGACACAAGGAAAAGATGACTTACTTTAAATTTTTAAAGTTAACTTTAAAACTTAACTATTTCTGTGTTGTTCTATTTTCAAATTCTCATAGTTTAGTTTTATGACTTGCCACCAGTTTGAATTGCCTTTTAAACCACGAACTGAGTAGCTAAAAAAAAAAAAAAAATTGTTATTTCATGGTTCTGGAGGCTGGAAGTTGAAATCAGTTTACTGGAAGACCCACAGTCCCTCTGCCCACTCTAAGGAAAAATCTACCAACCTACATGGCTTATCAACCTACATGAACCTACCAGCTGAGGTTCATGTGTATAAAAACAAAGAAATTTTTGAGGACGATCAATATGAGGATGATCACCTGGGGAGGCGGACAAATTATAGCCATCTAAAATAAGTGTTCACTTAAAGTGGCATGAGAAGGGTGTGGGATATTAATGATGAAAAAGAACGAAGGAGGAGGTTATAGCCCCCATTGATGGTTATTGTTACATTGGTTGACAATAACAACACAACATTTCGATTGTTAATTAGTCACTGATGTTATACATTCCATATAAGAAAGAAAAGGGCTCCAGCATGGGGGAGGGGAGGGTAAAGGAGGCCGAGTAGGGGGTCCCAAGCCTTTACGCTACTAGTCCAAACGCCTTCTTGGTTTACACCGACGCCCCGGCCCCGGCGTCCGGTTCTCGGTTCTCGATGCCTCCTACCTCCTCCACCGTGCGAGCCGCCTCGGGGACAGCGCAGCGGTCTAGGCCCTACCTTTCCGCTTTGGGGCCCAGCATTCCGAGCCCTTCTTCACACTGACCTGAGCAGGTGCGAAAAACCCGGAGAAGATCTGAAAACTGGCGGGGGCGATACTGGCCCAGCCCCGAACGCGAAACGCTGCTTGCTACCTTCCTGGAAACAGCTTAAATACTTTTGTCCGGGGTCAGTTTTGGTCAAAAGTAGGGGTACAGTGAAGAATTCAGAGCAAGGATAGCTGAAAAAAAAAAGTTGAACTACTTTTTCAGTTCTTGAAAGAGAAAGCTGGAGTAGGGGAATACTCTGAAGATAGTAACTCTGAGCCAAATGTGGATTTGGAAAATCAATACTATAATTCCAAAGCGTTAAAAGAAGATGACCCCAAAGCAGCATTAAGCAGCTTCCAAAAGGTTTTGGAACTTGAAGGTGAAAAGGGAGAGTGGGGATTTAAAGCACTGAAACAAATGATTAAGATTAACTTCAAGTTGACAAACTTTCCAGAAATGATGAATAGATATAAACAACTATTGACCTATATTCGGAGTGCAGTCACAAGAAATTATTTTGAAAAATCCATTAATTCTATTCTTGATTATATATCCACTTCTAAACAGATGGATTTACTGCAGGAATTCTATGAAACAACACTGGAAGCTTTGAAAGATGCTAAGAATGATAGACTGTGGTTTAAAACAAACACAAAGCTTGGGAAATTATATTTAGAACGAGAGGAATATGGAAAGCTTCAAAAGATTTTACGTCAGTTACATCAGTCATGCCAGACTGATGATGGAGAAGATGACCTGAAAAAAGGTACACACTTATTAGAAATTTATGCTTTGGAAATTCAAATGTACACAGCACAGAAAAATAACAAAAAACTTAAAGCACTCTATGAACAGTCACTTCACATCAAGTCTGCCATCCCTCATCCACTGATCATGGGAGTTATCAGAGAATGTGGTGGTAAAATGCACTTGAGAGAAGGTGAATTTGAAAAGGCACACACTGATTTTTTTGAAGCCTTCAAGAATTATGATGAATCGGGAAGTCCCAGACGAACTACTTGCTTAAAATATTTGGTCTTAGCAAACATGCTAATGAAATCGGGTATAAATCCATTTGACTCACAGGAGGCCAAGCCTTACAAAAATGATCCAGAAATTCTAGCAATGACGAATTTAGTAAGTGCCTATCAGAATAATGACATCACTGAATTTGAAAAGATTCTGAAAACAAATCACAGCAACATCATGGATGATCCTTTCATAAGAGAACATATTGAAGAGCTTTTACGAAACATCAGAACACAAGTGCTCATAAAATTAATTAAGCCTTACTCAAGAATACATATTCCTTTTATTTCTAAGGAGTTAAACATAGATGTAGCTGATGTGGAAAGCTTGCTGGTGCAGTGCATATTGGATAACACTATTCATGGCCGAATTGATCAAGTCAACCAACTTCTTGAACTGGATCATCAGAAGAGGGGTGGAGCACGATATACTGCACTAGATAAATGGACCAACCAACTAAATTCTCTCAACCAGGCTGTAGTCAGTAAACTGGCTTAACAGAGAACAAGCTTTTACAGACGTACTTAAGGCAACAGTGCAGAGATGTAATCCTTAAAAGAACTGGGAATGGCAAAACTACTGTCGGTTGATGTGTCCTGAAAATTATTGGAGTTATGGCAGAAGTGCTTTTTTGATCAACTGGTTTGTGTTTTGCTGCTGCATTTATCCCAAGAAAAACAGCTTTAATCTCCAGAAGAAAACCAAAATACCATGGGATTTATGCTGTATTGACATCTTGCCCTAAACATACAACATCATAGTAATTTGTCATGGGCAACATGACCAGAGAGAAGATTTTTGTCATGATTTTAAATACACTGACACGCTACTGTTGGTTAAATTTAAACATGTTTTACCTGCAGAAATTCTCTCACAAATAACCTGCAATAACTTGAAATGCATACCCTTTTGAACACTTCCTTTTCTCATGTATAAATGAAAATGTTTGCTGCATTTTGCAAAATGTCAATTCTCCAAAAATGTGTCCGTATATTTCTGTACCTGCAGTGTAGTAAAGGTTTAGATAAAACCCCATAATTATAGTGGCATACTGTCACTTAGGTTTCAAGCAGCAAAATAAACAGTGCAGCTCAGAAATTATTAAAAAAAAAAAAAGAAAGAAAAGGTTTTCACTGTGGCTATTTATTGTTTTTATGGAGTCAAAAGTTTGCCACTCTGGGTCTGAACGACCTGATTATCATCTCTTGCATCATGTTTCCCAGTGCTAATGAATTCTGTGTGTGACATTTTGAATTATTTCTCAAATCCTTCTTAGGTTCTTCCATCTTGTGGTGGCTGCTGGCATTATATTACTTGTGGCAATGATAATTCCTGCCTCCATTATCATTGACCTCCTTCCTTTATTCTCTCTGTATCCTCTCCTCTTCTTATAATGATACGATTTACTGAATTCAGGGCATACCCCTAAATGTGAGATTTATTTCATCTTAAGATTTATAACTAATAATTTCTGCACATATCTTTTTCCCAATAAGGTCACATTCTCAGGTTTTATGTAGACATGAATTCTTAGAGTAAACTTTTCATCCCTCTGTAACATGAGAAAAAATATTTGAAATTAAGAAATTGTATACTATATTTCATAGATTCCAAGACATCATCATTTATAAAAAGTACCTTATCTGATGGTGTCCCATTAATGTATCTGATTAATGGACCCTGTAAACATAAGCATTATCAATTACATATATATATATATATATATATATATATATATATATATATATATACATACATACATATATATGTATATATATTTAGTTAGTTAGTTAGTTGTAGTCAGACACAATACCTTTATTTTATTTATTTACTTTTATGTGGTGTTGAAGATCAAACCCAGCACTTTGCACATGCTCAGTGAGCACTCTACTGCTGAGCCACAACTCTAGCCCCAGCATTATCAATTTTAATTATAAGACACCATCAACTTACTATTTAAATGTTTTGGTATGAAAAAATACAAATTTAAAATCAATGAAACACAGAGACATCATGACATTTTAAGAGATTATATGGAGACCACAAAAAGTTTTGTTTCCCTTTTAAGAACTTTTTTATGCAAGGGAGTTTGAGATAATCAACTTGAAGAAATTGGTAAGTTAATTTAGGTTTAATTTAGATCTCTTTTCTTTTCAATTCTCCAGTTCAAATGTCTAGTCTTCTTCGGCTTTCATTTAACTGCCCAAGACTGCCATGATTCTTTTATCCCCAGGTGTCACACCACCTCTGTCTAAGCTTTACCAACTCCCCTTTTCCGGTTTAATTTACTAATGACTGTTTGCACAAATACCACCTGCTTTGTACTAAAAAGGCAATATAACAGAGCATAAGAGAGGGGCAGTTGAATCCTGACATCACAACACTTACTAAGTGTAAGTACAGTTTGAATGAGCTGCCTCATCACACAGGTCCTGCTTTCCTTTATGTAAAGCAGAATGATGGCAATAACTATCCTGTCCCAAAAGACTGCTGTAAACACTGAAGATGCATAATGAAGTTAAAAGTGCATAGACTCTTGCCTCTGATGTACAAAAGCTTTCATAAGTGTTGGCTAGTATTGGATCTTAATGAAATGTGGTGACTTAAAGTTTAATAATGGTATCGTGTGACATATATGTGTTTCAGTAGAAGCCAGAGTTTTAAGCCCACGTAATTACACAAAGTGTGTAAGTCTCAACTTATATAATAGACTAATATGAAAGGTCTAACCTAGAAGAGTTTTTTTTTTAAATATTATACAAATTATATCATGTAGGTGTCTATGTGAAATCAATAATTTTGGTGCATATTAACATTTCCTCATTTTCTAAATGGTAGTTCAAAAATTTTATTCACTGAGTTATGTGAGAATGAATTCTTTAAAAAGTGAAAATGTTTCAATAGAAAGACATGTAACACTTCTTAGTGGTGAACTGTCTTTTCTTGGAGTTTTTTTTTTTTTTAATCCCTAAAAATATCCTGTCTCTACTTCTAGATTTTAAATGTCTGAATAACTTTATTTAATCAAAATTTTTATAATTTGTGTCTCAAATTTAAGAAAACAATAATGTTCACGTCCTGGAACCACGTGCCATACAGTTGAACGTTGATAAGTTTTTCAAATATATCAACGATATTGCCTATTTTCTAATTAACCTTCTATGTAAATTTCAAAATAACATTGTGAAGTTTACTTATGAATTCTTCTAGTGTAGGAAAATGATCAAAGTGAAAATATGTGACATGCCCTGTGAAAAATTTAAAGACAATTAAAATAATGTGTTGCTCTTATTTTTCTTTTCTACTTGAGACTACTTTATGAGTCTCAATTGTGAATTCTCTTTCCTTTTTGTAGATTTTTGAAAATATAATTTGTATATTAGGTAAACATTTCTCTCTTCTCTAATGGGCATATATGAGAACAGTAAGCTTTAGAACACTTTAAACCTTTCTTCTGAATTTCATAAACAAGTGATCAAAACTGTAGGGCCCATATATCATTATTCTTAAGATGCATTTATTTTCAGTGGAAAATTTCAAAGAAATACTATAGGCAAATATTTTCTCCTTTTTTTTCTGTTATTCAGAACCCTTTTCACATTGTCTTCCTTCTGAATTCTTTTGTTTAGGGTATCTTACCATTGGACTTTCATCAGGGAAACGAAAAAAAGGCAACTATTTACTTGAGACAATCAAGTCAATTTTTGAGCAATCCAGCTATGAAGAGGTGAAGGAAATTTCAGTAGTAGTTCATCTGGCGGACTTTAATTCATCCTGGCGTGATGTCATGGTCCAGGATATTACACAAAAGTTTGCCCATCATATCATTGCAGGAAGATTAATGGTTATACATGCTCCTGAAGAATATTACCCAATCTTGGATGGTCTTAAAAGAAATTACAATGATCCAGAAGATAGAGTCAAATTTTGTTCCAAGCAAAATGTAGATTATGCTTTTTTGCTTAATTTTTTGTGCCAATACTTCATATTATTATGTAATGCTTGAAGATGATGTCCGATGTTCCAAAAATTTCTTAACTGCCATCAAGAAAGTCATTGCATCCTTAGAAGGAACTTACTGGGTAACTCTTGAGTTCTCTAAGCTTGGCTACATTGGTAAACTTTATCATTCTCATGATCTCCCATGTTTGGCACATTTTTTATTAATGTTTTATCAAGAAATGCCTTGTGATTGGCTGTTGACTCATTTTAGAGGTTTGTTGGCTCAGAAAAATGTGATCCGGTTTAAACCATCTCTCTTTCAGCACATGGGTTATTATTCCTCATATAAAGGAACTGAGAATAAGCTGAAGGATGATGATTTTGAATAGGACTCATTTGACATTCCTGATAACCCCCCTGCAAGTCTGTACACCAACATGAATGTGTTTGAAAATTATGAAGCAAGCAAAGCTTACAGTATTGTTGATGAGTACTTTTGGGGAAAACCAACTTCAACAGGAGATATCTTTCTTATTGTTTTTGAAAATCCAACTATAATCAAAAAAATTAAAGTGAATACTGGGACAGAAGATTGGCAAAATGACATTTTGCATCATGGAGTCCTTGATGTTGGGGAAAAAGTTATACTTACCAAACAAATAAAACGTTGTGATTCTTACTTAAGACTAGGGGAATTCAAAAATGGAAACTTTGAAATGTCAGATGTGAATCAAAAAATTCCATTTGATATACACTGTATGAGGATATGTGTTACCAAAACACAAAAGGAGTGGCTGATTATTAGAAGCATTAGCATTTGGACTTCTTAGCCAATTAAATCAGTATGTTCACTTGCTGAAATAGTTCTTTCTGTTTCTTTTTTTGCTAATTTCCTCTTTTGTTACTTTTATCTTTTGGGAGGAAAGCAATGGATGTGTATGTTAAAATAAATGTCCATCAGTTCTGATTTACACATTGTCAATACAATTTTACTCTACACATTTGTGTTTATTTTTACTTTTGAAGTTAAATATCATCCCATGGTAGACTCTACTTTCATTTATACTTTTAGATGTTCTTAGTTTCACAATTGCAATTGTCTAACGAGTCATATGAAAGATATAAAATAAGAACTTTTGTTTGTTGGATGATAATTCTTGAAAAATAGTTGCCAACTATATGTACTTATTCAAGAAGTGATTATTTCTTGTATCAGATAGATTTTTATTAAGTATCTCTATGAATATGCAGTTGGCTATAATTATAATCTGTTTTATTTTTCTTATGAATTTAGGTTTTCATTTACTTCTGTGCATCTTCAGTGAATACGTTCACATAGAAGGGGTGTCTTTACAACATTATTTTTTATTTGTAAGTAGGGCTATGGGAAAAAAAAAACTTTAAAATATCTTTCCCCTAATTATTTATATGAAAGGGAACCTTTATCATTGTTTAAACATTTAATTGAACATTTATTATAAATAAATTTTCTGTGGGATAAAGTCTTTTTCTAGTTTCCCTTTTATAAAAAATTTTAAAAAGAACAGTTAAACCCAATATTTTCAGATAACATTGGGCCCCTGCATTTAATAGAAAAAAAAGAGAGAAAGAAGGCCAATAGTTCATTCAAAAAGATATTTTCAGTATATACAGAAAATATTTGAAATTGATTTTATATGTTTTGTATTAAAATTTGTGTGACTGAAATTATTGTAATGTATCATATAATTTTTGGGGAGTTTAAATGGTTATCTTATAAGGATAAAAGTGAGAACCACAGAAATTAGCTGATATTTCTATACTCAGTTAGCTATTTCTTAACAAAGCCAGAATGAGAGATCTGCTCTTCTGATAATCAGACAATGCTCTGTCTCTTGTATGGAGATTGTTTCTCACAAGTTATGCTTTCTCTTCTCTGCTATGTAGTTCTCAGATAATAAGCTATGCCTTCTGGAAACAGCTGGTTTAATTGTTCAATAAAGCATACTATTATGCTGTGGAATAATCTTGAAGGGTCCTAATGGATGATTTTGTGGTATTTGCACTCAAATAGTAAACAAATGTCTCAATTTTTACTAGTAGGGACTGGACAGTTGTGTCTGCCATTTCCTTCAAACAACTTACGACACCCACATCCTAGTATATCCTGAAAACCTAATGTTCTCAGAATATCCTGAGCTTGTCTCATCCTTCGTATTTCTAGATAAACAATAAAGATGAAAGATTCATTATGAAGAGAAATACAGGGTACTTCACATGTGTTTGTGGAAAAATTCAAATCCAGTTTGTATAGCCTATATATGTGTGTATACATGTGTACATATGAAAACTAGACTTCTGATAGTAAGAAGAAATGGGAAAATCTTTCTGTTCTTCCATCTATCCTGAAATACAGTCCTTGGATTTACTGGTATGATATATTTCAAAAAAGATTAGAATTTTTAATTTTTTTTTTCATTCTATCCAAATCAATTAAATTAGAAACTCATTTGAAAAATTAAGAAATTTTGTTCCTTTCTTCACATCTTAGCTGTGTGTATTTTCTTTGTACCAAGTTACTATAATGTTAGGTAGAGAAATCATTATCCTTTAAGAAGACAGTAAATATTAATATGTTATGGCACATCTGAATCTGAAACTCATAGGAAAATACTAGCACAACTATTTAAACTTATCTTTACCTTGATTTGGAGATTACTTGCCAGACACTTAAGATTCTCTTTTCCTGATTTTTTTTTCATTCTCTTTTGTTGACTCACTAACCGTATACTATTTTACATGTTTCTCAGAATTTTCAAATAACACTTTTTCCTGAACTTCAGTGATAAATTTGCACAACTGTGTTACATAAACTATGAAACCCTAGACAGACTTCATGAAATGAACTCTAACTTTCACATAATCTTTTGAGAGTTTGTTTCCAAACACCAGCTATTGGCATATATCAAGTTTTGGAAAATACTTCAGGAAGGACTTCTGAGGGTTGTAGGGAAGTCAGATGTTTACCAGAGAATTATAAAAGCAAATGTGAGCCAAAGAAGTCACATTGCATCCTAAGATACTTTCATTACTAAAACTGAAATTGGATAACTTGTCCCATCACCTGAAGCTGTCTATATTTTCTTTGAAAATTGATGTGTGTGAAATAACCTGAAGAAAAGACTGAGGTTGACAAGAATCACTTCTTCATTAAAGATATCCACCCTCTTTCAACAGGAAAAATTTTGAAAAATGTTTATTTTTGACATTTCTGACAAAACATTATTTACATGATCCAATGTTGCATTTCCTATTTTTAAAAACTCTGAATAAGACTGTAGGCACTTTGTCTCAGAGGCTTAGAGTCCAAAATACAATTATTAGGTTTAGACCTAATAATCTGTTATAACATATTATGTGATCTCTCTCTTTACAGTTTTTATATATATATATACACATATACATACATACATATACATACAAAATATATACATAGATGTTTTATATACGTAAATGTATAAGTGTATATTATATTTGCATTTATGTACTTTATTTTCTTTATTACAAAATATCAATTGAAAAGAATTGGGATGAGATCTAAATAGCTGAGTCATGAAAATAAGATACCGGCAGATTTCAAGCACAAAAAAAATACATATACATTAAATAATATCTCAGATTATAGAAGATAAGCTGATGATCCAAAAGCTTATGTACACTTAAAATTCTCCTGAAGGGAAACTTTCCAACATTTATGTACATTAGAGTAAAACATTTGGTAAATAGCACAGTAGTAAGATTTGAAAAATATGCATTTTTAGAAAAATATACATTTTAACAGCAGTAACCAGTGTGAATATAAAACCATACACTAAAATTGTTAATATAAACACTTCTACATTGTTGTTAAAAATCATAGTCTTGGGTAACTTATAAAGTAGATATTTTTCATGTATAAAAATGTAGTTCAGAAACCAATGTGTCATCTACATGCATTTATGTCATATGGCTGCACTTATGAAACATGAACACTCAATTCCTTATGGGCCAAAATTCTTTGAGATTTTTCTGGTTTGTCATAGAAAAATTGTACCATATAATAATGGTGTATAAATGAAGCAACATTTGCAAATTATTGTATATGCTGTGGGAGGGAGAGCACTGTTTTATATACCCATGGCATACTTCATTCAATATTTTCCAGTTCCCTTTAGAATATGGCACCAGGATTAATACTGAAAATACTATATTCAATTACCTCTAACCAATGAGACAGTGTAATTCTTTCTGTCACCTTCCCAATACATCCATTAATATGATAAAATATTGTTTTTTAGCACCATACTTGGTAATGGCCCACAGTCAAACTTTATGGTATTTATTACATCATTTACTGATTAAAAATTATTTACCACTCAGAACATGTTCATTTTGACATTGAAGTTTTTAAGACAATATTAATTTAAAGAGAATTTTGTCATATTTCTTTTAACCCATGATTCCACACTTTCCAGATCTGGATTTCATCATCCAGTGTCTTATCAGAGCTTCCCAACTTTGTGATTTCCCAAATTTGATCTGCATTGCCTTTGGTCTTCATAAGAGATACAGCTGACCATTCCTACAGGCCTGAGCTTAAAAGCCAGTTCTGCAATTACTAGCTTCCAGGTATGAAGAGGAAGGCTATTTCACCTCTTTGAAACTCAGTTCCTACTTCTGTAAAATAGGAAAAAATTAACCTTATAAGATTTTAAAAGATAGCAATTTTACCTTGTGGCTCTGTGTGGTGCTCGAAATTAGATACCATAAATTGAGCACAAACAATAAGCATATATTTCCCTTTTATCTGTGTGATGTGTATGTAAAAGGATATGGCTCTGAAAAACAACCAGAGATTATTGAACACCATCCTAAATCAATAGATATCCTACTCATATCATTCTGATCTATTACTTTAGAAATGATAAAAATATCACATGTATCAGTAGTTTTCCATTTAAATATTAATGATCACTTTTGATGAAAATCTAAATACATTTAGTTCAAAAACTAAAGTGTTCTCTAATTGCTGAAATTTTGCTCAGAATCATTAAGTTCACAGAGATGCAGTTTTCAGAACTATTTCACTTTTTAAGGAAAGTGTAACTTCTTGTTTTTTGGCATCTTTTTTAATAATTGCAAAAGTTATCACTGTAGTAACTAATAAATTTCCTGGGCAATGATGTTCAAACTTGAAAACAGGCAGCTTATCTCTTGATCTGCCTTGGGTTTCAATATTTAGCTCCCACTTCAAATTTTTTCTTTGCCAACTTTGGGATTATTCTCATCAGGAGGGAAAAGGCTGTAAAAAAACACACTTTAATAAGATTTTGTTTTTGCTTTTGTTTGCTTTTAACATTTTTTATCTACTCTAAACAAAAAAAAATCTATTATCTTTGTTTATATACACTGAAATCATTGTTCTCCTCTGTATGTACATATATGTGCAATATGTGCATTTGGGCATATATTTCCATTTATGCATATATTTGTAAACTTTATATATGCATTTATGTGTATATATGCAAATATATATGTATATACACACACACACATACATACATGCGCACACACACTCAGAAAATAAGAGAGAAGTGCATTCTTAGAATTATTATCAGCACCCACCCCTTAGTTTATTCTTGGCTTTAATTTTTCTATCACACTCTTGGTTTAGATCCTCATTCTGAACTCATTTTTGGTTATGCGTCCTCATGTATTTCACACGTGATATCTTTTGAAAATCAACCACTACAAACTTTTGTGCAACATTTTAGTTTCTTTATTTCACTTTTAAATATATTCATTTTCTGCCATACTTAATATACATAATTACTTATATATTATTATTCCACATTATTTACTTACTTTATCAATAAGCAAAAATAATATTTCAAAAAGCTAAAAGAATTGTCTTGTGTCCTTTATTATTGTCAAACCTTTAAAAACTCATTATCATTTTTTATTAGAGAATCCCTTCTTACTCAGAAGAGGATTTATCTTTCAGAATTTCAAGTTTATTTTTATTTTATGTGTATTCCTTAAAATCAAAGGTCAAAACATGAGTTATAAGGCATTCTCTTTCTAAATTATCAATATATTAAGATAATAAGCTCATATTTTCTCAGAATTCTAGTCCCCTCTATTTCACTAATCTGTTCATCATGGTTGCCTAGGACCAGAAGAGAACACATCATTAATCCCAAAGTCTTCCAAGATTTTTTAATTTTTATGTTTTCATAAAACTGAAATTGAAATATAGATTTGAGACCTTTTTCTAGATAATTAGATCTGAATATCTATTCTGAAAACATATTTGAAAACAGTAATTTTTATTTGAATTATTGCTTCAGCTTCACATTTTGCAGCTTGAATACTCTCTTAGAAGATTTACCTATAAGTTAAATACATTACCTAAGAAAATGACATGCACATTTTACTTGCTCATAGAAAATTACACCACATAAAGAATATAATGTGCAGATTTTCATTTCTTATTGGATTGAAAAGTATACACTTAGTAGCCATATTTTTTAATATATAAGCCAAAGATGTACTAATAAGATTCTCAATATTTTTGCTATTAAATGAAAATTTCCATGAAGCACACACTCATTAATGTAGTATGCAGGAAAGAATCACTTTATTTCATGATTATTTATGACTGAAAAATGACAGTGAAGGACGAATATCCAGAAACATTTAATAATTTTAATATCTTATGCTACTATTATTTATTTGTTCTCTTTAGATATACATGACAGTAGAGTGTATTTTGACATATTATACATACACTAATATAACTTCTTCTCATTAGGATCCCATTCTTGTGGTTGTACATGATGTGGGATTTCATTGGCAATATAGTCATATATGAACATGAAAAAGTTATGTCCAATTGAAGTACAATAGCCAGTATGGCTTATAACCATTTTACTCACAGGCAACTATAATTTGGATATTATAAAAATCATAAAAAAACATCAAGGTATAAGTGAAGCAATAGAATGTGAGATCACTCATTATTGGAAGCTACTATAAAAATATTTAAAATATTTAATTTATGGTATAATAAAAGTGCTGGAAGAGATATAGAGAATTTTCCTCTTCTACTATTTTACTCACTTTACTACCTGTCATTAAGATACCTAACGTACTGCACAGAGATATATGGCAATTCCATTTTCAATCATCATGTTTTGAGCTCTATTACAAACCAGACATTTAAAATATACTTTTATCATAACTTCATCTCAGTCAATTTTCTCATTGAAGAATAATCTATTATTTTCTCTATAATGTCTCCAAATATTTAAAAAAACATTTAATGCATACTCTCTCCATAAAATACACCACATCAACTTAACTCTTTAACATAAGTACTATTTTCCCGTCTTTATAAAGACTTCTATAGTTTCTGATCACTTTTAAATGTATTCATTTTTGTTATACCTAATATACTTACATACTTGAATATTATTATTTGACACTGTTTAACTTATCTTACCAATGAGTGAAAATATGGTTTCAAAAAGTTAATTATCTTGTGTCCTTTATAATAGTCCATCCTTTACAGTAAATCTGCTTTGAATACAGGTTACACCTGTAATCTAACAATTCTATGCTATTGTTCATTACTGGACCATATGAGAAGGTATCAGTAGTTGGTAAGAGTTCCTCATTAGTGGTGAAAGTAAACTCAATAATATACAACTACAACCTACACTTAAACACCAAATATTACTGAAAGATATTGAATTTTATAAATTTATTTCATATCACATATATTCTTGAATGATAAATGCTTTTCTACAAATGATTATATTATAAGTAAAGGAATAACATATCAGGGAATAAACCCCCTGAAAAGTCATTCCCTTCACTCAGAAATTATCAAAAGGGCAAAGAATCTGTGCTGATAATATAAATAAAACATTTTCCCTAAATGAAAAGATCTGTAATCTTAGTGTAAAATTACATTAAATAATCTGTTTTTTTTTTGGAGGGGGGGTTGTCATATAAAGGCATTTTTAACTTTCCTTTTATTTTTTGAAATTTTTTAGTGTTAGGGATCGGACCTGGAATCTCAGGCTTGTTAACCATGAGCTCAACAACTGAGCTTCCATTTTGCTGTTTGAATACTTTCTCAGTGGACTTATTCATAAATTAAGCATACTATTTAATTCCTCAGTGTTAGCTTTGATTATTTAACATTTCCTAAACTTCCAATCTCATGTAATTTGACACAAACTTTTTTTTTCATGTAGTACCTTTACCCATTATATTGATAGTCAATTGTCATTAATATCCTTAAAAGTCATTTAAATGAAACAATATTTTTGATGAAACCTTTGGTAAATTTATCATTAATTGTCAAAAATATTTCCATGATTTAATGATATATATGAAAGCATTTATAATGTAAGAGTAGTGGATATGTTCAACCATGTCCATAAGCCAGACTAAGTAGATACATGTACACACACATACATCTACCTTCTTAACTTTCTGTTGATTTACAGTAGCCAATCTTAAACAAAGTAGGCAAGAAAAATCTACTCAAAATATTCCCAACAACTTATTGATCCTTTAACTATGGCTGTTGATGATGTACTCCTTTCAAATTTTGTGTAAGGAGAGTTTGCTGAGCATATAGGGAATGTAAAAGTAACAGGAGATTTGTTACATATAGAGGTGAACGTGTGTGCAGAGTAAACCTTGTCTTCATGATTTTGCCTAGAGCAAGTTACCTTTCTTGTCAATATTACAAATTACTATGATTCAACTTTTTAGTCTTTAGAATCCTCCAAATTGTCATTCAAGCAAATCAATATTCGATTCTGTGAGAATGTTAAAAAATAATTTAGGAGTCAATCTAGTGTTTTTACTACCATGATCAAATATGCCAAGCTTACTCTTAAAGAAGTCAAATTCTAGAGTAGAACTGAAGCTCTATTTTACTGCCTTCTCACTAAATGGATAAACTTTAAATGCCACACAATGAATTGTACTAAGTTGTTTGAACTGATTAGAGCATTGATGAATCTGATTCAGGTATTTGTTACTAGTCTGACACAAAATATAGGTTCCCTTCAAGTTAAAACAACCTAAATTGATCATTTTGGGGGAAGTAACAGTGAATATTGTAACTTTCTTTTTTCTAACAAGTTTCCCAACTGACCAAACTTTTAATATTGATAAAACTCTCCATTATCAATCAGCATACCACCAAATAAGCAGGTGCTTAATAAGTAGTGTTGATCTGACATAATACTAAAAATAGCTACCACAAATACTATTTTGCTTTATAAGAAAAAATAGCAATTGTTATTTTGATAATATCAATTTTATTTTTAGGAACATTTATTTTTTTTACTCTAAAAGTGTTTTGTTATTATAAAAATTTCTTACAAATATACAAAATTTTCACCAGTCTTCTGATTTGCATCAATTAATAATAATTATTACAATGAAATTTACATATTAATATTAAATTTTATAAGTCACAAATGAAGCAGTAGCTAAAAAAACAACAGTCCCTTAGCTACTGCTTTAGTTTATTTAAATTTCACAAATATATGATTAATTTGGTGTTTTAACCACCCATGTGTGAGAAGTCACAAAGAGTTACAAAAGCACATATTTATAAAGTCAGGAAACCAACTCTATATACTATGGTAACATTCCAGATTAGTTAATTTATTGATACTGCCATATAAATTATTATATAAAACATTGATCATTTTTATTTAAAATTTTAAAATGCTTAAAATTTCTCCATTAGTTTCAAAGCAAACTGAATGACAAAAACAGTGGGAATTTGGAATAGTCACATCACAGTACATTTAATTAGTACCATACTAGCTTTCTTCATAATATGTTTAGGAAAGATAATTTATTAAAATGAGCATCTGCAAGGAAAGTAATTATTTCCAGGCAGACTTAAAATGAACAATAAGTACGTGATAGTTACAGATGGAATATAACAATGAGGCATTCACAGGTTTTTAAGAAGTGTAAGAGGACTTTTAAACAGTGAATGTAAAATATTGGTGAGGAGCATAGGTTTTAATTCTGCAAATCTGAAAATCCATATGGCTATGGTATAGTATTCTGGAAGATAAGACTGTATTAAAGTAATATAAAAAATGAAAATTAGTTTAAATAATTTATAATTTCTTCACGTGAAACTATTTTTTTTCTAATTTTTACAAACCTGTGCATCGAACATACTTGCTACCACAATTTATTTCATCCATAATCTAATTTCATTTATTCTAGGAAAAAAAACAATTCATAGATTCCTGGTATTTTAAAGACTCCAAAAGTAAACTTTAATTAATTAATTATATGATCATCTTTCTTAACACCAATCCCAAATCTACAAAGTTGTTAGTTTAGCAATACGTATACAACATTTTTTATTGAGTCATTGAATTTTCAGAGTTCATCTATTACTTTGGAGAAGTTGGAAAGCATCAGTAAATTCTAAAGTTGTATTTATAAGATGATAGTTTACATGTGCTGAATACTTTGTGTGTGTGTGTGTGTGTGTGTGTGTGTGTGTGTGTGCACGTGCAGGGATGTGTGTGTGTGTGTGTGTGTGTGTATAGTACATTTTCCCAAGGGGTTTCTTTAATTATTTAATCAGAAAGAGGATTTTTACTATTTAACCATTAAAATAATTGTTATCACAAGTTACTGTACAAAATCATTACCATTTGATTGATTCCTTAATGAAACTGCTCATCAATTTACTGGACAGAAATACAAATATAAAAATTGTGTGTACAATGTATTGAAAGCATATATTCCAGACTATAGGACTCTTACCAAATCTGGGCAGGAAAGTTTTAATTTACTTTGGTTAACACTGATGCAGGTGGCCATCAACTCCTTTCAGAAACACTGCACGAGCTAGACCCACAAAACTGTATGAAATGAGTATTATCCTCACTTCATGGATGAGGAATCTCAGGATTACAGGTAAGTCATTTGCTCAAGGTCACATAATAGAGACGCATCAAAATCTAGACTTCGTTTGTGAAATCCTGAGCCCAGTTTTTCTGAACACCATTAATCCTCCCCATCATTTTTTATCTAAATTATTAGTTTTTTAGTCCAGCTGCTCATTACTATCATTAAAAAAGGATTTTACCTGTCCCTGATCTCCACACAGAAAGTCTATAACAATTACTGAGAAGTTTCTAGGCATCACTTTTTTTTTCTTTCTCCTAAATAATTCTAGTATGCAACCAGAATTGAAAACCACTGTCATTAGAAAAGATCTACACCACAGTAAAAATCTTAAGTTTCTTATTTATCCAAGTAGAAAAGGCTATAGATTAGGAGATGAATCAGACAATGTAATTACCCTTTGTTGTTTCACATCTTTTTAGGCATTTTATTATTATAATTGGCCTGAAAAAAAAAATAAAAGTTTCAGTCAAATTTTTATTGCTTTGTTAAGTTTTAGAGGTCAAATGCATGCTTTCCTATTAAATCTAAGATTCTAGTTGTTAGCTACATAAGTGATTTTTTAAATGAGTCTTGACATATGCACCTCATTAATTAGAGACTATAAATCTGCATTTTAACACATTAAATCTAATCATGCCATCTTTTTAGTTAGTTAAAATTATAATATATAAAAGTGATGCTTCCAACCCATTGTAGTCTGTAAGCTGAATACTTTCCTTTTACAATAAAGTTGAGTACACGTCAAGAAAGAAGGAGATAAATGACTACTTTTCCATAGTGGACTTTGTTTTCCCATAAATCCTCCACATGTCTTAACATATGTCTTTCTACATTCAGTCAAAGCCAATATAATCCAAATCTCCAATTTATTTGTTTTCCCTTTTTTCCAGTAACAGGGAATTTAAAAAATGTATTTGTCAAGTTTTCAAATATCAGGTAACTGAAACAGAGAGCAAACACATTGGCTTACTCGGGGTGTTCAGAAGTTATTGGATATAGGCCTTGATATATATTCCCACAAAAGAAATAAAGCATTTATTTATAAATGCCCCCAAAAGTGCCAGAAACCTTAGAGAAGGCTATTTGAATCAAAAAGAACAAAGGCAATGCTAGTAAATGATGTACACATAAAAATGTAATTCACATTCACATATTTATACATATTTCTAAGGAGTCTCCATATCAATTCCAACTCACACATTCTCAAAAATATCTGATGAAAGAGAAACATTTCCATTTAATCAAAGTTGCTTTTTTAAAAATGTAGTCACAATTTGAGATCAATAAATGTAGTATTTTGATGTTTTGTCTTACTCAAAACACAATTTTTTACTGCAGTGTCTAGCAAAAATGAAGTACAGTTTTCAAATGAAAAGACTTCATAAATCAAAATTTGAGGTCAATTGTTATCTTGCACCAAGCTGATTTTTTCAGATTTAATCTACATAATATTAGTTTCAAGAATTTTGTGTTACTTGTGTATTCTGTGCAAATATTATTTGAAAAGTCAGATATTATGCTTGAATTATGGGTTTTATATATTCATACATAATGTATATAGAGAGATATCATATAATTTCATAGCCTTTAGACAATCAATTTTATCTTTAACCTTTCCATTGATTAATTCTAAGAAAATAACAGTTTTCCTTAAGATGAAATAAAACTCATTCTAAGGCAAACACTATTTAAATTCAAGAAGTTGGAGTTGAACATCCTCAATTGATAGATGATGAATCTGCAACCCTAGAAGTTTTCAAAATTTGTTCAAGGATTTACTGAGGTTTACTATCAAGGACAAAAACACAAATGAGTGTTCTCTCTTGAGGATCTAATATTCTGTCTACCAAGTGTATGGATTAAAAAATATATATGTGTATGGCAAGTGTATGGATTAAAAAATATATATATTCAAATAAGTAAGAAAAATATTTTTGGTTCTGTTGTTAATGTGCACAGTAAAATTATATAGCCCAGTTTAATGGTTTGGCTAACAATAATAAAAAGAGAACTTGATTAAATACCTACATATTCTTATGGAACCCCAGAAGTTTCAAGTAGGTAGATGATAAATCATATACAGATAGACAGGGAAAATAATAGAATTACATGTCAGCTTTTGAAAAGGATATCTACCATTCATCCATAAGGTTAGCAAAATAGATGCTGGTCATGGTGGTGCATGCTTATAATTCCAGGAATTTGGGAGGCTTAAGTCAAAGGATTGAAAATTCAGCTTCTCACATCATGAAAGGCACATTTCTTAATAATAACTTTCTTGTTCTTGCTGTGCTTAATGCACATCCCATGAGCTTTCACCACAGGTGGCAGCAAGGTTTCATGACCTCCATTCTTGATGGGACAAAGGCTCCAGGTACTCTCAATATCCCAAGGGAGTTCATTGATACTTTTTTTGCCTTTCCTAAGGGATTCCTACCTTACCTGAAAGTGAATGGGAATTTCAAGATTCAGCTCACAAATCATCTTATAACAAACTATATTAACTAGATGGCCACTCACTCTACTTATCCACGTGGCAGACTCTGTAGGAAAAAAAGCAAACACTGCTGATAATAGTTTTTCCTGTACCATAGAACTGTTGGAAGAAACAGTAGGTGGAGATTTAAATTATATTGTAATAATATTGGGAAAAAATAATTATGGTTTTCGCAGCAGCAGTTCTGGCCTATATTTATGATGACTATATTGGGTTCATAAATAGTTAATATTCTGTTTTTATTTATTTTTCCACCTTGTCAATTTTCTTCAGCTTGATTCCCTTATGTTCTAAAGTACAGTTATTAGAAATCACTGAATGCTTTAAAGATTCTATGTATATAAAAATTTCCAAAGCATTCCCCAAAACTAATATTCTGCATATTCTTTTGGTAATATGAGCATTAAATAATTGTGTAGCCACAGAGAAAATATATTGTATATTTGTTTTATAATTTTATAAAATAGAAAATAATATTTGGGAGTTAATTTTGAAATCAGCAAATTATTATGGGGAATTTTGTTAGTGATATAACACTTCTATTCAATATCATATGTAGCATCTCCAAATCACAGAATCTAATAATTGGAGTTTTATGATTTTTTTCTTAAGATTTTGTATATTTGATAAATACTGATGCTAATTTTCTTTCAATCACACTACCAGTATTCTTTCATGGTATTTTGCTGGGAGCCATCAGCCAAGTAGGTATGACAAATTCCTTGCCAGCTTACTCCCATGCTGTCTAGTGGAAGGACTTCTGAAAGGTGACCTTGCTCAAGGACCAGGGCAGGATCCGTGTTTAGGGTGTTCCCCCTTTAGAATAGGGCGGTTTAGCATAATAGGAGATTAGGGTGTTCCCCCTTTAGAATAGGGCAGTTTAGCATAATAGGAGATTAGGGTGTTCCCCCTTTAGAATAGGGCGTATCCTGCTGCTGAGTTCCTCTTGAGTTCTTAGGGTCAGACAGTATATTTTGGGAGACAGAAGCCCATGAGAGTGGATTTTGGCAGAGTAGTGGATTTGGGCAGAGTGTGGATTTGGGCAGAGAATGTGGATTTCCCCAGAACGTTTTTGTAGACTGCCGGTGTGAGTTCGGGAATAAAGAATTGCTGTTTGAATCTACAAGCTGTGTGGTGGCTCGTGATTTGTGCCCAGCCAGAGACTGCGGCAGTATTTCAAATTTCATCTTCTAGTTTTGTTTTTTATATGTTTGATTTAACTAAATGACAGTCTTAATTATAATCTGATAACTAGACAAAAACGGGTATTTTAGGGAATTTACTTTGGGGTGATTTTTATGCATATTATGTGCCTAGTGTCTATTTTATATTTTTTTACTCTGTATATCTAGTGTTTTTTCTTTCATATTTAAATTTATTCATATATTTTAAAACAAATTTTATCCCCAAAATAATAATAATAATTATTATTATCTTTTGTTTCATTTACTTGTTGTATTGGTCTTTTTAAATTTATTTTTATTAGTTCTAATCAGTTATACATGACAGCAGAAAACTTTTCCATTCATTGTACAAAAGTGGAGTGTAACTTTTCATTTCTCTCATTGTACACAATGTAGAGTTGCACCATATGTAGTCATAAATGTACCTAAGGTAATGTTGTTTGTCTCATCCTACCATCTTTCCTACCCCCATGCCCCTCCTTTTCCCTCCCTCCCCTTGGTTCAATCAAAGTTCCTCCACCCACACCCCACACCCATTATGGATCAGCATCCATTTATCAGAGAGAACAGTCAGCCTTTGGTTTTTTGGGATTGGCTTACTTCACTTAGCATCTATTTACCTGCAAATGAGATAATTTTATTCTCTTTTATTGCCAAGTAATATTCCATTCTGTATATATACCACAGTTTCTTTAACCATTTATTTATTGAAGGGCATTTAGGTTGGTTCCACAGTTCAGCTATTGTGAATTGTGCAGCTATGAACATTAAAGTGATTGCATCACTGTAAGTCCTTTGGGTATAGACCGAGGAGAGGGGATAGCTGGGTCAAATGGTGGTTCCCTTCCAAGTTTCTAAGAAATCTCCATTCTGCTTTCCAGATTCATTTCATCAATTTGCAACACATACTTTTTAGTTTCTAATCTCTTTTCTATTGCTCACTCCCCTTACATGGTACATTGCACATTCAAACAAAGCCTTTCCTAATAGGTCAGTGATCACAATATGACCTTCATCATCTATGACATTAAACCCTGGGCTCAAGTAATATCTGCTTAAAGTTACTCAATGGACACTGTTTCACTGAAAACCACTTCCTGGAATAGTCATTTATGGATGCCAGGAATGATCATTTGTGAAAAATCAAATCAAAAGGTCTGTGATTTGATGATTATGATCCAAAATGATCATTTGTGGAAAATCAAATCAAAAGGTCTGTGGCTTGGTATTTATGATCGTAATAAACCCAAGAATAATCTGCAATACATCTTTAAACTTCCTAAAACTATAAGATATCTGTACCTTTATGTTTAAGAATATTTATACTTTCATCACATTTTCAAAAAGCTTTAGGCCCCCAAAATTGTTAATACCACTGAGTATATGCCACTCATTACAAAAATTTTTTCTTATGCAAAAATGTAGCCAGAGAATAACCTACACTTTAAAAATAATTATAAAGAATCAAAAGCTCATTTCTTACAAGTCTTCCACTATTTTTTTAATATACTAGGAATTGAACCCAGGGAAGCCTTAACCACTGAGCCATATTCCCAACACCTTTAATTAATTTATTTATTTTTATTTTGAGACAGGATCTCGCTAAGTTATTTAGGGACTCACTAAATTGCTGAGCCTTTGGACTTGTGATTCCCCTGCCACAGTCTCCTGAGACACTGGTAATAAAGGTGTGCACCACTGCACCTGGCTTCCACTGAAAATTTTCAGGATGTGATTTTTATAATAGCTTCCAAAAATCTTTTAGAAGCACTCAAACAACAGTAAAAGTTGCTTATAACCCTGAAAAGAAAACAATTTTTTTCCAATGAGAATACAAAATAAATATTACTTTAGCAAGTGGGCAGCTATTTTAATGAATTTAAGTTTATATTATTTGCATTCCTTATTATGCTTTGTTATTGGAAAGGATCAATGTTTTAATGCTATTAAACACTTGGTTTTAATATAATCCTTTTTTGAAAGTAAGAAAAATAAACTTAATTAACGAATTCCCTACAATAGTAGTACAAAGAGCTAAATATTTATGCCTCTTGTTTTAAATTTTCAGATAATTATGCAGTAGCCTAACAGTGTTTTTCGAGAGGCTGAGCAAAAATAAAGAACTTTATAAGGAATAAGTTATTTCAGTTCTCTGAAGAAATAAAATTTCTTAGGATTAATGAAATTAATAATGCTTTATTTAATATCACATAAAATATAACTATGGCACAGATGTATAAATAATTTTATGAATGAAAGTAATAGTATATTCTGAATTTAATATAGTTATAGTTTTCACTTTTCCTTCATTCAATCATTTAATCCAACCATGTTTTATTTGAAAAACATGATTTGTAAAGTAAATTAATAATAATACATATCAAGTTGAACTTCTGTGAGGATCAAAAAGCAAATAGTCATAATTTCAAATTATCATTAATATTGTATTACCTAAGTAATTACACACTTCAGTCTTGCTTTATTGCACCTTGCAAACTGTTTTGAAGAGTATACTATTGGCAGAGTAAATATGTATTTTTTTTTGCGGGGGGGGGGGGTTATCGGGGATTGAACTCTGGGGCATTCCAGCCCTATTTTTATTTTATTAGAGACAGGGGAATTGTCTAGCGCCTTGCTAAATTCCTGAAGTTGCCTTTGAACTAGCTACCCTCTTGCCTCCACCTCCTGAGCTGCTGAGATTACAGGCATGCACCACTGCGCCTGGCTGTAAATATGTATTTGAATCAAAATGGTTGCAGCAGTCCTTAAGTTCAAACACTCATTTTGTTCCACATGTCTTGAAACAAAAGATAATGGTAGAATAGTCATAACAGGAAACATAATATAATACTACAGGTAAAGGTTTGTTAGACACTGGTATGGAGATGACAGTTTAATTCCATGTTCTCTTCCTTAGGTACTGATTAGAGCCTACCCAACTCTTTGACATGGCATTTTATTCAAAATAACTTTGAACATCTTTAGAAGACCTTTGTAAAGTCAAGTTTTTAAGAGTTTGTAGGAAGACTGTATGGGTATACCATTTTTTTTGTTTGCCTTGTCTCATTGAGGTACACAAAAAGAATGAATAAAACCAGACAGTGTTCAGTCTTACTACTCAGATTTGATGATGTACAGTGATTTTTCATAATGAGTAATCAAGTGTTACTTCATGAGCTCCATAATCACAGAATAACCTTAGAATCTTAAAGAAATTCTAGGGTTTCAGGTTGCATTTAATAGCTGCCAAATTTGAGCCTTCTAATTGTTAAACTACTCTCTTAGGATCAATTAAAAGTATATATCAATTTATATATGGCATGAATATATCAGGTATAAATTTATATATATATATACATATATATATATATATGTATATATATATATACATACATACATATATATAATTGGAATTTTCACATAAACAAGGTTATGCTCAAAAAAAAAAATTTAAAAATACAGAAGACTCTATTTAAGTAAGTATTTATTGTATCTAACATAGAAATCCCTTAATATAAAGTTAGAATAGTGCCAAACACAAGATATTAGGACATAGCAAAAGAGAATATGGGAGGAATTATACGATGAGGGCTGACTACAATTTAGAAATTAAAACTCAACTATATATGTGTATAAATATCTTGATTATAATTAAAATCCTATACTCATTACTACCATCCTCAGACATATCCCCCCCCTTTTTTTTTTAATTTTCCTCACTTTCTGAAATGGGAATAAGAGAAAAAGGAGATGTCTAAAGGTTTTTGCTTGACATTTTATTCCTGAGCCCATAAAATACTATTTGGTCATTTAATTTGTTTTTTTCTGCAATACAGCTACAAGAAGTTCCATGTTTCAAGGCTGCTAAACAATGCCATAGAGTTGACAGTCTCAAGAATGATTGTAAAATGATGGAGTTAGAAACAATAGGTCACATTTGGTAAATCGACTGAAGCATTACTGGAATGCTAATGAAAGTCAACAACCGTTTCCTCACCTGCTCCCAATTTGTAATTCTTGCCCTGGTGGCACCTATATTACAGCAGTAATATTGTTTTCTAATTTATATTCAGAAAGTCATTGAAGGGACTACGACTTTGTCCTTTAAATAGGTAATAAGTTTATTGTCTTATTCAAAAATGCATGCGGCTCTGGAAAAGTGTGTGAATAAAATAATCTTTAAAGTTAAGTGTAGTTTTATAAAATGAAGTGCCGTACATTTTAGAAATAAATATTTAAAGGCTTAGTATTAATCCAACAAGGGGTTTGCACATCTCATTCAGGTACACACAAAAAAAATGAATTAAATTGGGCCTAGATGTCAATCTGATTATTTTAATTTTATGATGGATAATGACTTTTGACAATGAGAAGGGAATTTCTTCAATGTATGACTTTCATTTCAAGTTATTATTTTTTTTCAATTTAGTTTAATAAGAATTGGTGGTATTGCACAAATCAAATCATATCCAAATAAGCAACAATTATGGAAACTTGTCCATACTTTTAATTCTTTCAAGACAGACTTCAAAATAGTTTTTCTGTTACTCACCTTGAAAGGTATTTCCAAGTAGAGAATAATAGAGTCCATCCTGCGTGTGAATTCTTAAGCTAAACATAGAATGATTTGCAAAGAGCTCATTGTATGCTAAATCTTGTTTTAGATTTCTCATTTATTCCTCTCATTTGATTCAAACCACAAATGTATGTGGGCAGTAGTGCTATCCTTATTCTAGCAATGAGGGCATAGTATTTAGAAGTGAAGTTAGGATTCGGAATTATGAATCTGCCTTCTTTGTCAATTTTTTCCTCAAAATGAGAAGTCCTGGATCTTAGTTCTGATTCAGTTAATGATAATGTCACTCTTTTTTTTTTTTAGGTCCTTACTACCTTTATCTATATAATGAGGGAATAGGACAAAGATGTTTTAGAAAAATTTCTTCCAATGGTAATATGTCTTTGTTTTTAATGAATCCTTTCTAAGGTGGCGTGGGATTGACTTAATGACATACTGTGACCACTAAAATTATAAAAATAAAAGAAGTGACAAAACAAACAATATCTTGGTAACAGCAGATCCTAAGCAATGTAGTTAATGCAGCAATTTTTTATATAGTGACTTTTGCATTTTGAAAAGCAATTTTGCAGTTTTACAATGTAATGACAAGATAGAGAACAGGATATTATTTTTAAAATTTTACAAAGGAGTGAAATATTAGCTCTGAACTAAAGGGAGTGGAGGCAAATTATAGTTTTTTAATAAGCTGAAGACTTAATAAATTCAATGAAGGGCATCAATACTTTCTTTAAAAGTTGTTTTATGAAATAACTAATCCTGAATTGAATCAGTTAACTTTAAAGAAAGTTAACCTAGTAGAAAATAGTAAATATTGATCTCAAATTCAGCAAGCAGAAAATTTTTTAAAAAGGCAGAAAGCCATCAGAAATGTTTAAAGTGAATGAGAGATGGACAGAGATTGCTCTGAGAAAATACAACACAACTTATTTATTCTAATACCAACAGTAAGTTTAATGATATTATTTCAATGAAATTTTGGTTAATTTTTTCCTTCTATCTAATTAGTGAAGTAACTTTAGACTAAAGCAGAATATGGATTTTCCTTTTCATATCCAATGTAATTTCATGGTTTTAAATTACAAGAACTCTTGAAAAGAAATGTCAAAATAAAAGAAACAGAGATAAGACAGAAAGTAAGAAGGGAAAATACACTGAAGTTCAAGAATGAAATGTTTGCAAACTTTAGAGTCCATACCTTGTATTTTTTTAGCATATATAAAGAAATTAAAATGATTTCTTAAGAGTCTAAATATTTTAGTCTTCATAAGATATTTCAGCTTTTCTGTCTTCTGTATTGATTATTTCTGGTTACTTAAGTTTTTCATTGCTTATGCATGAATCAGAAGTTCCTCTTCAAAAATGGCACAGTACTTTTGCCCATATTTTATCATCATTTTGTCTGACCAACAAATGTTTCCACGCCTGCTTGCAAAGCTTGTAAACACAAAATCTTCTTTTATAATGGGAAGGCCACCACTGAGCACTTTTCTAACTTACTTCAGAATTGATACTTTTATGTGTTTATTGGTATATTTCTGTGTTTGTGTCAACTCAATAAATCTTCCCAAGAAAGTTTATTCAAACCTAAGTTGGGCCATGATAAAAGAAAAATAAAAGTCTGTGGATTCAGAATCACTTTCAATCTCATGTCATAAATTATGTGTTTCTCTGGTATTTGACTCTGTTTTACATTTGCATGATTAGCATTGGCTGAGAATGAAATTGGACCTCATGCTTCACTGTCTGATTATGTAGTTTTCCCCCTGTGGTTTGGGTTAAATCTTACATAACAAGCTGAAAATTGAAAATTATAATGACACTTTTGTTTTCTCTACCGTCTACCAACTATTGCTGTTTGGATGAAATAGATCTTTTCTAAAGACTAAATATAATCTGAACAGTGTATTGTGAATCTTCTCAAACCTTGAAACAGATATCCCCAAATAGTGTTGTAGTAATGTCATCAAATTTTTTCAAGAACTTTAAAAATCTTACCTTGTGGTAACTAAAATGCAAGCACAATGCAAATATTATCCCTTTTGTCTCAGTATAATCAAATACTGAAGTTACTGAGAATTTATTCCCATGTCAGTATAAAAAAAAATTTACACTTCACTTTTATGCCAGTGTCATAGATGGTAGCCAATTGGCTTGATTGGAAATTTCATAGTTTCGTATTCACATAGCAAAAGACTGCCAATTTTTTTTCAGACAGTGTTACAATTCTTACTGTTGTCTACACAAAGTTCAATGTTATATCAAAATTTTTAAAAACCCAGAAAATCAAAACTACCTACCATATATATATATATATATATATATATATATATATATATATATATACTTTATCATCTAGAAGTGGGGTTTTATTTATGCTTCTTTATTAATTTGGTTTTGCAAACAACGAGCCTTCTAATAAGCCAATCAAAAAGACTACATTTTACTGTGTGTGCCAATAGACTTAATTTCATTGAAAAGTATTGCTTACTGTGCCAGAAAAAGTGTAATCACACTATTCTTGTGAATGACATTTACTCATTGAAATGTGTACATATATAACATGTAAAAACCTATGAGCTGGATGTTTCTTAATTAGATAGAACAAATAATTATTGCAAATACCTATCCTACTTTTTTTTAAAAAGTTTGCAACATGGTGAAGTAGTATTGCTTGATGGTTTTAATATCTGTGCTTGCAGTTTTTATTCAGTTGCAGCAACAACTTGAGAATTGTTCAAATTTGAAAAGGCTAAAGAACATGAAAATGTTGTGTTTTTCTAATAAATATGTGTGTTCATTTTCTTATTCTTGTACATATCGCCTAAAGGAAAAACAAAAATCTGTCAATTATCTTAAGTATAATTTCAAAGGTGATAAATAAGAGAACCGTATGAAGTGAAATGGCAAAAAATATCTTTTCTTTTCTTTTGAATCATGGGTGCATATAAATCAAAACTTTTCTACGTGAGAACAAAATTGATGAACAAACACAACAATAAATGGCTACTATGCTGAATTAAATGTTATAGTAAATAAAAAGTAAAATTTATTCAAGATAAGAAAATGATTGAACATCCCCACCAACATTGAAGATTTTGTATACTATTCAATTGCAGATAACTAGATTAGGTGCACCATCTTGTGGCCAAATTTTGCAATTCTCAGTATGAATGTCTCAATGACTTCTTTTCCCAGCATTTCATTTTGCATTTTTTTTAGTTGATCATTTCAGAAATTCTGAATGTTTTATAAGCAAGTCTGAGCAGCATTCCAAACATATGATCATATGCTCACTTAAAGAGAAAAAAATACATAAATCAACAAAGAATATGATGAAAAACAAAGATTTTGTTTTGTTTCATTTCCATTTTTTTTTCCATTTTGCTGTATGAGAGGATTAGTTAAGAAGAAAATACATTATAAAAGATTATTGCCTGAACAAAAATATAACCTACTGCATTGTAAATTCATACAACACATTGATCATTGCTTAGGTTAGTCAGCTTTTTGTTACTGTAGCCAGAACACCTGACAAGAACAACTAATAGGAGAAAAAATTTATTTTGGCTTCACAGTTTTAGAGGTTTAGTTCATGGTCTCAGTCAATGGTTTACCAATTCTATTGCTCTGGCAAAAGACAAAGGGGAAGTCAGAGAAAAGCTGCTCAACTTATGGCAACCAGGAAACAGAGGGAGGGAGAGAGAGAAGGTAGGGAGGGGTCAATTCACTTCTGAACATTGTTGCATTGACCAAAACCTGAGCTTTCTAGGAGGACATTATAGATCCAAACCATAACATTGTTATTACATATTTAAATAATAATACAAATGATTTTTATATCAATAGGATAGTTCATCAAACCCCATAAAAATAAACGGTGCCTAATAAAAATTAAGTTGAAAAAAAATTAAGTGACTCAAGTAACGTTATTCTCTACATAATAATATTGAGGAATCCCACTTAAGCTTCATAATGATTTTCTCATAAGTTATGGGCTAACCAACCATTTTTGAAGTTGTGGATGTTTTGTTAGAATTTTAAGATCCCTGTGGAAATACAGGGAAAGAGAACATCAAATCTGAAATTTAAAAAACATTAAACATTTTTAGTCTGAACCCAGACTAAAAAGTAAAAACAATTCCAACTAGTAATTATAATGATTTATTCTTATATGAAATGATAATAGACTGATGAACTTATCTTTTAAAACACACTTTATTATAATTATTAACACAGATTAATTGTACAAATTAATGCGATTCACTGTGGTATTTTCATACACACATACATCGTGCATTGATTATATTCATCCACTCTTCTAGAGTTTCTCAGTCCCTTCCCCTCCTGTTTGAGTCCCTAGTTATCTTTTTTATATTTTCGGGGGTTTTGTTTTATTTCATTGTGTTTTAAGCTTCTACATGTGAGAGAAAACATGTGACACTTGTCTTCTCTTATTTATTGCGCTTAACATGATGCCTTCTAGTTACCTTTGTTTTCTTGAAAATGATAGGATTTTACTCTTATATGTGACAGAATAGTACTCTATTGTGCATAATTGCCATATTTTCTTTATGCATTAATCTGATTAGCACCTGGACTGATTCCATATCTTAGCTATTATGAAAACTGCCAATGTAAACATGGGTATGAGGCTTCACTTTTTTCCGTGAACTTCAATTACTCCTGATATATACCTAGAAGTAGTATAACTGAATCATATGGTAGTTCTAATTTTAGTTTTTATTGTTGTTTCTGTTAAAGTTTTTTTTAGGAATGCCCACGCTCTTTTCCCATCAACAGTGTATAAATATTCCTTTTTTTCCCCCTTTTCTTACATTCTTACCAGCTGTAGTTATTTGTTGTTGTTTTGAAAACAGCCATTTAAACAAGGGTGGAATGGAATTTCATTGTAGTTTTGATTTGCATCTCCTGATATGGATTGATGCATTTCTCTGAAAGCTAACAATATTAAGCTTCTTCGCAGCAAAGTAAACAATCAACCTAGTGAAGAGACAACATACAGAAGGGGAGAAAAAAATTCACCAGCTATTCATTTGCAGAGGGTTAATATTCAGAAAATAAAAAGAACTCAGAAAACTCAACAGTAAGAAAAGATGCACAAATAATCCAAGTAGAAATATGCAAAAGGTCTAAATAGACACCTCTCCAAAGAAGAAATAAAAATGGCTAATACATATACTAAAATGGCTGGAAATGTAGTTCAGTGACAGGTGCTTCTCTAATATATGTAGGACTTTGGGTTCAATTCCCAGCACTGCAAAAAAAGGTAAAAAAGCTTTGCTATGAAGAAGCTTTTTGAACTTGATGCAATCCCATTGGTCATTTTTCTGTTTTCCTTTCCTGTGATTTTGAAATCCTATCCAGAAAATCATTGCCTGTAAAGCTATTTTTAAGTTCCTCTATTTTTCCTTTAGTAGTAACAGAATTTTAGGTCTGTTCCTGCCATGTTTCCAAGAAAAGGAAAGCAGCTTGTGAATCAACAATAAGCATTCAGTAGCAATAGAAAATAAGTAAATACACAACACTGCATACACCAAAATCAGTGTTTGTAACTCAGTGTTTGTGCCTAAGTATTTCTTCTTTCTTCAAAACTTAAAAATATGATTGCTAGGAACTGGGCTTAAAATAACATTACATGTTATATTCTTGTCTCTCTCAGTAGCTCTGTGACTTCAAAATATTGTAAACTTTGTTTTTAAACACCCAATTTAACCATGAGGTGGCAATATAATTCAAATAATGAACAAGGCCAAAAAAAAAAAAAAAAAAAAAAAGAAAGAAAAGAAATAACTAATTTTCCTGAAAGTGTTAGGTTGGTTCTCTAGCTTTATTTTACTCGTGATTTGTTTTTAAATGTCTATGTCCTTGAGTCATAAGTAGGACTTATAAATGTTAATTTATACTCATCATCAATCAAGTTCTTTAGGTTGTTATGGTGGGTTATAGAAAAAAAAATACTAAGAAAACTGTCTAGCATGTGTAAGAAGAACTCTTTTCTATTTACTAGATCATAACCAAAATCTACTATATGCAATTTTTAATTTTAAAGTTGGGTGTTTTAATCCTAATAAAAAAGTATGTGTTAGAATTTTATGTGTTAGAATTATTTTAAAAATCTATATTAAATCATTTCTAGAACAAAAATAGAACACCTTTTAAGTTACCAGAGTTTACATTTGAAATAGTTAAATGATGTAAGTTTATATTTCCCTTAATATTTACTGAATATGATTTCATCTTTGCTGATTCCAAATGATACCAGTGCTCCAGTGTACCTGTCTTTGGACCTCACCATGGATGGTGGTTCAAAAAAGGAGAAAGGTCCCCTGAGTTAGTAATGCTCCCCTATCCATAACCACCATCACTTCTGAACCCCACTGTATACAATAAGGTTTGGGCACCCACCATTCCTGGCTTCCCATGTGTTCTTCAAAGTAGTGTATCTACGTTGTTTACTTTTCTCTTCAAAATTTTCCATGAGCAGTGATATTAATCTTAGGATAAATTTAAACATTCTTGAACCATTGAAATACCACTATTCTATTAAATATAATTGATTTAGACAAGTAAATGATAAAGCACAAAAGTAATAAAGACTAAGATTTCACTACATGAATGATTCATTCACATTTTGTGGATCCTGAATTTCTTTATAATTGTGTTCCACTTACTGATTCTAAATTAATAGTTTATTCCTTACTTGGAAAAATGTTTCCATCACATATACAAGGCATATATATATTTCCAACTCTGAAACATATCAAATATTATTTATTTAAAATAACTCTAAGTTATTTGTCCTCAGGGAAAAATACCAAATGTATTACAAAGTTGATCAAATACCACTCCAGATAACTTGGCAAAATTTGCTATATAAATTTCATCAAAATTAAAATTCTCTACATAATGTTTGGGGAATGTTTTTAATTTTTTTTAGATTAAAGAATTTTATTTATATCTGCAAAAATTAAAATAGTTACATTAAATGATTATTATAGCTCAATAAATAATGCATAAGTTTGTACTTAAAATTTGGATTTTAAAATTTGGCTTTCCCTGCCCTTTCTTTTCTCCATTAGTTTCAACTGTACTTATATTTTAGATTTGAAAATATTTTTTTTATTTCCTGTTTTACAGTGGAGGCTCTAGTTTGTTATGTTTCTATCCACAGTGAGTGACACACAGTAATTAATTGATTGAAACATGGGTAAATAATCAAAAAACATTGTTTCTATTAGTGGTAAAAATATGCTAATATGAGCTCCAGTTCACATCTAAGTATAAAGTACCTAAATTGTAACATTATTCAGGCAATTAATTTAATTAAAAAACAGGCTATGAATTACATACTTAACATTTCCATATCTTTTAGATTTACAAACTCATATTGAAGGAGGTACTCACTTCATTAAAAACTTAAAATATTTTTACACTAAAGTCTGCATCAAAATATTTGGTAATAGCTTTTTCATGCTGGAACTTATCTGTATGAGTTTTGAGAAAGTGATGTATAAATGGAAATCCTTCATCCATTATGCCTAATCACATAAGTGAAACTATACACAGAATCTGTTTTATAAGTATTATAAAATGCTTTCACTTGTGATACAGAAAGCTATAAAAACTATAAAATAACATACTCAATTGAAAAATGACATAAACTTGGGTAATATACAAAAATTTTAAGTTTTTGTAAATCTATCAAAGAGAAGAGGGCACAAAGCAACCAGGAACATGGAATTTGAAATGAGATTAGGAGCACTTGCTTTGCAGGACATGAGAGAAGGAGATGGCCACCATTCACACAAACAAAAAGGAAGATAGTTAAAATTTTTAATTGAAACATTTAAGGAATTCTAGTCTTTCTTTACTTTTTTTCAACTAATACACATAGCCAACTTAACTTATTATATTACTTTTAAACAAAATTTAAACTAGTGAGGAAGCATTGAAACATTTTTATAACTCTATATAGTATCTACTTTTACATATACAACAATGGTAGATTTATACATATATATGTATACGTATATATACGTATACATAAAGTCATTTTAAAGTTTTTAAAGTCATTCCTTTTTTTCTAGTACTTTTTTTTTAACTTTTCCATTGAAAAGAGAGGTACATTTTTTCCCAAGATTTATTATTTTTTCAGAGCTTTGGGGAATTTTTGATTCACAAACCAGTGGTCTTCTTATACTCTAATGGATACACAAAGACATGAATTTTTTTTCCACTTCATTAGTCTCAGTTAATAAAGTTTCAGGAAACAGAAATACAACTGTTTAGTTAGTCATGGTATTGAGTATTAATTTTAAAATTTTCTAAATGAAATCTGCATGACATAAGACATCAGATAAGGTTTATGTGTATTCTGAATGTTTCAATAGAAACTAAATATTTGCAAAACCATACTCTATTATTTTCATATAGAACGTTTCCTCATAAATTTGATTTCTTCATTACAGTGAGATTAATTTGCAACAAATGAGTTAAAACAAAAGTACCTAAGGGTGTAATTTTTACAGATTTTTCTTTTTAATTTTCTTAACTTTCCTGTTAAAATCCCTGATGACTAAGGCATCTCCTTTCTGAGAAAGTCAAAACAAGAGATTAAGCATTTGAATTTGACATAAACTTGTATTTCTGTTTGAAATGCCAGGATTTCAAACTCAACTAACTAACTTCAGGCTTACAGACCCTCATTTCATGAGGAAAAATCACTGCAGTCTCTATCATTCTGTTATTTTCTTCCATAATGTCTTATAAACTTTAAATATTAATTTAAACAGGATTTCAAACTAGCCATTTAAAAAGTCATCAGTTTTAAAGATGTATAAGATACACATTTTAATCACAAAATACTCTCAACTTTTTGTAACTTAAAACTGACAACATTAACAGTTATGTTTATTCCTTTAAAAATCAAGTTTGCTCAGCAATTATAGTGAAGAACAGTAAATCTATGTTTAGTAAGAATGACTGGATAGATATACATTTAAAAATTGGTAAACAAATATTTGGAATTGTTAAATATATAATTGTATAGTTTGCAATTACATAGAACAGTAATAAAGACATATGATGAAATAAACATTTAAAGGTCCTAATAGTTAAGAAGGGAAGGCACATGGATTTTTAGAGCCTCTCCACCATCTTTTGTAGCATCTGGAGATTTATGAACGAAAGACATCATGCCTAATGTCATCTTGTAGAGTTACATGTTACATTAAAATTTCTCACTTTACTTCAATGCCTGGCAATTTTCATATTGTTTCTGTCTAATAATATTAAATTAATAAAATAGCCAGCAAACAAAATCAAAACAAACCTTTGTTAAATTCTAAAGCATTTACTTTGATTAAAATTAAGTTGTCAATAAAGCAAGTCTTAGCAGATTTTTAAAGGACTGAAATAATCCAGAATTTATTCTCTGATCACAGAAAAGTTAACCGAGAAACTAAAAACCTATGTAAGATAGTATTGCTGTTTTTAGTATTCATTGGCAAATCCAACAGTTATCCAGTCATCACAGGGTGGACTAGGGAAGCCGTTCTGGATAAAGACCAGGATGAGGCACACTTGAGGGAAAAAAAAACAGCCTGGCCCTTCTGCCCCCGACTCCTAAATCTCCTATGAGCATTTACTATTCTGATTCATGTGGAATTAAAGAATTGAGTCCCTTGACAACACATTTATTCTGAAAATGTAGATAATTGAAGCCAAAATCGTTTTTGATTTGAATGATTGCCACTATTTCCATTATATTATCTCTAGAAACTCCCTTTGAAATTTTAAACAAAAGACAAATTCATTACATGAGGAAATGGCATGTAAATTATACACTCATATTAAATTTTCTTTGTATCAAGAGAAGAGTATATTCAAATATTCGTGTCTCACACTAAGAGAGAAAAAATAATACATTTGCTCTAGTTATCACTGCTTTAAATAACTAAACTATTATTACAGTACTCAGAATCTTCATATTTTTATTAAATGATAATATACACAAAATACACTCATAAAACATTTAAAAACTGAAAATTATCAAACTAATTATCAGCATTTAACAGTGATCTATACAAGTGAATAATAAATACTGATTTTTACTTTAAAATTTCACTATATACACTTATAGTGAGTAATCACCTTACTGACTAACCTAAGAAATAACCATACTAAATGAATTTGAAAAAACTAAATCAAAGTGAGGAAAAGCAAAGAATACTGGTAGAAACCACACAATATATCTAAATTCAAGAAATGACACAGATATTTAAAATAGTGTACATTGAAGGATCAAAATTGGAAGAGTTAATTTATTTCTTCTTCACCTTTACTACTTCATTCCCCAACAAGGTCACAACATAAGGTACCTGTATAGACATAGTGATATTCTAAATTTTAAGATTTTATTGAATAACCCATGCTTCAAACTTGTTCCTTAAATGACTTTTGTTGAGGTATTGAATAATTATATAGACTTTTTCACATGAAAAGGCTTGAAATTCCTATTTTTAAATTATATTGTTTCTCTTTTCCACATGAAATGTCTTTCATTTATTCAAAGATCCCATCTGAGTCTTACTTTCCCATCTTCAAACATTTAGAACATTCCTCTCACGATGAAACTCATGCATTTCTGCTCTATTTAGCATGACTTCATATTCTCAATTTTATTCAACTACCACTAAGTAAGATTATACACACAAAGGTAAAAATTGTGAGTTAGTTTCATCTTTTAGTGTATAGAGAACCCTTTATGTAGTAGTGTGTGGTTCTAAAATAAAGTTAGTTTCTTTTGACAAGTGGCTCCTGAATTGTGCCCAGCCAGATTGCGGAACCAGGATGTTTTGTTTTGTTTTTTTTCAAAAGAAATGAACTTTATTTTAGAACCACACACGCCAAACAAAACAACTCCTCAGGAAAACCTTCAGAGTCCAACTGCCACCACCGGCTTCCCACAAGCCTCTCAACCTCCCCTACTCCTCCTTCTCTTGAGGCCAATTGGCTGGGTCACGTGGGCGGAGCCAAAAAAGTCCCCCAATGAGCAGCTCCATGGTCTGAAAGGGTGGGGAAACAGCCCAATGAGCATCACTGCAGAGGAGCCAATCAGTTGGCAGCTAGAAGTTGCTGGGGCTGCTGTGAGCCAATCATCAGCTGGCAGCTGGAAGTCTAAAAGGACTTATGATAAGTCCTAGGGTAATTGATCCCGATTATGAAGGTGACTCCAGAGATGGGAGTTCAAATCATTCCCACAGGGGTAAAAGGACCTCTTCCCAAAGGAACAGTAGGCTTATTATTGGGATGCAGCTCTTCTACTCTAAAAGGACTTATGATTAGTCCTGGGGTAATTGATCCCGATTATGAAGGTGAAATAAAAATTATAGCCAGTTCTCCAAAGGGTATATCAGTAATTTCACCAGGAGATAGAATAGCACAGTTACTAATAATACCCAGCCTACATGATAAATTTTCCAGTCGTACTGTAGAAAGAGGTTCCAAGGGATTAGGCTCCACAGGTGTAGATTGGGCTATGCTTTTTTTAAATTTAGATTCTCGCCCCATGCTAAAACTAAATATTCAAGGACATGAATTTAATGGGCTACTGGATACAGGTGCAGACCTTAGCATCATCTCTCGTCAAGAATGGCCAAAACATTGGCCATTACAACAAGTCACTCAAACGCTTCGAGGCCTAGGAGTGGTGACTAATCCCCATAGAAGTGCAATGGTATGAGATTGGAAGGATCCTGAAGGATGTGAAGTAACTATACAGCCATATGTATTGGATCATCTTCCTGTAAATTTATGGGGACGAGATGTCCTAGATCAATTAGGTTTGACATTAACAAATAACATCAATCAAAATGCACCCACTATTATGGCTAGGCAAGGTTTTAGGAAAGGAAAAAGATTAGAAAAACAAGAACAAGGTATAGCAGCACCAATACAAATAGATCAAGTAACAGACAGACATGGGTTGGATTTTCAGAAAGGGCCACTGAGACAACAAAAATTACTTGGAAATCAGAAAGACCAGTTTGGGCTCCTCAGTGGCCCCTGACTAAAGAAAAGATACAAGCAGCCCATGACCTGGTCAAACAACAATTAGTGGAAGGATATATACAGCCTTCTGTATCTCCCCATAATACTCCCATTTTTGTCATCAAAAAGAAATCTGGTAAATGGAGATTACTGCAAGATTTAAGAGCCTTTAATAATGAAATGGTTATTATGGGACCAGCTCAATCGGGGATTCCTCAATTGTCTGCTTTGCCAAAAACCTGGTATGTTTTAGTTATAGATATTAAAGATTGTTTTTTTTTCAATTCCAATTCATCCTGAGGATAGTCCACGTTTTGCATTTACTATCCCTGCACTGAATCATGAAGGTCCTGATCAGAGATATGAATGGAAAGTACTCCCTCAAGGGATGGCTAACAGCCCAACTATGTGTCAAATTTATGTTAACAAAGTAATCCAGCCACTTAGAAATCAAAATCCTGAACTACAAATATTTCACTATATGGATGATGTATTATTAGCACACAAAGATAAAAGCACATTGCTAGAATGTTATCCCACACTTACAAACTTATTAAGAAATTATAATCTAGAGATAGCAATAGATAAAGTACAATTAAATTTTCCAATTAATTATTTAGAAGTTCTATTATCCTCAACCATGGTCCATCCACCAAAAATTCAAAAACAAGTAGATCAACTCAAATCACTTAATGACTTTCAAAAGTTATTAGGAGACATAAATTGGATAAGGCCTTATCTAGGTATACCAACAGGAGAGTTGGGACCTTTATTTGATATCCTAAAAGGTCCATCAGATACAAATTCACCCCGCATGTTAACACCTGAAGCAAGAAAGGCATTAAAAATCATTGAAACATATATGGAAAATATGCATTTGGATAGAATTGATATAAGTTTGCCTTTATTATTTATTGTACTACCAACAAAAAATATTCCTACAGGAGTATTTTGGCAAGAAGGTCCATTATTATGGATACATTTATCTTATTCTCCTAACACTATTCTTACTAGGTATCCTGAGGCTGTGAGATAATTAATACTCAAAGGAATTAAAGCAGCAAAGGGAGTGTTTGGAATTTCTCCCAATAAAACTATTACTTCATATACTATGAATCAAATTGATGAGGTAGCTAATGAGTTAAATACTTGGGCAATAATCATATGCAAATCTAATGTTTCATTTGATAACCACTTACCATCTAATCCTTTATTGTCTTTTTTGGTCATTGCATCCTGTAATTTTTCCAAAAATGACAAGAAAAACACCTATTATGAATGCTCCAAATATATTCACTGATGGGTCAAATAATGGTACAGCAGCAATAGTTACACCTGATAAAACTTTTACATTTTTAGTACCCAAACAGTCAGATCAAAAGGTAGAGCTTAATGCAGTATTACAAGCTTTTGTGATGTTTAAAGATTTTGTATTTATTTTCCAATAGTCAGTATATAGTTAATGCTATAGTATCCCTTGAAGATGCTGGTAGGATTTCCCCTTCCTCTACTGTTTTCTCTTTGCTTTCCACTATACAAAGTCTAATCTGGGATAGAAAAGATCCATTCTTTATAGGACATATCAGGGCATATACAGGATTGTCTGGAGCCCTTAGTTTGGGCAATGATTTAGCAGATAAAACTACACATGACATACATATTTTTTCTACACTAGAAGAAGCTACAAATTTTCATAAAAAGTTTCATGTCAATGCTAATACTTTACAAAAGCATTTTAAAATAACTAAGAAACAAGCTAGACAAATAATAAAACAATGTCAAAATTGTGTGACCTTTTTACCACATGTTAATCTTGGAGTCAATCCTAGAGGATTGATACCTAACCATATTTGGCAGATGGACGTCACACACTTGCCAGAATTTGGAAAATTAAAATATTTGCATGTCACAGTTGATACTTCTTCTGGATTTTTGATGGGCTCCCTTCATGCCGGAGAAAAAACTAAAGATGTTATAGCTCATTCTTACAAAATTTTGCCACTGTGGGCATTCCAAAACAGTTAAAAACAGATAATGCCCCTGGTTATACTTCTACCTCTTTTAAACAATTTTGCTCAACATTTGGCATTACTCATATAAAAGGAATTCCACACAATCCACAGGGACAAGGCATAGTTGAAAGAGCTCATCAAACTATTAAAATGTACTTATTAAAGCAAAAAGAAGGAATTGGGAAGGGGTATATATTCCCCCAAAATAAACTTAAAATAACCCTTTTTACTCTAAACTTTTTATATTTGAATTCATCAGCGCTTAGTGCTGCGGAAAGACATATGTGTCCAAAAAATGTACATAAGCCCAAGGTACTTTGGAAGGATATTCTAACAGGACAATGGAAAGGTTCTGACCCAGTAATTATCTGGAGTTGGGGGTCTGTTTGTGTGTTTCCATAGGGAGAACAGCAGCCAATTTGCATTCCAGAGACATTAACTAAGGTGCTGACCCAGTGATTGTCCGGAGTCGGGGGTCTGTTTGTGTGTTTCCACAGGAAGAACAGCAGCCGATTTGAATTCCAGAAAGATTAAATAAAGCGATTTCTACAGACCAAAAAGAAGATGATTTGGCTCAAATCCATAACAACTGATATCCAAAACTCCAGTTTGGCTATTCTTACATCTGTGACAAAACCAGGATGTTTTTTTCAATATCTATTTTATTATTGCCCTTTCCCATATCATGAAGTTCTATTTTGTTTTTTGAGCTCATACAGACCTAGGTTAATGTTTTGCTGATCAGTTCTATTTTTTTGACTATAGAGTTTTTAAACATTGCAATGGAGATTTCACCTGTAAAAAGTTATAAGGCCTTTACTATTATGTTATGTGTTATATGTATTATATTATGTGTGCACACTTGTGTTTTGTTATATGTTTGAATGTATGTATGTCCATATATCATATATGATGAGTGCTCATGAAAAAATGGATCTATTTTTTTCACGTGATTTAAATGGTTTAATTTAAATTGGGTAAACAGCTGTTGAGTATTGTTTTAATATATGAGCAATAAATGAGGTTAACAGATCTGTTTGTTTACCTTTCACCTTTCCTTTTCATTATATTTAATAATTCTATTGAGGATAAGGTACATTGTTAAGAAAATTGTTTTCTAAAAAAAAGAAAGAAAATTGTTTTCTTTTAGTGCCTTCTGGAATGTTACATAATTTTTTCTTTAGCCATTATTGCCAGAATTCCTATCTTCATCCCAGTGCCGGTGAAGACAAAAATAAAACCAATCTACAACTTCTTCAATAGCCATCACTGAACTGCTTGCAAAACTTGCCTGGACTATGTATCACTTGTATGCATTGTGAACTCACCTGTATGCATTGTGAACTATCTGTTGGTGCAGCGACTTGTGGTACTGTTGGGGTATTTTTGCTGATGATGTCATCGGTGGTACAATTTTTCCAAAAGGAGCCGTCATTTGGCTTGGTGTATCTTCCTCCCTTCTGCTTATCATGGTCGTTCAGCTAAAATTTGGGGGCCAACAGAAGTGAGGCAAAGAATCTCACCCCCCCACACTGATACAAAGACCTATCCACAGGTGTGGCTGTATACTGGACCGGTAGTCAGTGACAGGTAAGATCCAATTGCAATGGTACCAACCTAAGAGAGGAGGGACTTATCTGATAACGGATAAGCACCATATGTACTATTGGACAACCTAAGGCAGCACGGTCCCTAAGCCACATGCTTGTTGTTTAAACAGAGAGGGGGAGATGTTGAGAGCCACAGCCTAAGGGGCCCCAGCAAACTTCCAGCTGCCAGCAAACTTCCAGCTGCCAGCTGATGATTGGCTCACAGTGGCCCCAGTAACTTCTAGCTGCCAACTGATTGGCTCCTCTGTGCTGATGCTCATTGGGCTGTTTCCCCGCCCTTTCAGACCATGGAGCTGCTCATTGGGGGACTTTTTTTGGCTCTGCCCACGCAACCCAGCCAATTGCCCTCAAGAGCAGGAGGAGTGGGGGAGGTTGAGAGGCTTGTGGGAAGTCGGTGGTGGCAGTTGGGCTCTGAAGGTTTTCCTCAGGAGCTGTTTTGTTTGGCATGTGTGGTTCTAAAATTAAGTTTGTTTCTTTTGACAAGTGGCTCCTGAATTGTGCCCAGCCAGACTGTGGCAGTTTAGGATACAAATTCAGGAGCTTGCATCCAGCCTTTAATGCCAGTAGAGATCTTACGTTATAGAGAAGAAACCAATGTGAGAATTCAACCAAAGTTATAGTGTCTCCATAGAGATTATCATTGGCAATTAGGGAAATGAGTTACAGCTACATGGAAAAACTGGATTCCAATTATATCTGGCCCTTACAAGTCCCTCATTCAACATGGGAGGGTAAAATAGTGCCTCAGAAATATCAGAAATAGTGCCTCAGTATATATCAGAACATGTACAAAATCATTTTCAGCATACATATGTATTTCTTTTTCTCCACTGTATGATTCTCTGAGTACATGGCTGAAAACTTCTTTGGAAAAGGACTGAGGTCAATAACTACTACATACATTTGTCACTTGCTGTGGGGTTCTTGCTCAATGGACAGATTCTAGGTCTGAGAACCAGCTAAGGTCTGGAAATTCAGTATGGAAGCAGGACTTAATTGTGAAATCTTTCTTCAATCTTATGTTCATCCATTTATGTTCTATTTTTTTTAAAGAGAGAGAGAGAGAGAGAGAGAGAGAGAGAGAGAGAGAGAGAGAGAGAGAATTTTTTAATATTTATTTTTTAGTTATCGGCAGACACAACATCTTTGTACATGGTGCTGAGAATCGAACCCGGGCCACATGCATGCGAGGCGTGCGTGCTACCACTTGAGCCACATCCCCAGCCCTATGTTCTATTTTAATTAGCATTTTGAGTAACATTTTATTGGATGTTCGTTTGTCTAGCCCACAGAACATGATTGTTCCATTCATGTTCCAAATGTAGTTGTTGTGTATCTCTGACCACCACTCCAAACTTTTCTGATTATTATGGGAATGTTATATTCTCTTTTCCCTGAGTGGTGTCACTTGTCCACTATTATTATTGGATTCTTTCATTGCTTTTGTTACTTAAGAGCCCAGATATGATAACAGATCATCTAATACCAGCCTCAGATTATAGAGGACACCTGCCACTGAGCTTCTCAATGATTCTACTATAGTGTACTGCTGGTTACCAGCACATTCCTTGTCACCTTAAGAAATATGTATATCCTCTGTACTACCTCAAGGCATAAAACTTCTGGTAGATTTTCTGGTCTTTTTAAGTAGATACATTCTACCATGTTCCTTTACCTGAGTCTTTTGTTCCTTTTCCTTATTCTGCCATGAGCAGGTACAACATTTCCCTAATTAGACTTGCTGAGTTTTTAGGTTGATCATGGGCATTCTGGTAAGAAGAGAGGTGATTGTATATTCTAAGACAAGCATTGAATACTAAGGCACATGCTACTTCTAAAGTCTCTGCACAAATTGCAAACAAGTGAGAGCAGTATATTCCCAATAAGAAGAGTGGGCACTTCCATAGGCAGAGAGATGGAAACAGATTTGGGGGACCTCATGTGCATCTACCCAACCTGAGAATTAGTATTCCAGTTCTTCTTATCAGAGCTCTGATTTGGGCATAGACTTCCTGCCATGAATGATGATAATATTCTTCTTTGAAATTCTTCCACCAGCACAACTAAGCCATATGCCTATTCTTTACTCTTTCTGATCTTTTATATCAATAGCTTTTCTTCAATGCATTGAAGGAGGTTCCCTTACTCACAAAATTAGCTTTATATTGTTAATTAATAAAACTATGTCTGTCATTTTATCTTTCTTTGACCACATCCAGTCAGTAACATAGTAGGTACTATTTCTTATATCTATTAAATATCAAGATATTTCCCTGGTTACTTCAGCCCTGTCTTATTTATTCTGTTTGGTTCATGTGAGCACCCTACACATTAGTCTTATCAATTGCATTGGTGTGGTATGCTTGGAATTACTAATACTCCACCTTCCACCAGTGATGTACTTCATCTTCACCATGACTCATCTTCAAAATTCCAGGTATTTCTATAAAATCGGCTTTGTTGGACAATTTCTAGTTCCACTACTTGAGGTCCATTATTCCATACCCACTATCTTAGGTCAGGTTTCCTAAAAACAAAGACAAGCATCCTTGACCAAGTGATTTATGAGGGGAGTGTTCTCAAGAAAGAAAGTAAGGGCAGGGGGAAAAAAGCTAAGCAAGAAGGTGGCCTCAAGTGATCAGCTTCAGTTTGGTCCCTGATATCAGGTAATTTAGAGCATAAATCACACCTTTGATTTGGCCATATCTTGAGGCAGGTAGTCTATAAGGCTTTGACATTTGGAGTCCCTTTGAAACCCCATATCAACAAATCACTGCTTCCAGGCATGATAAGGGAATTCTCATTGGCCAAAGCAATTATTTCTGACAACAAGCAGCTATGAGCCTATATCCACCAGTACCCTCAAGAGCAGGAGGTTCTAGTCAAGCTCCCAACAATGACAAATACACTCAGTATCTACTGGCATCATCCTTAGCATTGGACTCTTAACTTCTTAATTCATCAACAGTCATGATAAATGGAAGCAACAAAAAAAAGCAGATTCTTTAACATTCATTTCATGCTTTTATTCAAGCTCATAAGTACTACTTTTAATTTATCATATCTATTTTTGTTTCTTCCTTAAAAAAATAAATAAAAGGGTATTGGGTCACATAGTGTTACTGGCATCAAAAATGACTGTAAATTTTCTCTCATATGTGGCAGCTAGACAGAAAAAAAATGGGGAGCACTAGTAAAGAAGGGGATGGTGGGAGACAGGAGAGAATAGGGAAGGGAAAGGAGGAGAAAAGGATGCTCATTTGTCTTGCCCACAGAAAAGGACTGTTCCATTCATGTTCCAAATGTAGTTGTTGTGTATCTCTGACCACCACTTCAAACTTGTTGATTATTATAAGAATGTTATATTCTTATAATAGGTTCTAGGGAATGAAATGGACCAATTTATATTATGTGAAGGTACAAATATAATGAATCCTCTCATTATATATAATTATAATGTACTAATATTTTTTTTTCAAAATGACCATAAAGTGGTAAAATAGTAGCATTAGATTCCACAGGTTGCATATTCCAAACATGACTTTAAGAGTACTAGAATGCTAATGAAATTTAATAATCAAGCCTTTATCTGAACTCAGATAAGGGTTAAATTCTATGTTAATTCTAGGCCTTATGGTATGTAAGGAACTGTAAAAATACTGTTTTTCCACTTTATGATAAGAATCTCACTGGAATGACTGGACTTATTTCTGTATAAATAGGTAACATGTTTATACATCTCAAAATGCATACATCTCTGGAAGTATGTGCACATTTTGCTGTTAAATAAAATACAGCACCCCAAAGAATAATTTCTGAGAGTAGAATCCCTGGCAAGAGATATTGGTTGACTTAGGTCAAAAGAGTTCTTTTTCTGAGAGAATAATTTTGTTTTGACCACTTTTATCTTTTTGATAATGTTTGATGCCCATAACACTTAAACAAATAATGTAGGTCAAGACTATACCTACAATTTTATGACGTTTTCAAGATTGTGACTTATTCAAGTTTGTTACTTGGACTCAAGTAGCAGAAACTAGATTTATCTGTTCACTAAGTCTCTTGATTATCAGGAGTCCCCAATTCAAATCAAATGATATATCCATTCAATAAAAGCAGAGATGCCTACTTTGCTGGAAAAAATTAATTTAGATACTTCTTTAGGATCTATTAAAAATCATTGCAATTAGGATGAAATTATTTAACATGGAATTATTTGTCAGGGAAATATTCAAATTACATACCATTTTAAATCAAGTAGGACCTTCCTGATATTACTTATTTCCTAGGATCAAATAATTAAAAAAAAAATTTTTGGTCCACTGAGAAATGCTTCCTATACATTTGCTCCCAGGACAAATGAAAGTTTAAGATTTTAGGGAAAGTTCGGGAAGGATCTAGGCTCTGTTATTAACTGGCATTGTCTTTTTTTCCTGTACCTGGGATTGAACCCAGGGTGACTGAACCACTGAGCCACATCCCCAGACATTTATTTATTTTTTTATTTCGAGACAGAGTCTCACTAACTTGCTGAGGCTGGCTTTGAACTTTCAATCCTCCTGCCTCAGCCTCCAGTGCCACTGGGATTTTTAGGCATGTGACACTACACCTGGCTCTTGAGTGGCATAATCTAATGGCAGAGTTCATAGTTTTGTTTTTAAGTAAAGATCCAAGGTATCATACATTTAAAGCATTGATGAAATAAATATATAGAATAGCAAAAATCAACCTTGAGCCTTATCTTGTGTATCATTCTGTGGCCTCTTTCCCCCTCTCTTCTCTTTCTAACAAACTTTGCACTTTTATCTATACCCGTCAACTACAGCCCTTGTGTCTTTCACTTTTTTTTCAAGCTTATGGTTCCCTGGACTTTAATTTATATATATTTCTTCAAATTTATTATTAACTTTGCTAATAATTTCTGCATACTTCTAAAACCATGCACTTTGTTTTTATTTCACTTATGTATATTCTGAGTTCAATTAAGTTCAAGAATTTGGGGGTTTCCTTTTTATTTTCAAGACCTCAACTAATTTCTCATTCTACTGTATTATTTTCTTGAAGTCATACTGCACATTTATTTTAAACTATCATGGCTCCATTATCAGTGTCCATTGAATATCTATTTTTATTGTCTGTGCTTCTCTTAGTTACTTTTTAGGTTGTTTCTCTTTTCTGTGTTTTCCTACTGAGAAACTGATGTGACTCCATTTTTGAGAAACCAGCTTCTACCTCAAGGCCTGTCCTAAGGAAGGGGGCATGATCCTTGTCCTGAGAAAAACCCACAGAGCCTTTCTAGGCACATATCTACCCTGCTGAGTTGTTTTGTCTGCAAATAACAGAAGAGATCTACAGTGCCAGGTGTCCCTGACTCAGTTAGGCTAGGTGAGCACCCACAGAAACCCCCCTAGCAACCTCCAATGAGCATGAGACAGGGAAAATACCTGGGATGCCAGATGACCCCCAAGTAGTTTATGGTGGTTGATAACATGTTGGGAAACCATGTAGTTTAGCACGTACACCCCTCATGGCCTAAACCAATCAGTTCAAAGGAATCCCCCTCTTGTACTAGCCAATCACCCCTACCCAACTTGTTCCCACCAGTGAATGTGCTAATCAATGTTAAGAGTTGTTGTTTGATTTTCCCGTGGTATGGAATGATTTGCTGTGTGATGTTGTGATGCATAGAGTATCCCCCCAAAACCTATAAAATCTCACTGGACAAAGGACGAGGACTCACTCCCTGGGACCGCTGCATCGGGAATAGTTGTGAGTCCAGGCTCGAGCTTTCAATAAAGACTTTTGTGTGATTGCATGGGATTTGGCTCCAGGAGGTCTATTGGGGGTCCCACGAATCTGGCATTACACTAGTTGATTTGAATTGAATGTTAATCATTGAATTTTAATAAATTCAAAGATATTTTGAGACCTAGAATTATGTTCTTTCTCTAAAGAAAATGTCTTCACTTTCAGCAGAATCCTAGATTTATTTTCTCAGACCTGTGAAAGATCAAGGTGTTTTCAAACAGCTACAGTCTCTAAATGACCATATCTCTCTCAAATCACCTTTTCTTTTGGTATAAAGTCCATCAAGATGTGTAACAAATATCTGGGGCATTTACTACCTGTGTTAGTCAATTTTCTAATACTATAGGACATACCTGAGATAAATCAAAGTATAAAGAGGAAGGGTTTGTTGTGGTTCACAGTGTTGGAAGTTTCAGACCACGACTGATTGTTCCATTCAGGCAGGACAATATGTTAGGAACATGTGGTGGATGAAGTTTGCTCACCTAATGGCTGAAAAGGAGAGAGAAAAAATGAGATTAGAGTCCCATAATCCCTTTCAGCCCCCACCCCCCAATGCCTTAAATCTTCCCACTAGGGCCTGCCTCATGAAGTACTCACTCCTCCCAGTAATGCCACTCTGGAGAATAATCCTTCACTAAATAGGCCTTTGGGAAATGTTTCAGATCCAAACTATAGCACTACATATTAGATAGCTCCTGGCAGGAGAAGCCTCTGAATAAAATAACTCCAAAATCAAATTTACCTTGCTGGATTCCTTCTTTCCCTAGATCCTTGCTCTATGTGCTGAAATACTCTTTTATAATCTACATTTCATGCTCCAGTGTTTCTAGCCATCTTCAGTAGAAGTGAGTCATAATGGTCTGGTTTGCCTCAATTTTATCTAGAAGAACTTCAATACTGTTAATAGATAAAATTGAATCAGAAAAATACATTGCCTGACTTCTAATGTCTTTGAGTCATCCATCCCCATATCATTGAAATTTGTTTACTTATTTATATCCATGATTCTTAAAACTTTTCTTTAAACTTATTCAAAACTTTAAACATATTGTAGATCTTATTTTGGTTGTTTACCTTCACATGCTACACCAAAGAAAGCATTCCAACATTGATTTTAGAAGCTCATCAGCAATTTTTCCCCACAAAGATATAGCAGGAAAAAACTTATCTTATAAATTTTACATTATAAGTAAAATTTATCATATAAATATATCATATAAAATTATATTTTGGTAGAAATATATCATATAAAATTTTGCATTATAAATTCACACTGAAGTTCTCTACTAGTAACACAGACTAAGGTTCATTATTTCAACTGACAATTTTATCCTCACCTGCAGACACAAGTAGAAATAGATTTTCAATAGAAAATGATTATAATTTCTATAGTCTTCTCACAATTTAAGAGATTTGCCCAATTTTTCAAAATAGAATTCTTCAGAATTTCAAATAAGTTGATTTCATTCCCTTTTCATCAGTGCTATTGCATTCGATTTCCTTTGTTCTGACTTTGTACAAAGTAGGATTTAATCAGTAATACCTGTGACTGTATTTGCACAAGAGTTTCCTTTGGACAAAGATGGTAACACCGTTATGGCTTAAAGAAGGCTTTAGGCTGACATTCCTGTCACAATTTATCCTCAGGAATTTATATATGTAAAAAATATGATAAATAATGTCCTAAGAGTAGTACAGAAACCTACTGTAAACAATGGTCCAATATTATTTTAGAATCTTGAAATTTTTAAATAATTGTGCTATAGATTTTACTATATGGTTTAAAAGTGACTTATTTGCACCAACAAAATAGGTACTGTATAAGGCTGTAAAGACTTATCAATGTTAAAATCTGCACGTAAAAGTATTTTTTTTAAATGTTATTTTTTCTTAAATTTAATTAAATCTTAGTTTTTAAAGGTCTTTCAAGGGAAAAGTCTGAATAATTAAGATTTAGTTTGCATTAAAAATGGTAAACTGTTGGAAGATGTCAATTGTAAACTGTTCTATTTGGGCATTTAAAAAACAGTGGCATAAAGCAAATATGTCTATGTGTTGCTGAAAAAAAATGATAAGGTATCTATATAAACAAAACTCATCAATTTAAATCTCACATTGAAAATCAGGTCAAAATAACATAACAACTAAATTGAGAATGAAATATATCTTCAGAGATCTTTAATTAAATTTCTACGGTTTAGGAACACCACCTAATGGTCAGAAGTATTTATCAATTGTCCTTTAATTTAAATGCTTTCTCTCAGCTTGTTCTTTGTTAATTTCTATTTCCCTTGAGCATACTATTACTTTCCTTATAATTTTAGAGTTTTGAACTGTCATAGTAAAAGGGTAAACTCATGAGGACCTATTTACTCAAAAAGAAACTGGTAGAAATATATCAGAATATAAAAAAACAATGCATTTTTAAAATCTGTAGATTTGAGTGACATAAAATCATTTGATGAAATCAAAATGGAATGCTAAAGTAAGAACTTAACAAAAATACTAAAAATGTGCTTATGATCTCTTTGTAAATATGTCGAACATTTTAATAGGAGAGTTATACTGATAGTTATCAACATTCACAATGTGTTTCTTCCAGTTTAAATTGTTAACCAAAGGTGCTGGTGATGTAGCTCAGTGTCAGAGAGGTTGCCTACCATTCCTGAAGCCCTAATTTTGATCCTCAGCACTGCAAAATAAATAAGTAAATAAAATTAACAGGTTGTAACTGATTCAAAACTTATTGACCCTTACATAAATATATAAGGCTATCTATGTCAGCAACCTAGAGACTGCTAAGCTGAAGGATCCTGCTTGCATAGTTCCATACCCCAATTCTCAGGAAACTTCCAATATTACTTTCAATGGCAAAGGGACTTTGTAGAAGTGAATGACTAAGGATTTTGAGATAGCAAGATTATTCTGGATTATCTGGGTTGACTCTTACTCATAATTATCTTTATAAGAGGGAGGCAGGACGAATAAAAGCCAAGAAGAAGGCTACATATGGGGAAAGCAGAAACCTGAGTGATTGGCTTTGAAGAAAAAGGAAGATCTACAAGGCTACCAGCCACAGAATCTAGGTAGCCACTTGAAGCTGGAAAAGATAAGGAAAATGAAAACATAAATTATATGAATCTTACATACTATTAGGAAAAGAGTTAGGTAGCATTTACTTGGTATTATGAAACCTCCATTAAATGGAAATCTTTATTTTAATTGCAGACTAGATAAAGTTTCAAATTAAGATGCAAATACAATCTTTTATTTTAAAATTCAAACTATATTCTGTGATTTATGCTCAGTACATGTTCAACTAAAATTTTATGACCTATAATATTATGCAAGAAATACTGGTTTACAATGTCACAGAATGAATTGACATTCCTCTTTTCATGAACTGAGAAATTTCAGGAGGGAGCAAAGATTTGGTATTAGCTCCATTTTTCTTTTGGTGGCTCAGCCGGGGAATTATCGGCTCCCTGCAATAGACAGATAAACATTCTTTTTTTTTTTTTTAAAGAGTGAGAGAGAGAGGGAGAGAAAGAGAATTTTTTTTTAATATTTATTTTTTAGTACTTGGTGGACACAACATCTTTGTTTGTACGTGGTGCTGAGGATCGAACCTGGGCCGCACACATGCCAGGCGGGTGCGCTACCACTTGAGCCACATCCCCAGCCCCTAAACATTCTTTTTGTTTATAAAAAGCCAGGATTACTTAACAAGGACTACTAAATAATCCCTATTAAATAGGGTTATTTACTAGAATAGATATTCTTATCAAGTAATGTCTAGACAGTATAGTCTTTGTAAGAAAATTAATATTCAAGATGATGGTTATGTGTTTGTCTTCAGGTAAGCTACTTAACCCCATGCTCCCACAGCTCCTGAACTTTTCCCCCTCTTATTTTCTATGGGTCAGTGATCATGTCTCTAAGCAGATGGGCAGAGAACAAAGAAAAAGGGATTCATTATTAAAATATAGGCAAGAAACAAAAGAGACTTGAGAATGGTTTTCCATTATTTTATGAAGAGGGATGATGTACGGAAAAAGATGGCGCTGAAGTCAAAGAAGAAGTTTCAAAGAATGCTTGGGATGGACTCTGGAAAGCTAAGGGAGCACCCATAGGCATGAATATTTTTTCTTTTAATGTATGGATGCTTCTAAAAGCTTGATCATCAGTATACCTCACTTTTCATTCCTCTTGTCTTCTCCTATACACACAAATGTAGACCGTGGGTGTATGTTATTTAAATGTCAACTTGTAAGTCATGCTGTTTTTGAGACCTCACATTAACCCTTCATTAAAGAACTCATTTGTGTGTCTCATCAGAGTTCAGTGTGTTCACAGAGTGAGGAACTTAGGACTTAGAGAGTTAAGGCTTGCTCTCATCAATTGGTGGGCTGACCTCTTCCCTGCTGAAGAATGATGGCCATCAGAGATACGCATTGGCAAGCAAAGATTCTCCCTCTGCAAAGTAAACTTTAAACAATAATCATTTTGTAAGGTTCCCTTTTGTATCCTCTGGAGGGCAACTAGGAAGATGTAGCTGAGTGATACAAAGAAGATGTCTTAACACTTTGTTTTTTTTTTATGTGTGTGTGTGTGTTTGTTTAATTTTTATTGTTGGTTGTTCAAAACATTACATAGTTCTTGATATATCATATTTCACACTTTGATTCAAGTGGGTTATGAACTCCCATTTTTACCCCGTATACAGATTGCAGACTCACATCAGTTACACATCCATTCATTTACATATTGCCATACTAGTGTCTGTTGTATTCTGCTGCCTTTCCTATCCTCTACTATCCCCCCTCCCCTCCCCTCCCCTCTTCTCTCTCTACCCCCTCTACTGTAATTCATTTCTCCCCCTTGTATTATTTTTCCCTTTCCCCTCACTTCCTCTTGTATGTAATTTTGTATAACCCTGAGGGTCTCCTTCCATTTCCATGCAATTTCCCTTCTCTCTCCCTTTCCCTCCCACCTCTCATCCCTGTTTAATGTTAATCTTCTTCTCATGCTCTTCATCCCTACTCTGTTCTTAGTTACTCTCCTTATATCAAAGAAGATATTTGGCATTTGTTTTTTAGGGATTGGCTAGCTTCACTTAGCATAATCTGTTCTAATGCCATCCATTTCCCTGCAAATTCTATGATTTTGTCATTTTTTTAATGCAGAGTAATACTCCATTGTGTATAAATGCCACATTTTTTTTTATCCATTCATCTATTGAAGGGCATCTAGGTTGGTTAAGAGTCAATTCAAATTGAAAGTACCATTTTTTTAATTAAAAAAGAAGGCTAGCTGGGCATGGTGGCTCATGCCTGTAATCCAAGCAGTTTGGAAGGCTGAGACAGGAGGATTGCAAGTTTCAGGTCAGCCTTAGCAATTTAGCAAGGTCCTATGCAACATAGAACAAAATTTTAAAAAGGTCTGGAGTTATGGCTCAGTGTTTAAGCAACCCTGGGTACTAAAAACTAACTAACAAACAAAATAGACCCAAAGAGAGGAGGAAGCAAGTAAAATACAAAACGAATTGGACAGAATGCTAATTAGTCAAGCATTAATATTAATAATAGTCTCTATAATCAGAACAGTTTGAAAATGCATTACCTTCTCTGCCAAAACATGGGATAATTCAGAGAAATTCATTTTTTTTCACTCAAGTGAACTTTTCAGAAAGGTTAGAAAAAATCTCAAAACCCTAATGGAATGTTGCCATGTTTACAATATCCCTCTGTCTCATTGCTGGATATGACTAAGAGTCTAAAAATCCAATTTCTTTTATAAATAATTAAGAGTCAAGCACAAAATAGCCTACAGGTCTTCCACATATGATTGAAATCATGTAGTTCTTGTCTTTCTGTGCCAAGCTTTTTTCACTTAAATTAATAATCCCCAATTCTGTTCATGTTAACATAATTTTATTCTTTTATTCAACTTTTTAAAACTTTTTTTTTGTTCTAATTAGTTATACATGACAGTGCAATGCACTTTGACACATAATTGGAGTACAACTTCTCATTTTTCTGGTTGTGTATGACGTGAAATCACTCTGTTCATGTTGTTATATATGCATATAGGATATTAATGTCCAATTTATTCTACTATCCTTCCTATCTCTATTCCCCCTCCCTTCCCTTTAGTCTCCTCTGCCTAACTAAAAGTAATTTCATTCTTTCCTAGCTCCCCCTCCCTTACTGTGAATTAGCATTTGCATATCAGAGACAACATCCAGCCTTTGTTTTCTTTTTTGAAATTGGCTTATTTCACTTTTAGCATGATATTCCCAGCTCCATCCATTTACCAACAAATGCCATCATTTCGTCCTTTAAGGCTGAGTAATATTCCACTGTGAATATACACCACATTTTTTCTTATCTATTCATCTGTAAAAGGGCACCTAGGCTGGTTTCATAGTTTAGCTATTGTGAGTTGAGCTGCTACAAACATTGATGTGGCTGTGTCATTCTAGTATGCCAATTTAAAATCTTTGGGGTATATACCAAGGAGTTGGTAGCAGGGTCAAATCATGGTTCCATTCTAAGTTTTCTGAGGAATCTCCATACTGCTTTCCATAATGGTTGCAACAATTTGCAGTCGCACCAGCAATGTATGAGTATACCTCTTCCCCCATATCCTCGCCAGCATTTATTGTTCCTTATATTATTTCTTAAAATTTTTTATTCTGAATGCTTTACAATTCATATTACACATTTAGAGCACAATTTTTTATATCTCTGGTTGTACACGGAGTAATAACGCCATGCCTGTCTTCATACATGTACTTAGGGTAATGATATTCATCTCATTCAACCATTTTTTTTTACCCTCATGCCCCCTCTCCTTCTCTCCCACTCCTTTGCTGCCCTATATAGAGTTTATGTAATCCTCCCAACCCCTCTGTGAATCATCCTGCTTATAGGAGAGAAAACATTGGGCATTTGGTTTTGGGGGTTTGGCTAACTTTACTTAGCCCTACTTATATCATCCAAATCCACCCATTTACCTTCAAATGCCATGATTTTATTCTCTTTTATTGCTGAATAATATTTCATTGTGTGTGTATATCACATTTTCTTTATCCATTCATCTACGGAAGGGCCTCTAGGTGCCTTGCTTTTTTCACTTAAATTAATTATCTCCAATTCCATTCACGTTAACAGAATTTTATATTTTTTTATGACTGAATAATAATCCACTGTATGTAGGTACCACATTTTGCTTATTCACTCATCAGTTGATAAATATTTTGGTAGTTTTTACCCCCATTTCTTTGCTGTTATGAATAGTGCTTCAGTGAACATAGTGAGGCCAGGAGGCAAAAGGACAGTTAACGTAGGTAAGAAATAATTGGGTCAGACTGGGAAGACGGGGGCTCATTTAAAAGGAAAGGAAATAAAATGCTACTTTCTTTAGTATTCCTCCCCATCCTGAACCTGTTGCCAAGGTTACCTGCCTCCAGGGAATTTATCCTTTCAGCAAAGAGTTAATGAGTAGCCCTAGGTGACTCCCTTCCCGCCTGCAGCGCTGGGCAGCTTCATTCCCACCCTTGGATCACTCTACCTTTTGGGTTCTGTAAGCTGGATGAGGAGAGAGCATGAGAACAAAGGAAATTTAAAATGTATGAAAGGGGCAGGAAACACCCACTTCCCCAGACACTCACCTCTGGGGTCCCTTCTATTCAGAGTAGTCTATCTCTGTTCTATCCTTTAAGTAAAACTTGTGTTATGCCAGATTCGTGGGACCCCAATAGACCTCCAGGAGCCAAATCCGATGCAATCACACAAGAGTCTTTATTGCAAGCTGGAGCCTGGACTCACAACTGTTCCCGATGCAGCGGTCCCAGGGAGTGAGTCCTGCTCCTTTGTTCAGTGAGATTTTATAGGTTTTGGGGGGATACTCTATGCATCACAACATCACACAGCAAATCATTCCATACCACGGGAAAATCAAACAACAACTCTTAACATTGATTAGCACATTCACTGGCGGGAACAAGTTGGGTAGGGGTGATTGGTTAGTACAAGAGGGGGATTCCTTTGAACTGATTGGTTTAGGCCATGAGGGGTGTATGTGCTGAACTACATGGTTTCCCAACATGTTATCAACCACCATAAACTACTGGGGAGTCATCTGGCATCCCAGGTATTTTCCCTGTCTCATGCTGATTGGAGGTTGCTAGGGGGGTTGCTATGGGTCCTTGAAAAACCAGCTTCTACCTCAGAGCAAAGCCTATCCAAGGAAGGAACATCACCTTTGTCCTTGGAAAAACCCACAGAGCACTCCTAGGCACATTTCCACCCTGCTAAGTTGTTTTTCTACAAATAACAGGAGAGATCTGCTGCACCAGGTGTCCCTGACTCAGTCAGGCTAGGTGGGGATCCATAGCAGCCCCCTAGCAGCCACCAATCAGCATGAGACAGGGAAATAACTGGGATGCCAGATGACCCTCCCAGTAGTTTAATGGTGGTTGATAACCTGTTGGGAAACCATGTAGTTCAGCACGTACACCCCTCTTGGCTTAAACCAATCAGTTCAAATGAACACCCCTTTTGTACTGACCAATCACCCCTACCCAACTTGTTCCCGCCAGTGAATGTGCTAATCATGTTTTAGAGTTGTTATTTGATTTTCCCGCAGTGTGTGATGATTTGCTAAGAGATGCTATGATGTATGTGAAGTCCCTGCCTTCTCCAAAGAACGTATAAAACTGCTGCAAACCCTGGGCTCGGGGCCTCTCAGCATCACCAGTTGCTGTGTGTGCACGCGGAGGACCAAGCTAGCTCGCAATAAACACCTCTTTGCTGCTTACATCAATCTTGGGTTTCTGGTGGTCTTTTGGGGGTCTCCTGTTATTTACAGACAAACAACTCAGCAGGGTGAGTATGTGCTTAGGAGTGCTCTGTGGGTTTTTATAAGGACAAGGGTCATGCCCCCTTCCTTAGGACAGGCCTTGAGGTAGAAGCTGCTGTTATTTATTTATTTATTTTAAAAAATGGAGCTATATTAGTTTCTCACTGGCTTTCTAAGCTTGCCTAGGCATTTCTCAGGGTTCAGTCCTCAACATCAGGGAAGCAGGACTTCATCCTGATTCTCATCACTGATACCAATAGGAGTGAAGTTGTTTCTTAGACATATCAATGTCATTTTCTTTGGTTGTATAATAGCAATATCAGTGCTTAATCATAAGTCTTTTTTTAGGAACTCCATGCTGTTTCCCATAATGGCTGAACTAATTTATATTCCCACCTATGGTGTTCAAAGTTTCCCCTTTCTTTACACCAAATTAATCCTTATCAGAAGATCAATGCTGATTATGTTATTGTTCTTATAACCCAGTCATATCACCTCTGAACTTTCTTGTGTTGTTTCACACATAAACTTTTGGCAATATTTAATATCTAAATTAGAGCATTCTATCTATTGCCCATTTTTCATTGTTGTATTTGGCTTGTTGTTATTAACATTTTTAGTTCATCATATATTTTGGAAATATACCACTTGCCATATATATAGTTTGCAAATATTTTGTAGGTTTTCTGTTCACTTTGTTGATTGTTCCTTTCCTGTGCAGCAGTTTTTAAATTTGATATAATTCCATCTGTCTGTATATTTTTTGTTTCCTGTGCTTTTATAGCTTTGTCCAAAATATCCTTGCACTTTCCAGTGCCCTGAAGTGTTTCCTGACTTTTTCCCCTACTATTTCATAGTTTTAGGTGTTAAGCCATTCTTCTGGTTTTTAAATCTTTAGACAAGCATTTTTTGACTACAAGGCTTTCTGACATCAAGATGTTACAATACCTTTGTTTTTCATATCAGTTGCAACCATTAGGTGGCAGCATAATGCAAAATATAAAGAACAGCTTTCAAAAGGCTCTAGAATGGGTTTTACTCATACAATTTTATAAATTTAATGTTTTTTTGTTTCTCTAAAATTTATCATTAATCCATGAATGAGATCCTATTAGCTGTGTTATGTTTGAATCTGTTTCCTTTCCATCTGTGCCATGAAAATCATGAAATGAGTAAGAAAAACCAAGTCTTATATAGTGGAAAATGAGATTATTTGACAATTCACAATTGAAACAGAAGGTTGTAATAATAGTAACTTTAAAACAGAATATAAACTGATATAAGAAAGAACACTAGAATGTGTTAAGATAGTTTGTAGGTTCTCTTTTCTGGTAAAATCAGGAAATTTGTAGTCTCTACACATTAAGTGTAGTCTCTTTTTTTTTTTAAAGAGAGAGTGAGAGAGGGAGAGAGAGAGAGAGAATTTTAATATTTATTTTTAGTATTCGGCGGACACAACATCTCTGTTTGTATGTGGAGCTGAGGATCGAACCCGGGCCGCACGCATGGCAGGCGAGCGTGCTACCGCTTGAGCCACATCCCCAGCCCCAAGTGTAGTCTCTTTTAACTCAACTTTGTTTATACCAAAGAAGTATCTTGGAGATTCTCTAAAATGCCAAAGAACCAGGCCCCAGGAGTTATAAGATCTCAACAACAGCCAACTGAAGAATCAAAATCAACCCCACCTTTCGGGAATCAGAGCTTTTATCATGCTGACATCAAGCTCCTTAACTTATAGCAGAGATGTTTAAGTAGAAACAGAGTTCCATCAACATTCACTAAGCTACCTCTATTTACTTATTATCTCTTTAAAATTCCCATGAGTATTCATTTTACTCATTTTCAGTACTATAAAATTATTGAAGAAAATAGACATACTCAGGATAAATAGACACATCTTTGCATTCTTTTGCAAAAGATATAATTTTATATAGAGAGAACCCTAAAGATTATAAACATACCCCCATCTCCTGCAAGAATAATGAACAATCTGAAAAGTAAATTAAGAAGACAATTCTATTTGCAATGGTACAAAAAAGAATAAAATACTTAACAATGTAGATTTTAAAAATGTACAATAAAATCTATTACTATTTCTGATAGATATTAAAGAAAACATGAATAAGTTAAAGCTGTTCCATATTTGTGGGTTAGAAGACATCCCATGCAGGTGGTGGAAATGGGGTTCCCCTCAGTGGAATGCACTGGCTGAGAAATAAAAGCTAAGAAAAATAGAATGATGAAGAAAACACAGGACATAGAAAATAATTTCAAAAGCGAGGGCAGGATGGGCAAGCCATGAGGCGGATAGAGCTTCTAGACTAAAGGGCAAAATGGATCCCACGCCTGCATTATTTCTTTCGGGAAACATCAAAGGCCTTCTTAGAATGTGCTTCACCGGAAAAGGTTAAAGGTGGGCTGTTCGGTTCCCAACAGGTTACTCCCATCTCCAGAGCTACTGTGAGGTATCTTCCTAGAACAGTAGAGATAAAAGTTAGATGCATTGGCAATCTATTGTTGTGAGAGAGCCACAGATAGTTCACAATGACAAATGTAAATTTCCCTGGCTACCATACCAAGAGAATACCCTCATGTAATCCATGGATAGATGGCTTCCTGCACCCACCCACCCACACACACACATTTAAAGCTAATAAAAACAATCAGAAAGGTAGCATGATAAAAAAAAATCAACTCAGAGAAATAGTTGTAGTTCTATGCAAGAATAATGAACAATCTGAAAAGTAAATTAAGAAGACAATTCTATTTGCAATGGTACAAAAAAAGAATAAAATACTTAACAAAGGAGATAAAAAATGTACAATAAAAACTATAAACTATTTCCGATAGATATTAAAGAAAACATGAATAAGTGAAAGTTTTTCCATATTTGTGGGTTAGAAGACATGATAAGGTTAAAATATCAATACTACCCAAAAGTGATCTATAGATTCAATTGAAATCTCTATTGAAATTCCTATCAATATCTCAATGTTTACAATAAAATAGAAAAATCCACACAAATATTCATATGCAATAGCAGAGGATATGAAATACCCAAAATAACCTTGAATAAGACAAATTTGGAGGACTCAGATTTTCTTAATTCAAAATCTAATGCAGAATCATCTTGGGACTGCAGCATGTCCAGAACTTAAAGAAACTGGAAACATAGATCCAAGAGTTTGCACCCAGGTCTGCATGAGCCTGTCTGACTCTAGCAAACCTGTGGAAAGTTAGAAACTGGGAGCATTTCACCCAGGGTAATACAGGTTAGAGAGGCTGGAGAGAGCCAGACTCTCCCCAGCCCTGTGAGTCCTAAGGCCTACAGGGACCAATAGGGCCAGCTACAGTAGGTTGGAAGGATAGAAGAGAGTGTGAGGGCATTTTGCTCTTGGCCCACTCAGCCAGATGGTCTGGTACCCACCCAGGCTGGTACTTACCAGGTCCTGGCATCAGCTGGTCCCCAACTCCCTCCCCAGTCCAGCACCCACAGGTACCCACCAGGTCTGGCATCAGTCCAGCATGAAACATGGTCCTCTGGCTCCCTGATGTGGCCCATCCCTCACAGCTTTGTGGTGGGCCCACAGGTCTCAAAGCCTGTTCTTGATTTACCTGGCACAGACCAGCTGGGCCCCTGACCTGGCTGGGCCTCCCACACAAATTCACCTTAACCTTCCTGATCCAGCATAGAGCCTCCCCTCACCAGCCCCCAGGATCCAGTGCTAGGCCCAGATTTACCTGTCACCAGGATGTGGTCAGCTTCTTTGCTGCTTCCCTGCAACCCAACCTCCCCTGAATGCCACATCACCTCCAAGTCTGCAGCACAGTCAGCCCACACTAATCTCTCAAGAAGGGAAATTAGGAAAGGAAATTTAACCCCAACCTTCAACATAATGAGCAACACAATAACAGAAAGAACACATAACCCATGGCCCATACCCACAAACTAAGATCATACTTCAGGAAGAAACAGAAAGAACACCAGATGGGCACAGTGAACATACACACTCACTGACTTTTCTTGTGGGGGGTGTACTGGCAATTGAACTCAGGGGCACTCCACCACTAAGCCACATCCCCAGTCTTACTTTCTATATTATTTAGAGACAGGATCTCACTGACTTGCTTAGCACCTCGCTTTTGCTGGGGATAGCTTTGAACTTGTGATCCTTCTGCATCAGCTTTCAGAACCACTGGATTTATAGGTGTGCACCATGAGTTCGGCCTTATTATTTTGTCCACCATAGAGGATACAACTCTTTAATTTCTTAACATTTTACCAAGATTTCGTTGTGGTGGTGGTGGTGGTTTTTTTGTTGGAGCAGTAGTTCTGTTCAGCCTTTTGATTTTGAATTTCCATATTGGATCTTGTTTTACTTGAATGTGTACAGACTGATTTAAAGAGTCCTACACATATTCATATTTGTTTCTCTCTTCTCACTTTTTGCCTTTTCTTTTGTTCTTCTTTCTTTTCTTTTTCTTTCTTTATTCTTTTTTTCTAGTTTATTTTGTTTTGTTTTGAAGATGTTATTTTCATATGCTCTGTATTTTGTAGGTTATGATTTATGATTAAGTTATTTTAATTTTGTTGTGTATAATATTTATCACTACTCTATCTCCCTCTCTCATTTCTATATTCCTGACACCCAAATTCCATTCTCTCTCTCCTCCTTTATATACTTCTTCTTTTTGTTCCTTTTCAAGCTAACAACATATCCTAAGTTACCACTGCATCTGTCCTACTCACCCTTTGAAATTTCAAACACTTTTCCACCCTCCTATTTATTCTGCTTTATGTAATTTGACTATACTTAACACTTCTTTATACTAGTTGAGGTATAGAACATCAACCCCTAACACCAATGTCACAGCAATAATTAATACAGAGAAGGAAGAGATAACACCTAGTGTTTGATTTTGAGCCAGACATAATACATGATTATGTACTATTTTTACTGATGAAAATTGCTGATCATACTATCCCTAAATATCATACCAATTAATTCTAGATGCCAAAATAGGAATTAAGGACCTATTCTACTGTTATATATTGTTTGCATATATTATTGCTATGATTGGGTTGTGCATCCCAATCTGTGAGGTACTAGTAACATAGAGAGGGATTCTATAAACCTATAAGGTACAAATTCTGCAGAATCAGATCCATCCAGATAGATGATTAGACACATAAACAATATGAAAAATCAAGGGATTGAACTATCCCAAATAACCCAAACCACCTCAACAGTAGACTCTATTGACACGACAGTGGAGGAAATGTCAGAGATAGAACTCAGAAAGTCATGGTAAAACTGATCTACAATGTAAAAGATCATGTAAGAAATAAAATCAGAGAAAGAATACAAGAAATAAAAGATTATTTCAACAAAGAGATAGACATGCTGAAGAAGAATCAGCCAGAAACCCTCAAAATAAAAAAAAGTCAATCAACCAAATCAAAATTTCAATTTAAAGCATCACTGATACATTAGACCACTTGAAAATAGAGTTTTAGGTAATGAAGACAAAACTATAATCTAGAAATCACTTGACCATTGAAAAAAGATGTAAAGAAACCATGAACAGAACTTCCCAGAAATATGTTATAACATAAAAAGACCAAATTTAAGATTTTTCAGGATTGGTGAAGGCTCGGAGATACAAAGGAATGCACAATCTTTTCAATAAATTCATTAGAAAATTTTCCAAACTTTAATAATGAAAAGGAAAACTAAATACAGGAGGCTTACAAGACTCTAAATATACAAAATTACAACAGAGTCACATCAAGGCACAGTATTATGAAAATGCCTAACATACAGAATAAGGATAGAATGTTAAAGGCTACCAGAGAAAAGTGATAGGTAATATTTAGAGTTAAATTATTCCTGATCTCACCTGATTTCTCAACCTAAACCCTCAAAGCTAGGAGGTCTTGAAGTAATATACACCAAGTTAAAAAAAATGGATGACAGTCAAGAATACTATGCCTGGCAAAATTAAGCTTCAGAATTGATGATGAAATAAAAATCTTCCACTACAAACAAAAGTTAAAAGAATGCACACTAGAAATACTGCACTAAAAAACATACTCAGTAAAATATTCCATGAAGAAGAAATTAAAAAAAAATGAAATGCAGCAAAGGGAGGAGGTAGAGAAATAATCAATCAAAGGAGAAACTAATTGAAATTAAAAACAATAAATAAATCAAAGTGATAGGGAATAAAAATTATATCTCAATAATAACATTGAATGCAAATGGCCTAAACTCATCAATCAAAAGACATAGAATGAGAGATTAAATTAAAAAATTAGAACCAACAATATTCTATCTCCAAGAGACTCACCTCATAGACAAAGACCTCAACAAACTGAAGGTAAAGGGATGGGAAAAAACATATCATTCACATAGATCCCTTAAACAAGCAAGGGTTTCTATCCTCATATCAGATAAAGTGGACTTCAAGCCAAAGTTAATCAGAAGGGACTAAGAAGATAATTTTATAATGCTTAATGGAATTATATATCAACAAAACAACAATGGTAAATATTTATTCTCTAAAAAGTCGAGCACCTATGTACATCAAACAAACTCTTATCAATTTCAAGAATCAAATAGACTACAACACTATAATACTGAGTGACTTTAACATGCCTCTCTCATCACTAGATAGATACTCAAAAAATTCTAAATAAAGAAGCTATTGAATGAATGAATACAATTAATCATTTAGACTTAATAGACATGTGTAGAATATTGCATCCATCAAGGATAGAATACACTTTATTCTTGGCAGCACATGGATCCTTATCTAAAATAGATCATATCTTAGGCCACAAAGGAACTCTTAGAAAATAAAAAAAAAATAGAGTTAATACTTTGTATTCTATCAGATTATAATGGAATGAAATTAGAAATCAATAGTAAAATAAAAAATAGAAGCTACTCCAACAGCTGGAGATAAAATAATATGCTAATGAATGAAAAATGGATAGCAGAAGAAATCAGGGATAAAAACATACATTTATTCTCACTTGATAGTGTTTTTTTAGTTCACTATGGAAAAGGAAAATTGAGAAATCACTTTTCCAAAGATTTAGAAAAATATTAAAATTTAATTTAAATAAAGAGATTTTTAAACTTAAAATTTTAATTCCAGGAAGTAGAATTTTTTTGTGTAAGGATTTGACAACGCAAACTAAAGTTGCCCCCACAATTTTCCGTATCATTTAATGTTTTTTTGTAAATCTACTTATCAAGTAAAATTCTATTGTTAACTCCTTTTTTCTTTATTATTATCTCTGTTCTTAAATCTAGAAAAGAAATGCCATCAGAGCAAACCTTGTTCTTGTGTTCCTAGTATCTATAACAGTATTTGAATGTAACAAGAGTGCAGAAAATAATATAATGTTTTGGCAGGTGATATTTTGCAAATGCACACATGAACATTTTCAAGAAATATGTCATTAAAAGAGTTCCGGGTTTAACTAGTTTAAGAAATACTGCATCTTACATTGAATGATATTCAAAGTATATTAGTTTATTAAGGACTATTAATGATCCTCGAGTAAATTGTTTAACTTTGCTGAAATCAGAACTCTTGCACACATCCTACATGGGTGAGGGAAAGGATTCCTGTTAGGGGGGATGGGCTGGCTGAGAAATAAAAGCTAAGAAAATAGTCTATGAAATAACCACAGGATACAGAAATATAGTTTGAGAGCTGTGGCAGCAACGGGCCAAGCTGACCAGAGGGGTGCAGCTTCTAACAAAGAAAGGATCCCCACTTGCTTATTTATGGCAGTACAGATCAAAGGAGATTGGTAGGCATAAGATTTCAGTGTGGGAGGAGTCTTGACTCAGTGCTTGTTTCTTCATGAAAAACAGAATACAGTGGAGGCAGCCAGGCTGTTTGGCTCTTCGTGGGTAATTCCCATCTCCGGTGTTGGCATGGGACATTTGACAGAGCTGGGTGGGAGTTGACATGTATGGGTCTTCTCACCAGCTGGAGTGCTACTGTGAGTTCCCAGATACCAGATCTTCCCACTCAATGGCTTCAATACTAATCTAGTCCATGCACATTTCACGGGTGGCTTCCAGCACAGAACATTGCTAAATTTTGCATCAAAAAATTTTTTTTCAGGGCAATGGGTCAGAAGCTTGCCAAAAACAAGCAGTCTGACAAAATAAATCCCAAGGAAGTTACAGCAGACTCAGAAAAGGATACAGGAGTTATCAGACTGTGGGACTGTATGGCAAACGTGGCTTCCTAGGTTTCAAATTCTTCCTAGGAGATACAGTGGTGTAACTGGTAATGATATTCTGCCTTCCCTGGAAGAGCTCCCTCAGGTCACTGAAAACTGAGATTGGATATTTTCAAGCCTCTTGCATTCTTAAACACATTCCATGAAATATGAGCGTAATTCTTTTATAGGTTTTACAAAAAACTTATTTTTTCAAGAGCTGTCTTCTGTATTTTATATCTGTGTTCAAGTTATAATAGATTTCTATCCCCAATCATAAACTATTGCTTATGCTCATTACCAAGCATCAAACTTGTGATATTACATTAAACATACAATGTGATGAGCAGTTCCCAGACATGTACAATGGTTATATGCAATGTCTTAAAGCAGTGACCAACAGGCTGGGTGGGACTATTACTATTCCATCAAGGAAACCAGCTGTTTTTTTTTTTAAAAAAAAACATTAAAATTCAAATAATTAGTATCACATGTAAATATTTGAGCACAAATGTACCAGGCAATATAATAAATGTGTGTGTATGTGTGTGTGTATACATATATTTTTTTTCAATTTTTTTTTTACTGAATTTCTTTAAACCCTGGCTAAAAACACATGGACAATTTTTCATTTTTTCACATATGTATTTTGCTATCATGTAAATATAGCTAATGTCCATTAACTTGATATTTGTCAGGCCATTCCAACCTAGAGGTAAAAATTGGATCACCTGTTTGTATTTTTTGGGAAAAAATATCAGCAAAAACTACCAAATTTCACATTTCATTCAATTTTTCTTTTGATACAGCAGAATTGAACTTGTCTCACTTTCTGTCACTAAACTATATAAATAAAGTAGAAAAGTCCTTTTCTTCCTCTACTTTCAAATTGGCATAAATATTCCCACTCCTTTAAAAAATCACAGTCTTTTCCCCTTACATATTCATGGCCACCTTTCTGACCCACAGACTGGATCATTCCCTTGAATGTGTGATTCTACTTTTTTCATTCTTAAGCAGGGTGACCTCCTTACGGAGGCAAGATGCTTCTAGGAGCTGTTTGTTCCAGCTTTTAATTACAGTGATGGAAGGGGTGGTTTTGCAACATCACTGACTACTCCTCTGGATGGAAGCAGCATGCTGGCTGATTGCTCCAATAAGTGCTTCTCAGAAATCACCTATTGCCAAAAGCAGAGAGATGACCTAGGTGCAGTGTAGCCTGACACAAAGAGATGAAGAGATTTCTTTCAAAGAAGCAGATGACAGTGTTCTGGGCACTTTTCATCTTTCCCTCTTGCTGAAGGATCCAAGTAGAACTATATTCTTATATCAAAGACTGTTTTGGTTTGTGTGAGAGAGGGAAAAACAGGATTCAAACAGGCTCCTTCTATCAAATCATAGATTTTATTTATTGAAGTTGTCATGCTTCTTTGTAGTTCATGTAAATGTCATATATATATATATATATATATATATATATATATATATATATATATATATATTTGTCCATAAGTACATAGAGATTCTGACTCTGGTCTCAGCATGTCTATTTATTATATTATTTTCCAAACTAGGATGAAAAACAACTAAGAGTGAAAAGGTCTTTGGTGATTGGTAGAAATAAAATTAGTTTTGCCTAACCAGCAATTTTCCAACTTAAAGCTTTTTACATTTTTTATATTCAAAATACCCTCATTTCCAAATTTTCACCTCCATAACTCTAATTATCTGGCACAGTAATATGTACACACTTTATGTAGAAAATGGATTTTTTAATTATTATCATAATAAGAGAGAATAATGTGACAATATAGTGGGGTGAAGTTCAGACTATATTACCTTCTTGTTTGTTCTGACATGTGATAATGTTTTAATGTTTCTTTAATTCATGAGTTTCACGTTTCTGTCTTCCATACTATACTTTTTGTATATCCTTAAAGCATTGAAGAAATATGCTTGGAAGCAATTCTAATCATTTTTCTTCTTTAAAGCTCAATGTACAGTCTTAAGTTCTCTTTATTATGTTTCTACCTAATATCTGCAATGCATATGGTAACAAATGTTTGTTATTCTTAATTTTATAATTTTCACCTCCACCTTGATCTCTGATTTAAGCACTATCTACTATATCCCACCATTTATCAAACAGTTCACATTTGGGATTATCAAAGTATGGAACAAACATGTGAAATTCAATATGAATCAGTGTCAATTCCGGAAGTAGTAAATTTCTCCCTGCTATTATGGGTTGAATTATGTCCCCCTAAAAATCATGTATTGAAGCCTCAACTTCCAGTAACTCAAAATGTGAAATTATTTGTAATTAGGTCTTTGTAGATGTAATTGATTAAAGTGAGGTCTTAACAGAATAGAACAGACCCTTAATCCAATATGACTAGTGTCTTTTAATAGAGGGAAATTTGAACACAGACACACATACACATGCACACTGAATGCCACAGGAAGATTAAAGAAGAGATCAAGTTGTCACTTCTAAAGCCAAAGAATGGAAAAGATTCCTTCTACAAACTGCCAGAAGTTGGAAGAAATGCACAAGCACATTCTTCCTTACAGTCCTTAGAAGAAGCCAACCCTATTTATACCTTGATAATGGACTTTAAGCCTCCAAGAATGAGACCATAAATTCTGTGATTCAAGCCACTCAAACTGTGACACTTCTTTCTGGCAGCCTTAGGAAATGAACACATCTATCCACCTAAGTGAAGAAACAACCACCACTAAACACAAAATACAAAATCAAACAACATCATCATATTTAGTATTCCTTACTTTGTCAGGGAACTGTCCACCACATAGCTTGGAATCTTAGGAGTCATTCTGAACATGCTTTATCCAAACACCAAGATCGTTGTCTTCGTTTCCAAAACAGCCCGTTATCATCTGTCTTCATACAATAAGCCCAATTCACATGATCTCTGCCTGGAATATTATAAAAAGTCTGATTGTCCATGGACTTTTTCTTATCTCTTCACCCATCTACAGATAGAAATATTTTTAAATGCAGATTTGCAAAACCACACCTACCCTTACCTCATTGCACTCATTATTTTTATGATTAAGAAACAGAACTATCTTTAACCAACAAGAAATTTTAGATTTTTGCCATCCTGTCTATTTTTTATGTATATTTTCAGCACCATGAATAGGTCTTATTTCTTTCTGCTTTGGGGATGCTAAAATGCTGTTCTAACTGAAAAATTTTCTCTTCCTCTTTCTACTTTCCATCTGTTCATTTCCATGTTGTACTTAACTTATATGACTTGTATATAATATATATTGCTATACACATTATATTATATATGATTTGTTAAATAATTTATCATATCTCTGCTAAACTATCCAATCAGTTTTGAGACTCTCTGTTATAAACTCTTACAACACTGTTTAACTATTTTCATGGTATGAATTACAGTTTATAGTTCATTTTAAGTTTTATGCTGAGATTATTGTTGTCTCCTGTTCTCAGTAAGTCTATCAGGATAGTGACTGCATCTGATTAGCTAACTATAATGTCTGCATCACCTAGATTAGAATGTAGAATAAAGATAACACATTTAATGATCAGTTGACTATATGTCAACTACATGCAAGGTATTGTGTATCTCAGCCAAGGCAAACCTATTATTCTTAGCATAAAGGAATGTAACTTTAGCTGGAAGTGGATGGGGTCAAAGCTTCATATCCCTTTCCTGGACAAATTCATAGACTTGTCTAGTGGTCAGCCTGTGTTGAATCCAGGTTCTACAACTAACCATAAATGTTAACCTGAAAAGTTTACCTAATCTCTGTCTGTCTCATTTTCCTCAGGCAATTCATGGAGTGATTTTTGAGAAATTAAGTAATTATGATTATAAAAGTTATTAGTTCAGTACTTGGCACCTATTAAGTGTCCAATATATGACAGCTTAATTTTTGGCTGACAATCCTACTTTCTCACATCTCACACTCCTCTACTTCATGTTTTACTCAGTCTACTCCATCAGTGAGTGAAATCTCCACTAAAAATATGAATGGCTTAAAAGGGGGGAAAAAGGTAGGACTTTTAAAGCTCTCTGATTTTCTTCCTCTTAGAATTACCTCTTGTCTTATTTTGCACACAGAATACCAATCTCTGGTGTTTTTACTATTCCTCTTCACTTTCATTCACTATCTCCTTTTCTATGTGCTTTTATGTATTTGTGCTTAATATTTCCATCTTCAGTTATTTTTTTTTCATTATGTTCAGTCCTCTTAGGTTTTCTCATCTACTTCCATGATTCTCAGTAGCATCTATTAGGATTTTTCTCAAATCCTACAACTCTAGTTCTAAACTTCTTCAGTGCTCTGTATTGAGAGGCTTTGGGAGATGATCAAGAAAGAGACAGGACCACAGAGGGCAATGACATACAGGACATTCATTGGGCAGTGCTTGGATAGTGTTGCATGAGTAGAGAAGTCCCTCCTAGAAGACCTTCCAGCCATCATCTCATTTAGTGAACAAGGCAATAAAACTTCCAGTGAGTAGAGAAATTAGAGAGTTTGACTGTGTAATTAATGCACAGCAACAAGTGATGAGTCTCTAGGGAGCTCTGACAGGGAGCAATAGTTTGGGGATCAATATATAGAGACTATCTTTGGACCATATATATAACAAACTCCAGACCCAGCTGAACTTTTCCACCTCAATATCACAGAGATGTCAGCAATACAAACGTTCCAACACCTGTTATTGCTATTTAGGCATTTCTAATCAAATGGCATCATCATTTCAGTTCAAGTTAAAATACCTAGGTTATGTTCTAGATTAATCTTTCACACTCCTCCATCTCTTCTTCACTTCTACTTCTGGCAAATTATAGTCTCTCCTAACTTCTCGCAAGTCTTCTGTCTCATTTCAAACCCATTGTCACCACATTTGGATCTTTTCCTCTTTGTGTGTCACTGGTGACTCCTGTTTTCCTTGTTTCCAGTTACATTTTCACACCTCCATCCAATTCATTGTTTGTTTCTTTTTTGTTTATAATTGAGTCCTTCCCCCCAAAATGAGCTCATAGCACTTTGCTGCTTCAAATTATTGAATATTCCTTGGTTACTTTGAAGTGGGGGAGAAGCTTAAACAAATCCTTAGCATATAGTAAATTTTATTTCATTCCTTGAAACTGATAGTTTTCTATTATCTCATGCTATTTCATGACTGGATCAATACATTAAATGCCTCCAGTTTCATCAGATGTGCCATAATTACTTCATTTCATGATGGAACCCTTTTCTATCTAACTCCGTGTTTCTCTATGTAATTCAAGGCAGGATCTAGCAAGCCTAGGAGTTCTTGGTTAACATCACTGTGATAAATTAGGTGCTTTACTCCAGGTACTCAACACTATGTTCATGGTCTTCTGATTATACTCTTCACAGTGTTATCTCTGTGAGTTTTTCCTGATCCTCCAATTAGAAGAAACTTGCTGAATGCAGTTACATTTGGTGTTAATCTTCAACCTTTGCACCCCTAACGATTGGCATTATGCTTCACATTTTGTGTCTATTCATTAGATAACTATTTTAAAAATAAATTAAAGTTTGAACCTAAATTTGAAATCATTATCTTGGACATGACTTTATAAGCAATCTGATCCCAATCCCTCTCTGCAGTTTTCTTATGATACCCCCACACACATGCTGTCAAATAGTGGCCCATTGTGTGTCACAAATGATAATTCATCACATAATGCAAATGATTTTCATTTGGAGCAATTAAAATGAGCTTATAATTTGTACTACTTTTTTTCTGATTATTCCCTCTGGAGACTCAAAAAATAATTCTATTTTATGTAAAATTCTCCATGTACCATTTAAAATTGCATTTTTCAAAGGTTATGTATTCCCAGTTCCTTATGGAAGATTTTTTAAAAAACAAATTATTATTTTTATCTCTATCGTTTGCATATTCTCTGGCTCTTAAAAGTTCTGTATTTGGTCCAAGCCAAACATGACAATGGCCATAATAAATGTATTTGAAAGTAATATCAACTCAAACAAGTGGAATATTAATTCTGAATTATGGGGAAATTGGCAATGTTTATGGTGCAGTTAATGACCCTCTTGACATTAAGAAGACTAGTATTTCAACAGGTGTCCATCTTTGGCTTTTTTGTTATCAGCTCAAATTACAGTTTTGTGGGGTTATCTAAAGAAGTCATGTTGAAACACATATTTTAATATTATATTTTCGAAGTGTGTTATAAGCTGTCTTTCTGGAAGAGAGAAAAGGTCATGTAAAAACACAAGGTGAAGGTGACTATCTATAAAATTTAACTCATACTTGACCGTAAAAAAACTATTGAAAATTTCAAAGATTTAGAGACACATAGAAGTCCTTGTATTCTCAAAGTCGAATTGTTAGCGATAAATTGCAAAGATGTAACTGGAGAAATCCTTGAAATCAACAATATAATATTTATACATGAGTCAGTGAAAAATAAACATAAAAATTACCAAATATTATGAGAAACGGCTATGTGAGGATGTCAAAGTTCATTGTCACAATATATTATGCAGCTTAAATTCATGAACTTTCATTTCTGACAGTATGGCTACCTGGCTTTCCTAATAAAGGATATAAAACATCAAAATGAGAATAATAAAATAATAGCTGACAACAATTTTCACCACACTATTGTGGTATTTTGACATAAGACATCTGTTTAAATTGTTGTCAAAAACTATGAGCTATAAACTAAAATATAATGCCCATTCAAGAATAGAAACTACATGGGGTCCTTCAGTAAACTGGGATCTCAAAGGGTTACACAGTAAGAAAAATACATATATAAGTGTGTGTTTCATTATATATATATATATATATATATATATATATATATATATATATATACATACATACATATATATATATATATATAATAGGTGTATATATGTTCTATGTGCATTATATATATTATATAACAATTTTATAATGTATTCTACTTTTTCATGTGTGGAAACATATAGATACTCATATATAGCACTTTTATTATTTATATTGAGTCTAGATTCTAAGTAATCATTAATCTACTACATTTCTCTGTTGATTTACCTATTACACATAATTCATATAATGAAGTTTCAGAATATATAGTTATAGGTGACTGACATCTCTCATATAGTATAATGTTTTTGAGATATACTATATTTTGCTTTACCTATTCATCTATTAAAATGTATATTGTTTCCATTTGAGTCATTGTAAATGCTAGCTTGTGAACATTTGTGGCAAGTTTTATGTGAACACATTTTCATTTCTCTTGGGTGTATATACCTAACTGTAGAATTATAAACCTCTTTCTCAGCTGTCCCATATTGATCCTTCCTAATGAATATGTTGGCACAGAGAGGAACTGCAGCCAGCATCTGGCTGCCACCCCTGGCCATTGTAGTTCTTGTGCAGCACAGAACCAGGTAAGATGACATCTGGCCATGCTTGATCTGCTGCAGAGACCACTCAAAATGCAGTTCCACAGGAGACAATGGTGGTGATGGTTGGAAAGGGAGTTGCCACTCTGTGGAGCCCAGCAGAATGGCTACTCTACAATACGAAACTGGGTACAGATCTGAATTTCAGTGATATTACCTCCTCCTGTTCCCACTAAGATCTGTAGATGTGCTGAATAAATTCCATTCAATATTAAAATACCTTTGATCAATTAGTGTAGGCATTCAATATTTTTTAATATTTTAAAAATTATTGATAAATTTTACAAGCTCTTTCTCCAGGGAAGAGGTTTCACAAACACTTCCAATCATGGGTCCACGAAGGCACCGATGATTAAATTATTTTACATTTCCTATTCCCCCACCCCCCATTTTTTTTTTTACTTTTTAAGCCACCTTCAGAATTTACTGAACTGATTCTCTCCCTTTATTCTGTCTTTCCCTCATTTCTTTTTCCAGTTACGAAGCTACCCACTCTGTACCTATTAGTTTGATATTTTATTAAATAAAATCATACATTTATCATTATATTGATATTATCTTAATTAATTTAAGGACCTTGAATAATTTAGTCTTCTTTACTTATACTTCTAATATGATAGTGCTGACCAGTATTTCCAGTATTATTTTATGAAGGGTTTTCTTTTTTTTAATCCCTTAAAGTGCTATTTTATTCTCATTAATGTGATTATTAGTGATTTAATTTATATTTAGATTTATCAATATCTTTACTCACTACTTCTTTATTGCAAACCTTTTTAATGGAATTTTTTCTAAAATAATTTTTATGATATCAAATCCTCTAAAGAAGTTGTTATTTCATGCCTATTTTGAAAGATTATTTTTGGGCATAGAAATCTAATTCTAGTTGTGTCTCTTGGCACATGGAAGACATTAGTTTCTATTTTCTAACTTCTCTTGTTGTTATTGAAAATTCAGTCTATTTGAATTTCCTTTGTAGGTGAGTTGATTTTGTGAAAATATAATGCTCTGCTATTTCTAAGATTGTCTCTTTGTGTTTAAAATTTCACCTATAATTTTTAATTATCATTTTATTTATTCTGTTTGGAAATCCTTAAACTTACTTTAAATTCTCAGATGTCTGTTCAAATATTTCTGCATGTTTCCATTTTTTCAAACTTCCATGTTTCAAAATGTCTTTGTCATGTTTTCTTTCTGATCATGCTGCATAATTAGTAATTTATTTCACTTTACATTTTAGTTGCTTTGATTGGTTGTTGTGCAAGGTAACTTCCTGGAGAAATTATTTGTGGTCTACTTGGTAAAGAATTTATAAGGCAAAAGGAGATTAGAAGTTGATTTGATCATGATTCTGACTATATAAATAAAATGAATACCTTAAATATACCAGTACCTTCACAAAACAGAAATGTTTGTTTCATCTTCATGTAAAAATCCAGAGATATATCCTCTAGGGCTAGTAAGTTGGTTTTGAACCTCAGGAACACAAGGTCCTTCTGGGTCACTGTTGAGTCATACTTTCTTTGCTTTCCTAGACATTATGACCAAGATGGTACCTGTGTTTCCAGAGACAGGATGGAGGAAATAGCAAACCAAAGTACAAAGAGTTTTTGTCAGCAACCTGTGCACAGAGATTCTAAGAAGTTGTCACAAAATGTTCTTTTCTGACCACTGGTCCAAATGTAGTAGTATTAACACAACATGTAATTTGGAAAGGTATTATTTACTTATAATACGAAGCATGGCTTTATCTCAGTGTTCACCATGCCTCAGAGAATAGGTTCCCAAGAACTATTTAATAATTAAAACCATGAAATTAATTTTTTTCTACAGCACAAATATTATTTTACTTTTAAGCTCCATAAATAAATAAATAAATTTCAAGATTATAGAGTACTATCTGCACACAGAAATTAAGCAGTTAGGTTTTTGATCCTACAACTGACTCATTACATTAATTGTGAGGCTGAAAAAAAAACTGTACCAAAGAAAAAGAAGTAGCACCTGCCTATCACTAACATTCATGAATTTGACTGCAAATATACATAAATGATTTATTATTATTATTATTTTCATCAGATTGAAGAAAAACACTTCACTGATAGACCTGACAGTCATATATGGTAGGAAATAAATGAGTCCATATGGAGAATACTTCAGAAGAAAAAGTGATGTAAAGTGTTAAATCTTCAATTTCAATTGAGAACTTTGTGCTTCTCTTTAGAATAATCTATCCAGTAAGGAAAGGGGAGTATATTTTTAAAATAATCTTAGCATCTGTTTTAAACATAATCCCGATCTGTTTCTTATTCTCATGCAGATCAGTGGTCTTCTGTTTGCATTACATGTGTAACTGCATCACACGTCTATTTCTTTCAAGTTCAAATGTTATAAAGCAATCACTACTATGTTCCCCATTATTAAATAAGACAGATATTAAGTTAGATAAAATTTTCTCCAATTTTTTGCTTGTGAAATGTAACTTTGAGGAAGTCCAAAGTAAAAATACCCTGACCCAAAATCCCCTGACCCTGAAGACCTGAGATTCTCTTAACAGTGACTTTCAGAGAGAAGTGTTTTTTCCATGAAATTAATTTTAATAACTATATCCCATTTTTTGTCTTAATGAAATGGAGATCAGAGAAACTGCAAAAATTAAAAAAAAAGAAAAAAAAAACTTCAAGACTTTAAACTCAAAAAGTATGATGCTCTTAGAAAACTAACCTAGCCTTGGACTCTCCCTGCTGTCTGCATGATCATTTCCCAGAATTTCCTGAAAATATTTTGGCAGCTCTTCATCAGTTTCATCTGGGCACATTTTAGCTATCAGGATGACATTTCAGGAAGACATAAATTGAAGATGTCTAAACTCCTCTGTCTGCAGGCAGCTTTCTCTTGATTAAAAATTCTTGAGGAATAGCAAATGACTTAGATTGCTTCCCTAAGGACTGTTAAACAGCAGGCTTCTGTTTACTAGAAAAGTTCTTAAGTGCACAGGAATTAGCTCTACAGGCATGACAGTGAGGACATTTTGACACTGAATTTAAATTCAGGGACATGAAGTCTTTCCTTGCAAATATTAAATGCCTTGTATTCAATTAAGCTGTCCCCGGGTAACTGCTACCATGCATTATATGAATTCACATGTCCTTTAAAAGTTACTACTAATAATCTTGCTAGAAATGATTTAAATTCCTTCACTTATTTTCTTCCATAACCCTGCTGAGAGCAAAGCTCTTGTTTGGATTCATTTGTAACATATTTCCAGCTGCTAGTATTTCAGTACCATGTGGATTGTTCTCCTAAAGTGAAAGTCCATATATTGAATGCCCTATAACTGTCTTAAGTAATTTAAATTAGAACAAGGTAAAAATCAGATGCAATTGTTTGTGAAATGCTTGAACACACTGAAAGATTTTCTGTCACAGAAACCCTAACTGCATTTAGGCTATCGTTTTTAGGCAAGAGGAAAACTGGTTTGAATTGGTATTTGTCAGAGTGGCAGTGCCTAGTAGAGGGAACAAAGTTGTGCACCAGGTTACCTGGGCTTTATAAGAGATTAAGCTTTGAGGATATCATAGAGCTAAAGCAGTTCACCCTCTACAATCTCGTTACATATGTTTGTTACCACAAACTGAATTAATTAGTAAATTTTTGATGTCGCTTCATAAGATACTAATGGCACCCGATTTAGGGGGAGAGTTCCATCAGCATTATGAAGTAGGAATGTAAGAATTGCTACATAGAAGAATCTCATAGGGGATTATACAGCTGAGTCTACAAAGGGAAGATATGGTTCTTTATAGAGGGCATCTTTGTGGACAGTTATTCAAAAGGGACTAGTGAGAGAGTGAGTGACTGCAATTGTTGTCCACTTCAGATAAAAAATGATTTATTTATTCAACAAATATTTCTATGAATCCATACTATATGCCAAAAACTGTGCAAAAAATGAAGAAATGAACAAGGTATAATATCTAACTTTAAAAAGTTCAAAGTTTCTTCAGAGAAGCATACAGTGTATTACTATATCATCAATGAATTTTTCTAATAGTTCATTTTCTAAAAGAATAAGATATTATTTCAGAGCCAAAAGGTGGACCTAAATGAGCTATGGATGGTGAATTATAGATGAGAAATACTTCCAAGTACTGACATTTCATCTTAGCTGCAAGAAAATGGAGATTATCAATTAGATAAGAAAAATAATGTTTAGCAGAAGAAATGACATGAGAAGATGCATGGAACAAAGAGCATATACAACACTGTAAATGCTCAGATTTTGAAAATGGGAACAGGAAATGGAGAGACAGTCATATGATAAATTTTTGTATGTGCAGTACTAGAAGTCAGGTAGCTTATTCAGATGTGTTTTTATATTTAAACAAACTCAGAGCATATTGCATATTCAGGTGATTGTCTATAGTTTTAAGTCTCAGCAGCAAACACAACTTGAAAAAACCTTGTACTATTCTGACCCTGTGAAATGAAATATCAAAATGGTTCATTGCATCAAGTTCCTCTGATTCAAGAGTACTTCTATACCATTAACAACCATCAAACCCAAACTGTAAAATCAGTTCTAGGAAGAAATTACCTGCCTTATCATCTCAGTGCTGGGTAAAGGATTTGTGGTGTAAGAAATCAGAAGACATGAGTTAAAATACAAAACTGTATAACAAATTCCCACTAGAATATGGAGCAAGAGAAATTCTCATTTATTGCTTATGAGAATGCAAAATGATATAGTCTCTAAACATACTCTGAAACCATATGACCTAGCAATCATGCCCCTTGCTATTTACCCAAAGAAACTGAAATTTGTCAATGCAGCATAAACTTGGAAAGAACCAAGATGTCCTTCAGTAAGTGAATGGTCAAATAAGTTGTGGTACATCCAGATAAAATATTACTCATTACTAAAAAGAAATGAGCTACCTGCCATCAAAAGATATGCAGGAAACAAATTCTTATGGGTAACTGAAATAAGGAAACTTGTGTGATGCAACATTTTGACATTCTTAGAAAAGGGACAACTTTGGAGACAATAGTTCAGCAGTTGCCTGTTTTGGAGTGAGAAGAGGGTTGAACAGGTAGAGCACAGATTTTTAGGACAATGAAAATACTGTATATAACATCATGATGGATACATGCCATTATATTTGTCAAAACACACAGAATGTACAACACCAAGAGTGAAACCCAACTACTACTTTGGATGATAAAGACTTTTGGGTTCGTCGGTTACACAATATAATATTCTGTAGGGGAATGTTAATAAGGATGGTTGCTTGTATAGAAGAAGGACATACATGAGAAATCTCTTTATCTTTATCTTAGTTTTAATATACATTTAAACTACTCTTGAACAATGAAGTTTTTTAAAAACACAAAATAGTCTCCATTCCATTATCATTATGTTTCTGCTTGTGATAGTAATGGAGGGTAAAATAATAAAACTTTACTGAGCAATTTCAGGATTTCCATGCTTTCATATATTCCTGTTTATAACATAGTTAAAAAGTTAAATAAATTTAAGTTTTCTTTATCTGTTTCGCTAGATGAGTCAATACTGGTTCATTTTTTTTTTTTTTTTAGCTTTGAACTTAATACACAGATTATCTATGCAAATTAAACATAGATCTCTGAAAACAGCTAATAGCTATTCAAATTGCTGGAGTAGTAGCTTATTTTTTAATAAAAGGGTCAAGCTTTACTCTCAGAAATCCTGATTTATTAAGTCTATAAGAGAGTCATAGAATGTGTATTTTTTAACTCAGGTGGAGAAACCAACCTTCATTTAAGAGTCACTTAGTTTAGAGTCTGTGTTTCACAATAACAGAAATTCTTGTTTAAGTTCTGTGCCCCGAATTCGGACTTTTGCTCTCCATTTTTAAGTCAGCTCAACTTGGCACAGTAATTTGATAATTTGTAATGCACCAGATTTATTTGCATCAGAAGGCCTTTCTAAGTGAGGAAAGTATGTACACGAACGAATAAATAGACTTTGCTTCTCACCCTACCTGTATAATAAATTAGCTGTGCAACCCTAATACATGCCACATTACTTTTCTGCACCACACTATGTCTGAGACAAAGTTAAATATGTTATACAGAAACAGTTATGAATCTTCCTCCTCTCTGGCCACTCAATTGAACATGGCAATTACCAGTAAAACTAATTCAGAAGGAATTGTTCATCTGGGGATCTGTAATGCAGAATCAACAAGAGGTAAGAGAAATCAAAACTTAAAAGGTAGGGGAAGGAGCCCAGTGTACAAGAGGTTACAAGTTCCCTGTCCCGGATGTAGTTTTATTCACAGCACTACCCTAAACACCTAGTCTACAGCATTAGTTCAGGAAATCTTTGTTGGATAAATCATTAAACAAGAAAAGTTTGTTCTAAAATTCTTTCCTGCAGATTACGAATTGATTCCAAAGGTAGGGCTGTAGCTCAGTGGTAGATCCCTTGCCTATCATGTGTGAGGCACTGGGTTTGATCCTCATCACCACATAAAAATGAAGGTATTGTGTCCATCTACAACTAAAAAGAAAAAAATGAATAAAGATTTAATTCCAATAGGAAGTAATTAAATTCATGTTAATAAACATTCCTGTTAATAAATTCACTTTGGGGAAATTCATGTTAATAAATATTCATGTTAATAAATTCACTTTGGGAATTGAAAAGGTATGAGGTCCTTATGATAAACTTGTCACCCAGAAAAGGAAAAAAGGATGAAAAATAAATGGGGGAAGGAAACAAGGAAAAAATTGTTTATTTGTTGTTTTGCTCAGGACTGATTTTGATTTCCCAAAATAATCATAGCATAGCATATAGCGAATTGGAATTAAGGTTCTTTCCTAAAATCTTTTTTGTCATTTCAGTAAAAAATAAGTTGATATTTATTAAATACTAAACATCAGACTTACAGAATGCCCCCCTCTTTCTTTCTCTCTCTCTCTCTCTCTCTCTCTCTCTCTCTCTCTCTCTCTCTCTCTCTCCTGCTAATGTAAGTAAAGACTGAAATTAGTATCTGGTTGAAATTTGAGTTTATAATCACTTTTCAATTCTTTAGATTGGCCAGTGTCAGTGTCTCTATTTGTATAAGATGTGTTCTGCACAAGGGTTTTCCATAAAGAGGGCAGATGGGAGTAAAATCTTGACCACAACCATAAGAAGATAACTTCGCTGTGGCCCTGGGCACAGGGCTGTATCTGCTGGGCGGTCATGACACTTCTTTCCAATTTGGCCTAGTGTCAACCCAGGTGTTTACATGTGTTTTGTATTCTATGGTGATCTGGTAGTTTTTTAGGAGAATCAAGTTTGTTTATTTGCAAGACATATCCTAAAAGGAAATAAAAGAAAGGTAAGAGTATTCCAATTTTTGAAAATATTTTAAAAGCCAAGATTTTGAAAGAGATGTATTTTATAATACTACTTGTTATATTTCACAAATAGCAAAAAGATTACAGAGGGTCAGACAGTGCAATTTTATGTTATTTTTAGTAAAACAAAGTATTCATACTTTGGGGAAAGTAGATGGCTTTTGTTTTAAAGAGTCTTGTTTTTTGGCATTCAATAAAAAGCTAAATTATGGTTTCATATGCAATTCAATGGAAATGAATAGTTACTAACCTTTTCAGTTGTTAAATGATTTCCATACTTGTTATTTTACATGTCTAAAAATGTAAAATGGAATTAGAATTTTGTTGACATTTCTGTGTAGGGCTTTGAAGATAAGCAGGTGCATTTTATAAGTTTTTGGCTGTATTAAATTATTTGCAGGTTTTCAGAGAAGTATGGTTTGCTCTGACTTGGATATTTTCAGAAAGTGAGGACAATTCTTTGATTGTGTATTAGTAGTCAGAGTCAAAGGAAGTAGCAAAATACCTGAGATAATTAACTTATAAAGAAATAAGGCTTATTTTGGATTGTAATTCTAAAGTTTCCAGTCCAAGATCAGGTGGACCTTTGGGTTTCTGACGGAGTGGAGGTACCACATGGCAGTGCCAGAGAGTATATGGCAGCGAATATGTGCTACACCTGATGGCCACAAAGCAAAGAAAACAAGGAAGGGCCAACGGTCACCTAATCCCCCTTGAGGCAATACTCCAAAGACCTGAGGACTATCTACCAGGTCCCACCTCCTAACAGTTCCTTATCTCCTAATAGCACCACTAGGTTCAAGCTTTTACCATGTGGACATTTGGCAGTCTTTCAACATCCAAAGTATCGCAATTGAGTATTATGATAGTCTTTATCCAGAAAATGAGAAGAATGGAGCAGAGTTAAGATTGTCATTATTAAAAAAGCAATGCTCACTCAAATCTAGGTGGGCAAAGAGGATGTTGGATTATTGTTTTGGTTTGCAGTGTTCTTGTTTTTGTTTGTGCTAAGACATGATTCATTCTTACAGAGTTGTTTTGTTTATGCTTTGACCATGATGGTGACAGTGTCTCTGTCTGATAATTCAGTTATATGAAGTTTAACCATGGCCTAGCTGATGGTGACAGGCCAGCTTCCAGCCTCTAGCTATTAGAGACTGTTTCTTTTTTTCTCTTTTTCTCCTTTCAAATATGAAATAAAAATAAATAAGTGAATGAATAGATATGGACTCAGAAATGAAGGCTAATTAAGATGGGGTGGTTAAAAAAGGCCATGTTGTACAAAGATCATTTGGCAGAAACCTAAAGAATATGTAAAGACAAACCATGAGAGGGCCTGGAAGAAGGCATAACAGCTAAAATAATGGCTGAGATGTTATGACAGTGAGGCTGAAAAAAATACAGTGCCATAAATCAGTTAGAAATGTGTTTTCTCTTTCAAGTCCTGATCTGGTCAGCCCAAGCTAGTGAGGCAGGTTTGCTCCTTGTACAAGGTTGTTAAGTGGGTCCAATCTGTAAATCAATGCCACCCTCTACAGACTGGCATTGTGTGGTTAAAATAAATAAATCCATGTTCAAGACAAAGACAAGGAAAAAAGTTCAAGGACTAAGACTTTTCTTTAGTAATAAAAGACCGACAACTTGTACACAACTTTTCACTCCATATTCATTTGTTCTGATTCCTTAGCAACTCTGGGTGGAAAGGGGTGCGGAAAATGTAGTCACTAGCTGGGTGTTTTATATGCTTACAAAAAGGATTTTCTGCCAGAAGAGGGCTCCAGAAAGGGGATTTCAGCAACTGCAAAAGCTCTGAAGCAGAAACAAATCAGCAACATTAAAGGAATAACAAGGTCAGTGTGAATATAAAATTAATGGAAATGAATATTGAAGTAGGTAAATTCTAGAGCATTTAAGGCCTTCTAAGACAGAATTTGGGTTTTATTCAGAAAGTAATAGAATACCATTGTGAGTTTTTAAAATACACTTTATTTTCACAGTAGTTGTTGGTTCAAAGCAAAATTAAGAGGAAGGGGCAGAGATTCATTTTATAACCCTTTCCCTCAAACATACATTGCCTTCTCCATTAACACTAGAATGGTGTATTTATTACAACTCATGAATCTAAATGGATACACCAATCCCCAAAGTCCATAGTTTACAATAGAGTCCTTCCTGGTGTTGTACATGCGGTGCACTTGAACAAATGTATGACGTGTCCACTGTTATATTATCATACGTGGGATTTTCATTGATGGAAATACTTCCTGGCTTAGCCTATTTAATCATTCTTCCTACCAAAAGTTCTGACAAACACTGATCTTTTTAATCTTTCTGGTATTGCCTTTTACAGAATGTTATGGAGTTGGAATCACACAGTAGGCAACTTTTTCAGATTGGCTTATTTCACTTATTTAGCAGCGTGGATTTAGATTTTTTCTAGTTTTTTTATGGCTATATAATTCATTTTTAGCATTGAGTGATAGTCTGTTGTCTGGATATACCAGAGTATATTTATCTGTTAACCCAGGGTAAACATTTGGGGTTTTGGCAATTATGAATAAAGCTGTTATACATAGCTGTGTGCATTTTTTATGTGGACATAAGTTTTCAAATTTTTGCTTTTTTTAAAAAAATGAATATGATCGTTAGATCACATGGCAAGATTGTATTTAGTTTTGCAAGAAGTCATCAAACTCTTTCAGAGTGGCTGTACAATTTTGCATTCCCATTAGCAGTGAATAAGCTGCTGTTCCACATCCTCACCTGCATTTGATATTACCTGAGCTTGGATTCTGGCCATTTTAATAGGTATGAAGTGGCATCTCTCATTGTTGTTTTAGTTTGGATTTCCATAATGACTTAAGCTGTGGAACATGTTTTCATATGCTCATTTGTCATCAGATGTATCTTTGGTGAAGTGATAAGATTCTTGGCCCATTTTGTAGGGTTGTTTGTTTTCTTGTTGTGTTTTAAGCATTTTTTGTATATTTTGGACGCAAGTTATTTATCAGCTATGTCTTTTGCAAATATTTTCTCCCACTCTGTACTTATCATTCTCTTAACATTGCTTTTCATGGAGCAGATATATATCTGCATATATATGTGTGTGTGTGTGTGTGTGTGTGTGTGTGTGTGTATATATATATATATATATATATATATATATATATATATATATATTTGTTGTTGTTGTCAAAATTTTGTTTCAATTGGTAAACTTTGTTGTAGGTCAATTATACCTTAATAGTTAAAAAATACAGCAGGTAGACGACTACCCCCCCAAAAATTAAAAACAGCTGTTAGGGTCCGTAAACTAGTAGGGATAGCACCTGGCACTTTGCCAAGAGGAGTGGTTTGAGAAATAATGCCAGCGAGCCATTAAGATGATAGAGATTCCTTAATGACTGACTGCTGTGTCTAGATTATGTCAATTAAGTTAAGCTGTGTGTAATCATTAAGATGATGAGGATTCCTTATTGGTTGACTGCTGTATCTAGTTTATGTTAATTAAGATAAGCTGTGTGTAATTAGTTAAGTACATATACCTCTGCTGTCTTGCAATAAAGCAGCTCCCACTGTATCAATATTCACAAGTTGCTAGTCAAGTCGTCCCCCCATCCCCCCCCCCCGTTATTTTGCCCAGTCAGACTACGGCAAACAGCAATCAATATTTGTACATTGAATGTTCACAGCAATCAATGTTCACAATGTTCACACAGCAGTGTTCACAATAACCAAAAGGTGGAAAAAACTCAAATGTCCATCCATGGATGAATGAATAAACAAATTGTGATATTAGCACACACACATACACATACTCTCACAATGGTATATTACTCAGACATAAACAGGAATGAAATGATATAACTTTGATGAACCTCAAAAACAAGGAGCAGATAATTTTAATTGTAATGAAAGCTGCTTACCCATTATTTGGCTGCCTATTTCACATTTTATTCCTTTAATAATGAATTTAAAATTCATTGTCAGTCCAAAGTCATCTAGATTTAATCTTATATCATCTTCTAGAAGTTCTATAGTTACGTGTTTATATTTTGGTCTTTGATTCATCTTACATTATTTTTTGTGAGGGGCATGCAGGGTCTCTGTCTTGATTTTTAAAAAACTCTGTCTGTTGCAACACCACCACTCATTGGAAAGATTTTCTCTTCCCCATCATTTGCTTTTATACCTTTGTCAAAGATCAATGGACTTTGATTTCTGTAATCTGTTTCTATACTCTGTTGTGTTCCACTGATTTGCTTGTCTGTTCTTTTCCCAAGTCAACACTGTCTTGATTAATATATCTGTATAATAATAAGGTAAGAGAATGTCAGCCCTCTAAATTTGTTCCCTCCTTTAGATATTGGTTTGTGTATTCTGAGTATTTTGTCTTCAAATTTAAACTTTACAAAATGTTTATATACCCTAAATAATTTGTTGAGATTTTTACTGGATTACATTTAAATTTCAGATAATGTTTGGGAGAGCTGATACCTTGATAATAATATTCTTTTCTATTTCTGCTCTATTTTATTATTATTTTTTTCTTCTGCTTATCTTGGATTTAGTTTATCGTTTTCCTAGTTTCTTAATATGAAAATTTAGATGATCAATTATAGATCCTTATTCTTTTCCAATATATGCATTCAGTGCTATAAATTTGTCTCTGGGCAATGTTTTGTGCTACATCCCACAAATTTTGATAACTGTGCTTTGTTTTTATTTAATTCAAAATATATTTAAATTTCCCTAGTGATTGCTTCTTGACCCATGTATTACTTAGAAGTGGGTTACATTTACTAAGGGATTTTCCAGTTATCTTTTTATTGTTATTTTCAGTTTAATTCCAGGGAATCTAATATTTCTAGTATAACTCCATTATGATCTATTATTTTAAATTTGTTAAGATGTGTCTTTTGATCTGGAATGTAATCTACCTTGATAAATGTTTTAGGTGAATTTAAGAAGAATATCTTTTCTGCTGTGATGGATAAAATACTCTCTCCATATTAATTATATATGGTTGAGTGATGGTATTATTGAGTTTAAATATGCTCTCACTGATTTTCAGCCTGCAGCATATATCAATTTCTGATGGAAGGATGTTGACTTCTCTATTAATAATTGTGGATTTTTCTTATTCTCCTTGTAGTTCTATCAGATTTTGCTTTTCAATATTTGACCCTCTTTTTTTAGACACACACAGCTGGAGTTTTATGTCTTCTAAGGGAATTGATCCCTTTATTATTCTATCTTTGCCCTGTCCACTTTACCTGCTCTGAACTTTGCTCTGTCTGAAATTGCTATAGTTACTCTTTCCTTATTTCTATTAGTGTTAAGATGTAATATCTTTCTCTACCAATTGATCTTTATCTATGTGTCTTTATATTTAAAACATATTTCTTCTAGTTGGGTCCTGTTTATTGATCCACTCTTAAAATATTTGGTTTTCAAGTGATGCATTCAGACCAAAATCATTACTAATGTAGTTGTTAATATTTTCCATATATTTTACCATTTTCTATTTTCAGCCTGTTCTTTGTATGTTCATGTTCAACTTCTTTACTTTCTGTTTTTAGTTTTAATTCAACATTTTATATGATTGTATTGGCTCTCAGTTTTAGTATATGAGTTGTGACCTTTTTAACTCTATTTTTATTGGTTGCTTTAGAGTTTGCAATATATATTTACAATTAATCGAACTCTGTTTTTAAAATAGAACCATATTGCTTCATGTGTGGTGTGTGTACTTTGTAATACCAAAATAATCCTAATTTCTCCTCCACACCCTGTGTATCACTGATGTCATTCATTTCAGAAATTATACATAAGCATATAAAAGCATGCATATATATATACTCACATTACAAATATGTATATGTATACTATATACATATACATGTTATCATTTAATGACAGCACTATGTTGAAAGAAATGCATTTTAGGGAATTTTATCACTCTGGAAAAACCATAAAGTATGCTTACATAAACAAAGAGTACAATGAAATTACTAGGTGATATAATCTTTCAGGGTCACTGTTGTGTATGTGTCCCACCATTGACTGAAATGTCAGTATGAAGTGATAACTGTATGTAAATAGACATATACACACATTCAAATTCTTTGTTACTATTATGATTTGGAACAAAGTTTGTCTGATATTTCAATTAACAATAAGAAAATAATGTTTTTTATTCATGTATATTTATTCACTCTCACATGCTATTCTTTTGTAGAGTTGAGTTTCTGAACTATTTTATTTGTTTTTTCTGTGTCTATAAACTTTTACCACTTCTTATAAAGGGAGTCTATTAGCAAAAATTTCCTCAAATTTTGTGTATTTGAGAAGGTCTTTATTTCTCCTTCACTTTTAAATAATAATTTCACAAATTAGAGTGTTCTTGGCTGGTGGTTATTTTCTTTTCTTTCTCCCAACATTTAAAATATTTCACTTCACTCAATTCTTGTTTACAAAGTTTCTGAGGAGATTTCAGATGCAATTCTTATTTTTGCTCCTCCATGGAAGGAAGTTTTCTTCTTTTGGATTCTTTTGAATTTTTTAAAATCTGATTTTCTAGTTTCAAAGTGAAATGCTAAGTTAAAATTTTTTTGATATGTATATTTCTTGTATTTTCTGATAATCTTGGATCTGTGGTTTCAAGTCTGACAATAATTTGGGGATATTTTCAATTATTCACTTCAAATATTTCTTCTTCTGTTAGAAGCGTTTCCACTGTTCATGTATTATAGCTGCCCCACAATTTATGAATGTTCTACTCTTGTTTTATTTTCCTTTTTTATTTTTATAAGAGTCTTTGGTTTTTTTCTTGTAAGGTTTAGAAGTTTTCCTGGTACATATTCCATTCATAGATCCATTCCTTAATAACATCTAATCTATTAATGAGCCCATCAAAGAAATTCTTCATTACTGTTATAATTTTCAGTATTTATTTTTGCTTCCCAGAATTTCCATCTCTCTGATTATATTGCCCATCTATACTTGAATTTTGTCTACTTTATCCATTAAAATTCATAATATATTTATCATAGGTATTTGTGTTGCTCAGATTTTTCATCACTGTGATGAAACACCTTAGAAAATCAACTTAGAAGAAGGAAGATTTAGTTTGGATCACTGATTCAGAGGTTTCAGTCTAAGGTCAGTCAGCTCCATTGATTTGGACCTGAGGTGAGACAGAGTGGGAGGGTGTTGCAGAACAAAGCTGTTCATTTCATAGTGGTTGGGAAAGGAAGAGGTGGGAGGAAGTCACTCAAGACCAGATATAGTCCCCAAGGACACATCTCTAAGGATGCATTCACTTCAGCGAGGTCTTACCTTCTAAAGATTCTACTACTTTCCAATAGTACAATAAAAATTCAGATTATGAATCCATGATAGCATTAATCCATTGAAGAGATTAAGAGTTTTCATGATTTAATCATTTCCCCAAAACACCAATTTTGAACATTGTTGATTTGGGTACCAAACTTTCAACATATGAGTCTTTGGGGGAATTCCAGATTCAAACTATAATATTCTGCTGCTGGTCCCCAAATGTTCATGACCGTCTCATAATATAAAATGCATTCAGTTCATCTCCAGGAGTTCCTAGGGTCTCAACAGTTCTAGCATTGCTTTCAAAGTCCAATCTCAATTCTTTCTCTCAGACTCAAAGCAAAACTTAGCTGTGAGACCTTATAAAAGTCAAAAAGCAAGTTACACTCTTCCAACATACAACATAACAGGGTAAACATTGCCATATTAAAAGGGAAAACTGGAGGGAGGAATAAAAAATTCTGGATTGTGCAGAGGGGATTTAGGGGACAGGTGGGGCTGTTGGGGCTGTGGGGATAGGAAGAACAATAGAATGAAATAGACATCACCCTATATACGTGTATGATTACATTATTAATGTGACTCTGCACCATGTACAGTCAGAGGAATGAGAAGTTGTACTACATTTGTGTACAATGAGTCAAAATGCATTCTACTGTCATGTAAGAAAGGAGGGGACATGGAAAGTGTTATGATTTAGAAATGAAGTATCCCCAAAAAATCATTGTGTGAGACAATGCAAGAATATTTAGAGGTAAAATGATTAGATTATGAGAGTTGTAACTAAATTGGTGAATTAATCCCCTGATATGAATTAACTAGATGGTAAATGTAGGCAGGTAGGGTTTGGCTGGAGGAAGTAGGTCACTGGGGGCATGACTGTGAGATTTATATTTTGTTCCCAGTTAGTAGAGCTTTCTCTCTGCTTCCTGGTTCCTATGTCCTAAGTTTCTTTCCTCTGTCACACTCTTCTACCATGATATTCTGCCTCATCTCAGACTCAGAGCTATGGGGTCAATTTATCATGGACTGAACCTCTGAAACCACGAGCCAAAATAACCTTTTGCTCTCTAGGTTGGTTTTGCCAGTTCCTTAGGTTATGGCAATGCAAAGCTGATTAAAACAGAAGTGAAGGATGGAATAAAAGCAAGAGTGAAACTTAGTAGGACAAACATGAACTTCTGCAATTCCATGTCAAGTAATCAGTGCAGGTTGTGTCAAGATGTGAGCCCCAGAGTTCTTGGAGAGAAGGCTGCCTTTTTAGCCCTGCCTATTACAGGTCACATGGCCTCTATCAGTTTCTGGTTACTGCCTGTAGCTTTCCACAGCAGACTTCCACGTTTCTGGCAACTCTAACTTCCTGGGATCTCCACGTCAGCTTCAATTTCATTCTCACAGCTTCACGTATTACCCTCTCAAGGCTGACTACAAAGGTTCTGACCCTGCCACATATTGCCTAGCCTCTTAGATTTCCTTTGAAACCTATATGATGCCAAACTCTTTCATATATTTATATCTATAAAACCAGTATTGCCTGGATGACACAAGGGCTACCACCAGCAAGGCCAATAGCCAGATCCCCTTAGGACATGATTTCGGTGGTCTCTGAGAGGGTGGACAACTGGATATGATGAAAGTGATCCTGAGGATACAACTTCTAAGTCATCCATGAAAGTTCAGGGTGCTCTGCTCTAAAAGGACAGTCTTTCTAGGGAGCTTAAATGTTATACCACTGATGAGTGAGTCCTTGCTATTTCCAGAGATGCCCTCAAAGCATCTATTAGATTTTTTTAGTGTAAAATACTTGACTTGTTATCTGCAATCGCATCTTTCTTGGCCCTGATTTTACGTGTACTTTTTGGACAAAATTATTTACTCTGCTTATTGCTCTTGATTCTCACTCTAAATCTGGTTAAATGCTTCCAGCAATAACCATGCTACTATCTGAATGCTGGGCTACCTTGAAATTTCCTCTACCAAATTAATTAAAATCACCTTAAAATTCAGTCTTACACAAAAATCTCAGGACATAGGCAAACAAAATATAGGTATGTTCTTCACTAGAATGTGTCAGGATTGGTGTCTATTTCAGTCCCCACTTGACACTTCATGAGCACAGTCTTGATTCTCTGCACTCTTAACATCATTTAAGGTGGCTGAGCTCACACAAAAATCACCCATTAAACTCTGCATATAAAATTCCAGTGCTTCTCTAGACTGCATTTCCAAATTTCCTCCACAAACCATTTATAAAATTTCTGAACCACATGGTTGGTTATGATCATATCAACTATCCTATTACATGTATTGATTTTCTGTAAGTCAACGTTTTGTCACCGTGACAAAAGTTTTTTAGCAAATCAACTTAGGGGAAGAAAGATTTATTTTAATCACAGATTTAGAGGTTTCAGTCTAAGGTCAGCCAACTCCATTGTTTTGGGCCTGAGATAAGACAGAGCCTCATAGGTAGGAAGCATGTGACCAGAGCAAAGCTACACACCTCATGTGGTTGGGAAGGGAAGAGAGAAGGTGAGAAGGGGTAGAAGTTAGATATAGTCCTCAAGGGCACACCTGAAAGGACCAAATCACTTCAACTGGTCCCACCTTCTGCTAACTACCAATAATAATTCAGATTATGGATTCATCACTGGGTTAATCCATTCGGGAAGGTAGAGCTCTCATGATCAAATTACATCCCCCAAACACTTCTGGACAACTGAATGTGATGAAAGTTCATCATATTCATTGCTGACTTAATGAACATTGCTGACTTAAGTTTCAAACATTCAGCATATGACCTTTTGGGGGACATTTCAGTTCCTAACTTTGACAGAATTTGTTAAGGTTTGGATATAAGGTGTCTCCCAAACAGTTTATGTGTTGGACAATGTGGAAATATTAAAAGTGAAATGATTAGATTAAGAGCTATAACCTCATCAGTGGGTTAATCTATTTTCTGGATTAATTGGTGGGTGGGCATTGTAGGCAGGTGAAGCATGTCTGGAGGAAGGAGGTCCCTGAATGCAGCTTGTCCCTGGCTCCTTTCTTACTCTCTCTGCTTCCTGGCAGCCATAAGCTAAGCAGCTTTCTGCCACCACACCCTTTTTTATTCTGTCTTACTTCAGGCCCAAAACAATGAAATCAGCCAATCATGGACTGAACCTCTGAAACTTTGAGTCCAAAACAAGATTTTCCTCCTTTAAGTTGTTCTTGTCAAGTGTTTTGGTCAGACTAATAGAACATTTTAAATATCAGACCCCTGGTCTCTTAATTCAACAACCTGACCAGCTCTGAGTCAAGTTCAAATATTTTCTCTGTTTCTTTAAGTTTTTTTTTTAATAAAACCTCTTAGTATACTTTATAATTTTTCTTGGTAGCCCAACATGATATACTAAGTAAAAGAAATTGTTTTAAGAATTCCTTGATTATTGTGGTGCTGAGGAATAAGGGGAGTGTGTGTGAGAAAGTGCATAATATAGGCCTTTAATTGGGTTTTTTTCTTTTAGTGATGCTGTATCTCTGTATTGTAAACATCACACATGCTTCTGCATTCACCCCCTGCAGTACCTTAATCAGAACAGAATGGTTATAGAGAGCTGCATTTGGGTATTTCTCTTTGTTATCAGAAGCTAGGTTTCTCATCTCTTGGGTCTTTGTAAGAGAAAAGTTGTTCAAGCAAGACACAAGCCTAGTACAAGTATGGCAAAATTTATTAGATGAGAAAGAAGAGGAAAAAGACACTCTCAAGGGAGAAAGTAAGTCATTTCACATAGGAAATCAACAGCTGCCTTCTTTGTGTCCTAGTGTTTATTGGAGTTAAAAGGCATTCAAGCATTGCTCCTACTTCTTGATTGACAGTTGGATTGTAGCAGAATTCTAAATGTCTATTGCACATGTCTTACTCATGAAGGTCCAAGCAAAATCTATGGTGTGAGGGTAAAAATGTATAACTACAATAAAATTAAATAATATGACAAGGACCTTGTGCAAGTTTGTTCATCATTGTGCTGACCGGTTTTATCTACAATTTTTGTTTTTTTGTTTTTTAAATTTTGGTTGTTGTTGTTATTGTTGTAGTTGGACACAATACCTTTATTTTATTTATATATTTTCATGTGGTGCTGAGGATAGAACCTAACACCTTGTACATGCTAGGCGAGTGCTCTTCTGCTGAGCCACAACCCCAAAGAATATTTTCTAAAAAATAGATTTTGTGGTAGTCTGAGAAGAGGGCAGTCTGTCTTCCTCTTATCAAAGGAGAAATGTTGGGTAGATGTCTCTTAGTCCTGAGAATAACATGTTGTTTATTGTGGGCTATTATCTTAAATCACAAAAGGGCCAGGATGACCTTGTGTAAATTGTATCTTTAAAAAATTGTTGAGTAGAAGCACATGGGCTGAATCTATAGAATTAACCCTGTAATCTCCATGTTGCCACTACTCATGTTCCCACCACCTTCCCCAAGGTCATTGAGGCTCTGATAAAATCCTAACAAGTTATGCTATAGTTAAATAGTTTCTACTGAGGACAGACCTTTTTTAAAAAAAAAAAAAAAATAACGAAATACTCAGGTATATTTTAAATGATTCCTTTTTCCCTATCTCTCTCAGAAAAAAAAAATAGGAGTTTGCCCAGTATTCACTGTATAAAATAGGTTGAACTAACCTAGGTGTAATTCAAAAAGCATGAGGGCCTTCTGAGGACTGGGTCACCCTGTATGTTTTTCCTCCCAGACATATTCACAGTGAACCTCCAGGGATTTTCCTATTATTATTTCAGACCTACTACTCAGTCAATGGTTCAAATAAACATTAGTACTTGGGAATTTCCATTTCATTAAGTTGGAGTTACTGTACTTACCTGCTTCACTCTCAATTTCAGGGACAGTGGTTTGCCCCATGACTTCTCTTATGGATCTAAAGATTCATTCATTTTTCAGTTTGTTCATCTCTTCATTATTGATGGGATGGAGAGGAGACTTCTAAACTTCTCACATGGTGAACCAGAAGTTGAATACCCATTCAAGGATTTGGAGAGAGATATCAAATTTATCATTTCTTTTAAAAATGGTGCTATGCCATGTGAATGGATGAAAATGATATCAGGGAATGTTAGAGTCTGTAAACAAGTCAAGATGGCGCCTGGCATTTTGCCAGAGGGAGTGGTTTGTGAAGTAACGCCAGTGAGCCATTAAGTGTGGAGATTCCTTATTGGTTGACTGCTGTATCTAGTTTATGTTAATTAAGATAATCTATGTGTAATGTATATATACCCCTCCTGTCCTACAATAAACGGCTCCCACTCCTGCTGTATCAGTCTTCCCCACCCCCACCCCCACCCCCACAAGGGAAAGAGGCTAGGAAGATATTACCATAGCTCCAGGGGGGAAATGACTTAGATACTTGTGGATGTGGCAAGAAGTACATAAATTTGAGGTGTAGTTTGAATACAAAGTCAACAAACTTCTTAATGGACTACATGGAGGGTATCTGATAAAGAAAGGAGTTAAGAATGATTGCTAGTGTTTTAACCTGAACAAGGTTTTAGACCATTTACTGAGATGGGGAAGTAAAGAAATGACCCTGATATGATTCCCCCAAAAGCTCATGTGTGCGACCATGCAAGAAGGTTCAGAGGAGAAATGACTGGGTTGTAAGAATATTGTCCCAATCAGTGATTTATTTATTTATTTTTTTATTCGTTGTTCAAAACATTACAAAGCTCATGATAAATCATCTTTCATACATTTGGCTCAATTGGATTATGAACTCCCATTTTTACCCCAAATACATATTGCAGAATCACATCGGTTACACACTCTCCTTTTTACATAATGGCATATTAGTGACTGTTGTATTCTGCTATCTTTCCTATCCCCTACTATCCCCCCTCCCCTCTCCTCCCATCTTCCCTCTCTACCTCTTGTGCTGTTGTTCAATTCTCTCCCTTGTTTCCCCCCCTTTCCCCTCACAACCTCTTCTATGTATTTTGTGTAACATTGAGGGTCTCCTACCATTTCCATATGTTTTCCCTTCTCTCTCCTTCTCTTTCCCCCCTATCGTCTTTGTTTAATGTTAATCTTTTCCTCATGCTCTTCCTCCCTGTTCTGTTCTTAGTTGCTCTCTTTATATCAAAGAAGACATTTGGCATTTGTTTTTTAAGAATTGGCTAGCTTCGCTTAGCATAATCTGCTCTAATGCCATCCATTTCCCTGCAAATTCTATGATTTTATCATTTTTTAGTGCTGCGTAGTACTCCATTGTGTATAGATGCCACATTTTTTTTATCCATTCATCTATTGAAGGGCATCTAGGCTGGTTCCACAGTCTAGCTATTGTGAATTGTGCCGCTATGATCATATCCAAAACATAACAACAATAATAATATTTTTAAAGAAACAGATGGAAAAAAGACTAGCTATGGAGATGTTTTAATGTTGGAAACCATCCAGTGAAATAAATTAGATATTTTTTTAAAATTAAAAAAAAAAGAAATGACCCTGAGAAGAGAAGGACATTTCCTCAATGAAATGGAAGGGGAGGAAGAAAGCAGGGGATAGATACAGGTTTGTTGTTATAGTTGAAAGAGAGAGGAATGATTCAATTTTCTTCTTTAAAAAAAAACTTGGTAAAATACGTAGAAAGTCATTACAAGGAAAGGAGGTGAAAGAAGAGAAAACTTGAAACAAACATCAGTGAGAATCAGGTGCAAAAATTATTAGGAAAGTGTAGAAGAAATTCTGGACATAAATAAGGGCTTGAGAGCTGTAAACAAAAATTGTAGGCATTAGGTCAGCAAGGTTAGGCACTTTTCTCCAAGTATATTAAACCTTTCATGTGAGGTTAGAATCAGGAGAAATTTGTGTTTAACCAGTTGTCTTTTGACATGCTCAATTGAGATAGGGCAAGGAGTTAAGGGTAAGAGTGATTTCACTTTTGAAACGTAAAATCCAAGCCAAATAAAATGAAACTTGAGGCATTATTAGAAGGTAAAAAACAAAAAAGAGTTGGGTTTAATTGATTGGACTGCATCATAATTGTAAATGCAAGTACTAGGTGTATGTGAACTGGAAAGAAAAGATGATAATTATAGAATAGAAGGCATAAAGTTGAGATTTTGGAAAGACTGACAATATTAGCAGTGAAAAATTCTATGTAATGACCAAGGAAGTGATTGGTTGAGATGGAATGGTAAATATTTATTATAAAGTAAAGATGTTCAAAAACCGAGAAGGGAGATTTCTAGATGGATCTTCTACATGTATGCACATCCTAAAGGATAGTGCATAAAGCAAGTAACTAGGGAGAATAGCTGTTCAAAACATAATAGATGGACTTGTCTTATGCTCTTCATTTCTAATAATAGATTTTGAATTGGAAAGAAAAAATGGTATGGAATTTTCCATAACACACATCTCACTTCCAGACCCTATATTGTGCAATGTGAAGGAAAAATCAGTTAATATCAGAGAAGGCTATTTGGGAAGCAATGACTGAGTTCCAGAGCAAATAAGTGAAAGCATGTAAGGGATGGAAGATGATAAATATTGGCTTAAAACAGAATTCTGATGATAATATATGATCTAGGAGGGCTGAACTATTGTTGGCTAATTAAGTAAAGAAGGAAATATGCTTTGTGATGGCTGTTTCCTTAACAGAAACTGTTATTAATAATAACTGCCAAATTTAGTACAATTTTAGGGACAATTCTAAGCATTTTATATATACATATCAGTACATTCAATCCTTCCAATCCCTATCATTATCCATATTGTACAATAAAGAAACACAGATGTTAAATAAGTTATCCAAGGTTGCTAGTGAGCAGATGAGCTGAATCTGAGCAATCGAACTACAGAGAACACATTCTTAATCAATATGGAGTAGTTTCCTTATAATTGATCTCTTGGGTGTTTACTGGTGTTGAATTTGATGAGATGTCAAAAGATAGTGGGACACAGGTTGTGAAAAGTAAGGGTTTTATGAGAAAATCCCAGCTATCTGTAGCTGCTCTTAAATCATACTGTGAGTGGATTAAACCAAGGAGAAAGATAATCTTATCAAAAGAACTGGATTTCTAAAGAATATGTAACAACTTAAGCCCTGATTTCACCTTTCATAGATGACAATGATGAGGCTACAATTCTATAAGAAGAGTCTTCCTAGACAGACTCTTGGTAAGAGACGCTGAAATTCACTATTCATGATAAAATGTAAAGGCTATGCAAGAGGAATTTTTGAAGTATAGCTTTTGGCTCAAATATGCCCCCCAAAAGAGAAAAAAATACTAGTCACAGATAACTCCGTAAACTAAAAAATAAAGGTGTCACGTCCTGGGTCAAAATGTGAAAAGTGGGAAAAAAGTCAATATAAACTAACTCTTCCAATGGAAGTAATCTGCAGAGAAGCATATAATTTTGATGGCTTATTGTCTTTTTATTAGCTATCAAATTCATTGCACAGACAAAATTTCACTTGAAAACTATTCACTACAGCTGGCAAAATTAACAACAGGCCACTAATCATTCTTTCTGATGGGCCCCCAATAACTATCCTTATATATGAGATACATGAGTGAGTCTTGAAAAAAGAAAGTAATCCTCTCAATTTGATAAAATAATCAGTCAAGTAACAGAAGATGTGCCATTACTTTGTTTTGTATTAATGATAATATAGGCTAGACTTTGCTGTCCTACTTTGTTAGAATTTCTCATAATTTCACATAAAATGTCAAATATTCTGACTGTTTAAACAACCCATAATGTGTTTTGCAAAACTACAAAACACGCTATATGTAATGTGATAACTGTTTATTCCAATTATACATAACACATCATGCTCATGATGTAGATTTATTTGAAAACATTTAGTCCAATTTATATGTATGCAGAAAAATCACACCCAATAAATCACAATTGTGGAAGAGTCAAAATAAGCACATTTTGTCACATTTTCACACATATATAATTAGTATTCAAACAAGGATGATAAATCACAATCAAATGTAAAGAAAATGTATATCTCCTCAGTAGTAGTAAGAACCCCTTTTACGTATGTAGGGTCTTCTTGGTTTATTCTCATACAGTTGCCTTTTCAGAAAGTAAGGAATTTTTCTCTTTATGACTTCTTCCTTCTCATTTTTTTTCATTTCCATTATCAAGAATGTCTTCCTGAATTATCTGAAAAATAGGACACAAATGAAACTTATATGCACAAAATCTCTATTTTGGAGCATTTTTGTATATTTTATCCTATTTTCTGTCTGGAGCAAAACATGTAACATCAAAGAAATTGTTTTATTAAAGGATATATGACTGTCAAATGCCCGAGATGGGACCTAACCTGATCTTTCTGATTCTCTGTTCAGTGTCCTTCCTAGTTCATCAGGCTGTAAATACAGGAAAGTTCTGTAAAAATCTCTGTACTTTTAGAGGTCTGACACTAATCTCTCCAGAGAAGAGAACACACCAAATACACACTTGAATATTTTTCATGCTTGAATTTATGATGAGGAGACCAAAATTGTATGAAACACAACATTTGTCACAACAAAAATAGTTTTGAATCTGGTAAATCAACTTTATCTGAAAAGTTAACAGGATTTTATATTCAATTAAGTCAATTTCCAAGGTGACTTGAAGGCCATTCTAAAATTCATTTCTTAGTCATACAAGAATGCCTGCTCTGCCTTAGTTGTTATATACATCAGCATTTAGGAAAGCTCTGTTTAACTCACTAAGATCTCTTTAGTTGTGGTTATTTTCTAAACTTCGAGGTCACTATAACTAATACTGATATTTAAATTATAATGAACATGCATAACATCATATCATCATGTATTTTATTTCAACCCACAGCTATTCAGTTTCAGAGAAGGAAAACCAGCTACTGTCAGACAATCTAGTTCCTTAATCTTTCGTTTCTCTGTGCATAGTCTGTAATTACTTGTACTATACTCAGAATGACATTATAATTTTATTTTTAAATCACTCAATAACATTTAAAATAGCAAAAGTTCCAATCTTATGTGCACTTGACTTGTCTGCATAATAGTTTATTCAGGGGTTTTTTTCTGGATAAATAACATATAATTGACATTTTCCCATGTTTAGATTTGTATTTTCAAGTTTTACTGACCTAAACAATATTTTGAAGAATAAACCATTTAGCCAGAATTAAAATTAAAGAATGAATAGTACAGCAAGTAAAATTAAAACTAGTGTTTTTTGGATTTTCATCTGGAAAGCATCTTTTTGTTTACTGGTTAGAATAAGCACTAGCTATTCTGCTTGTATTTGCCTTTCCTGCAGGCATCTCCATGGCACAAGTCACAAGTTAGTTATAACAGCAAGGAAGGCACCCTCAGATCTTCGGTGTTGGTGTAAACTCAGTACATAAAACATTAAGCAAATTTTTCTTGGAGGTTAATCTGAAAAAAATGTTTCTCCTCTTGGGAAAATTGTTAAATATTCCTTTTTTTAAAGCATATATTTATCTCTTCTCTTGTTTAACCTCAATATTTTTTTTTCATGTTTCCAAAACTCTAATTTATCTTTTACAGCAACTTATATCAATTAAGTCAAAAAATCATAGTGTTTTGCGATACATTATCTTTTTAAAAAATTTGTTGTTTAAGATGGATACAATACCTATATTTTATTTATTTATCTTTATGTGGTGCTAAGGATCAAACCCAGGGCCTCATATGTGCCAGGTAAGCACTCTACCACTGAGCTACAACCCGAGCTCCAAAACATTATCTTTAATAATTGTCAAACTATTAAATTTTACAAATAATTTTTCCTTTAATGCTCTCATATTTGCTTATTTATTCAGTAGGAGAGAAGGGGTGGAACTAGAATTAATATGTAGGGAACTGAAGATAATTGTGGTTATACCTAAGTGATGGTAGCTTAAATGTTGGCATTTAAGTTGCCTGTCCAAAGAAAAAAATTGTTGGAATTGTTTCAGAATATTTAATTGGCAGCTACACTGAAATATGGATGAACATAACTTTGATGAATGTAGAATGTTTTGACTAGTATTATTACTCTGTTCCTTCACAGATTTAATGTTATACATTTAGATTGTGCAAACCCAAGAAAGAAGTATTAGTTACTTTCAAACTATCTTCTGGTTCTAAATGGCTAGCTCTGCACATTTACTAAATATAAGTCAAATTTTATTATTAAAGAATTTTTAAATTTTGCAAACAAATTAATATTTGTAAACCAAAGTCAGGAAGTCACCAGTCTAGTCCTTTGTTTTAAATCTGTATTATGGCAATTGGCTATTTTGTCTGTGATAGACCGAATTCAGCTGCTCAGAATACCTGAAATCCACCACTCAATTATAATAGGAAGGTAGATACACACACAAAGTCACATGTGTTTATCTATAAATAAGCACAGACCACAATGGTTCTTAAAACCAGAATGATCCAGATATAGATTCCTATTTTATATATATTTTTATAACCTAAACAAATTTATTTACCTAACATATTCAAATACAAAAGCTCCCCAAACCCCTTATGAACAGACAAACCTGGGAGTTCCAAATAAAACTGGAATAAAAGAGATACAGATCCTGATTTTATACTTTTACTCATGCAAATATATTTTTTATTTGACTAATATATTCAAAAGGAACATTTTGTGTCTTTATTCCCATTTTATTTGGACACTTTTTGTGTTCACTGTTTGTTTATAGATAAATACACATACATGTGTTTTTAAGAAAACATTTTGAGTTTCTTAAATTTCTTAGACATGCTACCAGTACCACCACCAACAAAGATTGCCTAAGTATGCCTTCCATTTATGTACAGTAAAAGCATATGGATCTAATCTGCCTAAAGATATATCCTCCTTTTTAAGACTGAAGAAAAACTGTTTTTGCTAAACTCCAAATATTTGAAGGACACTTTGAAGATCTGAAGCAATGTTGACCTCAACACATGGTTTATTCTTCTTTAACATTTGTAAATCTTCTGGTTATGATCTGGCCAGGATATAAAAATCAATACAAATGAAAGCTAACTAGTATAAATATAATTATACTCATATTTTGTTTTCATTTTACCTCCCAGTGTTGAAAGGCTCAGCTGTGACAGATTTTTTGGAGCTGGTAGATTGTCAGCATTGCTTCCAGGCTAAAGCCATCTAGAACAACAGGGAGTTTCCTTCTTGTAACAAGCTCTTCCTCGTGAACCTCTCCTGTTTCCTCAGTGGCCGTTCAAGTTATTTATGAAACTGCACACATTTAGCAGGGTCATTTTCCATGAAGGAACACTTGTTTTACTGATCTGAAATATAGAAAAAAGAAAAGATATTGCAACCAAACATATACAAATAAATACATGAACTTCTGTTGTGTTACACAATTATACTTTAGAGTCTAATAGTTACTCTAATAAATACAGTACTATCAATTGAGTACCTTCATGTCACAAAGTTACATGGTGCCAGCACCTCATATTACCTATGTAATAGAATGGGATGAAGTTATACACACATACAGATGCAGATACACACAGAGGAAATTAAGAAAGAAAATGAAAATAACAGTATAAATCTATAAATATGTGTGTATATAATCAGATGAAAAAATTCAAAATTCAAAAATACTATTCTCTGTTATACTTTAGCTTAATGTGAAAGGAAGCATGGAATAAATTTTTATTAATAAATTTTGACTATCACAATAATGTGAGGTCATTGAATATTTCACACATTAATAGTTGTCATGGCCAATACCACAACTGACCAAGTTATTTGCAAATTTTAATATTCTCTGAAATTGTCTTTTTTAAATAATATTTTGTCTGAAACCATAATTAATATAATCAGCTATCCTTCAATGTCAAGAGTAACCAATAAGGAAACATATAAAGAAGTAGGAGAACCTATTAAAAATTAATTAAAATTAGCAAAAATGTGTAAGAGCACAGATAAAGGAAAGTGTAAACTTCTCCTGAAGGACTTATAAAAGCTACAGATTTAAATGATGACAAAGACATGATGGACAGGCTTGATAACAATATCAGGTAACCATTTTCTCTGAAATACTATCCAAATATAATGCAATTTGCAAATCAATGTCTCAACTGGAAAAAAATTTGGGGAGACTAGAAGTTGTATGAGGATTTGGCAAAAGAAGGTAAATTCAAAGGATGACTGTGTCAAGAATAACCAAGAAAATTTAGAAAAATTAAATAGTAATAGAAGATTTAGAAAAATTAAATAGTAATAAGGAAAGTCTTACCATGCCCATTATTAAAATGCATTTCAAAGCTGAGTAATCAATGGGATAGATTAATAGAATAGCAATAAACATGAAATCTACCAGAAGAGACGGCAGTGTTAAAAAACTGAATCAGGTGCAAATGAGTAAGTAGCATACAACAAAAGTAGCAGTTCAAATACTTTTAAACAGTTAGCTATGGGGAAATCTGGATGCAGATCTAGTTATAACTTTTCTTGACATATTATAGCCAAATGATAAATATCGATTTTTAAAATATGAAGAAAAACAAATTACCATGAAAACACATAAACAAATTTGCTTTTATAAATCTGGAAAGATGTCATTAAGCAAATATCTATTACTAAGCAGAATACATAGAGTAAAAAGTCACCAAGGCCCTGTCGCACTGAGGAAGCACAGCAGGAAGAGCCATCTTGACCAAAGGACAACCAAGGGACATGTATTTGGAAACATATTTGTAGAAGGTTTGAACTACAAAGGTCTAACTTTCTAATATTGCTCATGATGCTTCTCAAATTTCTTTCCTGTATTAAATGTGACCTAAGTGGTACGACAAACTGTCACTACATGTTATTCATTGAACTCAGATGAACCGAGCAGATGGATAAATTGAAAGACAGCACCAAATTGAAAATAATCAAAGTCATCTGTCTGTCATCGAAGTTTTTACATTTGGATATAAAATATGAGTTTATTAACAAATCCTGCATTCCAATTATTAGTTCATAAGCATTGTTGAACACCTTCTATATGAAAGGCATTGAGTTTGATCACAGAAAATTAGAATATTCAATTAGCTTTTTGATAGTCTAAAGATATACTATATCAGGTTCTCTTTCTTAATAAGACTATATCAAAACACTAGCATTGATAATAAAGACAACTGTTTATGAGAAGAAAAAAATTCTTCTCTACATTCCATTTCTTTTCCATTAGAATCTCTCTTCACTTTCTGTTGCCTAGGTGTATTTCAGCAATAATATTCCAATATCTAAACAACTTTACGATAAAATTGAAATTTCTCACTTATCTTACCTATGCAGTAGAAAAAAGGAAAACTAAAGCTTTCTAGAGAATTTAATAATAGAGTTGTATTCATTCCAACCACAAATACTATTCTTATCCAATGTTTAAATGTAGCAATTTGTTTAAAATGGTTGTAAATCTAGAGTTCCCACTTGCATAGTGCTATAAACACAGCATAAATGATTGAATAATCTTTCTTATAAATGAATGATAAAATAATTTTATAAAAATAAGAAATAAGCAATGAAATTGGAACAATTAAAATTATGTGACCTACTTATCTTAGACTCTATCTCTTGATTAAAAAGAGGCATTGAAATTCAATTTTTTCCCACTTAATGAATTTAAGGGAGAAATGGGAAAAAATTATTCATCCTATATGTTTGCAGTGCATTTCTATTAAGAGAAAAAATTAAATCAGTCCATATACTAGGATTAGTTTATCTTTATAATATCTTGGTCAGAAAAATAATCACAACTCTACTCTCAAAATGTTCTCAAATAGCTCCCACTCCCCAAACTATATCATATTTGGGGGGATTATTTAGGACCTTTCTGTGCTAATGTAGACTTGAAATTTGACAAATAAAATCTATAACATTTCACCAGGCTTTGAAATCTAATCTATTTTTCAAAACAGACTAATGATTTCAGTTATTGTCCTACTTTTGTGTAGGAGAAACCATAAAGCTACTGTGATTCTGAATAAATGGTAGCAAAGGGTCTATTATCATAAGGTTAAATACTTGAGTTAGTAAAACATTAACTTGATACCATTATGGTTATAGTCTCTTCAACTTTGGTACAGCAGTGTTATAACTATCATGGTACCAAGTGATTGCCTCAGCTGGAAATTTTTCCTACAGAAGAAATCTTTTGATTGGAAACCTATTCTCTGACCACATATTTAGATCCCCATTGATTGACTAACTCTGAATTATCAATGTGGTATCAATGTAGTATGGTAGCATGATTATCAGACATAAATTAGTTGAGTTTTTTTTTCTTTCTAGGTAAAGGTTGCAAACTAAAAAATTTGCTTTTAACATCCCAAGAAAGGATTAATAAGGCTCAGGATACAAAGTTTTACTTGGTTCAATAAAAACAATTATCAGGTACAGATGACTCTTCCATTAGAGGGACAATTTAAATGTTGCCATACAATAAAGAGTACAGCTTATAATTTTTGAAAACATTACAGAACTATAAATTTCTAGATGATCGTAAGCTTCAATCACTGCATTTAATAAAAAGGAAACAAAGGAAAAGCCAGTCTACTTAACTGAACTGTTTAAGATCAAATAGTTTGTAAGTCATGATTTCAGGAGTAAACCTCAAGGCTACTGTTTGCCTGTCTAGTACTATTTCCTCTTGAGCACATTTCTTTCACAGGTTGTCATACTATGTCATTTTCAATTTAGGAAACCTATTTTATTTTCTGCAATGTAATGAAAAAGACAAAAAGTTCATTTAAGTGCTACACTAGAGGCCATTATACCTTTCATCATACATGATGCACTAAGGATGGAAGTCAGTTTCTTTAAATACATTTGCATGACCACATAAATCATATGTGGCTACTTAGTAAAAGTTTCACAATGCTGATTGAGTTACTGTAGTTTCTTTCCCTTTCACATTAACACCCTTAACTCCTTAGAGCTCAAAGTTTACCCCAAAAGGAAATGCCTCCCAAGGAACTTTTCAGTCTTGATGGGAAGTTATTACTATAAGAAAAGGACACCATATGTACAGTGAAAATTTATATATTCTTCTCCCCCAAGTTAAAGAAAAGAAAATTACCTTTGATGTATGTATATTGGCCACTAAATCTGCTTCTAATGCTTTCATTTCCTCTTCAGAATCTGAGAAAAAATCAAAACCATATGTTTACTACGTAATCACGCACTATATAATTATAACTTAACCTACATATTTTAAATTAATCTTAAAAATTTAGTCTTAGAGGCTTAGTGTCTTTTATGCATTTATTTTCTTTAAAAATATATTCAGAATAAATGAATGATAATTTAATTTTAGGCTAGCAGGAGACCAGAAGAATAGAAGCACTTCTAAGAAAATAAGCCATGATTATTTGTGATTTTAATCTCTGAATCTCAGTAACATTTTTTATTGTATGGTATAACATGGATTTCATCAAATATGCTGGAGTAGCTTATTTTTACCAGAAATAGTTCACACATATAGAAAGTATGTATATTGATATTTCATAGTCAACATAATGAAAATATGAGTAGAAGAGACTTTTTCAACACAAAACCAAAGGGAATTGATGACTGATAACTTTAGGACAGAAAAGATACTGAGATTTATTTCTCATGAGATGTCATTTTACAAAACACTCCTTGAAAGAATTGTTTTCTACTTTAAACAAGAATTTGAATTATGATTACTTTACAATTTTATCAAGATGAGTAAGGAAAAGTGGATCTGTCCATCCTCATATGTAAAGTAGTGTTGAAAATGAATCTGAATTTTTTAGAATATCCTAAGTTTCCACTTATAAACATATTATGGTAAATAAAAACTTTGAAAATTCTACAAGTAATAATAACAAGTTGTAGAACACGATAGTAACATGACAGTTCATACTTTCTGGTCTTTTGTGATAAAACAAAGCATATATTAAAAGTGGTTCTATCTTCCTTTTACGCTGTACTTTTATAAAAAGTATCACACTTAGAGAATCCATTCTTAAAACTCATATCTAGGAACTAAATTATACCATAGAACTTTTAACTCAATTTGTTAAAGATGCAATATGCTTTTGAAAAGGAAAGACAAATTCTACTATTCTTGTATGAACACTGTTCACCAAACCCCTGTAAATTTAGATTTATCACAGCAAGCAACTTCAAGTTAATAGATACAATGTCAATTAATTTTTTCTACATAGTCTAATTATATCTTTAATCTCATGTGTTAAATAAAATCACAATTGTAGAAAAGTTGGTATTTTTCTCATAAAATTTTGCAAAATTCTTTTTTAATTATTAACAAAGAAAAACTTTGTATAAATTATATTTTATGTTCTACTAGATCTTAATTTTATGCTTAAAAATCATAAGTTTGAATTGAGCATCAATGTTACATATGAGGTATCAAAGCTATAAAAGCAGGTTAAATGATTTTAATGTATTTTTCTCATTTTCACTTTGATGTGATTATTCAATTATTTTTCAAGCATTAGCTGAAGCATATTGTAATCATTATAATATTTCATGTTACTTATTTAAATTTAAAACTTATTCTCAAGATGTGTTATTTATAAATATTTGATAATATATGCCTTCTACTTAACTGTGATATGTAAAACACTCTAAAACTAAATATTTCCATTAACATTAGAATACCAATTTTCCAATTATGTTTTGCATCAACTTAAATGACATGCAATTAAAAGCAATTATATGAATAGCATGCTGTATCATATAAATATACCATAAAATATATTTTTTATAAAGAACTTGGAGGATTTTATATTTTCTAGAAATATTTTTTTTGCAAATAATGCTCTATTTACTTATTCATCAAATTTTATTTTGTTTTTGCTCAACACAGTGACTTTTTTAAATAATTATTTGAAGTCAATTACAAAGATAAGTGAGGGGAAGCCACCACTTTCCAGGAGAATTTCTGATGATCAGAATAAAGCATTTTGAATGGAATGAGTTTTAATGATGAGCTTGCACATCGACAGACACTTTCCCTGTACTTCTCATTATATAATGCCCAACCTAATTCAAACTTTTGCTCATTTGTTTGCTTTTCTCTCATCATTGTATTACAGAGGGGGCATGCAGTGTTACCTTAAATCTTTTTTATTGCTTTGCAGATTTTAAAAAGGGAAAAATAAATCTCTTTTCTTATACACAGAAACACAGAATAAGATGATATTCACAGTTTATATCAAGGAAAAGTCAAATCCTGAATAAAGAGAAAAAACTCTTCTCCCTGGATACATTAACATAAGTAGCAACACATTGCAAAGAAATCACTGAAGGGTTTTGTGAAATGCTGTTCGGCTTACCTGAGCACAGACTCCAGGAGATGCAAGCCAGGAGTATCATGCACACCAGGTGGATTTTCATGCCTGCCATCATCTCTCTCAGCCTTCTTTCAAGCCAAGTCCACAGAAGTCAGACACTGAAAGGCTTTCTGTGGAGCTTTCTCTAGCCTTCAGCTGACTCTGAAAGTGAGAGAACTATAAGAGATGCTCTGGCCATTCCCTATATATATTTAAGCAGGAGGATGATGTCATGACTGTACAGGGATTAGGGGTGTTCCTGTCCTCATTTCTATCCCTCTCTTTCTCCCCCCACTTCCTCCTCCCTTTTTCCTTTGTCCCTCATCTCTTCCCCACTTCTGAACCTTGACTGTAAGTGATGATATTCCCTAATTCCTGCTATTGCTCCGGATTTCTGATGCACAGAAGGAGTCATCCAAAAGCACTGCCATATACAGCATCCTGGAAAAGAACCCCAGCACACCTTCTCCTACCCCCTCCCCATTTTCTTTCATGTTCCCACTCCAGGAATTTGTCATTCTGATTTTGTGAAACATAAAGTCTATTATTTCTAGTATTTAAGTAATGTGTCCAGGATGAATGCAGGAAATCAAGGGTTTCTTTGGTTTGGAAGTTCCTAAAAGAATCAGAGTATTTTTTTGTATAGCCTAAACTTCTGAGCAAATGTTTCATGGTTTCAAAATGAATATAAGTTTCTTCCTAAAAGAAAAAGGAAGGTCATCAGAGAATCAATTATAATATAGAGATTAAGTCAAAGAGTTTAGAGAAAAGGAAGGAAATCACTAAAGAAGAAAGAATAGTGGCTCCAAGGAATAGAAATGATTTCCTGTTAAACTGTAAAGTTTTTATTACAAGTAACTGAGATAATGGATGAATTATATATGTTGACTTGTGGTTCAATGTTGTAGAAAACCAATTTCATCTTTATAAAATGAAGCTATAAATTGTTCATGTGCTAGAAGGTGGAAATGTGTATCACTATTATTAATATTTTTTTCTGATTCTTTATTCTTTTGATGTTTGCATTGATCAGCTCATTTCGGATTCATTCCTGCTGTTATTTCTCATTCTTTTTATATTCCTTTTCTTATTATATTTCACCATTGCATCAAATTTATTTCCCTGATGTAGTCTTCCTTTTACCCCCTCCCCAAAAAAGGATACTGTACTTTCAGAAAGAAGAAAATTCTATATATCCACCCTCCCCCACCTAGAGTCACATGTCTAAGACAGAATCTTCATGTATTTGGTGAACTTAAATGACACTTATTCCCTCCTCTGGGTTATCAAAAGTCAGAATCAATCTGATTTATAGTTGGAAGGTGAAGGAAATTTACAACACACTTAAACTATGTGGACTATGTTTCTTTCTCTGGAATATGAAAGTATCAGACTAGTTTCATTAATTTCTTTTTAGTTTTAGTACCCTAGAAATAAATGAATTATAGCATTAAAAATGTAGACTAAGTCAAGAGTTCCTGTCTGCTCTTTCCATTCTGTACATACTGGTGCCTCCACCTAGAGTACAAACTGAGAAATGTTCTCCTTCCCAGGCCACTAGTTTCCAGTCCCCTTGGACAGCAACCTCACTCTCTCGCTGATTATTCTTTCCACACTTTCTAATATTGCACCTCAGTTAAAACAATACAGCCATACAGAGGCCACGTAGATTCCCCATAGTTTATATAATTAAAAGGATTCTGATGAATGATCTTCATATTTATTTAAGATATATAACACACTAAGCCTGCAAATGGAGAAAAACATTGTTTAAATGATAAATTAGAATAAAAATCATGTCTGAGTTTTTACTAAATGTACTTTTAAGTAAAAAGTACTTGCCTTTTATTTGATATAATGTTTCTGGCAGCATATTAATATAATCTTTTCTGAATTGCTGATTGGATATGATATTAATGTCAAAGATTAGCTGTTGCTTTGGAAATGAATGTATTTTTAGTCCTATCCACTCAACATAACAAGTCCACTTTTCCTTTTCAACTCTAGAATCTCTTTTTTTAACATATACATTGGGAATATAATCCTGTGAGCACTGTGTGCTATTTACATGAAGTCAAATTAACCTGGCATAGGGCCTATCATACTGTTATAAAGCAGCTTTCAATAAATGAACAAATTACTTAAGACATGAGTAATGAATAGTTTAAAAGTTGAATAGTTTAAAACTTTAAAAATGTTAAAACTCATACATCTTAATACTTGTATTTCAGTGTGACCACTCTATGAAACTCTCTACTAATTTTGACAATTTAGTCACAATTACCAGTTTGAGATGCTGTCTCAGTAAGTATTCCTTATTGGAGTGATTAGTGTTTAGTAATGATTTCCTTATGTTAGCTAAGTTAACCAAACTTGTTAACATGCATTTGTTTATATTTTTCAATTTTCTGCAATTCTTTAGGACTTAGAGAACATTCTCTTTTTATTGATGATATTGTTAGGTTTTCCTTTTATTTTCTTGATCATTTTTGCTAGGAATATATCAGTTTTATTTATCTTTTCAAAATAACAACTTTTGTATTTCTTAATTTTCTCCATCATTTCTTATCTATTTTATTGGTTTCACTCTTATCATTATTATTTATCTCCTCAATGTTTTTGATTGAAATTATTGTTCTTTCTTCTTCTTCTTTAGGTTAGACTTAGAAAATGGATTACAAACCTTTTATTTTTATTCAAAATTAACCTTTACATCAATAAATTTCTACCAGATCATAGTTATAGTTGTTTTCAACTAGAATTTCTAAGTTTTATTTTCATTATCATTCATTTAAGAATATTTCCAGATTGAAATAATATCAAAGATATTTTCTAGCCACAATTTTATGAAACTAGAAATCAATAATAGGAGAAATTTTGGAAAATAAAAAATTGCATGTTAATTAAATAACATGCTATTTAACAATAAATGGACCAAAGAAGTCATTTAAAAAAGAAATTTGTAAAATATTGAGGTTAACAAAAATGAAGACAAAGGCTAAGGAATCTTATGACATACAGGAAAAGCATTTCTAAGTGTAAAACACAGCAATACACAGTTAGATCAAAAAAGAAAGATCCCAAATAATCAACTTAACATTATATCACACAAAAACAGAGAAAAAGAGCAAACTAAGCTCAATACTAGCAGAAGGAAAGAAAGATAAAAAATAAAGATCAGAGCAGAAATAAATGGAATATAGACTAGAAAAATAGAAAATATTTTTTTTAATATACACAAACAAATCAACAAACTTGTAATGAGTTTAAGGGCAAAAAAAAAAAGAGAGAAGATTCAGATACTAAAATGAAATAAAAAGGAGTCATTATAAATGATCCCACAGTAATACAGAGGACATTATACTACTATGAACAATGATACATAACAAATTAGAGAGCCTAGGAGAAATGGACAAATTCCTAGGAATACAAAAACCTACAGAGACTAAAGAGAAAGAGATAAAACATTTGTACAAATAATGATTAATTCAATTGAATCAATACTAAAAAAAAAAAATTTCCCAACAAAGAAAAGACCAGAACCTGATAGTTTGCTATTGAATTCTACCAAACATCACAAATCAGGAAAATCAAAATCACAATGTGATAGCACTTTTAATGTTGGCTATTCTCACTGAAGTGAGAATAGCCAACAATAAAAGATCAAAAATAATAAGTGCTGGAAGGATGTGAAATAAAGGGAACCCCTGCATGCTATTGTTGGTGGTAATGTAAATTAGCACACTCATTATGGAAAACTATAACCAAAAACTTAAAAAAAAAGACTACCACATGACCCAGCAATTCCACTAGTGGATACATTCAAACAAAATGAAATCAGTAGGTTGAAGAGATATCTGCACTCCAATGTTCACTGTAGAACTATTTACAAGAAATGGGAACAAACTAAATATCCATCAACTGTTTAATAGATAAAGAAAATGTGAAGTATATACAAAATGGAATGCTATTCAGTCATAAAAAGTATGAAGTCCTTAACTTGCAGCAATATGGATGGAAATGGACATCATTATGTTACCTGAACTCACTACATGAGCTCACTCATATGTGTCATCTAAAACAGTTAATATCACTCACAGAAATGTGTGAAATGGCAGTACAGGATTGGGAGTAGTATTGGGAGATACTGATCAAAGCATACAAAATTACAGTGAGGAATAATAAGTTCAAGAAAGCTACTGTACAACATGGTGACTATAGTAAGTAACATGATATTTTTGAAAAATCCTGAAAGAGCAGATGTAAAATGTCCTCACCATATATATGATAACTATGTGCAGTAATGCATATGCTTATTAATTAGGTTAACCATCTTCCAATGTATGTATACTCTCAAACAGTATGTTTTTATAAAGTGAATACACAAAATTTTATCTGTCATTTAAAAATTAAAAATAATAGGAATTTCTTAATTTATACTAAGATATTTAACCCCCAGTGTCTGCTCTCACACTATTAGGTCAGGACATTGTTTTCTTTTACTGTTTTTTTTTTTTTTTATAATCAGGAATTGTTTTGTGAGAATGAAATCAGCACCAAGACTGTTAGATGGTAAGAAGGGTTTTTAGCACAAGGCCCTGGTAATTTTGTAATGCTTTATCTTTACCATCATGATAGCCAATATTTATTGAGCCATTAGTTTCTTAAAATATCTCTATTACGTATAATTATACGCCTGCATTTCAAGTGGAGAAGAAGTGTGAGCAATCTACAAGAGTCCTACTCAAGAGTTCTGTTCCCAGGGGCTGGAGTTGTGGCTCAGTGGGAGATTAGAGTGCTTGCCTAGCAGGTGTGAAGCCCTGGGTTTGATCCTTAGCACCACATAACAATAAAATAAAGGTATTGAGTCTAACTATAACTAAAAAATAAATATTAAAAAAAGAGTCTTGCTCCCAACCATTCTTCTCGGAGCATATGAATAGTCCAGAATGACTCTTAGGATGGGTGATACTTCCACTGAAATTGTTTGGATAGTTCTCCTCTTTCTCTTCACTTTTCTAGGCTTCTCTAGCTGACAAATGCCTCTTTGACTAAGGCATTATTTCTTTAGATATGATAATGCTGTCTATCATGTCAGTGAGGTTTGTCAGGTGTCTTTGAACAACTCTCCTTAGTTATTATTAATTTATAAGGAGATATTGGCCCAGAACACAGTAGATGCTCCACATTCAAAAAACGTTAAATTTGGTTTTACCATTTCAAGGAATGTAATTTGATGCCACTCATTTGATGTATCAAGTTTTCACATTTTTAAAAAAATCAGATTTTTAGGGTTTTTCTTTAAAAAAAGAAACTTTAGAAATAATAGATCCATTCCACATAGAGACAATCTGCTAAAGCTATCCAGGTCTGCATATTCATTTGCATTACTTGCTTTATCCTGTCAGACATTTCAGTTAGCAATTCTTGATGCATAGTTTTACTTGCAGAAAAATAACCACTGCTATCAATTCATTAAATTCGCCATAGGTCTAAACTATGTTATTAAATCTTCATATCAAGTAGTCTATAATTGGAATACATTATTTATTTAATAATTATCATTTTAAAGTACATTCAAATTATTTGTTTAGCTGGGCACAGTGTTGTAGGTCTGTCATCCCAGTGACTTGATAAGCTGAGTCAGGAGGATCACAAGTTCAAAGTCAGTCTCAGCAACTTAGTAAGGCTCTAAGCAAATTAGGAAGACCCAGTCTCAAAATAAAAAGTAAAAAATGGCTAGGGATTTGGCTCAGTGGTTAAGCACCCCTGGGTTCAATCCATGATTTCATGGTATATATAAGATTATATTATTATAAATTTTATATATATAAAATTATATATATATATATATATATATATATATATATATATATATATATATATATATGAGGCAGCCTATATAATTGTTAAGAGCACAGCTTTAAATCTCTATTCAGCCACCCAGTAGATTTGTGACCTCAAGGAAATTCTCTTCCCTGTTCCCAGAATGCCTTATTTAAAAAATTGTGATTTAAAAATGAGTCCATCTAATAGTCTCCAATAAGCATTAAGAATTTTCCTGACATATAATGAGAGCTTGTAAGATAATTTCTTTCTTACCATTTCAAATAATAATAATAAAGTATACATTTTGTTCATTTAGCGGAAGCATTAAGTTAAGCATTGAAGAACATATGTGCTTTAAATTTTTAAGACAGTATGTTTCCTAAACAGAGATTTTTCAACTCAATATCCATCAATAATATATACACTGGTAAATACTGGAGATTATTCCATTTTTAAAATGTGAAAAATTAATGTTTAAGAAGAGCTTTTTTGTTGTTGTTTTATTTGTCTTTCTTTGATATTTCGTGAGCCTAATTGTAACACAAATTGAGTATCCTTAATCTGATAAGCTGAAATCTGAAAAGCTCCAGAATTCCTAACTTTTTTTGTAACAACATAATGCTCAGAACTTTCAGATTTTGCCAGGCACAGTAGCAGCAGTTTGTAATCTGAGATACTCTGGAGACTGAGACAGAAGAATCACAAATTCAAGGCCAGCCTCAGTAACTTAGTGAGATCCTCAGCAACTCAGCAAGAACCTGTCTCAAAAAAATAAAATAAAATAAAGGTCCTGTGTCCATCTACAATTCATATATATATTAATTGATTAATATCTATCATTTCATTTATATATATATATATATATATATATATATATATATATATATATATATATATAAAATAATCTGTTGAGTCCTGCTGTGAACCTTTGAATTCTTGTAGTTTTCTTAGCATCCAAACCTACAAAATTTTTTTTCAAAGGTGATGTGAATTATCTTTAGTAAGTATATATATATTTTTTCAGTCTAGCAGGATACTTCTATTTATTACACAATTCTATAACAGTGAAACTCAAGGGAAGGTGTATCTGAGACCCAGAATTTCTTAGAAGGATTTTAAATCTGATTACAAACTTGTTCAATTTTTTCAGGAACATAAAGGACTTTAGCTAGCTTTTTTTTTAAGGTATTCACTGACATCAGTTTCTCACCATTTTTACCTCTCCAGAGGGTTGTTCAGAGTATAACTTCATAACTTCCCCCAGAGCAAAATAGAAGCCAGTGAGTCTTTTTTTTTCTTTTCCCAAAGGTTAAAAAGTACTTTGGTGTCTTTCTCCAAGGTGCTTCTCAGCCCAAGTTCATCTGCTGCATATTGGTGGTGTATTAGTCTGCCTGGGCTATCATGAGAAAATATCACAACAGAGTAGCTAAAACAAAAGAATTCCTTAGAGTACTGGAAGCTAGAAGTCCATGATCACAGTGTTTAAAAATTTCAGTATGTGATGCTGGCGCTCTTCCTGGCTTGTAGATAGAAGGCAGTCATCTGGTTGTATCCTTACATGGACTTTCATCTGTGTCTGAGTGGTGAGAAAGAGAATTCATGTGTCTGTTTCTCTTTTCATAGAGATAAGAGCCCTATCTGATCAGAGACTCATCCCTATGATTTTATTTAGCTATAATTACTGCCTGAAGTCTGTTTTCTCCAAATGCAGTCACACTGGGGGTTAGGGCTTCATGTTGATTTTGACCAGAACTCAATCCAGTCCATAACAATGGTATTAAGTGCTTTGATACACATGAAGCTAATATGTTCTCCATATCATAAGAAACCTGGTATAGTGGTGAATTTGGATTACATCCACAAAATATTTTAACAAGTTTAAAAAGGGAAACAACTCCAAACATACTTACTCTCCAAACCTACAAAAAAATCAAAGAAAAGTTTTTCAAAGGTGATGTGATACATGATTGCTAACATCTATAAAATGGCAATGACTTCTAATGATGTGATTTTCCTTAACCCTCTTTGATAGGTTTAATTTCTTCTCCCTCTCCCCTCCTCACTGCTATGCTTTATACATAGCTTGATTTAGAGAATGATATTTTATAATATATAACAATTATAATAATTGTTTTTCCCATTCATACCAAGATTTTGCAAGTCAGATCTGTGCCTTTTATTTTTTGAATAGCAGTCTTTTAATTCATTGCCTCACATATTCTAGATATTCACTGAGTATTTTTTGTATTAAAGAATAAATTAAGCTCAAGTCAATGTGTCTGTTAAACATGAATCAAACATAAATGGTGAGGAATAATGATTTCCCATCAAATTCAGTAAGATTCTATTTGCATCTTGTTAACACTAATAATTTAATTATTTTAACATTTGTTAACAATCATCATTTGTGATTACATACTTTCTTCAAATTCCTGAAGATTCCTATTTCAAATTCCAAATTGTATAATGCATTTCAAAAAAGAAAACTCCATGTAAAGTTTTTCTTTTGTGTGTGTTGATAATAGAAGCAACCCCTAGAGTTTTAAACCAATAAATATCAATCCTTTGTAATATTTTTTGTTGGGGAGGAAGGTACCAGGGATTGAACTCAGGGGCACTCCATCACTGAGCCACATCCCCAGCCCTATTTCTAATTTTTATTTAGAGACATGGTCTCACTGAATTGCTTAGCGCCTCAATTTTGCTGAGGCTTGTTTTGAATTTGTAATTCTCCTGCCTCAGCCTCCCAAGCTGCTGGGATTACAGGTGTGCATCACAGGTCCTGGTTGTAATACTTTGTAATACTTTTAAATGTCCAGAATTGAAGAATGTTTGGATTATTTCTGCAGTGTATAGATTCTAGTTTCCAACACATTCTTTCCAGTACCCTTGTTTCTGATTCTGTGCAGCAAATTTCTCTCAGTTTGAACTACTTAAAATAGTGTTTAATATCCTGACTGAAAACCTATAGAATCTCTTTAGCTTTCTATATGCATGTATATTTATTAAAGGAGAGTCCTGAATCATAAAATTAGTCTTCAATAAAACAAACTAAGAAAAATATATTTCTAGTAATAAAATACCACACATCTCTTCAAGAATTCTATGTGTTCAAGAAAAATTAAATAGTCCTTTATGGTTTCATAAACATTTTAATTAACACTATTTTTAACTAAAAGATTATAATTTCACAATAACAGTAAATTTCAATTCTGATTATAAAAATTATAGGTGAATATGGTGAATATTAATTAACTTGATGAAATCATTACACACTATATACATATATATATTAAGGTATCATATTTTACCCCATAATCAAAATTTCTTGACATTATTAAAAATATATTGTTTCCTTAGAAACTATGATGTAGTGGTGAGATTTGAACCTCAGGTATTTGAATATCACAAATGAATTGAGCCTAGAGAGTTATATAATTTAAAAAAAAAGAGGACAGCCCCAGAAGGGTTGAATTCTAAACTCATTACTGTGTCAAATTTTGAAATTAATTTGTTCCCTTTGGGATTCAGAGTTCTTGGTAGAAACATGAGGCCTTGCAAGTCTGTAGTTTTTTATATTGTTCTATTTTATATTTCAATTCAAAATAAACTATAACTGATTTATGAATGGAGTCAGCCAGGTCTGTTCTTGGTTCTCATCTATGCTAACACATGTCCTTGAAGAACTGCATGTATCTCTGGGCCCCACATCCTTTATTTACATAATGAAGAAATTACATGGAATATATCTATGTTTCTTACCAACTGCAAAATCACCACTGATTCTAGTTTGGCTCTGATTTTTCTTAGGTAATTATTCATTCATCACATGGCTCTCAACCTCAATTTTCTCAACTATAAAATTCTGATAAAATTTTCTTTCCTGCTGACATACCAGGATCAAATAAGATATCACATATAGAAATGCCTTGTGTAAAACACAACATGACATACTAATATTACTTACTACAGAAGGTGAATGCATATTTAGAGGAATCTATATACTTGTATGCCCATATTTAATTTTATTAAGTATCTATGTATCACAGCTTTCAAAACTTTCTTTGTAGTTGAGCAACCTAGCAGAAGCCAGCCTTATATGGATTTGTCACTTTTATCTCATTAGTTAATAACAGCCGTGGCTACTAAGTGAAGAAATTTGGCTTTTTATGGCCTTTTATTTAGGACACAGGTATCTGACCAACACCCAGCCAGTCAGCTATTCGAATCCTGAGTTTAATTAATTAGAAGCTTTTTTAGTGGAAGTGCCTATTGAAGCTGGATGAGTAATTAGACACACTGGCTATGTAAGTCCTACAAAGCTTAGGAGTGTCATTCTAAACCTTTATGGAGAATCAAAAGAACACTGCTACCATAGAATCCTAGAACTGAAATGGCATCTCTGTTTCTGGGCTTTACTCAGACCACTCAAGTTCTTTATTTTTCCCATGCTTAAAATCTCTTGGGTTATTTCACAGCTCAGGACACAGACAGTATTTAAAAGGTTTTTGTTAAAAGTCACATCCATCACAACTTTTAGACACAGTTTCTCTTGCCATGAGAAAATTTAAGATAAAAAGGAACTGAAAAAGTTAGATACTCATTGTACAACGTAATAGCAGCAGCATCAGGAGCTCTGGATTCAGCTGAAGTATTCATTCACCACTAACTTTCGTTTTGTTTTTTTTCCCCTACCTTCTGATATAGACAACTGTTTGTTCCTTTTGTAACATCTGATTGTTCAAAGATTTTCATACAAGTTTTGGACCCATCGTTCTTGCCAGCTCTGATTTCTGAGTTTGCTTTTGTGCAAAGGAGGTCATTTATCTTGTTATTTTTCTTTTGATTGGAAATGGGGTTTTGAGTAAGTCAGATAAACCGATTGATTTTAACAAAATTTCTAGTTTGTTATTTCCTGACAGATTACCACATAATTGGGGACAAACTGGCTCACAGAGAAGTAACCATATGTAATCCAAGACTCAGAGTCGCAGTTCTGCTGTTCTTTTTATGCAGGCCCTGGGGAAAACTGGCTCCTATTAGCACAGATGCCTATGATAAATATACTAGTAAACCAATTTAGTCATTAAAATGTGCAAAGGAAATTAATAAGAAGAATACATCATATTATCATATCTACATAAGACAGGTTTGAAAAAAAAAAGGTCATCTTAAACATTTAATAAAAAAAGGAAGATTCATATTGTTACTTTCTGCCTTTCTCAGATAAGAAAGTGGAGGCTCAGAAGGATAAATAATTTACCCAAGGTCTCTACTAGGAAATGGCAGAGCTGTGATGTGGACCTTCATCCACATAGCTTCAGTACTCCTGCTTTTAACTCCTGTTCTATATGTGCCATTATTCCTAGATGTTCTTTAATAGATGACTGGATTTAAAAAAATGTGGCATATTTACACAATAGAACATTACTCAGCAATAAAAGAGAATAAAATCGTGGCATTTACAGGTAAATGGATGGAGTTAGAGAAGATAATGCTAAGTGAAGTTAGCCAATCCCAAAAAACCAAATGCCAGAATGTTTTCCTTGATATAAGGAGGCTGATTCATAGTGGGATAGGGAGCAGGAGCATGGAAGGAATAGATGAACTCTAGATAGGGCAGAAGGGTTGGGGAGAAGGGAGGAGCATGGGATAATTAATGATGGTGGAATGTGATGATCATTACTATCCAAAGTACAGGTATGAAGACACTAATTAGTGTGAATATACTTTGTATACAACCAGAGATATGAAAAAGTATACTTTATATGTGTAATAAGAATTGTAATACATTCTGCTGTCATATATAAATTAAAAAAATTACATAAGAAATCTTGTTTATATGTGTAAATTATAGGCATGATAGAGGTTTTAATAATCACATTCAATTCTTTGAACTCATTCATAATTTCATGCCAAAACAAAAAAATAGACTATTATTAAAATTTTTATGTTTTATAAATCATTTGGCAAGTAGATTCAGTTATCTTACTGATATGTTGAAAGCAAAGGTAATGAGACAAAATAAGTTACAAAACTTTAAAAACTTTTAAAAAAAGGAATGAAACCATCATAGGACCTAGCTAATCCATTCCTGGATATTTATCCGAAAGAACTAAAATCAGCATACTATAGCAATACAGCTAGCTCAATGTTTACAGCAGCAAACACAACAGCAAACTTATGGGGTCAGACTAGATGCCTCTGAATAGATGAATGGATCAAGAAAATCTAATATGTACACACACACACACACACACACACACACACAATGGAGTTCTACTCAGCCATAAAGAAGAATGAAATAATGTCATTTGCCAGTAAATGGATGGAAATAAAGAAAATCACTATATGAAATAAGCCACACTCAGAAAATCAAGGGTTTAATGTTTTTTTCTCATACTTGGAAGCTAGAGCAAAAAAAAAGGAAAGAAGGCTGGTGGTGGGAATCAGATACATAAATATATAGGGTAGATAAGTGGAGTAGAAGAAGGAGAACCAGAGGGAGGAAGGAAGGATGGATAAGGGAAGGAAATATGAGATGAGTTTAAATAAATCATGTTCTACATATATATATAAATGTACCAGAGAATTTCACATTTATGTGTATGTAAAAAGTACCAATCAAAAATAAAGGAAGGAATGGACAGAAGATCAGTAGAACAGAGGAAGAATAAGGAGCGGGGGAGGGGAGAAAAAGCAAAGAGGAAATGGGGATCAAAATCAAATTCTTTGCATATATCATTTTGTCAAAATGGACCCAACTATAATGCTCTTAAAAGTAAATCAATAAATAAAACAAAGGGCACCAATTATTTCTATCTTATTGTTGTATTGATGATAATAGTTAATACACATTACTGAGTTCTAAAATTGATCATTTCCTTTATTCAGCAAATTTTTAATAATCTTAACTTAGCCTACTATTTCTAATCCTGCCTTCTAATACAAATATTGTTCAATACAATTACCGTCAACATCAAAGATATTTATAAAAATAACAGTTTTATATAGCCTTATGGAATTTCTCCCAGAAAAGAAACATTTATTTGGCTTTAATGTATTGATACATGCTTTGTGTGGAAGAAATGTGTCTCCAGGAGTCCCTAAAATGGACTGTCCCTATGTGTGAAACCTACTTCCTCCTGCTGTCCTATGTGAATGGGTGTCACACTGACTTGTTGGGAATTCCATACACTGCACATGCATCAAACTGTATTGCTTTCACAAATTCAAAATCCCACAAACAATTCAGTTCAGCAAAAAAATCATTCCATCTTGACCTAATTCAATATGTTGCCAAGTTAAGCTGTAGTTCATTTCTTTAAGATAAAAGCACAATTTCTTTTATTTTACAAGTTCTTGAAATAAGATATCTAGGAAAGCAGAGCTTCAAAAATAAATACATAAAACTCTAGAGCATCTTGATTACCATATCCAGTGATGAATATATAAGAAACCGTTGCTCAGTGTTTTTGTTGTGACATGTTCAAGAACACATTTACATACACTCACAATATTACAGCATGTTACATTATACAAAGAAAACAGTACATGATAGTAATACACTGTCATATACACAAGGATAAACAATTCTTTCCAAAATAAAATTATTACTACTAATTTCAGACAGGGTTTTTTTTTTTTACTGGAAGGAAACAAGATAATTAGAGGGATGTTTGGAAGTGAGTTATGGGAAAGGCAAATAAAAGTTTTATTCATCACTCAGAAGAATTCTTCCTGTGAGAACTCAGAGAGTAGAAAGTATTTGGTGACACAAGTCAAGTGAAGGTGTAATGATTTTAATTTACACTAGTTTCTATGATGAATCCCCTGCCTTCAAGGGCAAAGGAAGTGAAACAATGTAATTAAGTTACTATTTCCTGAAACCAGGTCAATAGTCTTGTTATGAAGTGAATCTCAGTGAATGACCAGGCCAAGTCATCAAGCAGCTAATGAGCTTCAGGATAGCATAGAAATACGAAATTTGTTTTTTTATGAAACTGTCACAGAATAAAATTATATGCTTTGTGATTAAGTTCAGTTTCTCTGAAACTGAGCAGACAAAGTTCTTTAAACATTGTAATTGTGGTTATGTTAGTGAATTCATTTCCAATGTATAAGTAAACTTTCAATTTCAGTAACTTTTAAAAGCATTTTCAAGTCATAACTTGACTATTAACCTCCTAGTTAAAAAAACCCCACAGGTTCTGATTATATGTTTGGATATTTATTTTCAAAAAGATTGAATCGCTACTAGTAGAATAGAAACACGAGGAAGAAAAATTTATAAGGCACTAAAACAGGGGTTTCTAAGGAAGCATAAGCGCTGAAATTAATATATTTTAATGAAATCTTCCAATGGTGAAAAGATAAACTGAAGTGCATTATTATCAGCTTGACTTTTGTATATGTAAATATATCCTCTGTATTTCTGGAAATACGACTGATACAAAAAATCTTGAAAAGGTTTTGTGGCAAGACAACAACCAAAACACAAATATGCCAAATAAAATGGTACTTTTAATTATTCAAACATTTGTCCAAGAAAGTCAGTTTTGCTAAAACTGATATCTTTTTGTTAATAGAACCAATACCTAGATAAGATAGTATCTTCCTTATTGGCTACAAATCATATTGGAGATTTACTTTTTGTACATACAGCCAAGATATAGTTGGAATTATTGGGTTTTTTTTTATTTTCATGTTTGTCAGTTTATATGCTACATTGATTTTGTATGTAAAATAAATCTGTTTTGTTCTGGTTTACTTTTGTGTGTGTTTGTGTACATGCATGTATGTGTTCAAATAAGAAGTAATAGGGTAATTAGTAATTTTTTGATGATTACATGCTTTCAAGAAATCTTAGTCAACTTCTTTTTTATAGTTCTCATCCTATTGACTTAACAATTCTCTCTCCCTTATGGAAAAATGTAAACATGAAATTGTGAGTCTTAAAAATCATCAATATATTTCAAGCCAAGCATAGTGGTGCATGCCTGTACCCTCAGCAGCTCCAGAGGCTGAGGGAGGAGGATCACAAGTTTGAGGTCAGCCTGTGCAACTTTGTGAGACCCTGTCTCAAAATAAAATTTAAAAATGGCGAGGGATGTAGATTGGTGATATTAAAGCCCCTGAATTCAATCCCTAGTAGAAAAAAAGTAATAATAATAATAATTATGACAAAGATCAATATATTTCAAATATGATATGTTTTAATTTTTTCCTAGAAAGATAAATATCACATTAGTACAACAAATGGAATACATATTAAAATAGTTCAAATGAGAAAACTTTATAAAAATATTGTGCCAGCTTGGTGCTTCTTAAAGTTGCTACTAAAGAAGAGCAGGACCTTCTCTCCAAATCCATCTTAAGTGAAGTAATGGAATATAATAAGTGTTTCTACATTTAGTCATTTTTGCACAAAGAGAAGCTATAACAGCAGTAGCCTTTTTGAAATTCATTTTCAACTGCAAAAAATAAGTAAATTCTGTTAATACTCTAAGTATGCCTATGGGAAGGGGTCCAGATAGGCTTATAAATGTAAAGATCTTTCAAAGTCAATATACATTGCATAGATTTTAGAATCTGTGTGATGCTAAAAGTTGTTTGATGTCATTTTAAGAAGAAAATAAAGGGACCTTCTTGACTAGCCTCTAGCTTCCTTGGAAACCTGAAATATCTTCCTTTTTGCTTATCTTAAAAGAAGCAAAATTATTCATTTCCTACCAAAAGAGAGTCATTCTTGATTCCAGCAAATGACAAATACAGTAAAAGTCAGATAATAATTATGAACTATTATTTTTATGTTAACTAAACCCTAAGTAATTATTTGGGCTTTTTTCTGACTTGCTAATGTTTAAAATTATCAGGGGTTTCCGGGCAACAGATACAACTTATGTTTTTTTTTTTTTTGCTTTGTTTTTGGTATGAATTTAGTGAAATTTGAAAGATTTCCTCTGCAAAGAATACTTATTAAAAGCTCCTGACCCACCCACCTCTTCCTGCAGGAAATAATTAGGGAAGACTGATTTCTTTGGACAGGAAAGAAAAATGTCTGCTTTTTCCTCCAGGCGGGCACTGATCAAGGCCTACGGGGGTATCTGAACCTGGGTTGACTTTAGCCCCCATCCACCCCTCAGCCAGATGCAAAGGATAAGAATTCTTTAAGACCTCTATGGTTATCTATTCTTCGATCCCTAAATTAAATAAATTCTTCACGTCAATGTGAAGAAGTAAGCATCTACTTTTTAATTTGATAAAAAGTGAAACTTTCATTCAGTTATTTAAAATAATTACTGAAGAAGTAGCTGAATCGTTGGGGCACAAATCTCACTTTCAAGAAGCCTTCCTGGGCTTGTCCCCTCAGTTACTTTCTATAACCTTGCTCTGTTCTTGCATTCATAATTGTAGTTACCATCTTAAAGGACCTTGCTTATCTCTGTATATTTCTGATGGCTCCCTCAGCTTCAACATTAGCCCTGGGAAGGCAAAGGACATTCTCTGTGCTTTCATCACTGTGCTACAGGTACCCGTCACTGTGCTAGAAAAGGGACCACTTGGTGGGACACTGTGTGTTCAATGGGTATCCACTGAATGTTATGGTTCCTTGATTCATTTTTGCATTTATATGCTGGAGAGAATAGGGAAGGAGAGAAGGAAGAGAAGGGGGAGAAAGGAAAAAAGGAAGGGAGGGAAGGAAGGAAATGTTAACAAAGAGTTTATATTCTCCACAGTTGGTAAGCAGTTGAATAAACTGATGCTTACAATGCTGGAGGAAGGGGCAAAACAGATAAACAGAACTGCTATTTTGGGAGAAGTAGGGGTGACACAAAAGGCCCACTGACTATCTTTTACCTTTACATTGGGGATGGTCAGACAATAGAAATTCCTGATAGAGATTATGTCTGCCTTAAGACTGAGAAGACAAGCAGAAGTTAGATGGGAGAAATATTTATTGCAGATGTTGCCAAAGGAGTTCACTGACCATTGTTATTATTTATTAATGTTATTATTCTAGTGTTATTATACTAGTACTATTGCTCATGTTGTGATCATTGTTCAACTTTTTAAAGAAAATCAGGTAAAGAAATTACTAAATAAAATAGCCTTTGCTAAGAGTACTAAAAAATCTACTGGGAAGATTATAAAACCCATGGAGTTGGGGCAAAGGTGCTGAAAAAAGTAATTGCACATCTCCAGATTAACTCACCCTGTTATTACAAAGTACTTTGTATAATCTCCAGTGCTTGTAAACCTGATTTACTGGTATTGGTATGTGTGAACCCCTCCTTACAGATTTCCTTTAACCCTCTCTTAAGGAGTGAACATGCATACAGTCAATGGCAAGGGATATATGTGATATTCTCTGGTTCATGAAAATCAAATAAATGTTCTATTCCTTCATCATCTCATAGTCATACTACCTCCTTAAAGTGAACATTCCTTAGTTAAAGAAAATGTTTCCACTGAATTTTTATTTCCGTAATTTCTTTTTTGACATGGTACATCCCCAGGGCCAAAATGTTCTCCTTAGAAATCATTTAGAATCATGTCGGCTCCCACCTCTGCTCTCTTTCAGAAAAGGAGAAATTGCCTTAGGAAAAGGGGTAAGATATTCCTCCCTTGCTTCCTCATATGGTTCTTGTGCAACTTCAGCATAATCATAGAGAAATTGAACAAAGGTGGGATTGGTGATGATAGCATGCTTTGGGAGTTAATCATCTGCCTTAGCCCTTTATTCAGCTGAAAGGATCATAGGCAAACAGAAGCTGAGCTCTTCTGAAACCTGAAGTTGCAGGGCAGAAAGGTTTCTGGAGTAGGAGCAAAGCCTGTGAGGTTAAAACATTCTCTCGTGTATTTAAGAGGGAAACTGGAAGAAGAGAGCTTTCATGTTTTCTTAAATACCACTATATTAATTTCTAATTCTACTGCTACAAATTGTGATAAACCAAATAGCTTCAAACCAAATAGCTTCAAACAAAAGAAATTTACTATTTCACAGTTTTTGAGATCTATCTGTCCTTCAAGTCATCTTCAGAGAGATCTGTGGGCTCAGGGGAGACTTCTTTCCTTGCCCTTTTCTTAGTGTGGCTGGCAATCCTTGGTTTTCATTGGCTTATAAAAGATGTCTAGGGTTTCAGTTAATTCAACAGGTTTCATATTGCTGTCTTTGTAACAATTACCTGATGTGGTGGACAATATGTAGAGGTTGAATGGGAGCCACCTGAGGGATGGATTTTTATCTGTTTTGTCTCTAATGATTCCTTGATGCCTATATTAGTTTTGGAAATACAGTAAGACTTGATGAATCAATGGACAATCCTAAAATGTGGCTATCATTGTTTGTTTAGGTGATATATATTCTGAATTCCAAATTGGCAATTAGCAAAGTCTATGAGGCCAATGTGAATGTGAACTTCCTGTATGTTTCTCTGAGAGAAGAAGAGTAATCCTGGCAGTGTGGCTAATAAAAGCCTCTCACTGATCATAAATAATTTGATTGCTTTGATTTCTTGTTCAACTTTTTAAAGAAAATTAGTTAAAGCAATTACTAAATAAAATAGCCCTTGCTAAGAGTACTAAAAAAGCTTTTAGATTAATTATATAGTGAGCACAGTTACAAAAATACTTTGTTATTAATAATAATTATTACATAGGCAATATAAATGCACAATAGGAAAAGGAATAAATATTTTTTAAAAGAAGAAAATACAATTGAAATCAACCTTTTATTCTGTCCCTGCAGACACTTTTGATAGTACATATTATTTTTGATTCATTTATTTAAAAATGGGATCTTATTTTATCTGCATTGTAATAAATGTAGTGTTTTTATTGAAAATATATTTTCTTAATTTTCTATGCCATAAAATGTGATTACATAATGTTAATGGCTTCATATTATTTCACCATATAGGTATTTTATGCCAGTTTTTTTTTTATTGTTCAAATATGATTACCAACAATATTTTTATGAGACTGATGTGAAAATTCTGTTAGTGTCTCTCAGAATTTTCCTTGGTAAAATTCTAAAAGTAGAATTACTGGGTTATAGGATAAGTCCAATTCAACATTTTCTTTATTTGGTCTTTTTAAAAGATTAATTTATTCAGAACAAATTAAGTGTTTATCTATTTAAAATAACTGATAAAGAAACTAGCTGCTCAATTAACAGAATCACAGACCTGACAAAATTGTGATCTGTGAGTAACTGGGTTAAACTAAGTTTAAGTGACACATTTGTATATAATATATATTATATACAGGTATACAGAATACATAATAGAATTAGACTCAGGATAAACCTCTTCACATGTCATTATCTATATATTGAAAGCCTCTGAGAACAACTTATTTGGAGGAAAATATATGATTTATCACAACTAATTATAGGGAAAGATAATAGAACACATTTTCCTTGACTTTTTACTCAAGCAATTTGTTTAGTTCTCTTGAATTCCACCAAGAGGAAAACTGGGGCAGATGCTCACTTGAAGTGGTGGTTGTAATTGTCCATTTAAAATGTGAGTTCTGAGGATAGCAATGTTTTACAAGTCTGCTTGCAAAATGACACATAAAGATGTTTTATCCTAAGCCTTTCACTTCTATGTATTTTTGTCATACTCTCTGTTACTCTACATTCTAAAGATTTCATTAAAACAAACCAATTTCTGAACAAAAACGTAACTGGTGGCTTTTTCTACATCAGAGAAAATGTGTTCCCTCTGATATAGCCTTCAATCGTTCTTTTTTAGGAAATAATTTTTTACTCTCGGATCATAAGCCATGATTGTCCCTGAGGCAGATCTGGATGCAACAAAGTAAATATTCTGTGAATGACTTTACTATTTCAGTTCATGGGATGCCACATCAATGGCAAAAATCCAGCCCCACACAAAAATATTCAGCTTATAACTCAGAACAGGGGTCAAGAAAAGCACAGTAAACTTGAAAGATTCTCCAAATCATCTGCATATAACTTAAACTTTTAAAATAGTTTCCCCTTAGGCTTTCTTTTCTTTATTAAAAATGGGGAAAAATTTTTTTATCTTGTTTTCTGAAAAAAATATATGAAGCTTATCAAAGCAAATGGAAGCATTTTTAATTATAATTTTTAATAAAATTGTTGGCTGATCTTTATTTTGAGGAGAGATACAGGAGACATGTTAGAGGAGTGCCAAGAAAAAGCTATGAAGACAAATTTGATGGAATATCATCACAATGGTCAAGAAGAAGTCTATAGGTTTCAAAAGAAAGGAAAAAAATACTTATGAAAGGAGAAGATACAAACCGATGTATTTCTAACTAGATTAAAAAAAAAAAAAACTCTTACAATGTGTTTCCTCTTAGATTTATATCCACTACAGAATTGCTACATACTTCTATTGTTTCATTTTCTTCTCTAAAGAAAATAATGGTGTACAGTCTTCCTAAACTTATAAAAATAGGTGGGACTTCAAGAAGCAAAATACTATTTTAATCTCACCTACTCCAAGAAGTACAGGTTGGATTTTAAAAACCATATTGCCCCACCCCGACACTTTTTATTTGGGGAGCATTCATTTGCCCCTAACATAAAAGTCTAAGAGCTAGAAAAAGAAAAATCACAAATACATTCTTTTCTGGCAAGATAGATCATGAGAAATGATTGTCTCAGAATCTTTATTTCTTCGGGGAATCAATTTTTCTCCTGCAGCCAAGAGACTTTTTAATTTGTATGCATGAATTTTGATCTTTAGTCTGCTAAGATGGATTGATCTGAAAAAAAGCATCCATCAAGTGACAGAGGATTGTGGGGGGGGTGATGAATAACTTGTGTACGTTGATACAGCAGGAGTGAGAGCCATTTATTGTAGAATAAGAGTGGTATTTATACATTTTACACAGCTTATCTAATTAGCATAAAATAGATACAGCAGTCAACCAATAAGGAGAAAGTGAATGGTGAAAACAAGTAGTTAGCAGTTAAAAAGTGGTTGGCAGGTGGTAGCTGTTGACATAGGAGATAGCAGCAAGGTGCAGTTAGTAAACCCTGCCTTTCCAAATAAAAGTGTAAAAGTCCAACATGGACTTTCTTTGATTTAAAAATCTCACAAAAATGTAGAGAAGTATGTGCACTAAGTATTGCAGTTATACAAGGACATTGGAATCATTATTACATGCTAATGTTCTTAATTTATGTAACTTCATATTCAAATTCCTTCAGGTTTTTTTAGTGCATTTCTTGCAATAATAAGGTATTTTAGTTTTCTTCTGGGTTCAGTTTTAGGGAAAACTTCAAATAAGTTAAATTTATTCATTTATTAGAGTAAAAACAATTTAGACAACAGGCAACACCCAGAACCAGTAACAATTCAGAGAGCTCTCAGAACAGTATGGGCAGGGAGTACTGACAGACAGAATGGAAATGTGCCACACAGAAATAGCTTGCTTATTTCAGGTCCACATTTGCCTGATTTGGATGTAGTCTAATCAGTTGGCATTTGTGACTGGCCAAAGTTTGACAGCTATGATTGGCTGTGACTCAGCTAATTTTCTTTTTCCAAAAATAAACTTCTAGTTAGGCTTTCATTTTGTTCACAAATTAATTCCAAAGTCCTGCATGAGGAGGCAACTCTGGGATAAAGGAAGTAGTTGGGAGTCAGAGAGGAAAACAAGATGATTACATGATGTCTATAAAAGAAAGATGATAGACTACAAGGAACTTGGCAAGGTGCTATGGAAAAATACTTAAAATCAGCTACCAGAAAATGTTGGGCTTCCCTTGTGGAACTGCTGAAACTGAACTACATTATGGTCTTTCTGGAAACACATAATTTTTCCACTTCCACAAATCTTATTGAAAATTTCCATGTGGTTAATCACTAATCTAAAAAATAATATAAATATTAATTCGTATGAAAAAAAAAAACTAAAGCAAACTAGAGTACATGAAATCTGGGTACTAAATATTCTGTAGCTTTCATGATGGACTCCTTATTGTAGAATAATAAGTAACAAAACACAGTTTATTTTCCTGATCAAAATGTACGTGAAGAGGGGAGGAGATGAGAGGTATGGTCTGCTGGCTGTGACTAAGATTCCTTGGTGACAGGAAATAGTGTCATCAAGGAAGTAAATCCACATATAGAATGTTGAAATAATAGACAAGTAATCCAGCTTTGTACTGTTAGGAGGTAGCTGACAACAGAGCACTGCCTGAAACTATCTTTAAAATGAGAAAAAATAAGATCAGTGAAGTATTGATTTTCAAAGGGAGTAAAGCCACTCCTCAGTGAGTTCTGAACTCATATGTTATAGGTCTGGAACTGTAGACCTTCATCTTAGGACCCAGTGGTTTAACATCTAAAGTCCTATTAAGCCTAAACCTATTTCTAGAAATTTTAAGCAATTTAAAGGGTTTGAGGCATCTATAGATCTAAATAATAATGTCTACATTTTCTCCATTTTCTGTTGCCCATACATAACTTATATGCTGCCACCAGGACTCCATAAGGTTCAAAAGCAAAAATAAATAAATAAATAAATAAATGAATAATGTTAACATCCATTTATTGCCAGTATATAAGCCTGTTTGATTATAAAGATAATTACTATGGTCTAAATGTTGTTCCCTTCCCTCAAAATTCATATTTTGATGCCGCAGCCTGGCTGGCTGCAGCAAATAGCAGGGGGGGGGGGGTGACGAATAACTTGTGTACGTTGATACAGCAGGAGTGAGAGCCATTTATTGTAGAATAAGAGTGGTATTTATACATTTTACACAGCTTATCTAATTAGCATAAAATAGATACAGCAGTCAACCAATAAGGAATCTCCACACTTAATGGCTCGCTTTTGTTACTTCACAAACCACTCCCTCTGGCATTTTGCCAGGCACCATGCAGACTTGTTTACAGACTCTAACATTTCTCTGGCAAAATAACAGGTGCCAATCTGACTTGTTTACAGACCTTAACATTTTGAAATTTAATCCCTAGTACAGTGATTTTGAGAACGAGAGGACTTTGGGAGGCCATTCATGAACAGAATTGGTTCCCCCATGAAAGAGTCCACTTGTTCCTGATGCCATGTGAGAATGCAGTAAGAAGGTGTTATCGGTGGGGACTGGGTCTTTACCAGATGCCAAATCTTCTGGGAACCAATCTGGGGCTTCCCAGACTTCAGAACTGTGAACATTAAATCCTATGGTTTATAAATGACCCAGTCTGTGGTGTTCTGTTACAGCAGCCTGAACTAGGGTAGTGTCATAGTCCATTTTGTGCTTCTGTAACAGAATACCACAGACTGGGTCTTTTATAAAAAACAGAAATTCACTGGCTGAGTTCTGGAGTGCAAGATGTTCAATGTAATGGTGGTGGCATCTCGCAAGAGCTTTCTTGCACAGCCATCACATAGCTAGAAGTGGAGGGGTGAGAGGGAGACCCCACTGTCAAAAGCCCCATTTTAAAGGCATTAAACCCACCCATGGGTGTGGGATACTCATGGCCTAATTACCTCTTAAATTTCCCCCCTTCTTTAAATGACAAATTTCAACATGAATTTCAGAGGGGTCAAACACTGAAATCATAACAGATGATAACACAGGATGTAGACAAATAATAGTAAAACACCACTTGTCTCATAAGGCACATACAACTTTTCACTGTAGTTATTCTGGTTTAGGGGCATGTTGTGCTATGTTTTTGGTGGTTGCCTACATTACACCTATGGGAATGATACATATAATAAAAACCATATAATCTATTGTGGCAAATGTTTCTTAACTATATTACAGCGTTCTACATGGAGATTTTAAGACATGCTTAAATTAAGGAAGATCATTATTTTCATTGCCTAAGGGGAACAATTTTTGAAATGACTCTATATCTGTATCTGTCACTTTTCTTTAAACTTAAACAGTTCACTCTTTCCATAGAGTAAAAGATTCTCTTTCTCAAGGAACATAGACTTATGTTTATCTTCTGAAGTACAGTATAAGTGATGACAGCAAAGCAATATTGGACCTACTGTGACCTTTACTAAATTCTGTTTTTTTAAATGTACTAAAATCCTAAAGTTGAATTATTTTGCTTTTTTTTAAAAAAAAATTCATTGTCATTGTTGAAATAAAATTTGGGTAGGAAATCATTTCCCACAACTTTTAAAGCCTTGTATTTTATTAAAGTTAGAAATAAGTTAACTTTATGATAATATTTTTTTCACAATTTCAAAATAAACTTTTAAAGTACCAAATAAGTCACACTATTTTCAAGATTAAAAGACCTAAGTAGATTGCTATAATAGCAGTAAGTTATTATGATTTTAAAATAATTGCTCTAATAATATGTTTGTTTCATGTGACTAAATTTAGGTGGCTATTAGAACTTACCAGATGAAAATGTTATGGATATTAGACACTAAATATAAAGTTTCCTATATGTTGAATAGTTCCTATTTAGTGGGAGTCATCTTTTTAATCTGCACATCCTTGCCATTGTAATTATGGTCCCTAATTTTTCTAACACATCAGTCAGTAAATGAATTACTGATAACAATAGGGCAGTCAGGTAATTTAGCTATTAAATTCAATTATCTTGTCTGTCAGACCTTCTGCTCTCATGGTTTTAGCACATAAAACTCAATTCACCATTTCCCCTTTGGTCTTTCTTCTGTCTGCCTTACTTCATTCCCACACCTTGTTCTGGTTAGAAATCATAGTAGCTCAAGGCCCTCTCTGATTCTGAGGATCAGTTTTCCAGTGACTATACCCAATTTCTTATATTTCTTATTGTCTAAGGAGAAATCTCATCATTATCTCCTCTTTAACTTTCCTTCTGTCAGATCCTGCTCATATTTCCTTCTTAGTTTACTCATCTTTTTCATTTGTGGCCAAAAAAGTATCAATAATGCTGTTTCTTGCAATAAAATTAGCATGAGACAGGAAATTTGTATGTGTGATTTCCATTCACAGTTTCTAATAATCTCAGTTTTGGAGACCATGCTCTCATTCAGGAATTCAGGGTTGTCACTTCTAAATGGAGTATCTAAAATAGATTGTCTTTAAATTCTTTGCAACGCTAAATGCAATTGTTATGCAAATGCCATTATTTCTGAATATAGTCCAGCTTCCTTAAAGTGACTGTACTAGAATCAAAACAATTTATTGAATTACCTGACTCTATGTTACAGAAATCCTTTGGGAAAATTATCTAAATAGGGCTTAAGAAATAATTATCAGTCCCATCCCCTCTCCTTTAACAACTTCCTTTTCTTCTTCTGGACACAGATTTAGCCAGTTTTAGGACATTATTTTTTCAAAAGTGTGCCAATATCTCTGGGCCCTATGGCAAGATTCCCTGAAGTCATTGCCTAAAGTCCCATTGCTTAGTATATGTATATTGCCATAGACATCTTGGGGAGAAATTTAATTTCTATATCTCAGATTAAGTAAAAGGACATGTGCCCAGATTTCATCAGTAGCCATAATTTCTTCCAGAGTAAACTTTTGACAAGTATCAGAATACTCATCCTTGGCTGTAACAATCAATTGGTGGTGCTCTTCCTGCTTTTTTTCCACCTATGGAAACCCACTCTGACTTGTGTCCAAGGCTAAAGAATGTCAGCTTTGGGTTAAGAACTATTCAAGCAGCAGAATATGAAGTTCTTTTTCCATGAGCAGAAGAACAATTAGATTTATAGATTTCTGGCCATTTTAATTTAGCAGGAGGAATAAAGGCAGTGTGAATGTTTTTATCCTACCCGTGGTGTTCATGTTTTTAGAAAAGAACAGCATTGGAAATTACAGTCTAGGAGTCCAGGAGAAGAAACATCCCGGAGTACAGAATACCCTACAGCCCTAAAATACCTTTCAAGATATACAGCAAACAGATTTCATCTACTGCACTGACTCAAACTAGAAAACAAAAAATAAAACGAGTTAAGGATTATGCCTAAAATAGAATGTAGTATTGTACCAAGGTACTGAAAAGAATGTTCTTATAATAATCAAGAGCCTATTATGATAATTTATGAAAAGTTATAATGAATAATTAATGTATGTCTCCGTTTGTAAGAAGTGTATAAGATATGGTCTAATTGTATAAGATATTGTATAATATATTAATTATATAAGATTATATATCAATGTAAGAAATACATAAGACATATAAAGTTCCAGACAAAGTGGTTGCCACATAATATGAATTTTTCACCTAATGTTAAAATATTCATTTATCTAGATATTTCCTTCTTATGGCCTTATTTTAAAACATGGCTCTTTAGATTCATCTTAACAAATTTTTCATCTTAACAAAGTTTTCTTCTTTCTATTTGAGTCTAGAAATTAACTCATTTTAAGTTTCCCTAGAATTACTTTTTTAATAAATATACTGAATTAGCATCCGATAGAGTTACATTCTTAACTATCCTGGGAACTGTTAAGTAAAATTCAAATTACAATCACAAGTTCAGCTAATTGTGTTACTTCATGAACTGCTTGTTTCATAGCCTGTTAAACACTATAATCCCCCCTTATTTTTAATAAATTGTGAAGAATAAGTTTTCCTGAGTTCAATAATTTTCTGGGATTTCTGCTTTCACACAATGCCATATTTTACAAAATATACTCTTCAGCTAGGCGCAGTGGCATATGCCTGTAATCCCAGTGACAAGGAGGCTGAGGCAGAGAATCACAGGTTCAAAGGCAGTCTCAGCAAAAGTGAGATGGTAAACAACTCAGTGAGACCCTGTTTCTAAATAAAATACAAAATAGGGCTAGGGATGTGGTTCAGAAGTTGAGTTCCCCTGAGTTCAATCCCAGGTGCCTACCTCCCCAAATAACTGGTTAGTGTGTATAAGATTGGCTTATTTGTATCAAATATTTAATGTTAATAATGAAAATTTCAAATTCTGAAAAAATGCAATGAATTAATGTGATTGTTGAGTGGGGAACACACACAGAAAGGGGCCAGAGACAAGATATCATCCCCAATCGCACACCTCTATTGACCTGCTTTCTTCCACCAGGTCCGACCTAAAGTTCCCAATAATACCTTCAAATAATTAATCCATTGATGAGGGTAGAGCCCTCATGATCCAATCTTGTCCCAAAAGCTCCAGCTCTGGACATTGCTGCATTGGGAACCAAGCCTTTAATATACAAGTTTTTGGGGAACTTCATTTCCAATCCATAAGGACATCTATCAGTATGATCTTGGAAAGGCTCTTAAGAATATACTGAAGCATATATTTTGAAGGTGTTAATCTTGACATATAATTAAAACAAACTAGAGATAAAGTGAATGACCAATAAATTTTTAAAAATCAGTTAAATGATTCACAATATATCACTACAATTAAATATTATGTAGAGAAATGATTTTTATTTGGAGAAAATATTAAGATACATTCGTATGACTTGTAAGCATATATCTCACATATGATTTTTTTTAGAGAGAGAGAGAGAGAAATTTTTTTAATATTTATATTTTTTTAGTTCTCGGCAGATACAACATCTTTGTATGCGGTGTTGAGGATCGAACCCCGGCCGCATGCATGCCAGGCGAGCACGCTATCACTTAAGCCACATCCCCGGCCCCACATATGATCTTAAATCATTATTAAAATTCAAATATATTTTTAAAATGAATTAAATTTATATTTGAATAGAAATACAACTCATAATTTATTTGTTGTCATATAATAGAAAAGATAAGGTATTCAATAAATATTTGAACAAGGAATGATTAGGTTAGTAGATGAATAGATGATCTGAATTTAATAAAAAATTGAACTTTAAATTTATGATTATTGAGTATAAAATGTAAGAATAATATTTAAAAATTAACATTATGTACATGTAGACCTAACAAACACATACACCTAAATACACACACATACACAATTGAGTCTGTGTGAAAAAGATATAGATGCTCCTTGACTTATGATCATTTGATTTATTTTCCACTTTACAATTATGCAAAAGTTGTACACATTCTGTAGAAACCATATTTCAAACTTAAGAATAACAATCATCCTGGACCAGTGATACACAGCATGTTACTCTGCTGTGATGCTGGTCAGCAGTTGGGAATTACAGCTCCCAGTCAGGAGGATAAACTGATACTCAGTGTACTGTGCTGATAGTGATGATGTTCAGTTGGTACAGTGTGTTAAGTGCATTTTCAACTTGCTGAGTTCAATTTATAATGAAGTTTTTCTGGAGGTTAACCGCAATGTAAGTCAACAAGCACTTATATTAGGAAACCTTCATATCATTATTTAGAATAAAATAAGCACATACAAAGTGAGTTGATAACCAAATTTAGATCTAACAAATTTGATAACTAAAATATAAGTGATAAAACAAAACTTAAAGATCTATACACTATCTACAAAACTAACTGAAGACTTGCAATGATCATGTTACTTGATTAATTTAGATAATCAATTAAAAAATGGAACCAACATTTTCTTTTGGTGTAAATTTTCCCAAACTAAATTTTCCATGGATTAGGTTAACAAAAGTAATATTGTAGCTCTATTTATCCTATGTATAAACTTCAAAGTACATATTTGATATTTTCAACTACATTTTATAGAAAAATAGGCATATTGGGGAAGAATTGATAATGCCACACTACATACAAAGAAATCAAAGTCCATGAAATATCACCATTTATAATAATAATCCTGACATCTCCTAATTGTAATCACCTATATTTCTAAGTAAATTAAACTATTTTATTCTCATTCCAAAGATTGTATACCTCCAATAAGTTTTACTTTACGAATATCCCTTATTATTTTAATAAAACATAAATTGCACATTGTAGCATGAGGAAAAGCTATTGACCAGATGAACAAATATTTTCAAGAATGAATGATATTTTTACAGGTATGAAAATATTCACAGGGAAGAAAACAAGTTTGAAGCAAACATCCCATGTTTTCCTACTAGTAATAACCACAATCCAGTTTATCTTGTTAATTGGTTTCCCTGGAATAAAAATACTCATATAAACTTACAACATATTAACACTGACAGCCTGAATTTAAACACTATCAGCAGATTCAGTGTGTTTAAGAAGAAAAATTAAATACAAAAAGAAAATAGTAGTGAGATCCAGCTGGTGTCATACTGCAGTTTCAGTTGTCTGATTCTCGTCACATCTGTCAGCCTCAGCAGTACCAGGAAACACCTTTTAGGTTTAGAGAATACACTAGCGTACACACCCATTTTGGGATATTCATGAGCTTCTCTTAAATTAAAAAAAAAATTAAAGTTTGATTGTTAAGAACTATAATTTAGGAATTATCTACAACAAGTTAGGTTTTAAGCTGTTTATATTTAAATTAAAGAATATTTTATTCATAAAAATATGGCATGTCAAAAAATAAATTAAAAAAACAAAAATAATTATGTTGTGTCCAGTTACACACATTAACAAACCATTCTAACTTTACTTTTATTATGTTAAAAACTAATGAGAATGTTTTGAAGTTTCCATAAGTCAATTGGCATATAAATATAGAACATATAAAGCAATTTGCCAAGTTTTGAAATGTAGTTTTTTGTAATGAAATATAATTCAGATATTTATTCAAAGATCCAAGATACAAATCTATTGACTATTGGCACCAATAGACAGATGAAAACATATAAATAAATAATTGTGAAGAGTATAATGAAAACAAAACAAAAAGATAAAAATATACAGTAAATGAACAAGGGAAAATACATTTAATATATGTAGAAAAAAAATTAGAGTGGCACCATTTCAGTATCTCTTAAACTTTATCTTTAAAAATTTACATTTAACTGTTTAAAAAGGCTTGTACCTTTTCTCAAGCTTATTATCATCTTTAGTATAAAAAGAAGCTTTTAAAACAACATGACTATAAATAACTAGCCCTTTTAAGAGACTACCATTTAGTTCCTTCTAAACATTATTTCCCCTGAATAAGAAAATGCTTCTCAAGATTCAATAACCTATTCATGAAACAGCATGGGTCTATTTCAAGGTCTCTCATTCCTGAGAGACACAGGTTCAATCCTGCTATGTTTGGGATCATTAATGATATTTCAAGATGGAAAAAAATATATTATTCTTGTATTAGTTATGCCCTGTCCTTATGTGGTGAAGGAAGTCTCAGGCTTTGAAAATCTTACTTCATGAGGAAGCTTGACTTTTGGTCAAGTTATCTGTAGAAGAAGTGAAGTAGCAGTGGTTGTCCTTAAACCTTGTTGAAATCTGAGGAAAAAGAAAGATTCTGATTTGAGTGGGAAGTGAGTTGTGGTGGGCAGGAGTGTCAGTACAAAACGATGGGGCTTAAGAGGGCTCTTGTGAAAATTTTACGTACATGACTTGAGCCTTTGTAAGAGATTTCTTTTAAAGGAGAGAAGTTTTTACTTGATGGAGAGGCCAGATGTCCCAGGTTATTGTAATCCTCCCTGGTAATAATCCTTCTTCTCAGGGAGGAAGAGAAAAGATCTTCAAGGAAAACCCAGTTGGGCAGGTTTCCTTAGAGCAGTGTCAGGGATACCTTCAGGTATCAAGGTACCCTAGTTACCTATGGAACCAGGTACCTTGATACTTGAATCAGCAAGAGAGTTTCAATTGGATAGAAACACAAAGGAAATGATGATCTAGTCCCTAGTGGCTGCTGAGGAGGGGGATCCTATTTGTGCAAAAGCTCTTTAAAGTTCATTGACATTATAAAACACCAAAGGCCAATTTACTTAGTTCATTTTAAACTTGGAAAAAAAAGAAGGTGGGGGATAATTTGAGCACCTTCATCTCAATAGGGAGTTGTAAATTAGTCCAGCACTTAAAACATGAAAGGGACTTATTTTGCTGCAGAAGTTCTCTTAATTTTGTAGTTCTGTGGATGAAAGACCTTTCCATAGAAACTGAAAAGAATATTGTAAAACAGCCTCTAGCATAAAAATACGGACATTTAATATTTCAGATGGCTTTTAAAATGTACTAATAAAATTGAAAAGTTTTTTTAACTACCTTGTAAGCAAAAGAGTTGCAAATGGGAATAATTTATAAGTTTTCATTATGCAATCCTCATGATTCTTAGAATAATAAAAGAGTAGGTTTCAGTGAAAAAAAAATCCTAATAAGCCAGGTTTGAAGATTATAAGAAACATGATGGGACTGCATGGATGGCAAAGGATTCTCGGCAAGATGCAACAACCTAGCATTAGTGTTGGAGCAATTATTTAGCTTCTCATTTTCTTTGTGTAGTTTATGGGCTTAATCACTTTCATACAAATTCAATCATGAGGCAATGCCCTTCATAGTTAGACTTAGTCACATTGGCAGTGCACAGTAGATGAAAACTCTTCACACATGGCTTCATTCACCACAAAGGAAGTTTCCTGTATTTGTTTTTTTTTTTTATTTTTCAGCTCTACAAAAGGATGGAGATGTGACTTTTGAAATTAAGTGCTTGGAAAGGAGCCATAGGCAGGTGTCAACAAGCCTAGGCCTGCTTTCTCTTCCACAAATCAATGGATTTATTTATTTTTCCTCTGTGCTGAACATAATATGTGTAGAAGCAGACCCCAGGTTAATGTGAAATAGATACTGAACTAGTTTGTTAATCAGCATTCTGAATTATGCCGAGGAATGTTCTGAGTGTATTATATTGAGCCCAAGTAACACAAAAATTATATATATTTATAAAAGAATTAGTTGATGAATACAGATGTGGGTGGCATTTTCATGTCAGTGGTTTGATAAACTGCTTTATTCAATTGTTTGTCTCAAAAAAAGAATGTTGTTTCTATTGAAAAGAGTTTCAGATAAACCTTATATAAATACTATTAGCTTTAGAACAGTACAAATTTCTTTGGACTTAGATTCAAATTGAAACATACTTCTACTTGAGATCTTCTCTGATCTTCTGTTACTTTATTTATATCCCTTACCATGTAGTTTGTCTTATTTAAATATTTATTTCTGCAATTAGACTGTATTCCTTAAAGATAAGTACTAACATATTTATTTTTGTATTTCCAAGGTCTGCCCAATGTCTGATGCATGTAGTATTCAACCAAAAGTGACTTTAGTATAAATAGGAAATAAATATGTAAGTACTCCGAAGGAAAAAAAAAAGACTTAAGTCTTGAAGAACAGAAAAGTATTTATTGTCTTAGGCCATTTATAAGTTACACAATGGTTTAATCTATGGCTTTTTAAAACATACAGTCTTTCTAATCGTAGACATTAAAATAAACTTGTACTTAAAATCTCCAGTTAAAATACTTAAAAAAGCGACCTAATCAAAAATTTAGGGTTTTGAGAGGTATTGAGGAGGATTCGCTAAATATGGAAAAAAGAGCCTTTAAAAGATGGAGCTATCAAAATTGTTTTCAACCCAGCACAAATTCTTTAGGAAGTAAAGCCCGGGTTTATTGAACTCAAACAAAGAGATGCATCATGCCAATTGAGGTGCTTGCTACATTTATCACAGCACTCTTGCAGATGATATAGAAATGTGGAAAAGATGAGAATGCAATTAGATGGTTAGTAAGTGAACAAATAGTGACACATCATAATGTCAAATAAAAAGAGGTCTCTCATCATGCCATGGACAAAATGTGGTTTCTATGTCATATTTGTAATTAATGTGGGCAATTTCTACTTACAAAAGTTTGAAAACACAAAATTGGGAGGAAAGTCACTACAATGGATTCGTGATGTTTCCAAATACTGTTGACAGTCTAATCAAATATAACATTAAACGTAGCAGGGATTCATTTTAAGCTACTTACATATGGAAAAATGAAAGTATTGGCTTTATTTTGGGGTGAGTTCAATTTAAGTCAATAGTGCAATGTCAAATGAGCTAACACATTATTCCCCTACATCACATATTCATTGGAGATATCAGTCTTGTTCTACATTCAGAATAGAACAAAATGTGCACAATATTAATTTCTGGGTATAATACTAGTAAGGGTATTACAAAAGTTGGAACTTGCTCAAAAGTAAATATCTGGGTTAAAAATAAAATTATGTCATGTAAGAGTGTTTAATGGGAAACACTGTTTGGAGACAGATTTTCCAAAATCTGTTTATGAAAGCAAATACTGTGTTCTAGACCTGAAAACAACAAATTCTTTCATGCTGATTCCAAAAGCCTTAGAAGTCACCATGTAACCTTCTGTTGCTGAGAAACCAGGAGGCTCCATGCCATCCATATTAATTGATGTTAAGGTTTATGCTTTACAACCCAAGTTCTTAGGCTTGTTCATCATCAATGATTTCACTAAGGAAACTTCTTCTTTTATATATTGTACACCCACCTTCAATTGTACATGGAATTATACTTCCCCTCACTGTCCATACCACAGCTTTCAGATATGTCTTCTGAATGACTTTGGTGATGTTTAAAAACTCATCATGTCCCCAAAACTTGCCCTTACTGAGAGAAAACTCTTTTCTTATATCTTTCCAAGGGAGAAAATATGTTTTCCTACATACTATAAGGACTGAAAGTGGTATTATCATCTTGATTTATAAAGTCTTACTGTTTGCTCTCATGTAGTATTTCTTTATTTGAAGTTTATAACCTCTGAACATATTGTCTTGGTTTGGAACTAAACATCTCCCAGAGAGCTCATGTGTTAGCAATGTCCAGAGGTGAATGTAGCAATGGTCAGAGGAGAAAAAAATGAATTATGAGAGCTATAATCTCCCTCCTACTTTGTACAAAATGATTATATCCACATTTGCTCTTATTTTCTTACTCCAGGATTAGAAAAGTGGTCGTCCTTCCTCATCCTTCACAAGTGAAGCAACTTCTCTACACCCATCATGACCTGTATATTTTATGATATTTGTCCATCAGGCTTATGTTGTTTCTCCATATATTTTGTTTCTTGCAATCTGTATTCATTCTCTCTCTCTCTACACACACACACAAACACACACACACACACACACACACACACACACACACACAAGGATATACATATCCAAAGTTAACAGTTCTAAGTACTTTTGCCAATGATCAATAGATACCAACCTATTTCTCCCCAGTTTTTCCATGGCTCTTGTTTCATTCTTTTCAATTTGCTTTTTGGCCCTATCATCAGGCTTCTGTTCCTAAATGACTAGTACTTTCTTTCCAGGAATGAACTCTCTTGCAAAAATATTCACATGGTTTTAACCAAAGCTTATAAGTTCAATAGCCCCAAATAGGTATCTTTAAGACACTGAACTTACATTCCAGAATGATTAATCATATTTGAAAGTCAACATGATTGGTGAAAATTTTACATCACCTTCTGTTTTCCATCCCTAATATTAATTTCCAAAACCTCAGTTAATGAAGCTGCTGTCTATAGAGATGCTAAGTCTTGATATCTTTGATTCAGTTTAGACATTGCTTTTTTCCACATCTAATTCATTAATATTGCTAATGATGCTTTTCAAATTTCTCTCCCATTTCTTATTCTGCAGAAACTTCTGTGGTTACAAGCTATCACCACATTGTATTCATGCTATTAAAGTAGCCATTTGATGGGTTTCCTCACTTCAAATCTTACCTGCCTTTAATATAGTTTTGATAACACTGGCAAATAACAAACATGAAAGCACGATTGACTTGTGTAAATGCAGTGTAATTTGACTTCACTTTGAAAGTAACTTCAAGGAGCTACTAACCATATTATATACCTGGTTAAAAAAAATGATTAGTCATTTTAAAATCACCATACATTGATATGATCAGTCTAAAAAATAAATTTATCATTATCATAGTTAGCCTCCTGTAAGCTGATTGGAATGCACCCTGTGCAAATGCCCTTCTGACTTGAAGCAGAAAGGCGTGCTTTACAAAGTGTTGTCATTCATCTGTATTCAACTAACAGCGGAACTAAGGGAGTGGGTCCATCCTACCACCATCCCAATTACAAGGAACTAATCCTGGCTTTCAGCCTATGCACCCAATTGGCATAAACCCCCCTCTCATTCTCACTCTTGGCTTCATTTGATAGCACTAAAATTTATCCTGGCTTGCAAAAACAAACAAAAAGCCCAGAACCAAGAGGACTTCTGGATGTGAACTGTAAAAAGTAATTATAGTGACTTTGTGATATTGGAATCTGAAAATAACTTGAAACTTAACTCAGGACAGGGACTGAAGTTAAAGGTAGACCATGAATCCTTAGTGACTAGAAAAAACAGAGAAAGGAAGGTACAGAAGCCATTTATATTGAGCTCAGAAAAGTCACAAAATGAGACAATTCTGAGTCCCTTCAGAAGCTGAATGACTGTAATATCAAGCTATAATTTGAATCAGTAATGTTGAATATCAAAAAGTAATCACTGTAGCCAATTAATAATTATTAGTAATTATTAATTGCTAATAATCATTAATAATTATCCTTTAAATTATTAGTGATTATTAATTATCTTTAATAAGAATCTTAAAATATCTTTTATTTTTTATCTTTAATAATTATCTTAAAATGTTGATTTAATTATTAAATATTAATAAACTGCAATTAGCTCTAGTTAATCTAGGGAAAGATTAAATATCATGATCACATTCCCAAATTAGATGGCCTGTCACAAAAAAATTTCCCAACACTTGGAAACTGCAAGAATACTGGATGTCCTTTAAAAGTTTTCTCAGGGTTTTGTTTATCTATAAGGGAATGGAGCTTTAACTGACTTTCTGAAGATTAGATCACTTTACGTGTCTGTAAAAGTAGAAGATAAATTATAAAAAAATGAGAATGATGAAATAAAATTGGCCCAGTAAGGAAAGGTAAAAGAGAATTCTGATCTGAAGAAAAGATAACCTCAAATATTACCTATTATTGCTGTATGGACTATACAGGTTTCGACATCTATTAACAAATTACTTGAGCATTTTTGAAGGCCTGAAGGCCAAATTCTCTTTTTTATTTGTTATAATACCTTACTAGGTGGATCATTCATTAGTGAGTAGAATAAAACATTTCATCCCATTCTCATTTTCTGAGAGTCATGATGAACCATTTTTAAGGTTATATTTTAGGAGCCTTACAATCAGAAGAAAGAACTAGGAAAAACAATCTATTCAGAGATATATCTGTTATGAAGGTATAAGGGTTGTGTGACAAACCCAATGAAGATGATTGACTGATTTATATTACCCAAATATCTGAGCATCAATAAGATAAAGTGGAACAATCTTGCCAAACAAAATGATTCTACACTTCTACTATCTAGATATATAAGGTTTCTAAACATAGGAATCTTTAGTTTGCCTAAAGGCAGCAGGTGCTGGATTTTCTTATCACTTGGTTTATATGTGAATATGTCTTGAAAGCAATGAGACATGCCATTTTTGACAAGAGGGTGTAATTTTAGTAGAGGAATCTTTGTGAAGATTCCTTTGTTTTGACTGCAGTATATATATATGATTATATATGATTCTTTGTGTTGACAGCAGTATATATCGCTGAGTTTAAATCATTTGCACATTTAAATGAGTATTACATTATCTTGTGTAATTAAAAACAACAACCAAATGCACATCCACTTCCCCCTCAGGAAAAAAAAAATTATCCTAAGTTAGGTGTAGTGGCACATGTTTGTAATCCCAACACTTGGGAGATTGAGGCAGGAAGTTCACAAGTTTGAGGTCAGCCTCAGCAATCTGATGAGACTTCAACCACATGTGGAGACCCTGTCTCAAAATTTTTCCAAAAGGGAGTCTGGAATTGTAAAGTGGTAAAGCAAAAACCCTCGGTTCAATCCCAAGGAGGGTAGGGGAATCTATCCTGTCATTGAAGTTAATCAAATACATTTTGATTCAACAGACATTTTTATTCACCTACTCTGATTAATAAGGCAATGTATTAGATGCTGTAAATACTAAGAAAAATGAATAAGGTGGCATTTTTTTTGTAAAAGAGCTCCAAATTAAGTAGGAAAGAATGAAACACAATCCTCCTGCTTCAGCCTCTGAGTTCTGTACTCCTCCACCCAACTCAGAGTAGTTTTTGAGGAGAAGGGGATTTAAAAATTTATTATAATGAACTAAAAACCTATAAGGAGTAGAGCATAATAATCTTAATATTCCTACCTCTCATTGATGAATAATTAATTGAAATACTTGTTAAAATAATTAGGTAATGGGATTTATTATTTTCCTAAAAATGTGCATTTCATAGATGCATTATAAGTATGGAGTGTTAGTACATTTTAGATTTTTCATATAAAAATAAAGAGGCCATCACCCAGGCACAGTGATGCATCCCTATATTCCCAGCAACTTGGGAGGATGAAGCAGGAAGATTGCAAATTCAAGACCAGCCTTAGCATCTTAGATAGACTCTGTATCAAAATAAATAGATAAATAAATAAATGACTGGGGTATAGTTGAGCAGCAAAACATTCAATCTTTAGTACCAAATAAATAAGTAAGTAATTATGAAAAATACATAAATTAATTACTGTGGGAAGAAAAGAAGAGCTGCTCAAACTGGAATGGCATCAAAAGCCCATCTGAAATCCAAAGGTAGATGTATATAACAATGAAACAAATTGGAGACCCAGAAACAAACCCAAACATACATAGCCAACACCTGTTTTTTGACAGGGGTCCCAAGCATACACAATGCAGAAAACATAGTCCTCGTATTAAGAAAATTAGATATCACAGCTGAAGAATTAAGTTAGATTCCTATCTTATACAATATACAAAAATCAGCTCAAAGCAGATTGAAACTTACATGTAGGGCATGAAACTATAAAACTCTTGGGAGAAAAGATCTGAAAAGTTTCTTGACGTTGAACTTGGCAGTGATTTTGAATAAGACAACAAAAGCATGGGCAAAACAGCAAAACTGGAAAAGTTGGTCTATATCACATTTCAGAAGCTTCTGCATAGTAAAGAATACAAGCAAAGGAGCAAAAAGACAATTTACAGAACAGGAGAAAATATTTGCAAAGCATTTATCTGATGAGATATTAATACCAAAAGTATATAAGAAATTCATACAATTTAATAGTAAGAAAACAAATAACTATGTTAAAAAATGGACAAAGAACTTGAAGAGACATTTCTTAAGACATATAAATGTCCATCAAGTACATTAAATAGCACTCAGATGGTGTCATTAGAGAAATGCAAGTGAGATACAAAGAGATATCACCTGTTAGGAAGACTGTCATTTAAAAAATATGAATAAGGAAGTGTAAAGTGAGGACTTAGAGAAATCAGAACCGTCACAAACTGTGGGATGGAATGTAGAAGGTATATAGCAGTGAGGAATGGCTTTATTGCTCATCTCTCCAGTAACACTAGGCAGATAGATTGGCAAGGAGAATAGGTCTATCCCAAGATGATCTTGAGGAAGACAGAGGAAAACATTCTGTCTCAGATTTTCATCTTTAGGAATCAGGATCATGGGAAGATTTTATAAGAGAAGAAGGAGGCACAGTGGATAAAATGTAGGAAATAGTTGGGAATTTTACTAGGAGGTGTTAATCAGCAACATGTCAGTCCAACTTCCTTGATGCCCCTTACAAGCAGCATGGAAGGGCCTCAACCCCCATTAGTGTTAGGAAGTGCAAGATGCAGAAAAGCAGTTACAAGGAAATTGTTTTTAATTTAAAAGGGGGTCTGTTTCCGATATAGCCACTATGGGAAACAGTATGGAGTTTCTTAAAGAAATTAAAAATAAAACAATCATATGGTTCAGCAATCTCATTTCTGAGCACTTATATGAAAAAATTGGAATAAGGATTTCAAAAAGATGTATTCCAGCCTACATTAATTGTGGCATTATTCAGAATGTCCAAGATATAGAAATAATGCAAAAGTTCATTGACAAATAAATGTATAAAGAAAATATGATATCTACAATGAAATATTATCCATTCATAATGAGAAGAAATCCTTCCATTTGTATGAACATAGATGAACCTGAAAAGCATTATGATAAGGGAAATGAGAGTCACAGAAGAATAAATTCCACATTACATTTACCTGAAGTATCCACAACAGTCATGAATAAGTATGAATACCTAATTATTTATTTATTTGATACTGAAAACTGAATGCAGGGGTGTTTTACTACTCAACTGCACCCCCACTCATTTATTTATTTATTTGTTTGTTTATTTATTTATTTATTTATATTTATCTGTCTATACATCCATTTATTTTGATATAAGGTCTAAGTTGTTAAAAGCTGTTCTTGAACTTGCAATGTTTCTGCCTTATCCCCCCAAGTTGCTGGGAATATAAGGATGCACAACTGTGCCTAGGTGATTCCTCTTTATTTTTATATGAAATAGAGAACATAGAAAACAGAGAACAGAATAGTGGTTGTTGGGCTGGGACAAGGAGAAATGGTACCTGTTGATCAAAGAGTTTAAAGTTTTATTAGTTTCATGAGGTGCATAAGTTCTAGAGATCCAATATGCAACATTGTGCTTGCAGTTAACAACACAGTATTATATACACTAAAATTTTTGTTAAGAAGGTACATATTATGTTAAATGTTCTCACCACAACAAACAAACAGAAGGGGACACAAGAAAGTTTTGGAGATGATGAATCTTTTTAATACCTTGATCTTAATCATGATGTACATATATGCAAACTCATAAAAGTATATACATTAAACATGTGCAGGGTTTTTTTTTATTTGTTGGCGTATCAATTATACTTTAGTAGAGCTCCTACCACAACCAAAGGGCAGAGATAGGATAAAGGAAATTCTGGGAGGAACTTAAGGCATGCATGAAGTGGATGTATCAGGAAATACCAAGTCAACAGTGGTATAGGAGGGACTTAACGGAGAACCTGCTCCTAAAACTAAGCCTTATGTTTAGAAGAAGAAAAATATTTTCTCCCAAAAAGGTAGAATTGTTAGGCATTCCCATATTAAGTATGGAATAATTCCTCAGCAGCTTCTGGAAATTTTAAGGAACATCTCAGAAGCCTTGAGTGTTAGAAGCTGCATGTTAATTGTTGAGCCCTGAAAAATGGAGAGTTGTTGAATGCATCATATGCCACTGTAAGGAGTTTGCTTTAGGTTACAGCCCCTGGAAGGAAAGAGTTATAGGAGATAGGCAGCACAGTCTTTACTCAGTGACTTTGCTATAGAAGTAGAAAGGTATAATGCAAAGATTGGACAATAATGAGCACTGATCTTTCAACAACATACTAATAAGTTTAATTTTGTTTGCTTCATCCTGAGCATCTTTATGCTTGACAGAATGCTGAGAAAAAAAATGGATTAAGAATGTGCATGATCAGTTAAGAAGATGTTCTAGAAGAGTTTTGTTTGGAGCAGGAGTTTGACATCAGAGAGAGAAGGATAGATTATTTTAAAAAAGAAGCACAAGTAGGTGCAATAAAGCTAGGAAGCAAGAGTTACATTGGAGATGGGGTGTGGGATTGTTAAAATATGAATTGGGATATGAAAACTAAAATTGAAGTAGTTTTCTATGGTCTAGTTCATTTGGGAAAGATGGAGAAAACTTTTTTTGTTTTATTTTAACAAAAGAAACATTTATATTTCAGGGAGATTTTAATAAATCATATAATAACATTACCATATCACTTAACCCATTAAGAAAATTCTCGTGTAAGATACATAAGTAAACAGGTGAACAAAAACTATTTAAGCAATTTCATTTCTTTGAGAGATAAAATATTTAAAACAGATTTTGATTTTTAAGTGAGTGAAGAAGATAAGGTTACACCCCATCAAAAGTATATGACAACATAGCTTGAAATGAATATGTAGTTACATTAACATGTGCAAAATAAATAGTTCAAATAGGTACAAAGAAAGCAGCACTGTCTCTGTAAGAAAAAGACATAGTAGGTACTAGTGGTTTTCTCTTTAAGTATTACTTATATAAACATTCCCCATAGCTAACTGGGAAGGCTTCTGTCTTCCAAGAAATTCTTATCAGAGATAAAGAGGGATCTGCCAAAACCTATAAAAAGCTTAAGCTGTTTCCTTCTTTTGCTGACTCATGAGAAAATGAGTGATATAAAGGAAGTATCCTGAATTATATCTCTAGTTACTTTGAAGTCTTAGATTGAAGTCTGAACAGTTCGAGGCAGGAAAGTTGGATTGTGCAGGTGGTGTTATCATCTCCTGCTTTGATTGAAAATATGCACTTTGGAGACAAAGGAACATTTGGAATTTAGTCCATGCAGATGGTGTAACAAAAAAAAGTGTTTCTGAGCTACATTTCATCATTTCATAATGATGGATGCCTGGTGAGAAGAGAGAATAGTTCATGAAAAAAAAAATGAAAATATCTAAAGCTCAGGCCTTTTCCATAAGCTGCTACTTCTCATAGAAAGGCTCTCCAATAATTCTTAGTATCCTAACCATTTTAGATTATTTTTTCTTTAGATTAAAAACAGAAGAGATACTGAAGGTATACTTTTATATCTGAAAATATCACAAACATAAAGATGAAAGGGGTTGATTATGACTTCAAATGGAGTGTTTAATTAATAGGATGAAATGCATAAGGTATTAAAGTCAATTCCTACACCTAGTTTCTGAAATTAGTTGGACAGCTACAGGATGATGGAAAACAAGCTTAGCTACATTTTAAGGGGGGGAAAAACCTGGATGGTTAAGTTTGGCTTTACAATTCCATACAAGCCAACTGTGTGTGTGATGTGGCAGCCAAAAAATATCTAATGAATCCTCAAACTGCATTAGCAAAATTATAGTGGCCAAGACAAGTAAAGTAATAATTCTCTGGCACTTTTCTCTGCCCAGACTACATCTGGAGCTAGGTGTTAATTTCTGGCTGTCATTGACTGTTAATTATTATATACCCCCAGGAATAGAATCCATTCTACAGGACTGTCAAAATGATGGGATGTGAGGAATAGTTGTAAAAAAATTGTGCTCAAACTAAGGGAAAGAAGTTTCTCTCTTTTAAATTGTGTGTGTGTCGGGGGAGGGTATTGGGTCTGTATAAGGGAGATCATTTTTACAATTTAAACTCTTATTTAATAAATGGGTATGTATGAAGTAATCTCAAGTTGCTGAAGATTTTTCAAATGGAGATAAGGTGGATTCCTGCAGCATGTGTTTGAGTAAGTTCCTACTGGCTTATAGAAACTGATTGTTAAAAATTCAGGAATATTGGCGGTTGGTTTGGTACTTTGATATCACCAAACTGCAGGTATATTTACACTAGAGATATTAGTTAAACACTACAAATCAGGATTGTGTGATCCTTTGAGAGTTAGCTTACTAGCACAACACTGGACTTTTATAAATGATGCAGGTACAAAGATAAGGCATTGTATCCTTCCAAATCTAAAAGCCTATAGTTGTATTCATATGTAGCAGAATAAAAACTAATTTAAAAAAAATACAGAAGGAAGTAATATGGGTAGTAACATCAGAGACATCTGTGAAGGAGGATGAATATAAAATGAGAAGAATAAAGGAAGAATAAATATTTGGGAAGTGGATTATATTCTATGGAAAAGGTGAAAAAAGGGAACCCAAATAAATTTCTAAATATTTTTGATTAAGGCATATAAGAAATTTTCCATTGTCAAGACAAATAAAATATTAGAGTTATTTTGTCTTTTTTCTTTTATAAATAGATGTGTTAAGAGACAAATAAATGGAATTTATATCCAAAAGTCGCTAATTGGATAAACTACACACTTTGAATTTAACAAATTAGACTATCTTTCAAAAATGCCAATATTCTTTTGCTGTTTTTCAACGTTAAATATAAATATGCATAAGATCATTGCTTCATATAGCATTAATTTATTTTCTTCATTCTACAAGTCAGCGATAGGCTAATTATTCTTATATTTAATAATAAACATAATTTACCTTAATTCCTAGGGTATTTAAGATTCTTTGCATATGGGTGGCCCCTTTGATATCTATTTAATTAGCCCCTGACTTGGATGTTTTTGCTGAAATAGCCCCATTATAATGTTCTATAAAACAAAGATCTTGTAATCCTTCTTGTTATAAAAATTTAACCATCCTACACTTCAAAGTATAATCATTCTAAAATTTTTAAAAGATATTGCTTCCAAAATGTCTTTAATTGGTATATAAAATTTTAATAAATGTTTACAAATATTTTGTCTCAAAAATAGAAAGGAAACCTTTCCAATTTAAAAAATTTCTTTTCATTTCTTATTTCAATTGCACAATAAAGAAATAGAAACAGAAAGCTTCATATTTTTCTTTTTTCTTTTAAGTATATATACCTTTATGTATGGGCTCCTGAAATGGTAAAAATCACATTATGATTTAAATATTATAATTATTTTTTTACTAAATAAATTTTTACTATTTGTTAGCTCCTTTAGAGCAAGGCTTATATGTCACTCATTTTTGTGTGCACACAAATGTGCATATAAAACTATGTACAATTACTTAAACATGGTATATATGAAAGAAATGTTTTTGAAGGAACATTTTAGTTCAACCATTTTCCTATTAAATAACACAAGCAACATGCTATTTCTTTGTATATCTATCCATAGTGACAGAAGTCCAGCTCTGTATTATTCTCTTGTAGTCTGATTGAGGCATTAATATTCTGTGGTCTTCAAAGTATTGATGTAAAATCTAAGGTACTTTAGATATAAATTAAGTCTTGATTATTTTGTTAAAGAATAGAGATTTGAAAAAACAAATATATTTACAATTATTCTACCAAAACCAGTTTATACAAATAATACGTACACACACACACACACACACACACACACACACACACACACACATATATATATATATATATATATATATATATATATATATATATATATATAAAGATATGGTCCATTATCCAAATGTTTAAATGATGTATTAGAAAATATTCAATAGGTGTTTAGGGAGTGAATGAATGCTTGGCCTAATACTTGTCTGTGTATTCATACGTATATACATATACATAATAAATGTATGTAACATTTATAGACACATACATATATGTATCTATAATATTGATTTATATATTATATATTTACATATAAAATATAAGCTTTAATGGGGGTTGGGCTGTGGCTCAGTAGTAGAGCACTTGCCTAGCACATGTGAGGCACTAGGTTAGATCCTCAGCACCACATAAAAATAAATAAATAAAATAAAGTTTAAAAAAAAAAGAATGCTTTAAAATATATATATATATATATATATATATATATATATATATATGCTTTAATACACACACACACACACACACACACACACACACACACACACAAAGTTCCCTGCCCAAAAAGAGTTTACAATGCAGCAGAGGAGATACCATTGAATAATAAATATAACTGTAAAAGTAAATAATATTTTATTTTAGAACGTGATGAACACTGTGGGAGAGAAAAAAAAAAAAAAAAAACGTAAAGAAGGTAAAGAAGTGAGATAGAAACAAAGATGCCAGCTTGTGACTATTTCATATGCTCATATGGACTGAGGACAAGGGCCAGATTCTGTATATCTTCTGGGAGTCAACAATTTTTCTAACAGAATGAGTGTGAGGAATAAGAAAAAGAGAGCAGTCGAAAATGAAGGCAAGGTTTTATACACAAAATACAAAGTGATAGTGTCACTATCTACTGAGATGTGGAAAGCAGCGCATGGGACAAGTTTGGGAAGAAGTGTACAATGACATGAGGTGGGAAAGTGAAAAAGAGGTATCATCAAGGATGAGTCCCAATGGATAGATGAGTTGGTTCTTAGATTTCAACTACAGAATGAAGGTAGCAGTAACAGAGTTTCTTCCAATGGCATTGGAAAGGGGTGGTATACCACAGAATGATAATTTAATATATACTTCATGCTGATTTGCATAAACTATAGAAAATTGGAAAACATTTCTCTCTGCAGCTAACTTAATATCATTTTAAGAAGTTATCTCTTTATGACGCAAAATTTTGAGAGAAGACATTCTTCAGAAACATTGATGAACATTTTTATGGTGTTACAGTCAAGAATTCAGTTTTCAACAAATCTTCTCCCTTTTCTGCTAAGTCCTAAGATTTGTATGGGCTATGAATCTTTTTCATTAGATAATAACATGCCATTGATTTTAATTTTAATGAAATGGAATTTACCATTTTATTAACCAAAAGTAAGATTTTATTGACCTTTACATTGCCAATATAAGTTAACTTGTTGAGCTAATTAATTCCATATCTCATATAAAGAATCTTTAAAAACTACTTAAGAAAACAAATGTTACACAAATACAATATACAACTACATACAAGTGAAAAAGTGCACCTTGTTCTAAGCTAGGTAGCAGTAAAAAACATGAACACATTATGATTCTAACTCACAAGAGTTCAGAGCCAGAGATTAGCAGACAGGGGAAATCAAGGAAAAATGGATTTAAAACTTTATTGAAGAATAAACCTTGGGGTTGATATAGAATGATCAAAACACTTGCCCAGGTAAGGCTGAGATTAGATGTGATGATTATTTTTCTTTATTAAAATTATATTACTTTTAAGAATTCATTCTTGTTTGACTTCCTATATTACTTCTAAAACCAATTTATTGAACTGTATTAGAGTAGGTTGGGCACAGGCAGAATGCAACTCTCTACTTTTTCACCTCTAAATTTTGAATTTCAGGTGAATATTTTTTTTTCTTTTCCCTAATGAAGTTGGGTAGTTTCCAAGGTTTTTAGAAAACTTTCCAATAACCAAAATAATCTAAGGTTTTTTTTTAACATAAAATTCAGACCTTTATTCAAGTGGAAACTTTTCTCTGACTTCAGTTCACATTTGTCACATGATATACTGGCGAAGAAAGGTACAGTTGATGTTTTTTTATTCCTCTTGGTACACTTCTTTTCACATAGTCTGTTACTTCTTACCTCATATTTTGCCCCATGTTTACATCTGATGCTTCATATTTGTAGTTTGTACAGAGTCATAAGCAGAGAAGTAGAGAAGAGAAATCTGGCAGGAAAAGCTCATCAGACAGGTTCAGTTGTAACTTCATGGTGAATCTTTGGATTAGCTGCAGCCTTTTCTTCTTGTTGCTTTTCTGATACTCTCTGACAACTTCATCTTCTGAGTATACTATTGATAAAAGTTAACATTTACTATGGAAAAACAACTCACGCTCAGGGCTCAAGAGAGTTCATAGCAGCTACTTCAAACTATGTGTTTTCATGTTATGTATATTGATGTTATCCAATAGAACTTTCCTGAGTGAAAAAAAATATTTTAAATATGCCTTGTTCAAGATGGAGGACATTGGTCATATGTTACTATTAGTACTTTAGTACTAATGGCTGGTATAACTGGAGAATTTTATTTTATTTTATTTTATTATGCATTGAACTTACATAGAATCATGTAACTAGAAACTACTGTATTAGGCACTGCAAGTCTAGAAGACCTCTAAATCCTTAGTTGACCTATCTACTCTCTTTATATTGGAAGGGAAATTGACACCTATTATTTTGTCTAGACTCTTTGGTCCTTTGGTGGAACTGAAGTAACAGAAAGGCACACTAAACTACATACTTGGAAACAAATTCAATTACATATATCAACTATAAAATTTATTAATGAGAAAATACTTTTATTCAGTCAGAATAAATTAGGTTTAACAGTCTCCAAATTGAAATTTATATAGAAAGAATCATGTTATCATGATCCTAATGATAAAAAAGGGACAGTATTGAATGAATTATGTATGAGCAGCATATTCATCACTGTAATCAGCATAATGGTGAAAGGAGGTATAATCCATATCTTGCTCTGAAAGAATCAGTGTCTAAATTGAAAAAAATAAAAATTTTTATCTATGAAAATTCTACTGAACTATTGTAAATTTATATATTCTTTTGAGACAACACAGCAATAATACCTATGAAACCAGAAATGGATTTCAATTTGGCAGTGAGGCATTGTGAAAAGAATAAATTTGGGAGTTAGAGGCTTCAATTTGATTCTGAATTTCTACATTACTAACTTTGTAATCACAGGCAAGTAGTTACATCTCTGAACTTTGGTTTCTTCATTTAAAAAATAAGTCTAGTTAAAACAATGTAATAGGATTGTATTAAACATATGTGATGTTGCATATAAGGCTTGGTGCATGACTGGTACTCAAGAGGTTTGAGAGCACTTCCCCAGTTCTATGACTGCTAGACCCCCACACCATTTCTTCTAAAAATTACTGCTTCATGTATTTTCAAAAATTTATCAAAAATGTCAACTTTAAATGCTGGTAGCTTGTACAAAGCACAGTTATTAAAATTAATATAAAGTACAACCACATGAAAGAATTTATCTTCACCATTTTTATAAAGTAATCTCATTCTTCATTGTGAGTGAAATGCTAAAATATTTTGCTTATTTCCCAGCCAGTTCTTTCTTTCTTTCTTTCTTTCTTTCTTTCTTTCTTTCTTTCTTTCTTTCTTTCTTTCTTTCTTTCTTTCTTCCTTCCTTCTTTTCTCTCTTTATTGGATCAATGATGCTTTTATCAAGCAAGGAGGGGTACATTTTCAGGAAAGAAAATGGCAGCAGGCTACAACAAGGGTCTGAGTTTTATAGGATTCAGCAGGTCCAGGCATGAGATTGAGTTGGTTTGGCAGCATCATTTAGGATGGGACAGGAGGGGAGGTAAAGAACTTCCTGGGGCCTATTGTCCTGGGATCACCTGATTCAGTCAGGTTGGGGGGTCAGGTGGGAGTTCCTTTTGTGTTCTACCCATTTTCCCTTCCTGCCTTCTCAACAGCTGAGACCTGCGCTTCTAAATGTCAAAACCTCCAATTTACCACAGATTTCTCCCTGAAGATGGCAGGAAGGTGGGTGGAGGAACAGCTGCAGATAGGGGAAATGCCCTGAGGCTTATTCTCTATGTCCTTCATTCCATACTCTGAAGGGGTATAATTAGTTGGGGTGACATCATCATATCTGGCTACTTCCCACTGAAAAGTGGCATTGCTGGGGCATCTTCTAGTGTCTGAAGAAGGAACATAGTTTTCACATATTTTTCAGGGGTGAACCTGGAGTTGGTGGAGATGCGTTATATTAGAAACCCCTTGCTGAGGTGCAGTATTTCCACTTTAAAAGTCTGGTGCTGAGGAATGGCTGGGCTGCGCTTCCCCCTCTATTCCACCATCTTGTCCTCAACCAGTTTCTTACTCTTCCTGTATTAACTCACTGCTATAGAAAAAGAATCTTTGTTAAAAACCATTTTTATCAACTCAAGTCTACAGTGGAAACTATTTTTATTTTAGATATAACTAATAATCATTCTGGTTCATCACAAAAATCAAGCCAGTTGTCATTCTTCCCCATGCTCTATAATTTTGCAAATACTTCTTGTTATTTCTGGTTTTGGTACCATTGTAAAACACAATGACAAACTCAACTCACTTAAGTGAAAAGAATGTATTGTCTTCCTAAATCACCATTGGGAAGGCTGCAGGGATCTGGCAGTAGACAGGTTAGAATGTGACATTCAGAAGACCATTAGAACACTAATCTTTTCACTTCTCTCTCCCATTTTGTGCCATATGTTGGAAGACATAATTCTTAGAAGCCCTGAGCTCTTATTCTAATGGTTTCATGATCTCAGAAGAAAAGATCTTCTCTGCCATATGTTCAGTTTTATAAATATCAATAAAAGATCCAACTGGTCTTTCCCGTGTCAGGTGCCCATCTTCACCAAAAGTAGGGGATGAGACAGTGGACTTGGCTCAGCTTGGGTGATTTGGAACCCCAGGGCAAGAAGAATTGCATATCTACTAGAGGAGAGGGAAGGAGATGGGAAAAGGTACTTTGATCATTGCCGACACCAGATCAAAGAAAACATTTTCTCCTTAATGATTCTAGTATTTTCAGGGTTGATAGTGCATGGTCAGTTCATCAGCTTTAAATGATTTTCTCTCCTTTTATCAAGCCATTCAGATTTATTGTTTTGGAAAAACAAGCACAATATTTACTTTCTAACCTTGTTGTCTGATTATTCTTTATTTGTATTTACTCAACACTAATTATAACTATATTAAAGGAAATAGAAATTGGTGTTAGTGGTTTTGGATCCAAATCTGGTTATGTTATTAGTTGGTTTTATAATATTTTGCAAATTCTATAAATGTCTTCAAATTTAATTTCAGTTTTAAGTCAAACAATTTCAATATTACTGTTTTAGCAATTAACACTAAAATTATTCTTATGAAGAACTACCATCTCCTTTCATTCCACTTCCTGCCATTTTGCAAATGTCTCTTTAGCTCTCTTCGCACTTTCTTGCAAAGTTTTAGGACCATTTTCTTATGCGTGGTGATCTAATATTCCATAATTAAGTGTCTTGTTATCTGTCTCTTTAAAATTCATTGTGCAGTTTGAGGGCTCTTTTACTTGAGAAACTCATATTGCACAGTACTAGGAATTTTCTTTTAGTACTACTTTGATAATAGATGCACTTTTCCAACAATAATCCTGATCCTTCAATTTCTTCTCCTCCTGCTCTTTTTTTTTTTTTTTTAAAAAAAAAAAACTGGGGATTTAAACTCGGTACACTTTACCACTGAACTACTTCCTTAGACATTTTTATATTTTATTTTGAGAGAGTCTCATTAAGTTGCTTAGGGCCTCATTAAGTTGCCCAGATTGGCCTCCAATTTCTGATCCTTCTTCCTCAGCCTCCTAAGTCACTGGGATTACAGGCATGCACTACTTCATCCAGCTGATTTCTCTGTTTTGTTACTTTGGAACTCCTAATACTTAGATATGAGATTTCCATATTTACCCCTAAAAAATGTTTTATCTTTCAGCTCCTAATCATGTATTTTGCTTTTCAGTGTTATTTTCTGGGTTAAATTTCTCAATCTCTTCTTTTCCTATTGAACATACTTACATATATATTTTCACATATATATATATATATTCAATCACTCACTTTTGTTCCTCTGGCAAGAATGAGGCAGCTAATTCTGAGAGCCTAGAAGGAAGTTAGCATTTTAAAAGAAAAGGCCAAGGCAGTGACTGGCAAAGGGTAGGGAACTGTTACAGAAAAACAGAGCTGGAAAGCACTTACATCAGTAAAACCAGATTCTATCTGGGACTACTGCAAAGAGGTGAAAAGAAACCTCTGTATACAACTGGCCTCGATTTTAATTTACAACCTGTTAAAGTAGGATGTTACAGTGCTAGACGTAGGAAACATAGGAGATACTATTTGTCTTAGTTATGGAAAAATCAGTAAAAGGGAACAGAGGGTACAGTAGAATTCTCACAAAAGCAGCAGGAAAGACTCTGGATGAATCAGACCATGGTGACCATACATCACCTGAGGGATAGTGGAGAATAAGGAATTTGTTCAGATATCAAAGATGGTCATGTAAGGAAGGTAAGGGATTCTGGGCAATCCAATTTAGTAAAATTCTTGCTGAAACTGAGTGATGCATGGTGGATTTGGAATTTGAAAAGCTGAAGCCTAATTCAGAAGAGAACTCAGAGGAGTCTAAGTTTTGGTGAAGGAGACTCTGTCAGAAACTAGAGGGATTCCTGTCTTCTGATCTCCTTCTAGTGCCTACTACTGAGTGCAACAGAAAGTCAGGTGGCAAGGCTCTCTGGGAAATGTAGTTTGCAGAAAACCACCTTCAACATCACTGAGAAGAAGAGCATAAGGTGAAACTGAGCATGGGCTTGGTCCTTTTCAAACAACTTCCATACATATTAGATTTTAAATACATATTATGTGAAAATTTAATTAAAAGTAAAAATATTTAAGAAATTTGTATAAAATACAAATCAGAATTAAATAACAGAATGCATAATTAAACATCCCTATACTTGATTAATAATAGCTAATGTTAAATTCGTATAGCATGACAGATACTGTTATAAACTATTATATCATACTTACACTACAGTTTCAAATACTATAATTCCATGGCTAACTTTTGATTCACAAAGTTTAGAATTACCTGTTTACTTACTAACTGTAAATTCCTTTTTCTAAATCCTTAGCTCTGCTCATTCATACATTTCAATTTGAAAGAAACACTAATGATTAATTTTATGTGTCAATGTGACTGGGTCATAAGGTACCCAGATATTTGTCACATGTTATTCTGGGAATTTCGGTGAGGAATTGTTTTGGCTGAGACTAGCATTTAACTCATTGCTTAGTAGATGCTCCCAAGTGTAGGTGGTCTTCATCCAAAAAGGTTGAATCTGACTGATTAGGAGAGAAGTCTTCCCACCTGACTGCATTTAAGCTCAAATACTATTTTTTCCCTGTCTTTGGATGCCAGCTGAAATATGTTTCTCTTCCTGGATCTTGAGCCTGCCAGAGTTTGGACAGAAAATATACCATCAGTTCTCCTGGGTCTCCAGTTTACTAATTTATTCTGCATATCTTGGGGCTTGTCAACCTCCATAATCATTTGACACTTCCTGATTCTATCTCTCTCTAGCTCTCAAACCCTGACTACTACAGAATCCAGTATAGCTCTTAGCACAATTTCATTTAAGTCAGTATTTATGTTTTGCATTATTATGACTACATGACTATTTTTCCCTGGAAAAATCCAGAATACAACTGGGTAAAAGAAGAGGATACTACCATTCTTTATATAGACTTTCTCTTCTTCCTGTTTTTATTTTTACCACCAGAATTCTGCCCTAATACATAGTTCTTAAGTGAAACAAAGGAGTGAAAAAGCAAGAGACTGAAAATATTCTCCTGATCCTCTTTACCTCACAATACAGTTGTGTAGTCATTCAACAAACAATTATTGAAGCTTTCTTCATTTTGGACTTTGTATTAATGTTTTAAAATCTAAAAAGATGTCCTTTAAAAGCTGGACTAAAACCCAGTCAGGAAGTGGCACTGGGTGAATATTAATTCCATCAGAAAATATCCTTTCCTAGAAGCTGATTTAAAGAAGTGTGTGTGTGTGTGTGTGTGTGTGTGTGTGTGTGTGTGTGTCGTGTGAGTGATTTGTTTTTTAATACACAGCTTCAAACCATGAAAATTTTAAATTAGCAATTATATGTAAGGTCCATAGGTAATTATTACAAGTTAATGACAACCTGACAACCTGTCTTACTAGCTCTTAAATATCACTTACTTAAAAAAATTGAGATCATGAACATTCTTCTGCTAATTATGCACTTCATTTGCAATATGTTTTGTGAGACTGTTAAAGTTTGCAGCAAAGGAATAATGCTAATGAAATGTCAAAAGAATGGGGAAAAAACAATTCTCAAATATAGGAAACTGAGTAATTATTCCACAAATATTGGAAAAATTCACATTAAAAACAAGCCATTTAAAACTTAAGTGATCGAGAGTAGTTCCTGAAGTACAAATAAATAAAATGAAGAACACTAATTTCTTTCAAAGAAGTCTTTTATACTATTTCTACAGCCTATCTTGTAGAGGCTATTTCCACAAACTATTGAAATTCACTCATTGCCTGGACTAACTGCTCCATATCCAAAGTTCCCTCAGTAAGAGAAGAACCAAGAGAGTTCTTTAGATTTGTGTGGGTCACAGTAAATTTCAAAGTACAGTGCCAGTGGAGGCATGAAAGGAAATGAAGAAGGAACACACAGACTTGAAAAAAGTCACCCACAGCTGGAACTTGTCCTCTTGAAGTTTACTATAGCAAGAAAAGAGAGCAAAGAGAATAGTCTTAAGTTACACATTGATCAAAGGATTGAATTTACTTGTTTCAAAAGTAATGGAGAACTGTTTAGAAAGCAGATGCAAAGTTAGAAACATGGAGAAATTACAGACACTTGAAAAGGTGGAGAGAATTACAGGGCAAGAGGTCAGGGGAAGAAACCAAGGCCAAGAGCAGCTGAGAAGCTACACTGAGCTTGGGGCTTGGAATGAAAGCACTGAGGCATGGAGAGAGGTCATATGCACCTGGACCTGGACAACCTGAGTCTGAGCTGGTTCCTCCAGTTATCTGTTGGGCTGTTGTAGAACAATGGTTTTCATGGGGATATGTTGGTACCTTCATCATAGGATTGTTGTGAGAATAAAGTGTGTTAATACATGTAAAGTGTTTAGAATAGTGCCTGGCATGTGATAAATGCAAAATGCCAGCTATAGTTGATTACTTTAAGCAGTCATCTCCTGGACTAGGCAGGTAGGAGAGAATTGGAATTTTCAAAGTTAATGATACCACTGCTCCGCCCGCACTGTCTTATAAGTACTTTGCGTTAATAAGAATTCATACCCCATTTGAATCAAATGTATGATATATGATAGGTCAAGATCAATGTAATGTTTTGAGCAACTAATTAATTTCTGATGTTAAAAAATATATAAATAAATAAAGAAAATAAAGAAATAAAAAACATGCCTTTATCATATCAAATAAAATATATTGCTTAAATGTAAAAAAAGAAAAAGATACCACTGCTTTGCACTGTTATCTACACAATAGGTCATATTAACCTGCTAATACTGAAAAGAAGATTGAGTAATCAACAGAGGGTTCATTGTTCCAGTGCTTCATGTTTGTTCATTTAATCCTCATAACCAACCTATAAGGCAGGACTGTTATTATCCCCATTTGCAGGTAAGGAAACAGAGATTAAGAAAATGTGGACATCAAGGATTGAATGAGATATAGATGATTATTCTGGACTGCACTAAGACATAATGGACTCTGTAACCCCTATAGTGTATTCCAAATTTTGTTCGTATGTGAGAACTCTCAGTTCTGAGCAAAACCAAGCATTAGCACACGTTACAGAGGTGGTTTTTTTATTAATAAATCTGTACAATAGACATAGATTCACAATGAGACAGAAAAATAACTTCAGTAGGATCAACAGAGAAGAAAGGAGAGCTAGGCTGAGCAGGGGCTTGATTATGTATGCAGAGGGAGGCCATCTACTGAATGCAGTGTTAAGATATTCTCAGTTGTGAACATGTGATGACTCTCTACTTGCTTCATTACAGAACCTTGTGTCCGTGATGCACTCTTCTGATGCTGTACACATTGTGCAGCAACAAAATTATCAAATACATGACTCTCTCCTCGGGGAAGAGTAACAGGCCTACACCTCCTGCCACACTAACCTTTCCTTTTTTGTATTAAGGTTTTTGCCTCCTGTTCACTTTTCCTTTCCTTATTGCTTATAAGCATTCAAGTCTTTATAGCCTTTGCTGAAATTTGCAAGTTTTCCCAGAGCTGCAATCCCAGTTGGTATATCACTACTTCTTTCCCCCTTGTCTACGATACACAAGTAACCATCTGCTGTTTGAAATTGCATTGTTGCCAGCATAAACTGTGAGAGGTAGGCTAGGAAGATTCAAATCTGTTACTACCCTGCAGAGGAAAGAACATGCTTTAAATATTCCTAAAGTTTGCTTTATATCAAAAGCTTGATTTATTTCCATTTGAAGAAGTAAGTAAAAAAGGATTAGGACTGAAAAACACTGATAATATTACCTACATCCCTCCTCCTAGAGATAAATACCTTACTAGAAAATTTGTTGTGATTGTTGAAATAATGCTTGAAAATTATACAACAAATGGAGCTCTGCAATTTTATGCTTTTTTTATGTTCACAATTACCATAAAAGTAGTTCTTGATTGTTTCATGCAATATCTTAGTCGATTTTACCTGTTGGGTTTATTATTGTTTCTTCATAGCCATGTCTATTTTATATTCTTCCTAAATAGCCAGAGACAAACAGTTGGCCTAATTAAATGGGTTTAATTTGGAATATTAAAAATAAAAATTCTCTTTATAAAAAAATGCTTGCTCTTCATTAAGATCTTTTAAATGGTTGGGAGGGCTGTTCTTGCCAAGTCAACTCGACCACTGGACAGCCATTATAGAGAATGTCAATCTTAAGAAACTTGAATGTGTCTGCTCTCACCTGCATCATTGAAACTGCAATGCAGTTATTAGTCAGGGCTAGGGAACAAAACTGATGACTATAGTTTATTATATAGAAGAATATTTTGAGATTTTGAGACTTAGGACTCAAATCTACCTATTACCAAAGGTTAGATAGATAGTTTCGATTTTTTTTAAACACATGAGCAATTTATTCCTCTGGAGAGCAAAAGGGGGAAAAATGCCCCCTCTCTTCCTCCTTATATATTCTCTGGCAAAGTAATTATTTGTAAAAGAAAATAAGCACTTTCCTGAGGCATCATTCCAGTGCCCAAAGTCAATTGTTAAACTGCTTTCTCTAGCCTAGCTACTGAAAGATTTTAGAAAAGCATACTTTAAAAATATACATAATAGATAATCATTAAAATAAAGGAAGCCAACATTATCAGGGAATCTTTCAGAGTTCATATAATCAAGGGGAAATGGGGGAGGGGGACTCTCATATAACATGAAACACTAAATGTCCAGAAGCCACATAGCATGAAAAAATGCGATTAAAAGGAATTTGCATATTGAGATTCTTTGCTTCTGTGAAGTCTGTGCAATTTAAAGGGATCCAGGTGTGCACCTTTCTTAAGCATAGGTCCAGGGCAGGAGACCTGACTTCCTGGGCCAGGTCAGCACTACACCTTTGAGTGTACTCACTGGGCAAGATACTCTGGCTCTGTTTTGGAGTGCCTTCCTGTCCTCCCTTCATTCCTTGCTTCCCATCTCATGTGATCAATAGGAAGCTGAGATGCACAAATTTTGTGGAATATGTACCAAGGTTTGTCCAACTATGCTTCTGTCAAGAGTTTGCATATTTCACTTTCAGTACAAAAGAACCCTGTTGTGATTCTGATGTGCTCCTCACTACCTCTGTAGAAATGTGGCACATAATAAATAGGCACTTGAATTTTTTCTTGAGTGAATGATTGCTAACAAATAAATGTGCCAAATGGTGGTTGCGGAGAGCTATTTCAGTAAAGCGATAGGGACAAAAACCTGATTACAATGTGTTAAGAAAAATTGAGAAGAATGAGAATGAAGAGAGCAAAGGAGGGAACACTAGTGAGGCATTTTGATGTGAAAGTAATATACGAGTAATGGGACATGAGTTCAAGAGGAAAGTCAGATGCATCAGACTTTTATTAAAATAAGTTGTCTTTTTTGAATTGGCTATATGATGGCATATTAATGTATTTTGATGAGAGTGATCCAATAAAGAGGAAAAGATCAATGGTTGGTGGGGGCAGACTGGAACAACATTATTTTGTAGATGAGAAGTGTGAGAAGTGCTATACATGGAGGACAAGAACACAAGCCCCTCCATCCTCCATGGGGTTCAGGGAAATAAGCAGTATAGGGAAAAAGATGCAAGCTGGTAAAATTCATAATGTAAAAAATAGCTCACCTCTGATGAATTTTTCCATTTGTAAAAAGGAATCATGTTCATAAACATACAAAAAAGAAAGAAAAGAAAAATTTCAGGCTTAAAGAAGGGGGAAAAATGATATGAAACAGCCTAGGAGGGTAGAAGATGGACTAGACTGCAGAAATAAACCCAAATGACCAGGAAGCACTAACAAAATGTTCACGACCTTCTTTGAAACTTGTTTCTGGTATTCTCTACCTGCTATTAGCCTTAGAACTTGCAACTAAGATTACAATAAAAAATATTTTAGTCTGTAACAAAAGTCATGCCATTTTCAACTTGTCATGATTGTAAGTCATATATTTGTGGTGGGGGGAATGCCACTGTTGCCTTTATTAAAAATATTTGACATTTTATAAGACAGTTGCTTTATACAATAACAACCTGCTCTTCTGTATTCTGTGATTGCAGAGCCTGATCAATTGCAATTCCATATTAAATAGAAAAATTCAGAGATAAAGAATTCATAGGTTTTAAATTGTGTACCATGCCGAGTTAGCATAATGAAATCTCACACCATTCTGCTTCATTCTACCTGGGACATAAATTATGTCTTTGTCAAATGTATCCACTCAGTGTATACTACCCACCCTTTAGTCACTTAGCAACTATCTCACTTATTAAAATGAATAACAGTATCACAATGCTTGTGCTCAAGTAACCCCTATGTAACCTAATCATGACCATAAAACAAGAATATTAATGTCAGCAAATCACTTAAGCCAAAGAGAAATCATAAAGGACTTCTTTAAATGAAAAAGTACAAGTTTTTGACTTATTAAAGAATGAAAGATATATATATATATATATATATATATATATATATATATATATATATATATATTCATTCTAAGGTTTCCAAGATCTATGTAAAATGAATCATTCATCTTTGAAATTGTGAAGATGGGAAAAGAAATCTGTGCTACAATAGCTAAACTGTGGAGCCAATCTAAATGTTCTTCAGTGGATAAATGGATTTAAAAAATGTGGCATATATACACAATGGAATTTTACTCAGCAATAAAAAAGAATAAAATCATGGCATTTACAGGTAAATGGTTGGCATTTAAAAAGATAATGCTAAGTGAAGTCAGAAAATTCCATTAAAAAAATGCTGAATGTTTTCTCTGATATAAGGAGGTTGACTAATACTGAGGTAGGGAGGGAGAGCATGGGAGGAATAGATGAATCTAGATAGGGAAGAAGGGTGGGAGGGAAAGGGAGGGGGAAGGAGATTAGCAAGGATGGTAGAAAGTGGTGGACATCATTATAAAAAATTCATGTATGAAGACTTGAATTGGGTGTCAACATACTTTATATACAGAGATAAAAAATTGCGGTATATGTGTATTAAGAATTATAATACAAAAAAAACTACAACAAAGTACATGTATAAAGGCATAAATTGTCATGAACATGAAAAATTGTGCCATATATGTGTAATAAGTATTGTAATGCTTTCCACTGCTGTCATGTAGTTTAAAAAGAAAGAAAGAAAGAAATCTGTGCTAGATTTGTTGCTGCACTCAAACTACAAAAGTTACAGTCTCAGTGCCTGACAAGTGCTTAGAAAAAATGAAAAAAAGCATTAAATTTGTATTTGTGTGTTGTTTGAAAGCACATATATATATATGCACACACACACACACACACACACACACACACACACATATATATATGTGTGTGTGTGTATAATGTATAGGTACTATCTGTGGTTTCAGGTATCCACTGGAGGTCTAAGAATGGATCCCCTGTGGATAAGGGGTAGGGGGCAAGGGGGACAATTGAATAGTTTAATTACTGCTACTGTTTCTAGAGAATAGGTGTCTTTAGAACCAGGGTTCAACCTGACTTGAGTTACATAAGTCCACGAAAGGATATGCACACTTAAATTCATTTATATCACCTTTTCAGTAATGAGCTATTACAGCTTGCCACTGATTTACAATTTTAGACACCAATGTGGTTAAGGACGTGCAATTCCAAAATGTACACTGGCATCTAAAGAAAAGGCAAAGCAGGAAGATGTCCTTCACTTTCCCTTCACCCTTCACCCCTGAAGCCGGTCCTAGAAGAATTATCTGACCTTTTTTGAAAGCAGGTCATAAAATCTTCACTTCAGAAGGTCACAAGACCTTTTATCTAAAAGAAAAAAAAAACATCCTTATCCTCAAAAATAGATATGCTAAGAAGACTCTGAGCAAATTGGCCATGCTAAGTTCCCTCCTATTCATTATCATTGGATTGCATTAGAAATGAAGATTCAAAGAAACAAGAAACCTGTATACCATTATGAATAATTGTGCAAAATTGTGATTGGAGGACAAAGGGTATGTGCTAATAGTAATAAATGGGTCATACAAACATATAAAACAATAAATCAATTCATAACAAATAATATATGCAATAAATGTATATATATATAAAATAAAGTATATATTTTTCTCTTATTAAACTATTTTTTTTCCTTATAAGGGTCTCAGTTATGAAATTTGCTCTCCTATACAACACTCAGAAGAATATGTTTTGACTTTAGGAACTTTCTTATGAATGGAATAAATAAGTTTTAAAAATTCATAACAAAAATTCTGGAAACAGTAGATGTTTGCATATCTTGAACTTCCAAGAGTAACTCTATTGAATTTCCTGAAAGCATTTATTTAAGGTGTTATTGGTATGCTCCCCTGACCACCTAAGAAAATTGAAGGAGGAAAAAAAAATCAATGAATAAGGCTAAAAGATTTTTTATGTAGGTTTGAAAAAAAAAGACTGTCCAGTGAATTATTTGTTTATTTATTTATTGTGGTACTGAGGATATAACTCAGAGGCACTTTTCCACTGAGTTATATCCCTGGTCCTTTTTATTTTATTTTATTTTTTTAGACAGATTTCACTAAGTTGCTGATGGTCTCATTGTGTTGCTGAGGCTGACAATCTGCTCTGCACAATTTTTAGAAATTTCGAGGGTAAACTAACATTATAGATGAGGAATGTTTAAAATAAAAATAAATGATTTAGCCCCTACCTCCTGACTTATGTTGCCAGTTTTGTTTTTTCCTTGGGTTGAAAGGTGTGCTAGTGGTTTCTGGCTACAATAACTACAATTCTCTTCGAGATTCTATTTAGTTAGTTCCTAATTCATGATGTAATTTTTATTTGCACTAATATGTGTATGTACATAAGTTTATAATGAATTTTATGTGTTTGAGGTTATTAAAATCTTTGGTTAAGTATAACATATGCCTCACAGAGTGTCAGTACCTCATTTGAAGAAATTGAAGCATTAAACTTGACTAGGCAGTGGGTGGTAGAGCAAAACATGAATAACACCTGGGTTTTGCAATCTTGATCCCAGAAAAACTAATTTATGGGAGTTATCTTCTCTAATGCTTTACCTATTATTTGTGTTTTCTTTCAAAAGCATCAAAGTATTTTAGAGAAGATGCTTAGTCTTTAGAACATACTGAGATTGTTCTTTGATTGCCTCTGAGAATTCTGGCTTCAGTTCAACTTGACATATATCAGTCAGGCAAATAATAGGCTGCCATGAGTGGAACTTGAAATGAATCAGAGTTTACCTTATTGCACCTTTTCAAGGAGAAACAGCATTTCATGTTTTTGTCATTGTGCTCCAATAGTTACTAAATTTCCTCACTAGGTAAAAATGGCAGTGGCTTATGAGGGATTTTCCACTGATTTTTCTCACATGCAAGCAGGAGCCAAGGACATTTTTTCCCTTGAGGAGAAGAGTGGAAATTACAGGGCAGCAGGAAGATTGTCAGCAAAGAAAATGCTAAAAGGGAAGTTCAAAGGAGTTTCATATTTCATATTGCAAATAAAAGAGTCATAAAGCTAAATGAAATATCAGATTAAATAAAGTTCTGATTACATATGAAACAAAGGCAAAAAGCACAGGATGGAGGGGAATCTGCACATATTAAACATTTGAGTGAAGAGGCAAAGTAGAAGAAGAAATTCCCCATGGGGATATTTTATTTGATCAAGCTGATAACTTGTTATGCTGGGAAAATATGAAGGTAAGCATTTATAATCCAGTCCAGTCAAATAACTTTGATATGTATAAAGGGATATGATTATAAGATACATGGGTTCGAGACTTTTGACTTGACTTATGATTATTGATAATAAGTTATCTGGTTCCAAAGTAAACATGCTTGGCATTATAAGATTAAAAATATTTACTTCATGGCATGCATGCTGATGTTTGAGGATCATTTTGTCAGAACTCTCACTTTGACGAAGAAGAATAAGGAAGGAGACAAAACATTAATTATTAGCTCTGCTTTGGGCTGAATTGCATATCTCTGAGAGTTCATCTTAAATCTCAGTACCTCAGAATTTGACTGCATTGGAAGAAGGACTTTTAAGAGGAATGTAATTCAAAGGGAGTCCTTAGAATGGAACAGTATGAAATGATTAGTGTTCTTCTAAGAAAAGAAGCTCAATGGATTAGATAAAGGGGAATGAAGGCAAGGGGGATAGGAACAGGAAAGACAGTGGAATGAATCTGACATAACTTTCCAATGTACCACAGTGAATCTCACCATTGTGTACATCCATAAAACTGGGATCCTAAATAGAATAAGATGTATTCCATTATATAAAAATTTATATTTTTAATATAAAATTATCTGATTTATATATGAAAGATTATGATTTTTATATAATTATATCAAAATGAATTCCACCATCATGTATAACTGAAAAGAACCAATTTAAGAAAAATAGAGGAGATTAGCACACAAACAACACAGACCGGGGGAGGACACAGGGAGAAGGTGGCCAGAGGCAAGCCAATGAGGGAGAAAAAAAATTAATCCCTTCATCTTTTCTTGAGAATTGTGAGAAAATACATTTCTATTATCTAAGCCACATCACCTGTAGTATTTTATTATGGCAGCCATTGAAAATTTATAAATTCTCCCAATACATGTTTAAATTTATCCTTATATTATTAAACAAGGCTTTATAGAACAGGGGAGTCTGAGGAAATACACAGAAAAACACCTATCACTATTTAAAGCAATTAAATTATCTTGGATGGAGAGGAAAAAAAGGAACTAACATAGGCTCCATGGAAAAAGTGACACTTGGACCTTGGAGATATTATGTGTGTCCTACATCAAGACAAAACTACAAACCGTTGCCATTCCAGCACCCTACATTAATGTGTACCTGGCCTATTACATAAATACATTTACTGACATAGATTAAATACAGCACATGAACACACACACACATCTGGTCTATCAGAATGCCAACCTGCCTAGACACAAACCTTCTTTCTCTCAGAGAAAGATTCAAATCATAAAGACTCATCCCAAGAAGCAAATATTGGTTAGAAACTGCTGGGAAATAAATACATCTCAAAGAATAACCAAGGTCTCTAAAAAAACTACTGATTTTGGTCAAATGTTTTCAATCAGAAAAATGCTAAGCTACTCTTATCATCTTAAATAATAAGAGCTGCTCTGAAAATACATGTCCTTTAGTCCTGAGCAAGAGATACTGAACAATCATTGCGCCCCACAATAACTTGGGCTTTACCTCCCCTCAGATAATGAGGCACAGCTCCAGGAGTGGGTGTTATCCAGTGGGATTGTTACACTCACCTGTTCCTTTGTAATCCTACCCCTTTGCCCTTTTGAGGATAGAATGTTCCATGGAACTTCCCCTTGTGTGCCCTCTATATAGGAATAAAGAATTCCAGTGTCTCTTTCTCTTTCCTTGGACCCTTAAAGTGGGAGAGCTGTCACAGATTTTGAAAAGGTACTTCTGTGTGTTTGTGTGATTTCTCTGCCATTTTCTGAACTCATTGGAATAGTCAGATTTCCTGAACCCAGCTTTAGGTCTTCAGTTAGGATAGATGGTGATAAAGTACACTATGCCACTATAATCATTGAAATAATTACATTTTAAACTTGTTTTATTCCCAGGTTTGGTGTAGCTAATTTTATTTATCATTATGAGAGCTTTCTGGTGGACAACACATCTGCTCTGAGACAAGCAGCAGAAGACTTGCCCCAAATGGCTTAGACAGAAAGAAGGAATCCAAAGGAATCTCAAGTTCTATCTGAAATGAAGCTGCAGGGTCCATCTGCTTTCTCTGCTCTCACTGGGCTGCTCTTATAGTAAATTTAGAGACTGAATGTTTAATGGCTATATTTTTTTTACAACTTACTGTCCATATGTATATATTTAAAATCATCATCACAATTAGAATAGTAAATATGTTCATCACCCTCAAAGTCCTCTTATGTCCCTTTGTATTCCCTTCCTCCCTTGACATAGTCCCTTTTTGTCTCTACAGGAAGTTCTCAATCTGTTATTTCAATTTCTAGAATTTTATATGAATGGAATAACAGAGTGTTTCCTTTTCATGGCCTGGCTTTTTCAACCAACAGAATGATCTTGATATTCATCCATATTTTGGATACATCCATAGTTCTTTTCCTTTTTATTGCTGAGCTGTAGTCCATTCTATAGTTTATGGATATATTTATGCCTAGTTTGGGGGAATTAAAAACAAAGTTATTCCAAAAGTTATTTCACCATGGCCACTATATTTTGGTTTTTGCAATAACACCAAAGTGTGGTGTTTCAAAGTCTGGCTTCTTTTTTTTTTAATACATTGAGCAAGTTTCTTACATGTTCTTCAAATGTACTTGTCTATATGTGTTGCTTTTGTTTTATTTTTTTCCAACACCAGAGAAATAATTAATTAACAATTAATAATGAGTTTCTTTGGTGGAATGAATAGCATTCAAGAAATATAGACTGTATATGAATATCATTTTAGGCACTCTTGTCCTTGCATGAATGGATAAACTATTGTAGCACAACTAATAGTCTAAACTCAAAAGAACTATGTCCCGTATTTACAAGATTTCTGAAGGTCATGTCTTAACACACTTACGGGAGGAATTTCTCGCTTGACCCAAGTAACAGGCTATTTGATTTCTGTTTCTCTCCTTATAATATTGTTGCTTTTGTATTGAATGAGCCTCTTGTGACATATGCTGTCAGAATGCTTAAAAGGATGAGAAGTGAGATTTAATCAAGTACGCAGGACAATACTTATGATTATTTTCATACCCACTTGCTGTTAACTAAGAGGCAAAACTCACTTTAGGACTTCATTTTAGTTCATTACAATTGATGCCACATGTAACAAGGTTGACTCTCAATGATAACTAACATTATTTTTTTAAAAAAATAATAATTATAAAGGATCAAGCTGACTTCTTTCCTTTTCTTTCCCTCCCTTCCTCCTTCCTTCCCTCCTTCTTTCCTTCTTTTCTCTCTCTCTCTCTCCCTCCATCCCTCCCTCCTCCCTTCTTTCATTTATATCTGTACCAATGATTGAACTCAGGGACACTCAACCACTAAGCCACATCCCCAGCCCTATTTTGTATTTTACTTAGAGACAGCATCTCACTGAATTGCTTAGTGCCTTACCATTGCTGAGGATAGCTTTAAACTGCAGATCCTCCTGCCTCAGCCTCCCCAGCCACTGGAATTATAGTCAAGCTTATTTTCTTTAGTTTAGAACCACAAGTTGCCTTGTCTATAACATGGAAGAAATAATGGTATTAACAGGTTCTTTGTTAATATTAAATAAATAACATAGGTAATAATAATTATAACAGTGGCTGGCGTTTGTTAAGCATAATAATGAATAATATAGTATCTGTATTAGTTAGTTTTTCATTGTTATGATCAAATACCAGAAAAAAATCAAATTAAATGAAGAAATGTTTATTTTGGATCATGGTTTCAGTCAATTTTCTATTGGCCATATTACTTTTGGGTTTGTTTTGAGGCATGACATTAGGGCAGAGTGTGTCATGAAGGAAAACTGGTTACCTTATGGCAACCAGGAAGCAAAGATAGAGGAAGTTTATGGAAATTCCAATATACCCTTCAAAGGCACCTCCCCCCACAATTTTGGGACTTTCTTCTACTAGGCCCACCTGCTAGATCTTCCACCACCTCCTAATAATGACAGACCTGACAATCAAGCCCTTACCACACGAGACTTTGTGGGTCACGACAGCATCTATATATCTTTTAAGGCTTTTCCAGCCCTAAGGTTTTATAATTCTGCCAAAAAGTTGATCCAGATGAAAGAATTTAGCTAAAAGGAAAATTGTCTGTCTAGGATACCTAATTTTAGAAGATGCAAACATAGGAAATATTGTGGATTGTATCATCAGAAGAGGTTTGTCTATATACTGACTCCTGTACCTGTGAATATGTGAACATGCTGTTATTTGACAACAGGGATTTTACAGATGTAATCAATATAACATGAACTCATATTAGAGAAGGGTGACCTCTAGTCTGATGACCTTTATCCTTAGAAGAAGAGGGAAATCTGGACACAGAGACACACAGAGATGCAGGAAAGAATGTCATGTAAAATCAGAGACAAAGACTGGAATTAATGTGCTATAAATCAAGGAATGCCAAGGATTATTGGCAACCACCAAAGGCTGGGAGAGGCAAAGAAATATTCTCCCTGTGAAGCCTTCAGAGAAAGCCTGGCCCTGAGGAGACTTCCAGCTTCCAGAACTATGAAAGAAGAAATTTCTGTTGATCAAAGTCATTTGTTCCTGGTTCTTTGTTATGATGGTCTATGAAACCAGAATAGTAACTATTGTACAAATTAAAACAATGTTTAACATTGGAAAACTGTTGGCTTGGTCTTTCTTCATAAGTAAAAAAAGAATGAAGGATCAAAATCAATTCATTCCAAGCTTTCCAAGAGACTTGGATAATCACTGTTCTATCCATATTCCATTTTATACAGTCATACTATGAAATAGTATCCATTAGCTTCAAATTTTCAATTAAAATAAATAAAAAATATCTAATCTTAGAAGTCTAAAATCCTCAACTGAATTATTCCAAAAAGATACACAATTTATATTGAGCTGACTTAATTTTGGAATAATAATCCCTTTTAGTCTAACTTTGTTCAGATAACAAAAATTGAAGACAAAATTTCACTTAAGTTTCAAACATTTCATGCATATTTTGAAACCCTTCAGAATAATACCACTGAAATAATTGAGACTGAAATAAAGCAAATCAAATTTATCATAGTATTTCCTAATTTATGACAAAAACAAATAAGAATCTAAATTTTAGAAACATAATTTTCAGTCAGGTTTTTAACCATGCATTTTGATTGCATATCTAATCAAGCAATTTATCCTACTTTCAAGTTCCTTTCCTGGACTTAAATGAAAATATGAATCTCAAAAGGCATCTGATTATGGTTGATGATTTTAGAAAATTATATTTAAACAGGTATTTTGTTCTTTTTTTTTTCTTCTAAGAAAACAGCAAGGGTTGAAATAATCACAGACTATAGTTTATAAAACAAAAACAATAGAAATTCAAATTTAATTAATTTAAGAAGAAAAAAGTCATTAATTTAAGAAACTAATCTCCCAGTTGATTGATTATTTAAAATATTATTATTACTCATGGATACTGAAAACTGAATATACAAATGGATAATGGCCAAACTACACATAAAATTGAATTCTGGCTAGGCATGGTGGCACATACCTGTAATCCCAGCCACTGAGGAGGCTAAAGCAAGAGGATCACAGGTTCAAAGCCAGTCTCAGAAATGATGAGGCACTAAGCAACTCAGTGAGACCCTGTCCCTAAATAATATACAAAATAGATTTAGGATGTGGCTCAGTGGTTAAATGCCCCTGTGTTTAATCCTCAGTGCCAAAAAAGAGAAAAAAAATTGAATTCTGACCCACAATCTGAAATAACTGGCAGTAAAACAACCCATTCTCTACAGTAACCAGCCCAAGAAGTCAGTCAGCTATGTATAAGTGAGACTTGTGGAAAATCTATAATCACTATCTCTAGTAACATCTAGCTAACAATCAAGACTGTAACAACTTCCCCAAAATAGCCAGGACTTGATTAATAAGTGACAGCTTCTTTAATGTTTGATCCACTTCCAATTGAAAACCAAACAGAGAAATATGAATATGCATCCCTAATCAGTCACAAAGGATGCCTCATGTTGAGTTAGCACATCTACAGCTTCCTCATGCCAACAGCCTTCACTCAAGAACATACCTGAAACGTTCTCTTTTTCTTTCATAAATTTCTCCCACTGTTCCATCTGCCTTTGAGTCGCCTCCCAAAATGCAAATAACAGTGACTGACCCTTACTGTTGTGAGCTCTGAATGAAAAGGCTTTGCTGGTTCTTATATAAAACTTTCAGGTAAGAGTCAAATAATGTGTGAACTCCTTAAAACTAGTAGCTATGAATCTAACTCTAATAGCTCAGTCTATGCAACCATAAGTACTCACTATTTCTGATAGTTGCATAATTAATTTGCAATGGAATCCTGAACTTATATAACCTTTATTCATTTGTGGAGATAATGGAGATGATACATTCTATGATGAGCAATTAGTAAAGTGTGTCAACTTGTTCAGTTTGGCAAAGATTGAAGTTTTGTCTGTGATGCTTTTCTAAAGACAAAAATAATTACTGCAATATTTGATTATTCTCTATATAATATGTAAAGGTTGGTAAATAATTACAAGTGCCTCATATATTCATTAACCTCTCTAGGACTAAAGTCCACTTGCAAAGTAAAACAAACAAACTTAGATTCACCCTTTTCACTTAGTTTGATCCAAGAAATGACAGTGAATCATACATTTCTCAGAAAAAGAAAAAAATCCTGTTTTTTGTTTTATTTTGTTTACTTGGTTATTTTTGTTTTTGTTTTTGGTACTGGGCATTGAACCCAGAAGTACTGAGCTACAATCCCAGTGCTTTGTATTTATTTATTTTTTAAGACAGGGTTTCAGTAAGTTGCTTAGGGCCTCACTAAGTTGCTGAGGCTGGCCTCAAACTTACAATCCTCTTGCCTCAGCCTCCTAAGCCACTTGAATTATAGACATGAGTCACTGTGCCTGGGATCAGATAAAATTTTTTCATGTGAATTTTCTAACACAACTCTTGTTATATGTGATTTTTTATGTTCAAAACTAAAGCTTTAACTCCATCTGCCTTCATCTCATTGCTTCTAAAGTAATTTGTGTTCATTTTTTTTCCATTTAAACTTCAATTTTATTTTTAATCTCTTACCCAGTAGGGTTGATATTAGATAACAAAATAACACTTTGGTATTACATTACTATATACCATCAAGTGCTAATGTAATACAGTAATTCTATAGCTTAAAAATCTAGCTTATGTTTAAAGAAAAGGATTAAAATTGTATTTGTAAAGTGTATTTGTTATCCATTTGGTATTATATTACATTAGAATTTTATATGATTTGATGGGGAAAAAGAACTGTTATAGTGGGTCTAAATTTGAGACCAGTCATTTCCTTAACTGAATGAGATTTTTGATAACTGAATTTTTCTTTCTGTATATATTTTATTACTATAAAATGAATTGGACTAGATGACATCAAGGAGCTGTCAAAGACTTCTCTACACTCTCACACAAACATTTTCTTTTTTTTTAGAGAGAGAGAAAGAGAGAGAGAGAGAAAAAAAATTTTAATATTTATTTTCTACTTTTTAGTTTTTGGTGGACGCAACATCTTTGTTTGTATGTGGTGCTGAGGATCGAACCCGGGCCACACACTTGCCAGGCAAGCATGCTACCGCTTGAGCCACATCCCTAGCCCAAACTAACATTGTTTTTTAAAGATTTGCAAATTTCAAGTCATAACTCCATACTGGACCTGAGTATTAATACAGCTGGAAAGGACTGAGTATTGAGCAAGTGGATTTTAACAGTCACTGATGGATTACTCAGAAGCTGAATATCTAGCTTGTCAATTTTACACACCCTGCCTATCTATCTGGCTGGCATTTCAAAATGCTTACCTTTCAAAGTCTCCCTTAGCCAGTGTAAACTCAGTTTAGAACTATACTATCCAGTGTGGGAACAGCATCCACATGTGGCTCTTCACTTGAAATGTACTAATTATTACTTAAAGCTGGAATTTTAGCTTTAGTTAATTCAAATCTATATACTTTTCAGTAATGGGGATCAAACCCAGGGCCTTGCACAGGCTAGGCAAGTACTCTACCATTCAACTAACCCCCCAGGCTGCAGATTTAAATTTTAAAACCTTTGAGAAGTGTTTTTAGAGACTGGGACTCTTAGGGGGAAGGAAAAGATGGGGAAAGTTTGGCCAACATGTACTGAGTGACAGGAGAAAAAAGTTCTGCTGTGCTATTGCACAATAGGGTGATGATAGATAATGGTAGTATAGTCTTCATTTCAAAAAGCTAAAAGAAAAGATTTCAAGTGTTTTTGCAACAAGGAAATGATAAGTGTTTGAGGTCTTAGATATGCTTACCTGATTTGAACATTACACAATTGTATACTCATATCAAACCATTAAATGGTACTTCATAAATACGTGTAATTTTTATGTGTCAATTTAATAAAAAAACTAACAATTTAGCCATGGTGATACATGCCCATAATCCTAGCAGCTCAGGAGGCTAAGGCAGTTGGATCACAAGTTTAAAGACAACCTCAGCAATTTAGCAAAGCCCAAAGCAACTTAGTGAGACCCTGTCTCATAATATAAAACAGAAAAGGGCTAGAGATTTAGTTCAGTCCAAAAGTGCTCCTGGGTTCAATCTCTGGTATCAAAACCAAAAAACAAAAACAAAAAACTACCAATTCAGTTATTGGAAAATATTTGGAGCAATGCACATAGGTAAATCTACTTTTGTAATCGTAACTTTTATGATGTTGAACATATATTTCTGATAAAAATTTAGTTCTGAGCTGTGAATAATATCAAATATCAAAGACTTAATATGAAGAAAAATAATGTAAACTATCTCATTAGTAATTTTATATTGATTACCTGTGAAAATTTTTGGACATAGGTAAATATTTTGATGCATCTTTTTGCTATTTTTAATGTGACTGCTGAAACAGATAACTTTTTTTAGTTGGCTTAAATTCTGTTTCTATAAGACAGCACTGTCTAACATAGTCAAGGGTCATCATCAACTGTTGGTGCATTTCAGATTGAAATATGGTCTTTGGATTCTTGATTTGCCTTTGCTAGCCTCAGCCTGCTGTCACCAGGCTCATCCTGTTACCACCCTTCTCACAGCAATTCCCTCAGGCTTTGTCCTTCAGTCTTCATGAAAGGAAACTCAAAATCCTTGACTCTACTAGAAAATCAGCATAGGTGATTTTATTTTTTGAGACTGATTAAAAAGACTATAATCCAACTTGAGCTATTGTAACTAGAAAGGAAAAGATATTAAAAAGGCTTTTTTTGTAGAATAAATTCCCCAAAAATCAACTGAATGATAATGAATACAAGAATTAAAGCATACATGTTAAGTATATATGCTAAGAGTTAATGATGGGAATTTTAATATTTGAGTAAAACAAAATAATTACTGGCCTTTTAAATTTCAGTTTTTCTTGCTGCCTAATTCCCATTTTGATAAATTAGAAGAAGAGTCAAGAGGGGAAGAAAAGATTAAACAGGTAATCCTAAACTTGTAATTTGTTATTCATTTAGCCATGATCTTCTTACAGCAGAAAGGATCTTTTAGTAATTAATGTTTTATTTATCTACAGATTTTGTTTATAAGTGTTTTTAACTGAAAGACACTGACTCCTTTCAATTTAGTTCAGAGGCCAGGTAAGCAAGAATTTTTTTTAAAAATGCTTTTTTTATTAGGAAAAAAAAACATTACTAGAGTTAATGTTTTAGAATTATTAAATCCCTTTTATCACACAAAACTCTGGAAGAAACAGTTTAATAATTGTTTTTTAAAATCTCAAAAGAAAAGAAATACCACTGCCAGAAATAAACTAGATAGGACATTTGAGGTAAGATTGTTTTTCCATAATAGAAAATTCAATTATTTATTCGATTAATTCAATAAATGTTTCCTGGATGCCATCTGTGTGGAACAACACTCAATGAGAAGAGTCATGTAAATAAAATGCAGTCAAGCTTGAGGTCAAAGAGTTAGTGACTTAGAGAAGTTATTAAGTACTCAGGGGAGTTATAAAGACAACAGATACTTTTTCATTTTGTTTTTCCTTCCTACAAACTGGAGCAATCTCCTCCCCCCATATCTATCACTATCAAGTTCCTTAAAGGCCAGTGCCGCACATCCTAGTTAACTCCAAATACCCCAGGAAGCAATTATCCTGTATTTCAAGCCCACCTGTGGAGAAGCAGAGGTAGATGTCCCCGGAAGGTGGAAAAAGAGGTTGAGATTTGAAGTAAAGGGTACGAAGGTCTCTACTTGTGAGCTAAGTCCATAAGAGGGATGTTAACAATGGACTCAAAATTTCTTATTAGTTCTAGGCTATTGCTCCCATGAGTCTCTGAATAGGATCAACTCCATTCACCCCACTCAAATATATAGGCTCTAGAGGGTTGTGAGAGAGGTGAGAAGTAGACAAGGAACAAAAAACAAACCCTACTAATCAACCCCTCTGGCACACACATAAGTGAAGATGGGTTTATAGCCTATTTTAGGATTTCATTGGGGCAGGCTGATATATTTGATCTATAAAAATGAAGACCCATGACAGTGGTGATATCAGGGGGCTGAGAAGAAGATTCATACTGTACTAGGCTGGTAACAATACCAGATGCTCAGCCAGCAGGAACTGGTATAGACTTAATTAATAACTACTCTCCCAGACCCTCCTAGTTTACCTTCTACTTTTTCAGCTACCTGGGAAAAAGCTTTCTTCCTTGGAATCCCAGGATTTTTCCTCAATCCAGCAACCAAGGTGCTAATACCTGGCACATGAGGAGCCCCGTGGCTGCACCCCAACATTATAGCAGTCATCTTCTGATTGGTCTATGTATGTCCCTTCAGAGCGATAATATTTTGACCATCTGCCCTGTCTATACCCATTAAATTTGCCAAAAGATGGGTTACCATGAATTATTTAGGCAATTTACACAATTGCCTACCACTTTATTATTTGAACATGTGATATAGCATAGATTTCGCCTCTAAGTTGAGTGGAATACTGTCCACTCAAAACTTCTTTCCCTTCTATTTCCTTTGTTTGTATGATATTTATGTTGAGGTTGGTAAGAGAGCTGAGAGACATGATATGTAAATGCTACTTACAAAAATCAATGAATTGTCCTAGTAATAATTAATAATAGCTACTGTTGATCTATTGCATTATGTCTACTTAGTTTTGTTTTTGTTGTTGTTTGTTTGGTATTATTTTGCTTTGTTATTTTACTTAACAATGTGTACCAGCATATTTAGAGCAAGAATATTTTTATATCAATTAATTCCCTCATCCAATTCCTTAACTTTCTCCCTCCCTTCTTTCTTTCCTTTTAATTCCTTCCTCCCTCCCTCTTTTTCTTCTTCTATCTTGTTTCCCTTCTCCCTACTTAACTAATCCTTGAGGAAATAATTTGTGGAATTCTTACATGATAAGTAAACATAGAATATCTAAAATCTAGGTTTGAGTGCCAAATTAGGCTATTAAAATTTATAGTGGAGACAATAATCTCAAAAGTAAATTTACTTGCAAGAGCTATGTGTTTGGGAACTCGAAAAATACATCTTGATGGAAGCAGAACATTAATATTATGCCAATCACACAAATTATAAAAGCAGTAGTGAAAGAGTCAAACTACCACAATGTAAGTTCTTTCTTACCTTTAAAGTTCTAATTTTAGCTCTCTTGTTAATATTTCCCTTATCAAAATATGGAGATTGAGTAAATCAAAGTCTTTTTAGTGTGTTTAAGTCAATGAGAACATAACATAATATTTTAAATTATGCATTTACACCTTGTTCAACAAGGTAATATAAAAATAATCTGACTTTTAGAATTTCACTTTATTTATTTATTATTTTATGTCAAAAGGTGTATCCTCATCATCTCTCAGCAGGATTGAGAAGGGAACAGATGTTTCCTATCATGCATTTCCTCTTAGTCTGCACTTATTTTTTGACAAGTTGAAATTGGAATACTTACCACTTTTGGCTATGTTTAGTAATTGCTATTTGTCAAATTCATAAAGACATCTGTAAGGAAACTTAGCATCATCTAGAGTAGGGCTATCTAATTCAACTATCTTGACAGTTTCTAGTCAAAAACTCATATAGGTACATTGAATAAAATTTAATTTTCCACAATGCATTCATATTCATATTAGCTACTGCTAAAGTTTAGATGTGAAGTATCCCCCAAAAGATCATGTGTGAGAGTGTAAGAATTTTCAGAGGTGAAATGATTAGATTATGAGAGGTGAAGCCTGATCAGTTGGTTAATCCACTGATATCAATTATTTCAGCACTAACCCGAGCCAGGGGCATGCCTTTCGAGTATATATTTGCCCGTGGTAACTGGAGCTCTCTCTGCTTCCTGTTTGCCATGTCCTGAGCTGCTTGCCTCCACCATACCTTTCCTCCATGATGTGCTATCTTACCCTGGGCTTAGAGCAATGGAGTCAGTCATCAATGGCCTGAGACCTCTGAAACCATGAGCCCCAAATAAACTTTTCCTCTTCTAATTGTTATCAGGTCTTTTGGTCCCAGTGATGAACAATCTGACTAAAACAGCTATTGAGACAGATATGAAATTTCAAGATATATGTTATCTTAGGATTTAAGGGTCCTCAAGTATGCATAAAAACAATAAGAAGGCATAAATTAAGGCATTTTGAATACATAAAAACATTTGTTCTAGAAGGCCTGCAATATTATTATTAACATTATTATGGCAATAGCAATGATCATAGTTAAATTATATTTTAATATATTTTCAATTTAACATAAATTCATAAGCATAATCTTTACCCTAATAATTTCTAACAATCTGATGAGTTAGGTGGAATGAACACATTTTACCAATGAAAAGAGATATAACCAGATTCACACTAAGAGACCTAGCCAGATTTGAACTAAGAAATGCTTTTTAAATTTTGTATTGATATTTTACTTTATTCGAAGTAGTGGTATTCTTCAATGTGGAGAAAATCATTCCATTCATATATGTGTCACAAGTACCTGTCTCACTATCAGAATGGTTTCCCTCTATTTTTAGCAGGAAATAGATTGTGGTACAGTTCTAAATGATACTGAAAGTTTAGCCTCCATCTTATTTTTTTTCATGAATTATCCCATTAATAGTGTTTATTTCCAATCCTAGGTCCTATTCTTCTCAAGTTTGTCTTAAAGGGTAGATATTAAAATTAACAGGAGTCTACCCACAGATTATGATTATAAGAATTCCTTGAGGTAAAGAGATATATAGCAAGGGCACAGAGCTCTGGTCTTTGCTTATATTCCTAGGTGAAAACAAAACATTCTGTGGAGTTTAGTGTCTCTAACATGAATTGATGAAAATCCAGTGTTTAATCAATTATGATAGTGCTCTTAATGCTATGTATCATCCCCCAATTTATCTCTCAACCTTGACTGTCTCATGTTTCATGAGGTCAGGGACTACTTATATCTTGATTACTGATTTGTCTTTAGCATCTGTAACAATATGTGACACATTGTAGGTACTGAATAATATACATTGAATGAAAAACTGAATAAATAATGCCTGAATTTGAGAAAATATGCTTTTAACTAAATTTATCTGGCTCTAGTGAGAGATACAAACTATAGCCTTGCCTATGTTGAGAAGTAGATTCATGTTGTTAATATTTTAGGTATTTTAGTACCAAACTATTAATTATTAAGAAAGCAATTATGACAGTAAAATTATGTATGGTCCACTTGGCCCTGGGCCTGGAGCACAGAGGTAATGACAAAAGGAACTAGTAAAGGAATTTACAAAAATGTAACTAAAGAGAAAATAAAGAATGTTAATTTGAGTTGGAAGAGGAGGTGTCGGTGGGTATATCATGAAAACAGGGAAAAGCAAGTCTTTTAAGGAGAGAGTGATATGATCAACCTTGAAAAGATAGTGGCCATTGCCTTTGACATTTGAAGATTGGAGCATGCATTAGAGGATGGAAGAGTGAATGGGAGGTGAGGAAATAGTTGCTATATTTGCCTCCTTTGTTTCCTACAAGAAACTTAGAAATTTAAGGGAACAGAAAAATTGTACAGCACTGAAGGTAGATCTGGAGTCCAGAGAAGCTTTTTCAAATAGGAGATGAGAAATCAGCTGACTGTTGATAGGAATAATAGATTAGAGAGAGTTAGATTAAAGATTCAGGAGAAAGAGGGCATAACAAAGGATTAAAGTTCTTGAAAAGATGAGAGGAAATGGGACTCTGGTCACAAAAGGAGGGGAGGCTTTCATGACCCCTATCTGTGACTCATATTCCATTGCCTCTCATTTTTATGATGCCTATGTAATATTATTGTCAACATTATGACGGCAATAGCAATAATCATAGTCAAATCATGCTTTCATATATTTTACAATTTAACATAAACTCACAAGCATAATATTTATTCTAATAATTCCCTTAAAACAATATTATATATGCTCCCCAAAAAATATATACTCCCAAACCATTCCCCAATATTCCCTTAGAGTAATTCCCTTAGAGCATGTTGCAGAGTCATGCTCTTGCCTTTAAATTTCATCATTCCATTTAAAGGTAATCATTGGTGAGACTCACAGGACCGACTTGCTCCAAAATATGGGTCTCTTAATTTAGGAAATCAAACTATTGAGAACTACTTCCTTCTGGGATGCATTTTTAGGGATGGATGTCCAAGTTTCCCAAGTCATTTATCGTTGAAATAGAAGAGCTTGGGGAAATAAGTCTATTTTTTTATTCTAATGACAAGCCTCCAATTTCTTTCATATTTTAATACCAGATCTTGTCTTCTCAGTATCTTGCAGTGCATGTATTAACACTGAGAAAATCAGGCCTGAGAGCCCTAAGATGATCCCAGAGGCTTTCAAACTGATTTATGGCCTATTGTTAACTACCATTTTTAAAGGATTATTTGTAACTCCATCTCAGGTACTTTGAAGATAATATTTCCCTGTTTATCATAAATCATGTTATGATAGATATATCTAAGTATTTAAAAAATCATTTTATATTCTAAGCATATAGGAACTAATTACTCTCCGTTTAATATTTTTCCCTAAAGTTGATCATTTTATCTCTTGGCTTTAATGTTCCTCATGAACATGTACAAAAAAATGTAAACATATTTTCAATGAATGAATGAATTTCCTGAGTATGGAGATTTCAGGGACTGCCCTAACTGAATTCACCTTTTACAAGGATAACTCTTGTGACATTTTAAAAGATCAACACAGGAAATATAAAAATTATGTATTCTATTTACAGTTTGCTATTTCTGAAAATGAAGTATATGAGTGACTTCATGGCATTTTTATATGCCTATAAAAATTGATTTCTCTCTCTGAAGAGGTGAAGAGTGAAATGAACAACTGTTTCTAAGGAACATAAAATCCAACCTCCTGCTGACTATCTGAATAAACAAGGAAAATGCAATCTGCAAGCCCAGCAGCTTATATCTGGGCAGTATGCCTGTTTGAAATCAACATTTTTAAAAAGTATTTTTGGGCCAGAGGAACAATATCTTTTTTAAAAATTATTTTATTTATTTATTTTAATGTGGTGCTGAGGATTGAACCCAGGGCTTCACATGTGCTAGATGAGTGCTCTACTGATGAGCCACAATATCTTTAAAAAATGTGAATTGCAGTTATAAAATTACTACACAGTTCCTTAAATACTCACTAGTATATTCAGGCAGGGGATAGAAGTAGTGATGTTCCTCACGCTCTGCCTTGTATAGAAAGAAGCAAACACATTCTTGGTTATCCACTGCAGGACATCAAAACTTTAATTTTAAGAGTCAGATTGTATGCATGTACATATATGCAACAAAAAATACCATCAGTATGTACAACTATAATGTATCAATAAAAATTTTGAGAAAAAAAGAGTCATAATAAAAATAGGAAACATTTTTCATCAATAGTAAGAACTTTGTATTTTTGTCCATGTCAATTTTATAATCAGTTTTTCTAACTCTCATCGTGTTAATCATCCTTTAGTTTTGAGAATTTCTTTTTTAAGACCAATACAATTAAATGTGTGTCCATGTTTTCAACTTAAGTTCCATCAGAGAAGAGGTTTTGTCTGCTTTATTTATAGCTGTATCTCCTGCATCTAGATGCTGCTTGATGTTCAATTAGTAGTTGTTCTAAAGATGCCTGGAAACTAGAATTACATATCAAAGGCAATCCAAATGAAAAGATGTCTTCAGACATTAACCATTCTTATAAATTCCTTAACTCCCTATTTTATAATGTTGTTTCTTTAAATAAAGATAAAAAGCAAACCTTATGATACTATAAGTGGTAGAAGTGGAAAGATGCATACTGGTTAGACCTAAAATTAGACAAATCATTTAAATTTGGTACCTGCCATGTTGGTGAACTGTTCAATGACATTATGTCCTCATTCAGGAAATAACCAAGAGCCCACACCCAGTCACCAGGAAAACTACAGAAGAGGAAGTGCCAAATAAATTCTAATATGATATGAATGTAAGTAGTGGCAAGATGATGTATAATATTTATAAGTTTTAACTATGTCAAAATAGTTATATCTACATTTCATTGGATTTTCACAAAAAAAATCTGTGAAGCAGATATGTTTTATACCTGTTTTACATATGAAATTTGAGATTGACTTGAAAGTTACTTAGAAAATAAGGGAATGTAAAAATATATTTCATAGTTTTTATATACATGGCACTGCTCTAGATATTTGATAAATAAAGATGTACTCTCAAGAAAAAACTTCCATTTACCTCATTTCCTCTTTTACTTCTGATCTCTTGCATTCTTATGTATCCACCAATTTGCTTTTTGTCAGCATGTATCAGTTTGCATTTGTTAGAATTTCATGTTAATGGAATCATGCAATATGAATTCACTCATTTCTTTGGCTTCTTCCATTCTGTGTGTTTGAGACTTATCCATGTTGCAGCATGGGTCAAGAATTCATTTCTTTTTATGGTAGCATTCCATGGTATGGACATACCACAGATAGCATATTCCTTCAACTGTTAACAAACATTTCAGTTTGGATTTTTACAAATTAATTTTATTACAGAATTACTTCAACATTCATGTTTAGTTTGAGGGGCTGGGGCTAAGTGCCTAGGAGTGGAATAAATCACATAATAGGTGCATGATTAACTTTCTAAAGAAATTGCAGAATTGTCTTTCAAAATGGATGTAGTATCTTATATTCTCATCAGTAGATCTCTGTTTTCCTAAATCCTTGTTAACAGTTTGTATGTTCAGTCTTGAATTTTAGCCATTGTAATACAATGCATTTGCAAAGAATGCGTCTTTTGCTATAGTTGGTTACATTTTGTGACTGTGAGGTCAAGTTGGTTGATGGTACTATTCAGACTTATATCTTTGGTGATAGTGTATCTACTTATTCTAACAATTACTGAGAAAAAAACTATTAAAATCCATCAATATAATTGGGGATTTGTCAATTTCTCCCTGAAATTCTATCAGTTTGGAGGGTATATGTTTAGAAGAAGCTCCATAGGTAAAGAAATATTTAAATTAATGATTCCATCTTGATAAATTGATTCATTTGCTATTATGAAATGGCTAACTTTATTCCTGGTAGTATTATGTTTGTGGAATTTCATTTGTTTGACATTAATAAAACCAACTTTTCTTCTTGTGTTTTCTGCTTGCATGATGTATCTTTCCCCATCATTTTGCTTTTAACCTCTTTGTGTCTTATTTAAAACTGGTTTCTTGAAGGCAGCAAACAATTGAGTCTTGATTTTTTAAATACAACCTCCTACTCACTATCTTTTCATTGTGTGTTTATTGATATAATTAGATTTAAATCTATAAATCTTAATATATTCAGAAATTTTTCCCATCTGTTCTTTGTTATCTTTTCCTCTCTTAATTTTTACTTTTCACTTAATAATTTCTTATAGTCCAACTTACCTCATTGTTGGCATATTAGATTTGACAGATTGTTTTATTATTTTAATGATTGATTTAGGGTTCATAGCTAATATATTTAATTTATCACAGTTTACATTTAAGTGGTACTTTAACACTTATTTAAAAGCCAAACAATTATATTCTTTGATGTCTTTTCTCTCAACTTTATCATACAATTTACTTCTCTATATATAATAAAGTGTGACATATTATTATTGTTTGAGTATTCAGTTACATCTTAAAAATATTTGAACATTTAGAAATAAGCCTTACATATGTTTACCTGCACATCTGGGGACACAGAGTCCTTTGAAGGGTTCTTATTCCACCTGCTACCATTTCCCATTTCCTGCAGGATGTCCACAACAATACTTGTGTAGGTCCGTGGGTGGCCGATTCTTTTATCTTTTGTACTCCTTGAAATGTCTTTATTTTGCTTTCACATTTGAAAGATCTTATTCTCTGGAAGAATTCTAATTTGACAGCTTTTGGGTTTTTTTGTTTTTGTTTTTGTTTTTCATTTCAGAACATTAAAGATGAGGCCTCACTGTCTTTTGGCTCTGGTTATTTCCTTCCTTTGTAACTTTGATTGTTTACTGTGCTTTGGCTGACTTTAAGAATTTCACTTTGAGTAAATTGATTATGATGTGCCTTAGTATAGTTTTTCCTCATATTTTTGTACTTGAGTTTCATTCAGCTTCTTGGATATGGGGATGTATAGTTTTCATCAAATTTAGAAAATTTCAGCACTTCTTCCTCCTTTTGTTCAAAGTCCCTTTCCTCTTGTCTTTCTTGGGCTCTAATTTCATGTATGGTAGTTACAAGTAATTTAAGTTGTCGCACAGCTCACTGATGTTGTTTTCATCTTTTTAAGCATTTGCCTTTGTGTTTTCTTTTTATGATAGACTGTTTCAGTTGTTAGTATACAAGTTCCCTAATCTTTTTTCCTCCAACGTCTGATCTGCCCTTATTCATAGACAGTGTGTTTTCCATCTCAGACATGCTTTTCATCTCTAGCTCAATTTTACTCTCTAAAAACTTCCATGACTCTCCTTAATCCTTCCTCTAGCTTTCTGAACCTTTGGTGTACAGTTATTATAATTGATTTGATGTCCTTGTCTGCCACTTATAACTTTGTGTCTCTTGTGTGTGAAATTGAGTTCATTGATTTTTCTTATTTTTACGATTATTCTGCTTCTTTGCATGTCTGGTCAATTTTTATTGGATATCAGATACTGAATTTTACCTTGTGGGAAGTTAAATATTTCTGTATTCCCATAAAAACTCGTGAGTTTTTGCTCTGGGATAAAACTAAATTAGTTGGAAATAGTTTATTCTCTTTCGTTTTACTTTTTGGGTAATTTTAGGGGGGCCCACAGTTTGGACTAAGTATTCCCACTATTCAGGTACAACCCTTATGAGTACTTTTTGTAATGTCTCATGACTTAAAAGGTTTCTCAGTCTGGCAAATGAGTAAAGGTATTTTCAACCCTGTGTTGAATCACATCAAGCAACATTTGTTTTAATCCTTCTAAGTGGTTCATTCTGCAGCTTGTATTAGTTTTCTCCTTGGCAGGGGCTGGATCCATGCCCTGCTGCTCACTGGGTAGAGGCCTCTTTTGATCTTTGGGATACTCTTTGTGTACCTCTCTCCTCCCAGGTACTCTGCCTGTGAGCTTGGCTGTTTTGGTCTTCTAAGAGTCTCCTCTTGCTTCTTTGTTCAGGAAGTCTGTTGGTCTCTCTCTCTGAACTAGTCTGAATGTCTGGCAAGGCAGTAAGCTGGGGCAATCACCTCATTTTCTCCCCATCTTCACAAAAACCCATCATTCATTGTCCAATATCCTCAAAGCTGATTTCATATATTTTGTCTGTTTGTTTTTGTTTTTGTTTTGTTTTGTTTTTTGAAGTTGGAGGGTAAATTTTCAATAAGAGTTGAAGTCTTGATAGATTTCTTTTCATGAGGCACTCTCCACCTTTTTTTTTACATTCATTAGTACATTTAATCTTTGCAGAAACTCCTATAGACCAATGTATAATGATTAGCCCCAAATTAATCTTGACAATTTTACATATGTAGTCAGTGGTGGAGTCAGAATTTGAATCCAGATGTTCTAACTAAAGTGGCATTTTTAACTCTTCCCTGTTACTTTGTTTTTGCATTAGCATTTTTTACTGTATGATGTCATCCATAAGCATGATTCATTGGCCATTTATGTGCTAATGACGGTCACCACCCATCTGGCTTTCTCAGTTTTATCTGTCTGGCTGTGTGTCTCTCAAGAGCTCTCAAACTTGCTTTTACCCCACTCTAACACTGAGCGTCATCATTAAAAAATGTTCTTTAATAGTATACAAGTAACTTTCCATTTTGTCAGAGTCCTTAGATGTTACTGAGAAGGAAATTTCTGTGCATACCACACACACAACACACACACACACACACACACACACACACACACACACACACACAAAATTGCAGATATAAGGACATAAACATAGGTGTGTACTTAAGTAGATATACACTAATATATACATCAACCAGACATAGTACCAGCTCACATGTATTCTACAATTGAGATTGTAAATAAACAAAGTAATTGAAACAATAATTGGGCTATGAGAGCCCAGAGAATTATTTTTAAAACATCTATTCGGGGATATAAAAGAGAATATATGTAGCATAATGGATCAGGGAAAGCTTTCCTGAGGAAATAATGGTTGAAATCAGACATGCAAGTTCATGAATAGATGTCCAACTTTAAAACAGCTGCTCTTTAGTTGATAAAAGAGAAAACTCAAACTTGGTAGATATGGCAATATTAATTTCAAACTTTAAGCCACTTCCCTAGTAACCAAATCTCCTGTTTTAGAAAGTATAATTATTAGCATTTTCTAAAGATTTATTTTTATAAAATCTGATCAAATGTGATTTTGAAATTATTCTGGATGGGTATTTATTTTAATTAGGACCTTATGTTCAGTTCAAATTTATTTGTTGCATATTTGATTTACTTATACATCTGTTGCAAGGACTACATGGATATGTTAGAATTAGAGCAAACTTACTATCCTAATTTATTACAATCATTATCAACAAACATTTAATCAGTCAGTTGGGGTTTTTTAGTTCTGTAGATACTAGAACCATGATTAATATTATTTGCTAATAGAAAAGTAATAATTTCTCTAATATGTAAATTATTTTTATTTATAAAGCAATATCTTCACCTATTATAGTAAATACTTAATAAAATTTAATTTCTTTATTGTTCCTGGCTACTGTTCTTCATCATTTTTGTCAAGATAGTGCCATGATGTGGGAAAATATTTATAGGATACACATAGGCATTACTAAAAAATTTCATAGGAAGCATGTCTGTAGCAGGAAAAACCAGAAATCTCTCAAAATTGAAACTAAATTGCTTTAATTTTAAAAAGATGTTTAGCACCTGCAATATTTGTACATTTTCATTTCACTTATTTGTTCTGGTGCTAAATCTTAAAAATCTAATATAAGGTATGTAGTTTGAGTGTGTTAATGGAATAAAATAAAATGGTATAGTACTAGTCAGCAAGGGCTATCACATGAGATATTACGAACTGATGGGTGACTTAAACAACACACATTTATTTTCTCACAGTTCTTGAAGCTGGAATTTCAAGACCAAATTGCCAGGAAATTCAGTTTCTGGAGAGGCCTCTCTGTCTGGCTTGCAGGTGGCCACCGTCTTGTGATTTTATAAGGCCTTTCCTGTGTGTAAGAGAGAGAAGATGAGAGAGATTTGGAGTCCCCTCACCTCTTCTTGCATGGGTACTACTGCTCCCTGATTTGAGTTCCACTTCTTGATCTTGCTGACTTTATTTACTCCTCAAAGGTCCACTTTAAAATATAGTCATGTTGGAGTTTAGGAATTCAACATGTGCATTGGAAAGGACACAATTCTGTCCATAATAGTACATAGAACTTTCTTACAAAGACTCAAAAGTGATTCCTGAATATTAGATATCTAAGTATAAAAATACAAATAAACAAACATGGGATAATAAACACATTCAATGTACAATCAATGCAGTTAGATTAAACATGCTTATATAACTATTATCTCATGCCTACAGTTAAAGAAAAGATATGGGATTTAGTTTATAGATTTTGGGATTTATAAATATGTGTCTGAATTAGATTATAAACTTCAAAAGAAAAAAAAGTCAAGTATTAAATCTTTTTTAAAAGTTATACATTCCTAACATATTGAGTTACATATTTTCTGAAGTTCTTACAAAGTTTTTTTAACCATTTTGTCCTTATGAAATGGAATTGTGTCATTAATTTTGCACTTGAGACAAGGGAAGGACTGGATTTAATCAAGGCGTAATTATGGAACTTGACAAGATAATTTTATTCTTGTACAGATGGAAAGTGATCACATATTTATTTTTAACATTTGCTATGAAATCTCCTGATACGAATATTTCCTCTTCCCTTTAACTTCTAACCTCCCTCGAGTTTTAGTTTCCTTTACTTTGTTTTTCCTTTACCTCTATTCTTTCCCCTTGTTTGTCCATTAAACTCACTGTTTGTTTTTCTTCTGATATACCTAACAACTTTAGTTATATTTGAATGCAATATTGAACTTGTTTTCTTTATTTGGGAAGAGTTCCTTCTTTTCTTTCTGAAAAAGATGGGATTGCTCATTTGTACTTTATACACTGATCTTCCTGTTATTTTTAATTATCTCTCTGGAAATATTACATTCAATATCTCATGAGACTGCTGTTGCCAGTGGCAGCAATGTCTTCATGTTATCTACTTTCTCAGCCTTATCAACTCTAAAAAGCTGTTTACCTGAATTTGATAGCTTCTTTAAAAGACCATTCTCAGGAAATATTTTCTAACCATAGCAACCATAATGCACAAACAGGCACAGATACTCCTGTAGAGAAGTGCTAAAATTGAAAATTGGTGGCTATTATTACGTTATTTAAGTTGCATTTGGGTACGTTGCCTCACTAAGCCTTCTTGCCAAGGATTAATGAAAGCAATGATAAATCTGTTTTGACAAGCAAATAGAAAGGAAGCGTTATATTCTACCTTAAAATGTAGCAGGAATCATTCTGTATAGCTGTCATTCTCTTCAAGCCATAGATGGACATTGTTATCTCTAGTTCTAAGTGCACCTCTTTTCTATTTTAATTATAAGATAATTATAATTATGGGGGCATTTTTGGAGTCTTACAAGTCATTACTTCACCTCTGAACTCAAAAGGCAATTAAAATATCCCAGTTTTATTAAGTAGGCATTGTGGCCTAAGCCCTCCTTTCTCCACAAATATATAGACAAAGGTTTACTCAGAATTTATTTATTTGGCAAATATTTATTGAGTTCCTACAACATGTCAGATACTGCACTTGCTCCAGAAATCAATACTGGCCCTGTTCTCTTATAGTCTTCTCTAATGAGGGAAATAGGCATTGATCAAATAATCACACAAACAAAGGTGTATCTCAACTCTGACAAATGCTGTGAAAGAGATGTGCATTGTGCTATGAAATCTTTAGTACAAGAGACTGATAGAAGGTCAGTGAAGCCTTCCTGAGGAAGTATTGAAGCTGAGATCTGAAGGATGAGGAGCCGACAAGGTGAGGGGGGGAGAAAAGCATTTTCAGCAAATGTAACAGATATCCTGATTAAGTGTGTATTTATAAATGTATTTATAAAGGAATAAAATCATCGATGTGGCGCTAGTACAAGTGTAAGAAAGAGCCTGGGGTGAGATCAGATTGAACAGGGAGTTGGGAGACAGACTTCTCTTTAGGAAGGGAATATCCATAGTCAGAGCTGCACGTTGAAAAACTTAACTCAGTGTGCAGGTGTATCAGTTCATTGAACTGATGTGAGATGTGGACACAACCCAGTTAGAAGTCAGAGAGACTGATGATTTGTTATCATGAAGTGTGTAAAATGTTCAGATTCAAAGATTATTTACAAGTTAAAACCACTAAGACCAGTTAATAGGTTGCATATGAAGGGTGAGAGAGGGATAGGTGTCAAGGATGACTCTGGTCTTTGGGTTTTGCCCCTAGATGTTTGGTGATACCAGTTTTGAAGACACACTGGAAAATATGTTTGGGGTAGGAAGAGGAGTACTTTTTTGACATTAGGCTTACCTTCAAAGCATGTTCACTTGAAAGAAACAGACCCCATCAAATATTAATTAATCATAGTTGTGGCAGCACTACAAAATAGGAATGCAAGTTGACTAGATTACCTAGATAAAAAATTAGACATCTCTGTGAAATGAAAATAAAACCAGAGCCAAAATAGCATGTAGAATGATTATTATCAATATATAAAACTGCTTTTTCCCTTAATTGACATAGGCTTCTAATTTTTAAAAATTTCTGCCATTTGTTATCTTCATTTAAGAAAATATTTCACATTGTACAATTGTATTTAATTCCTATTTCAAGTCAAATAAGGACCTTTTCAGTACATTGTAACAAAATATAGAAATAAATTGTTCTCCCTTTTATTTTAAAATGTGTTTTGTACTTGTTTAAGAAACTTTTAAAATTGTTCCTCTGCTGCAGTCTCTGGCTGGGCACAAATCACGAGTCTCCACACAACTTGTAGATTCAAACAGCAATTCTTTATTCCCGAACTCACACCGGCCGTCTACAAACACGTTCTGGGGGAATCCATGTTCTCTGCTCAAATCCACTTCTGCCCAAATCCACTACTCTGCCCAAATCCACTCCGCATGGGCTTCTGTCTCCGAAAATATACTGTCTAACCCTAAGAACTCAAGAGGAACTCAGCAGCAGGATACACCCTATTCTAAAGGGGGAACACCCTAATCTCCTATTATGCTAAACTGCCCTATTCTAAAGGGGGAACACCCTAATCTCCTATTATGCTAAACCGCCCTATTCAAAAGGGGGAACACCCTAAACACGGATCCTGCCCTGGTCCTTGAGCAAGGTCACCTTTCAGAAGTCCTTCCACTAGACAGCATGGGAGTAAGCTGGCAAGGAATTTGTCATACCTACTTGGCTGATGGCTCCCAGCATTCCTCAATATACAGCATTGGTTTCTCAGTCTTCCTCTCTCTTCTCTTACATAGATCATAGATAGATAGATAGATAGATAGATAGATAGATAGATAGATAACAGCATGTAGAAGTTTCCCTACAAATTATAAGATTTTTCCTTTCTCAGTTTTGTCTTTCTTCTTTTGGCTTAAGGGCTTAGTATTTTCCTTTAACCCTTGAAGAAAATCCACTTTAAAAACACTGAGACTTTTGTAAGAAAGAGCAAAGAATGGAGTACTTACATCGCACAGCTCAGCTTTTCAATGACTTTTCGTCCTCCAATGTCTTTTCAATCTCTTGCTACCTTCTCTCTCCTCCTTTATCCTTTCCTTCCTTCCTCCCTCCCTTCTCTCTGAGTTCTTTCCTCCAAGTACTGCCCAGCTTCTTCCCCTTTCCAGATGGATCCTCATCACAGAGAACTCCCTCTGCCTTGCATACTGGTAAACATCTTTCATCGCCAGCTCCCTCCTTTTCCATGTATGTGTTCAAGTCTGTGCAAGATCCCAGACTACATGGTTTTGTGTGATTCTCAAATAAACATCCCACAATAGGATACTTTATCTGCTCTTGTTAGAAGGTGATAAAATTCATGAATTTGCACATTTTCTGCTGAAAATTTCACATGCATACACACAGAAGTACAAGGCTATGCTGTATGATATTGTGTAATTTAAATATTATATATTTTGAGTAATATAAAGTACTTACATTATCATCAAATTATTTAAATGAGTAAATACACTGGAATACTGTAGCCATATTTTATATCTGGGTTTTCTGGAGTTGCATTTATTTGGATCAAATGGAAGAAAGAAATATTTCCTTACTTTCTCATATTTGTGCCTCACAACCACCTTTCTTTATCACACTGTCTGTTCAGACACAAGCTCTTCTAAAGAAAGTAGAGATGCATGAAAGACTCTTGTCCCACTATTGATTTCAGCCCTTTGGTGGTTTGGAACTTTGGATATTCCAGGCCTCTCTAGAGAGTCTGTCAACCCAGAATATTTATGTAGCAGACAGCTGTATAGAATGAGATAAAAAAACTGGCAGTTTCACTTCAAAAATGGTCAATCAATACAAATCTAACTGTGATATGAGAAAAAATAAAGATCCAAAACTTAAAACTAAGCCTGATAGCCAGAGAGTTGATAGTTTCAAAATAAATTTTTAAAAAATCACTTCTCTTTCTATATACCTGATTAAACTCTAAAAATATTTTTTACAAATTGAATTTTGAAACATCTGGGCAAATTTAAACTGTTTTTCTACCGGGATACTGTAGTTTCCAATAGTCTGTAGAGATTATTTATATCAGTCTTAATATATGAATGGTTACTCATTACTAGTAAGTTGACTGAGTTTTACATTCTATAAAACTGAATAGTTGCTACAAAGGAAAAAGAAAACTATCAATGTTCAACTTAATTGTACTTACAGATCTGAGAGTTACAACATTAGCATTTCATATTTAATTCTACTCTCCAAGAAGCTATTATCACTGATTTAAAATTCTTTTGAAATATTATTGAATCTTTTAAATTTTCTTAGAATTATATTAATTTGTGTCAATGACTCACCAAGCAATTTCTCTTTGGCTCTTTCAATCACAAATTTTTGATAATTTGAGGAGTATCTAAAAATTATCACATTTTCCTACAATGTGATCTTAATATTCATCTCTATTTCCAGCAATAATAGCTTTAAATACTATTTTTGTACATAACTTGTTTTTTTTTATCATTTTAGCATTTATAGGGAGACAAGGGCTACATAATACTGTGAAGCAATACACAGTAAGAATTAGGTAATCTGTATATTCATTTCTTAATCTGACTTTGTTAAGATAACAAAGATTTTGTATTTATGAATAAGTATTCAACTTTTGGTATTATTTTTGTCTATGCTATTTTTTAAAGATGATGGCAGAGAAAAGACTAGTAGAAATGATTGGAAGTACCATTGCTGTTACTAATGACCAGGATTGATAAATGATAAAAAGAAGTCCCTTTTGGAATTTTTTTTCTTTATCAAATAATTGTTGAAAAGGATTATTATTCATTATAGAAAGGGGAGAAAGAAATAAAGTGGACATACCATACTATCCATCTTGCTGAATTGCATGTCATAATAGTAAACTTTAAAAAGGCCTTTTTTCTAAATGTATGCATGTGGAAGTAAATTATCAGAAGCTAACAGAGAAAAAGAAGTAAAAATGCCACCCTAAGAAGTAAGTTATTTGGACTGTAGTTCTGGCTCAGTGGTAGAGTGCTTGCTTAGCAAGTGTGAAACACTGGGTTTGATCCGCAGCACCACATAAAAAAATAAACAAATAAAATAAATGTATTGAGTTCATCTACACAACAACTATATTTTTAAAAAAGAAGTTATTTGTGCATTCTATAGCCATCAAAGTCACATTTTCTCAGATGTGTGACAAGAGAATGTAATATAAAGGTGAATTGCTCCAAAGATATTTGCTTTCAAGATGGGTTTGATTATTTGAAGGGAATAAAATTTGAAATATTGATCATTTAGGGTCTTTGTCTATTGAACATGAAACTTCCTATATAAGCAGGTGCAGATTTTTATTATGTCATTTTTTAGCTATTCACAAAAATTCCTCCTAAAAATGTTTCCATATTAGCATGTGAACCATAAATGGAAACCATGATACTCATTGTTCAAAGCCTGACAATTTTGAGAATTAAACAGATAGATATTCATAAAGTCAAGACAAGAATCACAAAATGCATTTAACCTGGGAAAAACTGAGATTAAGTCAAAACTGCCACAGTCATTTTGTAAATCTATTACTCCACTATAAAATTACCTTCTACTCCTATTTATCTATGACATCTCCATGAGTTATTGTTTTATTGTTTTTAAATATATATTACCATTGGTCTTTATGAACTGTCAACAGTCTTTGTTTCCTTGATATTAAGACATTCCTTTTAGTCTCCTTTTTACTATTGTTTAAACTTGATGATCATAGTTATACAATATCTAAGATTATTGGATATATGCTAGGAATTGGACTAACCTCTCTCATGTATGTAAATCCACAGTACTATAATAAAGTAGACAGTAATCTAAGTTAAGGTCCTAAAATATTATGTAAATTACCTAAGAACATCCAGTAAATAAGAGAACAAGAGAACTTATATACCAAGTTGGGAATTTTTGACACAAAACACAAAGTTTTGTGTTACCTATCTCATTCTTTCAACTCACTTAGGATTTTAAATTTATCTGTGATGAGTAATCTTCTACATCAACAACCTTAACTTTTGTGTTTCAGGTTCATCTTATCTGTTAAAAAATCAGGGTAGAAAACAAAACCATCTCAGATGTGGTATAAAAAAACTTTCCTAGAGAGTCAGTTGGGTCACCTAAAGGAAAGATTGCCCAGTCAAAAGGGACAGGCATCTTCACTCAGCCACTCATTCAACTCATTAAAGCAACATCCCAAAAAGTAGAGATACATTAACTGAAACGACTGAATTCTAGGTAATGACTCCACCAGGAAGAATTAAACATTCTTGCCCTCAAAGAGTTTATTGTCTGCTCACATTTATAAGCCACATGCTAAATGTAATGAAAGGGTATGTGGAATAATGAAGAGCTAAGTCTAAAGGCAGGTCGACTGTGAGCGGCATGGCCAGTAAGATAGGAGGGGTCAGGTACAATCTCTGGAGTATAAATACTATGCTGAATCCCAAGGGTGAGCTGAGAGTTTTTCCTGTTTGTGGAACTGGCAACTCTTCATTCTGGTACATTAATTAAGGAATTTCCCTGAGTTTACCTGAAGGCACAATCCTGTCTTCATCTCCCAAGAATTTAGTTATATAGCTAAGAACAAATAATTCAACACATACGAATTGCTTAACCACTATTGTAATTCCTCCTATTGGTTTCTCTTATTTTCAGTAATGAATAAGGCATGAGCTTTGCCTTCAGGAAAATACTAATCAAAATACGTATGAAAATGACTCAGAGGGTAAGGATGTGATTTTGCCATTCTTGTCAAGCAAGCCTTTCACAGCATTGTGTACACTGCATATGTTGAAAAATGAGGACGGCTTGATAATGCTAAATCTTTAATGTGGTATTATCTTTGGGGATTTATATGAATAACACAGGCTAGAATATGAACAAGAACTCATGTACATATACCTGACTACAAGATCTGCCTACAGGTTTTGGGATGGTGTATGTATTCTGAAGCTAACTGAAATGCAGAGGAGGATAAGAACACTATGACTTCTCAACTGAATACTTACATGTTTTGTCTATATAAGCAAAACAAGGCACTATCTCAAAGAATGTTCTTGCATTAGCTTTAAAATAATTTAAAAAGATCAATTTAATGTTAGTTGAAAGAGGGGAAAAGAAATAACAACTATGTTTAATTAGAAAAAAATGTTCAATGTACCAAGAAAAGTCAATATATTTCCAGAGTAGTTGATACCTTCCATTTCATTATATCCTCTTGACTCATGTTACCTGAAGGCAGAAAGTTTCTTTTTGTTTACTGCTATATCATCAGCATTGAACAAATTTTTCCAGTACAAATTCAGTATTTAATCAATATGAATTGGATGAACTAAATAAGAGATGATTATACACATATAGTACTACATGATTCTGTTTATTTTTAAAGAAAAATATTTCAAATGCAAGATATTATTGAAAATGCATTTCCAAATCTTAGAATTTTGAATCCAGCCTAAAGAAATTGGCAGCACCATCTCCCTACATTATGTATCAAAGGCCTTTTATGTGCATGGAAATTAGAATTTTGCTAAACCTTATTGTATGAGATAAATGTTCTATATTATATTTCTCTATTTTGCAAAAGAAAATTCTATATAATTTTAGCTAACCTGATTTTTCTAATGTTCTTAGGTTTTATTTTTTTCTTAAAAATATTTTAAGAAGCTGTCAAATTTTTAATACTATAAGCAGTAGAATTAATTTAGTTTTGTAGGCATGTTATCAGAAATGTAGATATTAAAAAGAAGTACATAGATAGAGGATACAATGTATTTTGTGTTTATGGTGTGAAAACAAATATTACTATCAATATAATTTTAAAATATCTTGTCTTAAATGCATAATAGTTAAAGATATAATTTGGTTCTTCTTTAAAAATCTAAAGCATCTAAGTTGGAAAACCCAGGTGGGGAATTTTTTCTATCCTAAAGTAGACAGAATTTTGACAGGGGCAGGAAATGTGCTTTCTCTCCCTATTATATAGAAATTATCCACTTTCTAAGGAATCATCCAGCAGCTGTGCTCAGGTGGCTATGTAGACTGATTTGTGCTTCCTAGCATATCAGAAGAAAGGAGAAGAAAACACATTTTAGCTATCATGCTGCAGATAACTGAAATGAAATATTGCCAAGCAAATTGTTTTTGGCAACACAGTTTCCTCCCCAGAACCGAATATCAAAATGTGGTTTCCATTTTTCCATGAATGTGTCACAAGTTCCACTCTGGGTGACGTCTGAGATCCCAATTCAGGATGTGCACTAGGAGGCTCAGGTCATGGTGACAGTACCCAACGTTGTTAGATTTATTAATGTATTGGCCATTTTGCTAATAAAAAAATTTTATATAAAATGAGTATATATTCTTTTCTTCTTTTTCATTATTTTTATTTTAGTTCAGTTACATAATCTAACTTGCTTGAATCAAAAAAATATATTATTATAGCTAAAAACTAGTTATAATTGGTTTTGAGGAAGAAAAGCAAAAGACAAAAATAGATATGAAAAAGGCCAGGAAAAATTATGTTTCAGGAAAAGCTCAACTTTCAAAATTTGACCATCCTGAATTTAAATCCAGCTCTAAACTTAGCTGTATGGACAAAAGGTTATTACTATGTGTCTTTTAATCCAACCTTATTTATATTCAATTTTGTTTATTTTTAAACTATCATTAGATTGAAATAGATTAGTAACAGTGCAGAGATTAATCCCAAAACAAACATTTTGAAAAAAAGCAAAAATACTAATATGGCTAACCATATTATATATATCCAAGTATTTTTTAATCTTTACACTATCAGTAGATTAAAATAGACTAACAGCCATTTGTTGCTCAACTAAAGGGTGCTATAGTCGGAAAATACTTTATGAAAGTAAAGATGATAAAACAAAACTTCAGTAAAAATCAATTTGTATCACATTGAGATATG